>NC_085842.1:88702350-89399850 GCF_035594765.1 Anolis carolinensis | reverse complement strand
GGATTCTAGGATCCAAAACAAGAACAAAGAGGCCAATATATTCCAAAGACACAGTAAAACTTGAGCAGGGCACTGGAAGCTTCACCAGGAGCAGGTCAGGAGATCATACCAAGAAAGCAACATTGCTTGATCTGAGAGTCTGTCCCAAACACTTTTTCTATTTACCCATTCTTACAAGACATGAACACATTTCTATGGCCTTGAGCACCCTGTCTCCTACCCAAAATTCTAAGAGAACGCCTCGGAGGCCAGTTTCTCATAGGCAATCTAGCATTCTGGTCTAATTGCTCTTCCTCATTATCACTAACTGAAAGTAAACCACCTGGTGATTGCTGATTTTCCCCATCTCTTTCTGAAAGCTGTGAATCTCTCACACTCTCCCATCTAGCATGTCAGGGTCAGGCTGATCTGTAAGCTGAACATCACTCATTCCCTTCTCTGTTATGTCAGCCTGGCTCCCTGCCCATGGGATGCTCGAAGTCTCATTCTCAGACTGCAAAACCCCAAATCCATCTTCATCATTAGGCTGAGTCACAACAGTGTCAAACTACATTAATTCTACAGTGCAGATGCGACCCAAATCTTTCTTCCCATTGGAGGGAAGTTTATTGTTGACATTAGTGGTGGTGTGGTAGACTAGTGAAATCTAGCGGTGGGAATCATATAAAAGCCAAAGAGTCTGGGCAGATATCAGCAAAGATCATTCACCTGTTGACTGCTGCTGCATGGGCGATAGTCGGCTACCTGAACTTGAAATGTTAACCAGTTTTTTTATTTCCTGATGTTTTGATTAACTGATACTGAAACAAAAGTCAGTGTAGAAACTTAGGGTCCTTCTTTACAGGCCCTAAATGCAGAAGAACTGCATTGGATTGCACTAGCAGCTGCACTTAAAATCCTATTTCTGCCAAAAAAAAAAAAGAGCACATTTGCATGACTGTAGATCCTTGCACTCAAGGAAAACACATGACTTTGTTCCTGTACACTGAGGTCGACTGCTCCAGCACATGTGTGTATTTTAAAATCCCAAAACAGCTGATGAGACTTGTAAACAAATGGAGCTACGAACACACATATGGCTAAATGGAAGCACAATTGGAAAGCAATCCCCATGTAACAATTGATTTGTTCTAATGTTTATGAAATTAAAGAGAGCTTGAATTTATACTGTGGGCACCAACATGGAAGGCAAGTGACCCCAGAAGAAGATGGGGTCCAAGAGGAAAAAGTAAAGGCAGCAGGAGATATAATGACAAGAAATCTGCTTGTGTGTACATTCAGATAGCCACATGAGTGCTTATGAGGTCCAGCACATCTCAGAGCATCATTTTTTTTTAAAAAAAGTAAACTTCAGGCAGATGTCTCACATCTATCTTGCAGATTTATAGAACCCACTACAAACGAACATGTCAGGACATTTAGAGAGCATAGACCAGAACAGACAGCTACATGTCTAGACTTGCTGTCAGGTACTACAATTTTTGCCCACTTATTTATCCCAGATTATGAGGCTGTCTGGAAGTGCTCTCAGATATACATTCTATGAGGTGGGATATAAATCTATGCCATTCCATGTATTCCTGGCCTGTTCCCAGAATATGGGAGGCTAAATAGTTCCCCCTCTCCTAGACAAATGAAGGAGCAAGCAGCACAGTTTGAATCAGCCTGTCCACATTAGAATTGCTCATTTCACTGATATCCCTATGTACATTATCTTGGCTAAAGACCTATGGAAGAAGAAGCACCCACCCCCTCTATTCTCTCTGCCATGGCCAGATATCCGCAACAGAGCATCCAGAGAGATCTGAGAAGACTGTTGCTTTTTTCAGAATCTCTCAGGCTGGACTTAGCTCTCAGAGCTTAGTTTGTGCTGAGAAAACTCACTCTACTCTCTATTATGGCCATCACTGACTTTTTTTGAGCAGGCATTTAGAAATAGCCAGAAGCAGTGTTACAGTCAAAGGAGGCATGGCAGTGACCCATGTATACATGAATCCAAATTTTGCTGTTACTTTTTGACCAAACAAATTGACTTATACACGAGTATATATGGCAGCTCTCTTATAACAGTGGTGAAAATTTCAAATCCCTCCCAATGTAGCTGATGATTCTCACCTCTGTCTTAGATGGAAAACTAATATATTTAATTTACAGAAATCATCTGGGAAAGGATAAAAGACCATAAAAGGATAAAGGGGGGAGAGGAGAAATGTATCAGGGTCAATAAGTTTGATTTTTTTGCAACAAGACCCCCAATTCTCCAGCCTCTGTACTCCAAGCTGGGAAGTGAGTTTTAGGAAGAGACTACATACATATCTATATCCTGCTTAGTATATTCAGATTGGACACAATTAGACTCTTTCAATCATGACCCTCTTTATGCCTTTCATCTCCTCCCTGTTCTTCTCCACTCCTAACATCCAATTGCATTGCTTTTCCTCTACCCTGTCTAAATTAGCAATATTGTCTTGGAAAAAAACCCCCACAAAGTGCAAATCCACCCACACAGCCTGAATATACAATTGATGCTACCCACTCTGCCAGCTCCATCAGAGAAGCCAACATGTGCTGCAGCCAGGAAGAAGAGGAGAGATGGTGTTCTTTGAAGGAATTGATTCCCAATGCATTGTCACCCCTGTACACACCCTCCCCTTCACATTATGTCCCCCATGTCTTGAAAAGGGTACCCTTCTGGAAGTTTATACATGAGGGGAATGCACCAAAGATCTTATTTTGACACTACTGGAGAGAAGGGGGGGGAGTACTCCACACCCAGACCACAAAAGCACTGCCTTGTCTTCCCGCTCAGGCTTTGTCTATCAACAACCTACACACTCACACTCTCAGAGGTGAGGGAGGATGAAGAAACCACTTAATGCCCTTTGGTGGCAGATTCCCTCTCCCTCCCTGGCTCATTGTTCTGCTTCTCTGCTTTGGCTGCTTCTTGCTCAGAGGCAACAATTCCATAGATTCGCATTCCAGAGTCCCCATTGGGTTTGTTAAGGATCACTTCAGCACCAAGGTAACAAGGCATCAGTTTAGGATTGCAGCCTGCTCCATATGCTGTTACTTGTGAACAGTTGGTAAAAAGTATTGCTGGATTCCATTTTTTCTTTGCTATACTATGAGTGATTATTTTTTCTACCTAAAAGCCAGTGCTGGCATTTGGGCCCTGTGGAATCATACTAATAGCGTTTTCGCTTACCCCGAAACAGTTCATACACGGAGCCGTGTGGATTCTACTGTTATGCAACCACAGATAATTCATGCCTGATTGCTTGTTCAGAGTGAAAACATGATGAAAAGAGGCAATGGGAGTGATAAATCCTGGCTCTGTTTAAACCATTTTAAGCATGCTGTCTAACATCGTACCTTTAACTAATGTCTCAGAATTAAAAACAAGTTCAGCACAATGTTATCCTCCTCTCACTGAGATAGCTAGAAACTTCCATGCCCTGGAACAATGAATCTGCTCCCTTTTTAGTCTAAACTTTAAAGTGACAATCTTTAAAACAGATTGAAAAGGGCTAAATCTGTTTCGGAGATAAGATTCAACACCTTGGGTAACAGATTAGACTGAAACTTAGAGCCTTTTCACCACATGAGTGCCACTGGAAGCTAGAGGTGTATCTATATCTACAATACAGAATTAATACAGTCTGATACCATTTTAACTGCCATGGCTCAGTAGTATCATAAGAGTTGTAGTCTCACAAGGTCTGTAGACTTCTTTGTCAAAGTATGCTGATGCCTTACCAAATTACAACTCTAGTGATTCCATAGCATTAAGCCATGGCTGTTAAAGTGGGTGAAACTGAGTTCAGATTGGTTGGTTAGTTAGGGCACTATTTTCCCTTGCACTGCTGCCACTCAGACCAGAAGCTGATACTTAAGTGTTGTTTAGGGAGTGTTTTCTCCTGCTGCTTCTTCCATTGCTATTTAGTAAGGAAAAGCAAAGTGCTGTTGCAACTAAGTCTGAGCAGTCTGATGTTGGTTTCAGTTGTTTTAAATAGGGTAATTCAGCTCTAACAACCTATAGAGCTCTAACAACCTATAGCTAAGCACTGTTAGTGTGTAGTCAGGTCTCAGGGGAAACGCGAAACAGGTTTCTGGTTTTATAAGCAGAATCGAAGAATAATGGCCAAATTTACTTACATCACTTCATCAAGAAAACATAATCAACAGGTAGGTGCACTTAAAACATAAATCCAGAGGGGAAACATTGAATCAATTGGATTTATCTATGTATTGATTCCACATTTAACCATTGATTCAGTGGGTCTGCCCGAATTGGAAGTAACCAATTCTAGCCAAAGTCTGACTGCATTCATTTATTTACTGCACTTTATTTAAAACATTAGGAAGTGTGTTAAAGCACTGAGCTGCTGAACTTGCAGACCGAAAGGTCCCAGGTTCAAATCCCAGTAGTGGAGTGAGCGCCTACTGGTACTCCAGCTTCTGCCAACCTAGCAGTTCAAAAACATACCAGTGTGAGTAGATCAATAGGTACCGCTACGGCGGGAAGGTAACGGCGCTCCATGCAGTCATGCCGGCCACATGACCTTGGAGGTATCTACGGACAACGCCGGCTCTTCGGCTTAGAAATGGAGATGAGCACCAACCCCCAGTCAGACATGACTGGACTTAATGTCAGGGGAAACCTGTACCTTTCCTATTTAAAACATTATTTCCAGTTTGTGCTTATATTCCATTCAAATACAGCACTGATATTCCAAATGAAGAAATATAATGCAGAGTGACTTACTATTGTACTAAGATGGTTTCATCCTTTCAGTTGTGGAGGGGAAGGCCTGGAATCTGCTAGTAGCTTAGATCCCAGGAAATCTAGTATTATGTCTCATTTTTTACATTCTTGTGCTGTATAAGGAACTGTACACAGGGGCAGTGTGTGTGTCTGCATGCATGCAACATCTGCCTCACTTTAGTCAGTGCCTTTTTTATATTGCAAGGCTGAAGGAGTGTTGGACAGCTGAAGCTATGCTGTTTTCAACCTTGCTTGTTGAAAGAGCACTGCCATAGTGGTAGTGAAGCCATATGTAGAGGAAGGAAACAGTGAGGATGAAATGATGAAGTAGGGTTACAACTGAGTCCTAGACAATGGAAAAAGTGTACAGGTGACACCCAGAAAGCCTTGGTCTACGATAAATTCTTTCAGAAATACATTTGGCCTTCCGTATCCACAGATTGTGTAGCCACAAATTCAGCCACCTACAGTTTGAAAATACCAACTACATAAAATTAAAAAAAAATCAAAATTTGATATTGACATTTTATCTAAGGAACATCATTTTATTACTTCATTGTATATGTTGACATCCATAGATTTTGGTATCTACAAATGTTCTGGAACCAAACCCCAAGGACCCATTATATTATACAACCAAAGGCTCATTCTTTTAACTGATATCACTTTTTCTCTTTTATCACACTATGGATTCACACAGTGAGATGAGATGAGCTGCCACATAAACAAACAACACCAGGCATCCCCACAATTTCAATATTAATTCTAATAATTAATTCTCCCAAATCTGTATGTTTAATATAAACGTATTGATTTCTGTCACACACAAAGCTGTTAAATGTTAGGTAGCATAAAGGACAACACAATCAAGGAGACTGGCTCTGACTTTTGGCCCAATGCTACTGGCCCTGTTGTAATGGTCACACAGTGTTTTACTGTTTTAATTCAATATGATATTGGTTTTTAAGTGTATTTTTACGATTGTTGGTTTTTACTATATTTTGTATTATATGTGGCCTTAATCTTGCCATTATGTAAGACCACTCTGAGTCCCCCTGGGGGAGAAGAGCGGTATTTAAATTAAATAAATAAAGGAGTAGCCCATTGGTATAATTATATAATAATAAATAATAATAAAACTTTATTTATACCCCGCCACCATCTCCCCTATGGGGACTCGGGGCGGCTTACATGGGGCCATGCCCAGACACCATACAATATAACAAAATAAACAGCAAATCATAACACAATATAACAGTGCAAAATCATCGAATATATATTACAACCCAAATCGGAAAAAACAATGAAAACCAGGGCAGGTCACATGAACACTTAATTAAAAACTCGGGAGAGAGAGACATAGGAATAGGGGGAAACAGGGAAATAAAATGGTGGAGCAGTCTAAAGGATAAAAACCAAGGGGAATGGCCAGAGCAATATATTACATTTACTCCCCAAAGGCACATCGGAAAAGCCATGTTTTTAGATCTTTCTTAAAGGCTAACAAGGTGGGGGCTTGCCTAATCTCAGTGGGCAATGAATTCCACAGTCGGGGGGCCACAGCAGAAAAAGCCCTCTCCCTCGTTCCCACAAGACGGGCCTGGGACAGAGGCAGTGGCGAAAGGAAGGCCTCCCCGGATGAACGAAGGGAACGAGCAGGTTTATGGTAGGAGATACGGTCCCTAAGGTAGGTGGGTCCCAAACCGTTTAGGGCTTTATAAATGATGGTCTGCACCTTGAATTGGGACCGGAAAGTGAACGGCAGCCAGTGGAGCTCTTTAAACAGGGGAGTAGATCGTTCCCTGTAGCTCGCCCCTGTTATTAATCTGGCTGCCGAGCGCTGGACCAATTGTAGTTTCCGGGCCGTCTTCAAGGGAAGCCCCACGTAGAGCGCATTACAGTAGTCCAGTCTAGAGGTAACTAAGGCATGCACCACCGTGGTCAAGTCAGACTTCACGAGGTATGGTCGCAGTTGGCGCACAAGTTTGAGTTGTGCGAAAGCCCTCCCGGCCACCGCCGACACCTGAGCCTCAAGCGTCAACGCTGAATCCAGGAGGACCCCCAAACTGCGGACCTGTGATTTCAGGGGGAGTGCAACCCCGTCCAGCACAGGTTGCCACCCAATACCCAGATCAGATGGGCGACTGACCAGGAGGGCCTCTGTCTTGTCAGGATTGATCCTCAGCTTGTTCCTCCTCATCCAGTCCGCCACAGTGGCCAGGCACTGGTTCAGAATCCGAGGGGCTTCCTTGGAGTTTGATGGAAATGAGTAGTGGATTTGCGTGTCATCTGCGTAGAGATGGCAACACCCTCCAAAACTCCGGATGACCTCTCCCAACGGTTTCATGTAGATGTTAAATAGCATGGGGGATAAAATAGACCCTTGCGGGACCCCACAGGTCAATGGCCAGGGGTCCGAGCAGGTGTCCCCCAGCTTCACCATCTGGGAACAACCCTCCAGGAAGGACCGGAGCCACTGCAGAACCGTGCCACCGAGTCCCATCCCGGCGAGCCTCCCCAGAAGGATACCATGGTCGATGGTATCGAAAGCCGCTGAGATGTCCAAGAGAACCAGCAGGGTCACACTCCCCCTGTCCAGCTCCCTGCGGAGGTCATCCACCAAGGCGACCAAAGCCGTCTCGGTACTGTACCCAGGCCTGAAGCCAGACTGCGAGCGGTCCAGAAAATCAGTGTCATCGAGAAATTCCTGGAGCTGCGTGGCAACCACCCGCTCCAGAACCTTGCCCAAAAACGGGAGGTTGGAGATTGGTCTGTAGTTGTTACAAATAGATGGGTCAAGCGAAGGCTTTTTTAGTAGTGGTTTTACTACCGCCTGCTTAAAGTAGGATGGCACCGACCCCTGAACCAAAGAAGCATTTATTATGGTCACAAACCAGTCCAACAACCCATCTTTGGCCAGCTTGACCAGCCAAGAGGGACAAGGATCCAGAGCGCAGGTGGTCGCCCTCACAGACCCAAGAATCCCCTCCACGTCATCAGGAAGAACAAACCGGAAAGAATCCCATAAGATCGGACAGACAGGTACCTCGGTTACCTCCGCTGAGACCACAATTGAGCTGGAGTCTAGCTCAAGGCGTATCTGAGCAACTTTGCCTGCAAAGTGGTGCGCGAAATCGCTGCACCCAGTTGCCAAGTCATCGGGAAGCCCCTGGACCTCAGGAGGCCGCAGGAGCTCCCCCACAACTCAGAACAACTCCGATGGCCTGTTGGCTGCAGACGCTATGCGGGCAGTCGTGAAAACTTTCCTGGCTGCTCGCAGAGCCACGGAGTACGCCTTAATAGCGGCTTTAGCCCGTGCTTGGTCGGACACGTCCCGAGATTTCCTCCAGATGCACTCTAGTCCCCTCCTCCTACGCTTCATCACAGCCAACTCCTCGGTAAACCAAGGAGTCGACGCGACTCTACGCAGTGAGAGGGGACGTTCGGGAGCGATCGTGTCCAATGCCCTTGATAGCTCACTGTTATAGCGATCAACCAGGACATCGACAGGATCGCCAGTCTCCAGGACAGGAAGATCCCCAAGAGACCTCAGAAGTCCATCCGGATCCATCAGTCTCCTGGGGCGGACCATCTTAATGGGTCCACCACCCCTGCGGAGGTTAGAAGGCACGGCGATACTTAAACAGATCAGATGATGGTCAGACCATGACAATGGAAGAATGTTTTGCTCTTCCACTCTGACTGTCCCACCGTCCACAACAAAAACAAGGTCCAAGGTGTGTCCTGCCTGATGTGTGGGCCCTGATATAACTTGAGACAGCCCCATGGTTGTCATGGCAACCATGAAATCCTGAGCTGCACCTGTCAATGTGGACTCGGCATGAATGTTAAAGTCTCCCAAAACTATCAGTTGTTGGGAGACAAGGGCCGCATTGGAGACCACTTCTGCTAGCTCGGACAGAGAGACTGCTGGGTCGCGGGGTGGACGGTACACCAACAGAATCCCCAAGCTGTCTCGGGCTCCCACCTTCAGGAAGACACACTCGAACCTCGGGGATTGTGGAACGGCGCATCTGAGCAGGGCGATGGACTGCCGAAAGATCACCGCAACTCCTCCTCCCCGCCCCCCAACTCTGGCCTGTTGATGCACCCCGAAACCAGGAGGACACAGCTGGGTAAGATTCACACCTCCCAGCTCATCCAGCCATGTCTCGGTGATGCATGCCAGATCTGCCCTCTCATCCAGGATCAAATCCTGGATGACAGCTGTTTTACCATTGACAGATCTGGCGTTCAAAAGCAAGACCTTAAGGTTGGGGGGTCTGTCCTGAAGACTACCACACCTAATCCTCTCCAGGGTCGCAAAAACTCTGTTGCGCTTCTCCCTGGGTTGGTGGTGACCGTACTTTCTCCTCCCCCATATCACCTCAATGGAGCCACCTCCAATCAAGCCCTCCTCCCCCTGATGGAAGAACTGGGTGGAATTGCCAGTTGCCGGGACTAGTCAACTGTCCTGGAAAGGAAAGCCTCCAAAAGTGCTTGTTTGTTTACAAAGGGAGCTTCTCTCCATTAATGGGAGAGAGGAGTCGATTGATTTGGCCTCATCATGAATAGTAAGCCGACTAGACAAGAGTGGAGACTTGTTGTGGGACTGGGGGGTAGAACAAGCATGACTTCGCAATGGGGAATCTTGAACATCCATACTCGGCCCGATGTCCAAGGGGCGAATTAGTGGGTCTACTAGCACCCTCCTAAGAGTGATGCCCCACTGTTGCAGTTTAGGCCCACACAAATACAATTTATCCCTTAATATTTTATCTTCCAAGCCGATGATAAGACACAGGGAGCGGTTCCAGGATTGGTACTCCCTACAAAGCCAGTCGATAGTCTTAATCTTCACTTCCGACCGGCTTATGGATAAAATTTGAGAGAGAGATATCTGGACCGCTCGCTTAGAAGTCCACCTGCCTCTATTCAATAATGAGTCTGAAACTTCCACTGCAACCTTATTTGTTCGTAAAAGATGTTGAGAATTGCAGGAAGTATCCAAAGATTGTTCGACCAATTTAGAGGACAGCTCATTATTCGGCTTCTGCAGGGCATTGTTGGTATCCTTCCTATCCATCCTCCCCATGCTCATTCCCCCAGATAAGGCCCCACCCCCCTTTCTAGTTACTCCAAGGCCTGATCCGACGACTACCTTCTCCTCCTTAGGCTTAATTCCCCCACGGCCTTCCAGAAAGCTTAATTCCTTATTCATGTTAATGGGCCTGGTTGATATAGTTGTTATAATGTCCGTAGGAGAAGGATTTTTTACAATCAGGGAAATTCCTTTGAAGAGATGGTCAAGTTTCAAGTTCAGTATTTCCAGCTGTTGCAAGACGGTATTGAATGATTTTCCCAGCAGATCACATAGGTTTGCGAGTTCATTCTTCCCTGAAGTTTCCTTCCAACTCATTTCCTGTTACCTTCTCAGAGAACCTTCCTATAGTATACCACTCTACTCTTTCAAGAATTAACACCTCGTTCCGTTCAAGCTTTCATTCAACAGTACATCCACCAACATACACAAACCATCAAATTCACATTCTAGAGCCATCAATTACCAAACAGTAAACTCACGGTACTCTCCAATCCTATGTGATCACTTCCTATGACATTAATACCAGGTTAAAAACCTGCCCCCTCTCACGACCAATACTACTTCCCTGAATTAAGTTAAAAGCTTTCTCACTCCCGACTCTGTTAACACACACACACAAACACGTACACAAAAAAAAAAAATATGGCAGGCTGTAAACACTCAGAGTCTTATAGAAGCTGCTTCATACAGGTCCACCCAATTGAAAATATCTCGAGGCCTCCTGGTTTGATATAAATGCAGTAGAGCAGAGCTGATGAGGTTGTCTTCCCCCGTAACACGACCTCCAGTGCCAGAGGAAAACGCTGGAATGGCGGACGGGCTACTTCCTCCCTCCTCCTCTCCTCCGCGATCCTCCACAGCCTTCAAACAGCTCCAACAGCTCTCAGGGTAGGCCCGAAAGCCCCAAGGCACAGTGCTGAAAGAGCTGCGGGAGGCCGCCCAGTCCGGAGCGGTCCCCGGAGGCCGATTCTCTTTAGCACGTCCGAGAGAGAGCTGGAGGTGGCCGCCCGGTTCGGCGCGGCCTCCACGGGCCTAGTTTTTACAAGGCCGGAAAGAGGTTGGAGGAGGCCACCCGGTCCGGCGTGGCCTCCAAAGGCCTAGATTCTCTTCGAGGCTGAGTGAAGGCTACAAGGAAGCCGCCCGGTTCGGCGCGGCTTCCAGAGGCCTCGTTGTTTTCTGACGGCTGAAGGGGGGGGGGGGGGCTAGGAGAGGCCGCCCGATTCGAAGCTGCCTCCAGAGGGTGAGGGTGGTCACCGGAGGCCGAGGAAGGAGCTGAAAAGAAAGCCTCCAAGGCTGGTAAGAGCACTCAGGGAGGCAGCCCGGTTCGGCGCTGCCTCCAGAGGGTGAGGGTGGTCGCCGGAGGCCGAGGCAGGAGCTGAAAAGAAAGCCTCCAAGGCTGGTAAGAGCACTCGGGGAGGCAGCCCGGTTCGGCGCTGCCTCCAGAGGGTGAGGGTGGTCGCCGGAGGACGAGGCAGGAGCTGAAAAGAAAGCCTCCAAGGCTGGTAAGAGCACTCGGGGAGGCAGCCCGGTTCGGCGCTGCCTCCAGAGGGTGAGGGTGGTCGCCGGAGGCCGAGGCAGGAGCTGAAAAGAAAGCCTCCAAGGCTGGTAAGAGCACTCGGGGAGGCAGCCCGGTTCGGCGCTGCCTCCAGAGGGTGGGGGTGGTCGCCGGAGGCCGAGGCAGGAGTTGAAAAGAGTTGAAAAGAAAGCCTCCAAGGCTGGTAAGAGCACTCGGGGAGGCAGCCCGGTTCGGCGCTGCCTCCAGAGTTGAGGACGAGACCAGGGAGAGGCCACCCGGTTCGGCGTGGGCTCAGATAAACAGAAGAGAGCTGGGAGCGATCGTCCGGCTCCCCCCCAATGCTCACCACCACCGTCGGGACTCTCAGATCGGGCGGCCGGAATGGCGGCCGGGCTTCTCCTCTCCTTCCTGGACTTCTGCAACTCCGTCGGCGGTTCCTACAGCCCTTGCAGTAAGGCCACGTTTCCAGAGTTAGCCAGCAGCCTCACCCCTCTAATAGCAGCCGGTTGGGGGTACGGTGGGGCCGTATAACAGGGATAAGTGGCGGTATTTTTGCTCCTCGTCGGCGGAGCTAGTCACGGAGGCTGTTTCATGCCGCCATCTTGCCTAAATATAGGGATTATTGTGTACAAAGATAATTGCAAGGGATGAGTGGGTTTTTGCACTGCTCTCACTTTATTCGAGTGACATTTCTGAAGAAAACTTGCCAGTGTGCTGATTTCCTACATGAAAGGGAGATGTGCCATCTAGATTTTCTGCCACAGACATCAAAATATCTTGGGCCATTCCAGGTCACCCAAGGTGCCAAACCTCATTTCCTCCCAATTCTTAACTGGCTGCAAGACAATAAACTGAAAATAATTAGGCACTTCTCTGTTGGAAAGGGGCTCTAGTGAGTCATGAGTCAACAGGGGTTACTCCAAATGTATTAAGAGTCCATTTAAAGCTGTTGTAACATATGGAGACCTTTTCATTGCAAAGTCCTTTGATGTAACAGATGTATTGTACTCCAAAGCAAGAACCTGTACTTAGATAGAGTACTTGAATGAGAAATGAAAGACCACTAGATCACATTCATTCCTGAAGCCAGTTAACCACTAGACCTTTACAGCACAGTTAACACAGATACACGAGTGCTTTCTTTGTATTTATTTATTTATTTATTTATTTGCCCCGTTTATACTCTGCCTTTCTCACCCCAAAGGAGACTCAAGGCGGCTTACACATGGTACAACTCGATGTCCCAAAACACATATAAAATTAAAGCTTAAAATATTAAATATTTAAAATGTAAAACATTACAACAGTTAAAAATCACGCCATCCAAAAAAATGTGGTCTAAAGCCATTCCAAGGTCATTAAACATATTAGACATCCACTTTCTTTCTGAAGGCTAAGAGGGAGGGGGCTGATCTTATATCACTGGGGAGGGAGTTCCACAATGAGGGACCACCACCGAGAAGGCCCTGTCTCTCGTCCACGCCAGCCTTGCTTGTGAAGCAGGTGGGAACGAGATCAGTGCCTCCCCAGATGATCTTAATCTATGAGGTGGTTCATAAGGGGAGATATGTTTGGACAGGTAAGCTAAATAAATTTTAAGATAAATTCTTTCAGAGTTGTAAAACTCCATCACTGTTCTCATGGCACCATTGTATCTCCTGGCCTACAGTGGTTTGTGCTGACATTTTATCATCACATTTCTTAGCTATGTTATGCCTGTCATGAAATATAGCATGGTGGTAATTTTACTTGAGCATAATACTTTCCTGGTCACTAACAAATAGTGTGCTCCAGTAAAGACAAGTTCATATCTGTGTATGCAAATACACACAGAGAGAAAAAAGGTGAGAGAATAAACAACAGAATAAGAGAGAGGAAGTGAGAGAGGGAGGAGGGAGAGATTCCTAATTTCCACATTCTGGGCATTTCTTGATCCTTTTGGTTCATATTATTTTCATATTCTTCTTGTGTAAAGAAACATACATTTATACCTCCATTAAAAAACCAGAGGCATTCCAATAATTATTTAACAGAAAATTTGACACCAGAGGCAGAAATAATATGGAATGAATAGTGATAGGTTCCTACACCACAAAAAGTAGAATATTTGTTGTTAATAGCCATCAAGTAGGCTTCGACTTATGGCTATTCTATAAATAGACTGGATGGCCCATGAGGTCTATTCCAACTCTACTATTCTATGATTCTATGATTCTATGAAATGGGGTCACCTGTCTTCAACAGATTCCAATGTATTTCAGCAAACTTTTCATCCAGAACTAATGATATGCGCATGTGCAATTGAAATAACTAGGTCAAGTAAGCCTTCCTTAAGTGAACAAAAACATTCTGAACCTTCTAGATATCACTTGAAGTTGTCTTCCAAAATGCATCCAAGGATGCTTTTTTTTTCTTTCCCCATCCTCCACTTACCATTTCCAAACCTATAGATCTATGTAGGAGCTGGTGAGGCAGGATTATCTGCTTTCTCTTTTTCTCTCTGGAGACCAGGGCAAAAGGGAGACTGACCCCAAATGAATCTGTGAATGGGACCCTAAATGAACCCTAAGAAATCCAAGATGTCTATGGGCACATTTGTACAATGCAGTGATACTCTGTCCAATTTAGAGTCATCTTAGCCATTCTAGAAGACACACTCATTGAATAACATGACTTACAGATCTTCCAGCTGGTTGACTTTGCTTGTTCGCTCTTCCTTAGGATAAGAGAAAGAAAAGGAAGGATACAAAGAGAGTGAAGATCTACTACCCTCTGAACACAAAAAGAACAAATTAGCTGCTGCATGCTGGCATTTGAAAGAGGCCAGTGCTGGGTGGGTGCCCTATAATTTGCCTGATGCCACCTGTGTTTTATGTTGTGACTCACACATGAATCACTCTCTAGTTGCAAATTCACACCATCAGAACCACTGTTCTTTTTTTTGGGTGGGTGGAAGAGAAGAGGCCGGGTGTGTAGGAAGAAGGCTAACCAGGACACCCTCTCTGTCAGGAATGGAAGCCAAAGGGATGTTTAGATTGCCGTCCTTATGACAAAGTAGAAATGCACTGCAATAGCAATTCACCACCTGTCTTCAACTAGCATTCTTATTCTACCCAGACACCATCATTTTCTTACTTGGGAGAATGGCAACTCCAGGAATATTCTGAAGAAGGCCTAGACTACAGTTTACAAAAAGCTACTCTTTCAGTTGGTTTTGTAATGCAAATGTGAAATTTACATCAGCCAGATTGCTTTTTCACATGAAACCTCTCTGTCTTCTGCTTTTTCTTTCACAGGAACAATGTTCAGATAATTCTGCAGATTGAGCTTCTCTTATCTAGAAATCCAATGTCTTCCAAAACTTTTTTACAGCAATTGCCCACTTTCGCCTTAGAGTCAGTCAGTATAGTGTTCCTGCTTGTTTGTTCACAAGGCATAAGTGGTTGGCTGGCTTTCCATTTCTCAGATCCTCATAGAATCATAGAGCTGGAAGTGACCACAGAGACCATCCAGTCCAAACCCCTGCCATGCAGGAAAATACAATCAAAGCACTCTCAAGAGATGGCTATCCAGCCTCTGCTTCAACACATCCAGAGAAGAAGACTCTACCACAGTTTGAGGCAACATATTCCACTGCCAAATGGCTCTTATTCTCAGGAAGTTCTTCCTAATGTTTAGGGAGGATCTCTTTTCCTGCATTTTGGAACCATTGGTCCTCAGTTTTTCTCTAGCCCATGCATGACACAACCAGGGAACAAATGTGATGCGAGACTGCGAGGGGTTATCACCCTCAGTGTGCCATTGCCCCTCTACATTAAGACAACAAAACATCATGGGACAGCCCTGCTGAACACAATCATGCCATTACTTCTTGTGTTCTATTACATTCCACATTATATGATCATCAGTTACTGATGCTATGTATTGCTCTGGTCAGGCGCAGAACTGGGATCAGAAAAAGAAATCAATCTGCAAAAAAAGAAAAAAGAAAAAAAAGGAAAAACAAACAGTGGGGAAACGAGACATTCTCCTAATGCATTTCTATTTCTTGCACCTTCACCTCATAAAATAATACCTGTATAAATCAAGCAGGTATGCTCCATATGTTGAGGCACCTCTCCAGCAGGTGGCAATATTTTGTTGCCAAGACGAGGCACCTGAAACATTGTTTCTTAATGATGTGTGAGGCCAGCAGTTTTTGGTCCTCCAAAAGCCAGAAACCAGCACCATATTTGCACTCAATGACTGTTGTTTCTTTCTTTCTTGAAAAATTGGGATGGGCCAACTGCTATTATCTTAGAACTGGCACTGGTCCACAGACTTCCACTTAGACTGGCATGACCTAGGAGACAAAATAAACTAGAAGACTTGAGCACACTAAAGATGGTTATCATTTTTAAAATATCAAAAGCTGACTTCATCCTGTCTAAGCCTCTGATGTAAATGCAATAATATCATCCACTTACTCTATTATATTTAATAAAATTACAGTTCTGTGTTTTAGCCATAACAGAAAAATACTCAAAACTCACAAATGCTTTTTAAAGTTTTTCATTTATTTATTTATAAATAAATATTAAAAAGCATCCCAATTCTTCAAAAATTGTCCAAAGACTTCTATCTAATTAAGAATAAATAACTTGCTAATTTCAAAAATCTCCAATATCCATTTTTCCATTATTGGTGTATCCACATTTTTCCATTTCTGAACATACAACAGCCTTGTTATGATAATCAAATAGTGCAAAATCCTTTGAGTCGAACACTTAGTTTGTTTATTCATGAACCCTAGTAAAAACAATTAAGGTTTCAACTGAATCTAAGTCTTAATGATTTCTTGAACCAGTCAATGTATCTACTTCCCATTTCTTTACATTTTCACACATTCACCACATATGATACATTACTCCTTGAGATTCACATTTCCAACAGATATTCCTAATCCCTTTATATATCTTAGATGGTCTTGTTCGAGTCAGGTACATTGGTAAGTCAATTTATAAAATTTTTCTTTAAGATTATAACATAAAACATCTTTCAGTCCTGATAAAATGTCATGATAAAGTGGGCTTGAGTTGCAGCAACAGGGAAAATGTGGGCAAAGGAGTTCAAAGACGCTTAGCATCTGAGAAAAACTATCATTCTGAAAGAACTAATAGAAGCAGTTTCCATTGAGCCAGGTCTTGAGGATATCCTCAGTGAGCCCTAAGTTCCATCCCCATAGTTGCAGTGAGTCTTTAAATTATAATTCCTGATCCTGGAAAGAGGGGGAGTAAAAAGTGTCCTTTGGGAGCATCAGAGAATACACATTATTAAGAAGAATTTTCTCATGATGCTCCCAAAGAGCATTTGTCACCTGGGGATACACTGAGAAGAGTATATGAGGATTCTCAGCTCAGCACATCCTTGACTTGGTCTTCTGTTTGGGACGAGATGATGGTGACAGTATTGTGGAGTTCACTGTTCCTTTGTCATAGACCGATCACTACCTGGTCAGGTTTAGACTCACTGGGGCTTTAAATTTGCTTATCCTCCCAGGCTTATGGAGAATCAGAAGTTTGAATATTTGGCTTCCACACAACAATGAATGCTTTATCGACAGGGAAATGGTTTTAATCTATCAATCTGATTTTTAATCTTGCTTTTAATCTTGATGCAAATTGTGTTTTATTGATTTGTTATTATGTTTAGTTATGATAAATTGTTTGTACTAATTATTTGTATATTTATTATGTACTTGTATTTTTATTGTGTATTTATGTGGCATCAATGTTCTAAGCTGACCCAAGTCGCCAAGGGGAGATGGGACGGGATATAAATAAAGTTGACTTGACTTGACTCAGCATTACACTTCACAAGGGCTCAGAATAATTACTATTTTGCAGCAACTACCAGAATTTTCCAGGTACTACCATGATTTGATATGGATGGGTTATCTTGAGAGTTGCACTCCAATAGATAGATAGATAGACAGACAGATAGAGATTATGAATGCATCTACACTATAGAATTAATGCAGTTAAAGTTGTGTTAAACTGTATTCATTCTACAATAGGGAGGTACCCATAGAAATCCCAAAGCTCCGTAATGAACCACAATTCTCTGCTGAATCTTTCTTCCAGCTAAAGCTGAGGACAACTGATGTACCTGGCTACTCAAAGTGGTGCTCCATGGACCAGTGTCAGTCTATGGTGAGTTTCCAGGAATGAAGAAATCTGTGTAGTCAATGGACCCAAAAATGGTGACAGTTCCTGGCAAGTTGCAGAAAAAAACCTTCAGTTGGCTTCATAAGCAGTGGTTTAGAGGACATTTGTGCATGAAACACACATGTGTTCTCTCTGGAAATTACCCCAGAATGCTATGCTGTTGACAGCCATCCCAAGGGAATGCATTGTGACATTCCTTGGATGCCTACTTCCCTATTCCCTTGTGATAAATCTGCATTCTGCTATTTTTTCAACCAGCAGGAAACAATAAATTTCAATAAGCTTGTTCCTTAGGGACTTGTTATGAAAAGAAACAAATAAGGACATATTTTCTTGACTCTTGTCTTGAGTGTTGTCTAAATAGAAATAGAAGGTCTGGACATATCTCATTTGCGACAGCTTTATCCCTCTGGAAGAGATGGATATGAAAGATGGCAGAGGTTTCTTCAACCTTGTGGAAAACAGCAACAGGTCTTCTGTAAAGATTACTATCTGTCTAAAATACAGATGTCTTTCCATATCCATGGATTCTGCAATGGTGCCCAGAACTGGACAGAGGTTTCCAGGTGAGGTTTGACCATTCATCTTTCTGTTGGGATGATAGCCATAAGGAACAAAAGTTAAATCAGTGACCATGAGCTTGAATGGGCTGTGAAGACCCAGTTTAGATTTCACTTTTGTAGCATAAGGTAATGAAATAAAGTGAAATACTTAGCACAGTCACTTGACCATTTGTAGTATTGGTATTTCAACCAAGAGAGGGCAGAAGGTAAACTGGGAACTAGTGGCAGATATTTGGGCAATTTGTAATAGGGCCCTTCTACACTGCCATATAATCCATATTATCAAATCAGATAATCCACATTATTTGCTTTGAACTGGATTATCTGAGTTTACACTGCCATATAGTCCAGTTCAAAACAGATAATATGGATTTTATATGGCAGTGTAGAAGGGGCCATAGAAAGACAAGGATTTCTGGCTTTAAAAAGCAAGTTAAATTGTGCATGTTGCTTGTTTTTTAGGCCCCTTCTACAATGTCCTATATCCTAGGATCTGATCCTGGGTTATCTGCTTTGAACTGGATTATGTGAGTCTCCTATTCCAGATAAATTGGGATAAACAGAATCTGGGATCAGATACTGGGATATAGAAGGGGCCTTATCCCTAGTGTCCCTCACGTGTAAAATTGGCTGTCACATTGTACAACTCTTCTAGCTTTTCTTCCTAAACAGAGTTTCTGTGATGATAAAGCATGGCAGGTTACTGATGGAAGTCACAAATGTCTGCATGCCTGTAAAATTTAATGATAGAAGAAGGGTGAGAATATTAGTAAAAATATTGGACCTCATTCCATTTGGGGGGGAAAGAGGGGGGAGATTCTTATTTGTGTGTCATTTCCTGGGGTTCTATCTTGAAAGAAGATAGAGAATTTACTTACCCCCATAACACAGAACCTCCTCCTCTCCTTTCTAGCTCAACCATCTGCTTAATTTCCCATCACACAGGCTGGTGATTGTCACAATTTTAAAACACTCCTTTCAATGGGAATTTCCATCTTCTCTTTGAACCTTTCTTCTTGAGTCGACCAGTGGACATTTAACACCCTTTTCCATGATCTCCTCCCCCTTTGAAACTTTCCACTTTCAATGGGATTTTCCCTCCCTCTCTTTGAATTCCCCCTCTAGAGGAGACCAGCACATTTCAAAAACATTTATTTCAATGGGACCCACACTGTCTTTAAACCACTAATGCAAAAAAGGATCATGGAGGGGCATTTAATAAAACTGAATGTAAATGGAGAAATCCACTACAGTACTTCCTATCCCATGAACAGATTCCCATTTTTAGGCATTTCTACTATGCACATGCAATGGAGTGGAGTTGATTTGTGTCTGGCTTTGAAATCTTCTTGTTTCCACCTGCTTTGGAGATGGAGTCTTAGGAACAACCACTGGAAGCAGTCATGGGTCATTTGATGGACTCCATGGGAGCCTGTCTTTGAACTGTTTTTGAAGTATGTAGAAACAGAGGAGGAAAACCATCTGATGAAGTCAATTGTCTGGAAGGATCCCAGGTTCTTGTGCAATTCTACTGAGCATGTTAAGAGATCTGTGTTGGAACCTCTGATTTCTAGGAGCACAGGCAGAAATAGGTATTCGAAATAGGAAGTATGGATCATGCATCATTGACTCCTCGTCCTCCAGTGTCTAACCATTACAGGATTGGGTTTCTGGTAAAAACCCCCCAAAACAAACTGGACCCAATAGGATTTAAATAATTACTACAATATAAGAAAACTTTGTATATTCATCATCCCGCTTACTGCCTGTGTCCTAGTTCACGTCAACTTGAGCACATCTCTGACTTCCCTGGAGTGGATACAGAGCATAGCTCATTCTGATGCCACTAGAAATACATAGGGAAAATGAATAAATTCATAGCACAGCAGGACTCCATCACAGCAGTATGCTTTTTAAGTAACTCTTATGGAGAAGAAGGGGAAAGAGAGTCTAATTAATTCACCCTGGTTCATTCTCTCAAGAAAAAAACAGGAGGATTCCTTGATGAAACTGACAAGTAGGAGGAATCTGTTTATTTTGTAGTTGTGTTTTGACACAATAAGTGGCAGGAAAAAAAATCCTTATGCCAAAGGTGGCATCATTCCTCATCCGAAGATAAGTATTTCTTCAACAATAGGTTGGGAATGCCTTGATTTCAGGTATGAAGAGAGAAGAAAATGGCCTGATGAATAAAGCAAGGGTGTAGTATTAACAATTTATTCCTCACATCTCCCTAAGCGTACATCCACATACCCCCTTGATGGATTGTCACCTTGCCGTGGTGAGGGGGCTTGTGTGTTCCAATGAATCTGCAGGCACAACCACTGGAAACATGAACTCCCAGGAGGGGCCACAGGGGAGAATCCAGACCAAGAACAATCCAGACCAAGGACTGAGCAGCCCTAAGGCGGAGGATAATGGTACATGTTGCAACGGCTGTGAAGGTGGAAGAAGGCTGCAACAGATTGAGAAGCCACCGTTATTGTGTTAATCATGCCACTGGCTGGGACCTCACTCTGTGAAGACTGTGTGTTGACCGGCCGTGTACTGACCTCCACACATTAAAAAAAAACTATGCACAGAAAAATAAAAACAAGAAAAATAAAAACAAACCAACAAAAGTCCCATGGTGATCAGCGAGTGGCAACGGGGGCAGGACTGTGAAATCTGGAAGCCCCTAGTCACAGACTGGCACATGGATGGTGGATACGGACTCAGTAGCTCTACCTCAAGGACCGAGGCAGTTGAGTAGTCCAGCAGCTGTATCCATGACTGAGCAGCCCTTTTTAGGATCCGCTCTGCTCACCCCACATGGGGAAGGGGCTAGAAAAGGTGCCCTAAACATTGTCTGCCTCTCTTATCCCTGACTGGACTGCGGCCAAAAAATTTAAATCAACTTTGGAACATGGAACGTACAGACACTGTTGGATAACACTGACACTGAACGCCCCGAACGCAGGACTGCTATCATTGCAAGGGAGCTGGGATGCTTTAACTTCGACATAGCAGCCCTTCAGGAGATCCGGAGAGCAGGAGAGGGACAGCTGAATGAAGAAAAAGGAGGCTACACCTTCTTCTGGAAGGGACTGCCTGAAGAAGAGCGAAGAATACATGGAGTTGGTTTTGCTATCAGAAACGACCTGGTGAAGCACCTGACTGAAGCACCCATTGGCTTTAATGAACGACTCTCAACCCTCCGAATTAACCTTGCCAAAAACCAACAGGCAACCATCATATGTGCCTATGCACCAACACTAGATGCTGACGAAGACATTAAGAAAAAATTGTATTGTCAGCTGGACACTGTCCTATCGGAGATACCTAAGGAGGACAAAATCATCCTCCTGGGGGATTTTAATGCAAGAGTCGGACGGGACTCTGACCTGTGGCCAGGGATCATAGGAAAAGACGGGGTCGGAAACAACAACTCGAATGGCATCTTGCTTCTCACCAAATGCGGAGATCACAACCTTGTCATCACCAATACACTCTTCTGCCAGAAAAACAAGCTCAAGACATCATGGAAGCACCCCTGGTCAAAGCATTGGCACCTCTTGGACTATGTAATTACATGTGCCAGAGACTGTGGCGATGTGCTTCTCACAAGAGCCATGACAGGTGCTGATGACTACTGGACAGACCACAGGTTAATCCGATCCACGATGGTTATCAAGATCGCCCCCAAACGCAGACTCCAAGAAAGAAAAATAAGGCATTAAATGAACACCCAAGCCCATCAGGAGCCCTCCAAATGAGCCCTTCTCCAAACAACACTCATGGATCATCTACCCATAGAACACCCCGAAAATGTTGAGGAACACTGGAACAAACTGAAAACCTCCATCATCACAGCCTGTGAAGAAACCATTGGATATCAAACTAAGAAACATAAAGACTGGCTTGATGATAATGACAAAGAGATCCAACAATTAATTGATAACAAAAGGAAAGCCTTCCAAACATGGTAGAGAGACACCAGCTGTGCTGCTAAGAGAAAGATCTATGCTAGTGCAAAAGCTGAGGTCCAAAGAAGGAAAAGAGAACTCAAGAACATCTGGTGGACAAAGAAGGCTGAAGAAATCCAACACTTTGCAGACACCCATGATGCTCAGGGATTTTTCAAAGCCACAAAGATCATCTATGGACCAAGAAACCATGGCATACAGCCTCTACGCTCATCAGATGGAACCAAACTTCTGAAGGACAAAACATCAATTGCACTACGTTGGAAAGAGCACTACCAGAACCTGCTGAATCGCAGCTCCAATGTGGCCGAAGAGCCCCTCTCACAAATCCCACAACAGCAAACCAGGGATGAGCTTGCAGCACTGCCTATTTTGGAAGAAGTCAGCAATGTTATCAGCCAACAAAAAAATAATAAAGCCAGCAGACCTGATGGGATCCCTGCTGAAATCTTCAAAGCTCATTGAAAAAGTGTGGGTGACCAAGAAAATCCCAGCAGACTGCAAGGATGCCACCATCATCACCCTTTTCAAGAAAGGGGATAGAACAGACTGTGGAAACTATCATGGTATCTCCATTCTAACCTCCACTAGGAAAATCCTCGCAAGAATCCTTGCAAACCGCCTTCTCCCTGTTTCAGAAGACACCCTCCCAGAATCTCAGAATGGCTTCCGCCCCTCCAGAGGAACAGTGGACATGATCTTCACTGCACGACAGCTCCAAGAAAAATGCAGGGAACAAAATCAACCTCTGTACATGGCATTCATTGACTTTGCAAAGGCATTCGACACAGTGAATCGCAGAGCTCTCTGGACCATCCTCCAAAAAATCGGGTGCCCTGACAAATTTGTGAACATCTTTCGGCTCCTCCATTTATGACATGATGGCAACAGTCTTGGACAGCAACGGCTCCCAAAGTGACCCATTTAAGGTGGAATCAGGTGTCAAGCAGGGATGTGTTATTGCCCCTACCTTATTTTCCATCTTCATCACTATGATACTTCACCTCGTTGATGGGAAGCTTTCCACCGGAGTGGAAATCACCTATTGGACAGATGGGAAGCCATTTAGCCTCAGCAGGCTGAAAGCCAAAACCAAGGTCACCACAACATCTATTATAGAATTCCAATATGCCGATGACAGCGTAGTCTGTGCTCATTCAGAAGAAGACCTACAAGCCACTCTAAACACCTTCACAGAAGCATACTAGAAGCTCGGCCTCTCATTGAACATCGAGAAAACCAAAGTGCTCTTCCAACAGGCACCAGTAAACCCCTCTGCAATGCCAGGAATACAGCTTAATGGCGTAACATTAGAAAATGTTGACCATTTCTGCTACCTTGGCAGCCACCTCTCCACAAATGTCAACATTGACACTGAAATACAACACCGCTTGAGTTCTGCGAGTGCAGCATTTTTCCAAGAGTGTTTGAGGATTGGGACATCCATAGAGATACCAAGGTGCTCGTTTATAAAGTCATTGTCCTCCCAACCCTGCTATACGCCTGTGAAACATGGACGGTCTACAGACGTCACATTCAACTCCTGGAGCATTTCCATCAGCGTCGCCTCAGAAAAATCCTGTAAATCTTTTGGGAAGACAGGCGGACAAATGTCAGTGTGCTGGAAGAAGCAAAGACCACCAGCATTGAAGCGATGCTCCTATGCCATCAACTCCGCTGGACTGGCCACATTGAACGAATGCCCGATCACCGTCTCCCAAAGCAATTATTCTACTCCCAACTCAAGAATGGAAAATGGAATGTTGGTGGGCAGGAAAATAGATTTAAAGATGGGCTTAAAGCCAACCTTAGAAACTGTGGCACAGACACTGAGAGCTGGGAAGCCCTGGCCCTTGAGCGCTCTAATTGGAGGTCAGCTGTGACCAGCAGTGCTGTAGTGTTCGAAGAGGTATGAATGGAGTGCTTAAGGGAGAAACGTGCCAAGAGGAAGGAGCATCAAGTCAACCCTGACCGGGACCGCCTTCCACCTGGAAACCGATGTCCTCACTGCAGGAGAAAATGCGGGTCAAGAATAGATCTCTTCAGCCACCTACAGACCCACCCCAGTACACCAGAAATGGAGGACCATCATCCTCGGCCTACGAGGGATTGCTTAAGCTAAGCTAACATCCACACCATAAATGTAGAGCGGCTGATTTCATTTAACTGCTAAAGATCCTGATGCCTGGCAGAGAACTACAATCCCCAGGTCTTTAGGTGAAAGGGAACCAGCATTCACTCTGCCCCCCCCATGTTATGGGGGGCACCTTGAATAATATATACATTTACTATTTTTGTCCATGAAGTTCCTTACAATGAAATTTTGTTAATGATAGCCAGCCAGTTTTTTATTGGAAGTGTGTCAGTACCATTGGGCTATAGACAGCTTTATAATTTCACATATGTATTAGGATTGCAGGAAACTAAGATTACAAATAGCTCCCTATTACACTGAAATTGCAGTGGAATATTGCTACAGATGTTTTCATACTGGAAGTCAGGCTGTCACTCATTAGAAGCAGGACCTTCTCTACAGTGTCCCTGTCATTTCCTGTAAAACCTTCATAAGTAAATTCTCTTCTCATGTAAACTGTTATATTTCACCTGGAATATCGATTGCAGCATGCTATTCACTTCCTTGTGCTAGTGCTGATCTGGTAATGTTATGTGTAATTGCGCTTTTCAATAACAATTTAGTGTGATGTTTATATTATGGTATGCCTTGAAATCATTTCTGACATATGTTGACCCTAAGACCATAGGGTTTTCTTGGAAAGATGTTTTGGGAGAGGTTTGCCTTCCTCTGGGGCAATGTGCCCAAGGTCACCCTCCATGGCCAAGAGGGGATTTGAATCCTGGTCCCCAGAGTCATAGTCAAACTTTCAAACTGCTATGTCAGGGTGGTTCTCTATAATATGGTATTACTGTAATCTATTTTACAAAAATAGATTAGGGCACAGGATTCCTGTGAAAGTGAAAAACTGCAAATAAAGACTTGCTATTTTTTTTACCTGAGAAAACACCTCTCTAGGAATGTCTAGTGGAAGTTGACTGAATGGTCAACTTCTACTAGAAGCTGATTAAAAAATTGCATCGGAGGACTAGATATTCCTTGAAAGGTGTTTTCTCTAGGATTTTCTAGGACCTCCAGCATGACTGAAGGAAGTTGACACCAGAAGACATGGAGATTGCATTTTAAAGTCACAATAATCAAATAATCAAAGCCACAAAAGTAAAAAAAAGTGGGGGAAGACTTACTGCTGTTTTGAGTGACTGCATTGTGGAAATGTAGAAGAAAGAGTTATACTAAATCATTATTGTCATAAGGAAGGATATGTTGGGAGGACTTATGTGGAGGCTGGGAGAAGGGCAGCATATCTCGGTGTGCTTTGCAGAAAACTGGCGATCCCTTCCAAGGACATGCCTGGCTTCAGTGAATCGTGAGCCCAAGGAAGCACCACTGTTTCCTGGCTGAATGTTTTGCCACTAGCCTTGTCTTCTAAAGGCAGCCCCCTTGCCTTCCCCACCCACGCTCCCTTTCAATTCAGATGGTGGAGTGGCTCTATGTATGAAAGATGCTAAGGGGGAGGCGTAGTGCTGCCTGCACTTGCTGAGGCTGCCTCAACCAATTGGCATCCCTGGTGCACCTGGTTCCTAGGCAACACGAGGATACAGAGAGAGAAGGAGAGAGAAAGAGAGAGAACGCACTCCTTCCAGCAAACAGTGAGGTGGGGATTTTTGGGGTAGGGAAGGAAGATCTAAAAATAGTTGATTAATATACCAAAATAGTGGGGCATCTGCAGGGCAAAGGAAAGACAACGATCCCTGCTTTACAAGGGATTGGTTCATAACAAAATGCTTCTATGCTAAATTCTCAATTCCTCATACTAACAAGGCTAGATCTTCCAGTTCCTTTTGCTTCCAAAGTGCCATGGCTCTTAGTGCTCTGTTGTAAGTGTACGTGTCTAAGCACGAGTGTCTTGCCACTCATCTGTAAGTGCAACAGGCTCTTATTGTGTGTGTGTGCTAACACACTGTATTTCTTATATTTCTTAACCCCAAATACAATACATACATTTTTTTTATCCAGCATCTAAAATCATTTCCAGCTCTATTAAACTAGAACAGTGGTTCTCAACCTGGGGCCTCCAGATGTTTTTGGCCTTCAGCTCCCAGAAATCCTAACAGCTGGTAAACTGGCTGGGATTTCTGGGAGTTGTAGACCAAAAACATCTGAGGACCCCAGGTTGAGAACCATTGACCTAGAGACTGACCAGTTTTCTCCCAATAAAAGGGCAGGTATTTTTCACCTGGCATTCAAAAATTATATTTTCAAAATTGGAGAATCAAACCTTTTTTTTCTGTCAGAATTCTACAATCTACCATTGTCTACATCTACAATTGCCACATTAGCTGGCAAATCTTTTTTTCAGTGTTTACAGGCCTATACGCCAGGATTTTACTTCACTTTTGAGACTGCACGCACCCTGTGACTTCAATCTCAGAACCACTTTATCCCTTGCTCATTCTTTCCATGCTGCACTGCAACCTGCATTAAGAGACCTTCTAAATATCTCCATAATTTTTGGTCTACACAGATATGGATTTTTAAATGTTTCTTCTAGTCAGTTACAATTGCTTTTAAAATATTCTGCAATACTTTTCATTCCAAAATCAACTTTCAGGATTCAGATAACTTTATACCATCTAATAAGTGTGAGTATGTGCTTTCAAGTTGTCTGTTGACTTATTGTGACTCCATGAATTTCATTGGGTATTCTTAAACAAGGAATACTTAGAGGTAGTTTTTGCCAGTTTCTTCCTCGAAATACAGTCTACAGCACCAGGAATTCATTGGCAGTCTCCCATCCAAGCACTCAACAGGACAGACTCTGCTTAGCTTCCAAGATCTGACAGGATCTGGTGCTTTTAGGGTATTTAGGACACTAGTCTTAAAGGCTTGCAATCACATTTAGACAAAGCTGTTCATTCCCTTAACTTCCAAGAAATATTTCCTGCTCATTCACAACCACTTCCTGGCATCATTGTTAACCAAAGGTTCTGCAAGTACCCACCTAGCCAACATATCCACGCCTCAGCAAATGTCTACTTTAATCATCATCATCTTACATTTTACATCTGCCACCCTTGACCCTTTTCTTCCGGGAGGCAATGCTTATCTCCTAGCCTAGCCAAGGCCTGGAGATAACCATCACCTGGTTGCTTGTGGTAAGCATCATCTCCAAGCAGAGCGGTGAAGTGCATGTCTCCTGGGCAGGCATTTAAGTGATCCACATCTTCCCGCAAGACAGCTAGGTCTCATCACCATGATAATAAGACCCATCACCATGAGAATAAGGTTAAAATGATTGGCATGTGGAGTTCTGTTTGGGGTTACTTGGTAGACACCTGAACATTAATAGAAGTCAAGGCATCCCAAATTAGCACTATATCTCAATATGTCTCTCCCATGGCTCTTTGTCATTTTTAATCCTTCTTGGCCAAGGTACTCCTTGATCTTCTTAGCCAATGGTGCTTGAACCCACCACAATAGGCAATCCTGACAGTGGCAAAAATACTCAGGGAGCAGCCCTAGCTTCTTCCAAAACAGAAGATGATAACTAAATAAACATTCAAAAGGCACAGATCCTCTGGATGTCTATGAGGTTTCACCTACTTTTTTAAAAGACAGTATTCAGGAGTCTTACTGAGAAGAAAGGACTCTTTGCAATCTCTGCATCATTGCATTCACTATATGATTAAAGATTTCATGTGAAAGGGGCATGTGTATGTGAGAGGGCTTGATCAGGGGTGCTTTGCATTGTTGTTTTATGACTAATGAAGGAAAAGGAATCCTCTTGATCTATTTCAGTGGTTCCCAAACTTATTTGGCCTACTGCCCACTTTCCAGAAAAAATATTACTCAGCACTCCCTGGAAAGGGGGGCATGGCTTAGAGGGGTGGGTGTGGCTCCTGCTCAAGAGGGCAGGGCTAAGTCTCTCCCCAGTCCAAGATGCAGGGCTGAGAGGGGGAGGGGGAGGTGGGTGTGGCCACAAATGGGCGGCCATGACTGGGATGGGCGGAGTTACGAACTCTGAGGCAAGGCTAAGCTTCTATCCCTGTCCTGTGGCATCTGCCAAGACACAGGGGATGGGACTAGAGGAGGGGGCGGGGCCTCTTCCCAAGTGCCTGACGTTGCTGAACCTCTATACCCCACCCCCGTGTTCTAACAAGCGCCTCAGGCAGGCCCCGTAGCCAGGATTTTGATTGGGGGTGGGGTGGGGGTGGGATTTTAGTTGGGGGGGGGGTCTGAGTCTGAGTGAGAGAGGGTCTACCCTAGCAAACCTTTTGTATCATTATCCCAATACTCCCAAGCATACGGGATATAGTGAGTATGGTGATCAGATCATGATATGAATAAATATAACAGTATAAATAATAAATGTAAGGCCTTCTTGTGAACCACCCTGAGAATTTTTTGGGCAGGCTGAAGCCTCTCAAGCCCCCCCCCCCCCCCCAGCTACATGCCTGGCCTCAGGGGAGGTATACAGAGGCTCAGCCCTGTCTCATGCTCTTGGGAAGAGGCCCTGCCCCCGCCCCTAGTCCCGCCCTTTAGTCCTAAAAGGCTTCTCAGGATAGGCATAGATTCTCAGCCCTGTCTCGGGCTCTTGGGAAGAAGCCACGCCCACTTGTGTCCTAACAGGTGCCTCAGGGGCTCAGCCCTGTCTACGTCACTTGGGAAGAGGCCCCGCCTTGTGTCCTAATAGGTGCCTCAGGAGAGAGGTAGAGGTTCAACCCTATCTTGCGCTCTTGGAAGAGGCCCCGCTATGAGCAGAATACATAAATCAATTTTTCTAAATCTTCTTTCTTTTATGCTTTCACCGCCCCCTTACAGTTATTCATCACCCCCAAATGCACCCGTGGCCATCACCACCCCCTGGATCACTGCAGCGCCCACCAGGGGGCGGTAGCGCCCACTTTAGGAATCACTGATCTATTTAAATACCTAAGAAAGTTCCACCCATGAAAATACATACATGGAAGCCCAAGCCAGCCTCTACAATATTCATGTCCTTTGAAAAGATATCTCTTGAGAAGATTAGACAACATCATAATTAGTCCCTAATAACAAGACTGTGTTTTAAACATTTGGAGATCTGGTTTTAATAGTGCCCAATTGGTGTCTCAGTTATGGGTATGAAGAAGAGTGTTGCCTGGTGGAGAGTTACAAAAATGTTTTCTGGAAACCTTGATTGGATGTAGCAATAGTAATTGAAGTCCCTGAGGGCTTTATGATTCTCTCAGTCACAACCTGCTGCCAGCATTTTTGCTATGTTGTGAGGGTATTTTCAACAAGTTGCTTTCCCCAAGCTTTTAAGTCAATCTTTCATCATGTTCCCCTATACAGGCAGTCCCAAAATTATGAACATCTGACTTACAAATGACTCATAGTTAAAGACAGGGGTGAGATATCATGAAATGAGAGAAATCTACTCATAGGAAGAGAATTCGCTCCTGAAAGAGTTATCATGGGAAAAAGCATCTCAACTGAAGCTTTCTTACCAATATTTGTTTCTACAACAAGCCAAAATTTTCAAAATTCAATTATCACAGGGACAGAAAGAGAGGTGAAATCTTCTGAACGGGCATAGACAGCAAAACAAACACCATGGGGGTGTTCACCCTTCCCTATGCTATCCAAAGCCCCCTCCCTCTATATAAAGTTACACTTTAAAAATGTACCTGTTCTGATTTACATACAAATTAAACCTATGAACAAATCTATAGAACCTATCTTGTTCATAACTTGGAAACTGCCTGTGCTTCTCAACCCAACGGGATCAGGCTACTTAGCAATGATGTGCAACTTCACCCATCCTTATTTCTTGCTATAATTTTTCTACAGAAGTCACTGCCTTTTAGACTAATGAAACATCTGGGTGTGGGATATGTGCCACAAATTAAGTGAAACAGGGAGGTTAATTGAGGTAATCAAAACAATGCTGTCAAGGTCTAAAAATGATGTGAAATGTTATTCCTTCATTTTGTCTAAATATATTAATTTATTTTATTGAATCCATATTCTCATTATGAAAGTAGGCACCGTATTTAGGAAAGACTGCCCATCCTAGACAGTATTTCCATATAGAACTACCCATAACTTAAGTGTTCTGTCTGTTTGCAGGTGCAATTTTAAAAGAAAAAATGGAATGCAAAGATACAGAATGGGGGACGCCTGGCTAAACAGCAGTACGTGTGAAAAAGATCTTGGAGTCCTTGTGGACAACAAGTTAAACATGAGCCAACAATGTGATGTGGCTGCTAAGAAAGCCAAAGGGATTCTGGCCTGCATCAATAGGGGAATAGCGTCTAGAGCCAGGGAAGTCATGCTCCCCCTCTATTCTGCCTTGGTCAGGCCACACCTGGAATACTGTGTCCAATTCTGGGCACCACAGTTGAAGGGAGATGTTGACAAGCTGGAAAGCGTCCAGAGGAGGGCAACTAAAATGATCAAAGGTCTGGAGAACAAGCCCTATGAGGAGAGGCTTAAAGAACTGGGCATGTTTAGCCTGCAGAAGAGAAGGCTAAGAGGAGACATGATAGCCATGTACAAATATGTGAGGGGAAGGCATAGGGAGGAGGGAGCAAGCTTGTTTTCTGCTGCCCTGCAGACTAGGACACGGAACAACGGCTTCAAACTATAGGAAAGGAGATTCCACCTGAACATCAGGAAGAACTTCCTCACTGTGAGAGCTGTTCGACAGTGGAACTCTCTCCCCCGGACTGTGGTGGAGGCTCCTTCTTTGGAGGCTTTTAAGCAGAGGCTGGATGGCCATCTGTCGGGGGTGCTTTGAATACGATTTCCTGCTTCTTGGCAGGGGGTTGGACTGGATGGCCCATGAGGTCTCTTCCAACTCTACTATTCTATGATTCTATGATTCTAAGAGCAAGATCCTCTGTATTGAAGTTGAAGTTTCAGTCTCACAGGCCCCATTCTCACCTCCATAGCTGTTCCCACACCGAAGCTTCCAGCAGAGAAGCCAAAGGGAGGTTCAAAACAGATAATAGGATTTTTAGGTTGATATATCACTGTTCTAAGGGTGGCTTCAAATGGCACCTCCTCTGCTGTACTATAATATGGGGTGGCTTGACGGGGGGTGACTCAGAGTGCAATACACACCCTCAAGTGTACAGTTTGGCCTGACACATTCTGCTTTGCACTTTCAAACAGACTTAGCAAAAAATGAGAGCATGAAAGGGACAGAACAGCTATAGATACATAAGCAATGCCCTGACTGTAAGACTAGGGTCCTTACAATGATAAAAAACTGGTGTGTGGTGCACATGTACATGCTTTCAAATCACCCTGTTGATTTGTGGTGACTTCATGAATATCATAGTGTTTTCTTAGGCCATGAATACTCAGAGGTGGTTTTTGCAAGTTCCTTGCAAATATACATTATATAGGAATATATAACTTGATATTCCTTAGAGGTCTCCCATCCAAGGCTGACCCGACTTAGTGTCCAAATCACATAGATCTGATGGCGTATAGTCATACCTCACTCCAAAGGTTAGATCATACACACATTTTTCTACACCAATATTTATTTCTGCAGAAACAGCCCAATTCTGTATATGTTTTCTATGTTTATATAAATGTAATCTGCATTTTCAACTGTTTTGTATTCTGAATAACCAGTGTTGATTTATCTCTGCCAATCAGGTCTGAAAGAGACTCTCTTCTCTTGTTTGAGTGATTTAGTTTCCCACACTCAAGGAAAACCACAAATCAAATTAAAAACCTTAGCACAGATTGTTTTTTAGATGTTATTTTATTGATTGGTGGCATTGACGGAATGATAATACCAGTTCAAATTGCTGTATTTTAGTGCTCTCAAAGAGCTCCATATAATTAAAACAAAGGGGAGACTAGATAAGTGAATCTTTGGATTACAATTTCCAGGTCCACAGCCAGCATGGCTTTTGTCCGTGCTGGCCAGAGGAATGAGGGAGCTTAGTCCAAATAGTAACTTTTCCAACCTCTGAAACCAATCCATATGAGCTCATATCATTGAGCAAGAGGTGTTTCGATCCCATAGTAACTATGACAACCATGTGTTACACAAAAATAATGTGAAATTATAAATTACTATTCACCCTCTTGGAGCTAGGAATAGCATCAAATGAGAGACTGAGTTCTGGGTACGACTCCCTGTCCATGAGCTTCATCATTTTAACAGAGGTGTACGGGTCTCTGTGGGTGTCCTCATATTGGATGGTGGTGGACAATACCTGCTTAAGCATAACCATCTATTATGGCCCCACTGAAGGACTTCTCTACCAAGGAAGAGTTTGAATCCTCCAAATCCTGGGGATATAGGGGCTGTCTGGAAATGCCCTAGGTCTATAGGTGTTGTACCAGGTAAAGGCACAGGCTTGGTTTGAAGCTACCAGGAGAGATGTAAGCTTCCAGATGAGGTCTACTGAAGAGTAGAGGGCCTCTTGAGGGTAAGAACCCTTTTCAGGTAACGAGGCCTCCTCCTAAGGTGACTTATCATAGAACACATGTGTTGTCAAAAGCCAAAATCCCGAAATGGACCCCAAAATGGAGCCAAAATCACAGGTCTAAGGGCATCCAGAAACAGAGTATGAACTCGCTTACGTTCATAGAATCATAGAATCATAGAATCATAGAATAGTAGAGTTGGAAGAGACCACATGGGCCATCTAGTCCAACCCCCTGCTAAGAAGCAGGAAATCGCATTCAAAGCACCCCCAACAGATGGCCATCCAGCCTCTGCTTAAAAGCCTCCAAGGAAGGAGCCTCCACCACAGCCCCGGGGAGAGAGTTCCACTGTCGAACAGCTCTCACAGTGAGGAAGTTCTTCCTGATGTTCAGGTGGAATCTCCTTTCCTGTAGTTTGAAGCCATTGTTCCGTGTCCTAGTCTGCAGGGCAGCAGAAAACAAGCTTGCTCCCTCTTCCCTATGACTTCCCTTCACATATTTGTACATGGCTATCATGTCTCCTCTCAGCCTTCTCTTCTGCAGTCTAAACATGCCCAGCTCTTTAAGCCTCTCCTCATAGGGCTTGTTCTCCAGACCCTTAATCATTTTAGTCGCCCTCCTCTGGACGCTTTCCAGCTTGTCAACATCTCCCTTCATCTGCGGTGCCCAAAATTGGACACAGTATTCCAGGTGTGGTCTGACCAAGGCAGAATAGAGGGGGAGCATAACTTCCCTGGATCTAGACGCTATTCCCCTATTGATGCAGGCCAGAATCCCATTGGCTTTTTTAGCAGCCGCATCACATTGTTGGCTCATGTTTAACTTGTTGTCCACGAGGACTCCAAGGTCTTTTTCGCACACACTGCTGTCAAGCCAGGCGTCCCCCATTCTGTATCTTTGATTTCCATTTTTTCTGCCGAAGTGAAGTATCTTGCATTTGTCCCTGTTGAACTTCATTTTGTTAGTTTTGGCCCATCTCTCTAGTCTGTCAAGATCGTTTTGAATTCTGCTCCTGTCTTCTGGAGTGTTAGCTATCCCTCCCAGTTTTGTGTCGTCTGCAAACTTGATGATCGTGCCTTCTAACCCTTCGTCTAAGTCGTTAATAAAGATGTTGAACAGAACCGGGCCCAGGACGGAGCCCTGCGGCACTCCACTTGTCACTTCTTTCCATGATGAAGACGACGCATTGGTGAGCACCCTTTGGGTTCGTTCGCTTAGCCAATTACAGATCCATCTAACCATAGTTTTGTCTAGCCCACATTTTACTAGTTTGTTTGCCAGAAGGTCGTGGGGGACTTTGTCGAAGGCCTTACTGAAATCCAGGTACACTACATCCACAGCATTCCCTGTATCGACCCAACTCGTAACTCTATCGAAAAAAGAGATCAGATTAGTCTGGCATGACTTGTTTTTGGTAAATCCGTGTTGACTATTAGCAATGACCGCATTTGTTTCTAAGTGTTCGCAGACCACTTCCTTAATGATCTTTTCCAGAATTTTGCCTGGTATTGATGTGAGGCTGACCGGACGGTAATTGTTTGGGTCGTTCTTTTTTCCCTTCTTGAAGATAGGGACCACATTCGCCCTCCTCCAATCTGCTGGGACTTCTCCCGTTCTCCAAGAACTCTCGAAGATAATTGCCAGTGGTTCTGAAATAACTTCCGCTAGTTCCTTCAGTACTCTTGGGTGTAGCTGATCTGGCCCTGGGGACTTGAATTCGTTTAGAGAGCCCAAGTGTTCCTGGACAACTTGTTTCCCTATTTGGGGTTGGATTTCCCCCAATCCTTCGTCCATTCCGTGTTGCTGAGGTTGAAGATGGCTTTCTTTTTCTGAGAAGACCGAGGCAAAGAAGGCATTAAGTAGTTCTGCCTTTTCCCTGTCCCCTGTCGCCATCACCCCATCTTCTCCTTGCAATGGCCCTATCGCCTCCTTTTTCTTCCTTTTTCTACCAACGTAAGCAAAAAAGCCTTTTTTGTTGTTTTTTATGTCCCTGGCAAGCCTGAGCTCATTTTGCGCTTTAGCCTTGCGAACCTTTTCCCTACAGGTGTTGGCTATACGTTTGAATTCTTCTTTGGTGATTTCTCCCCTTTTCCACTTCTTGTGCATGTCACTTTTGAGCTTTAGCTCAGTTAGAAGTTCTTTGGACATCCATTCTGGCTTCTTTGCACTTGTCTTATTTTTCTTCTTTGTTGGCACTGTTTGCATTTGCGCCTTGAGTATTTCCCTTTTGAAAAACTCCCATCCATCCTTAACTCCCTTGTTTTTTAATATCGGCGTCCATGGAATGCCGCTCAGTAATTCCTTCATTTTTTGGAAGTCAGCTCTCTTAAAGTCCAGAATGCGTGTTTGACTTGTCTTAGTTTCAGCATTCCTTTGTATTGCAAACTGCAGGAGCACATGGTCACTTGCCCCTAAGGATCCAACCACTTCAACTGTATTGATCAGGTCTTCCACATTTGTTAAGATTAGATCAAGAGTTGCGGATCCCCTTGTTGCCTCTTCTACCTTCTGGACCATAAAATTATCTGCAAGGCAAGTGAGGAATTTGTTGGACTTTGTACTCTTGGCTGAGTTTGTTTTCCAGCAGATATCGGGATAATTGAAATCGCCCATGACTACTATATCTCTTCTTTGTGCCTGTTTGGTCAGCTGTTGACAGAAGGCTTCATCAAGTCCTTCATCCTGACTCGGCGGTCTGTAGTAGACACCCACGACAAGATCTTTTTGAGTCCCGGTTCCCTTGATTCTTATCCAGATGCTTTCAAGCTGGTTTCCCGGATTACAGTCTTGCATTTCTTCTGCAACGTAACTGTTTTTGACATATAAAGCTACTGGGAATATCTCACCATTTAGTCCAGGAAAAAACATAATCCCCTCACAATAACCCAAGAGTCTAATAATGGGCTTAAGAAGAGCTGCAGGGTTTTCCCAAGATATTATCAGACATTGTACCTGGGAACACTTCCTGGTCTCAATTCCCGATCAGACCCCCTCCTGAGGAATTCACTATGGCTGTGCCAACACCCCTAGAACCCATTGTGTCGTCAGCCGAAACCCATTGTCTTGTATTTTAACTCTGTGTGTCTTTTAATAATGTTTTATCTCTTGTTTTAATAATGTCATATCCCTCCTTGAGCCATGAGGAGAAGCGGTAAGAAATAAAATAATAATAATAATAATAATAATAATAATAATAATAACCCCCCCGCAGGTGCCACCTTGACGTGGTGGGGGGGCTTAACTGCTCCAATGATGACTGAGGGCTGTGCTGGCGGTAGTGTAACTACCGGCAGGTCCAACCAAGCCAGAGAGGCCTCAGCTGAGGAGCAGAACCAAGAGCACCTAACCCATTAGCATTATGGAGAATCAAACCCAAACAAAGTCTATACTGGCTTGGTCGTCGCCCAGGATAAAAAGGACCGCGGTGGATGCTGCTGACTCTGGACATCCATCGACAAGTGGGCTACGGAATCATCAAAACCCAAATGAACAGTCACAGAAGCGGCAGAAATATACAATGCCAGAAAACCGCACAATTATGAAATGCTACTACAAATCTGAACCTCAAAGGCATGGCTACCAAAAAAGGATGCATCAACTGTGGAAACAAGAGTACCCTGACTCACAGATAACAGAACCCCGACTGGCTGAACAACGAAGATTCATAATCAGAAACAAAGTGTTCAGTGAAGTTGAACTCGAAGAAATCCAAAAAATTTGCAAAGTAAATTACCATCAGACCCCAGCACAGACAGCAGCAGAGACTCCAGCAACACTTGGAATGGTGGAACAGATTGAACCAGAAGAAAGGGTGGAGCTTTTGCAAGAATTTGAAGAACCAGCACTTGAAACATCTGCTGAACCACCAGGAACCTTGACAGCAAGACAACAAGAGCTCAAGGATAAGATCATGGCTCATGCTGCAGCAAATGCCATAAGAAAGCGGCTCCCAACTCTAAAAACAGTGCCCAAGAGACACCTGGCGCCTCTCATGAAAGATGTGAATGCAGTACTCTCCACTATCCAAATAACATCAATTGAACAAACAAACCAGTATGCCTACAGTGCAGCAGTGATAGTAACAGAAGAGCTTGGGCTCCTACAACCAAGGCAGCCCCAAAGAAAATCGACTGGAAAACCAAAGTGGAAGGTCAGGCTAGAGTTGAAAATCAAAAAGCTTAGATCAGATGCAAGTAACCTGAAAAATATGAAAGAGAAGAAACTGAAGAATGACAAAATCAAGCAATACCTGATCCAAAAGTACTGGCTGAACACCAGAAAAATTGAAGAAATGTTGGAAATCGTGAAAGAACAAATTACAGCAACAGCCAGAAAAATTGAAAGGTATGAAGCCAGAATCATCCAGTACAGACAAAATCAACTGTTTCAATCAGACCAAAGACGGTTCTACCAGAGCCTGAACCAAACAACAGACACAGTAACCATAAAGCCAGAGAAAACTGCAACAACGAAGTTCTGGAAAGAACTCTGGGAAAATAATAAAAACTACAACAAAAATGCTGGGTGGATAAAGGAGTTCGAAGGAAAATTCTCACAGAACAAAATGGAACAGATGGAAATAACAACTGAAATGATCAGCAAACGAGTGCAAAAAGTCAAGAACTGGACATTGCCTGGTAGTGATCAACTTCATGGATTTTGGCTCAAACATCTGATTAGTTTACATGGAAAAATGGCCCAACAATTCAATGAGATGCTGCAGAAAGGAAGTATCAGTGAATGGCTAACAACTAGAAGAACATACCTGATACAAAAGGATCCAGCAAAAGGAGCAGCACCAGGAAACTACAGGCCAATAACGTGTCTGCCCACCATGTTTAAACTACTGACTGGCATCATAGCTGACAGAATTCAAGACTATCTTGAAGAAAAAAAACATCTTGCCAGATGAACAGAAAGGCAACAAACGGAAAAGCAGGGGCACAAAAGACCAGTTATTGATTGACAAAATGATTCTGGAGAACTGTAAGAGCCGAAAAGCTAATCTTCACATGACGTGGATTGACTACAAAAAGGCCTTTGACTCACTCCCACACAGCTGGATCATCAAGTGCCTGGACGCCATCGGGATTAGTAAAAACGTTGGCACCTTCATTGAAAACATGATGGAGCACTGGAAAACTGAACTGTTTGTTGGAAATGAAAGCTATGGACTTGTCAACATCAGAAGAGGAATTTTCCAGGGAGACTCATTGTCCCCTCTGCTTTTCATTATTGCCATGATCCCTCTGTCAACAATCTTACAAAAAACAAATCTCGGCTATCAAACATCTAAGAATTCTCACAAAATTTCGCATCTGATGTACATGGATGACCTGAAGCTGTATGGGAAAACGGAAGCTGAAATCCAGTCTCTGACCAACACTGTCCGAATTTTTAGCACTGATATCAACATGGAGTTTGGTTTGGACAAATGTTCGACAGTGGCATTGAAGAAGGGAAAAATCATTGAAAGTGAGGGCATAAATATGCCCAATGGCCAAACAATAAGGTGTCACCAGCCAGAGGCCTAAAAATATCTGGGCATATTGCAACTGGACAACATCAAGCATGAACATGTGAAAACTGTGGTCAGCAAAGAATACACACAAAGGGTCAGAAAAATTCTCAAAAGCAAGCTCAATGGAGGCAACACCATCAAGGCCATAAACACCTGGGCCAATACTGTCATAAGATATACTGCTGGCATCATAAACTGGACACAGATGGAACTGGACAATTTGGACAGAAAAACAGGAAAACTCATGACCATTCATCATTCACTGCACCCTCGCAGTGATGTTGACCGGCTCTATCTGCCTAGAAGATCAGGGGGCAGAGGACTCTTGCAAGTAAAACAAGCAGTCAAAGAAGAAGAACATGCCCTGGCAGAATATGTCAAGCAAAGTGAAGAACCTGCTTTGATTGAAGTCAAAAATCAGAAACTCCTCAAAGCACAGCAGACAAAAAACCAGTACAAGAAAGCCACACTACAAACTAGAGCTGACAGCTGGCACAACAAAACACTGCATGGAAAGTTCCTTGACAAAATTGAAGGAAAAGCTGATAAGGAGAAGACCTGGCTCTGGCTCACGAATGGGACCCTGAAGAAGGAGACAGAAGGCCTGATCCTTGCAGCCCAGGAGCAAGCCATCAGAACAAATGCAATCAAGGCCAAGATCGAAAAATCAGCCGATGACCCAAAATGCAGACTGTGCAAGGAAACCGGCGAAACCATTGATCATATCCTCAGCTGCTGTAAGAAAATTGCACAGACAGACTACAAACAGAGGCACAACTCTGTGGCCCAAATGATTCATTGGAACTTATGCCTCAAGTACCACCTCCCTGCAGTAAAGAACTGGTGGGATCACAAACCTGCAAAGGTTGTGGAAAATGAACATGCAAAGATACTGTGGGACTTCCGAATCCAGACTGACAAAGTTCTGGAACACAACACACCAGACATCACAGTTGTAGAAAAGAACAAGGTTTGGATCATTGATGTTGCCATCCCAGGTGACAGTCGCATTGATGAAAAACAACAGGAAAAACTCAGCCACTATCAGGACCTCAAGATTGAACTTCAAAGACTCTGGCAGAAACCAGTGCAGGTGGTCCCGGTGGTGATGGGCACACTGGGTGCCGTGCCAAAAGATCTCAGCCGGCATTTGGAGACAATAGACATTGACAAAATTACGATCTGCCAATTGCAAAAGGCCACCCTACTGGGATCTGCACGCATCATCCGAAAATACATCACACAGTCCTAGACACTTGGGAAGTGTTCGACTTGTGATTTTGTGAAACGAAATCCAGCATACCTATCTTGTTTGCTGTGTCATACAATGTCGTTGTGTCAATAATAATAATAGTAATTAATGCAGATCCTGTCCAATTCCTTTCCTCCTGTACCCCTCCAAGGGCAGATCAAGAAAATAGACACAAGATTTCAAATCAAGAAATGACCATTTATTAAAATTCCCACCAAACCTGCAAGCCAATCAACAGCAATGCCGGACAGTGCTTCTCAACCAACCAGTAAGTAGAGCCTAGCCAGCCACAATCTGTATAAATCAGCAAGCAGGGCAGTAAATTCCTTCATTTCAAATTGCTATAAAAGTGCTATAAATAAATCTGTATGTCTGCAATTGCTTTTATGTCAGTTTTTGAGAGTGCAGACTCTGTTTGCATTCACTTTTGCCAACGTGAATAAAAGCCTCTGTTCCCTTTTGCTTTCAACTAGTGCATGCCTTATTTGATCTTTGGAGCCTGGCATGCCGGGCCCTAAACCTACGATTTTAGTGAAGCTGAAATTGCTCAACACATTGACATGAATGGAGTTTTGATAGCTCAGGCAGTGTACATATCTCTATGGGTATTCAACATGGCTCAGTTCTGGCTCATTCAAGTTGTTAAGAACAGTGCATACTCAGATCTCGATCTTGTCAGATGTCCCTGCAAACCTTGCTTTTTACCTGCTTGCCACTGAAATCTTACTTCACCTCCTGGACTATCTCTACTTGCCTGTTTGCTGTTCTGAAAAGGACTGGTTCCAGGTAGGTGATGGTAGAGAATTAATCCTTATGCAGTACTTTCCGCATGGCTGAGCACAGAGGTCAACTGCAGCTGTCATGTGTCTGGACAAGTAGATTTAGAGAGAGACCTACATCACACAGTAGCAATGGAGAGTGTAAATTGTTTCTGAACTGCAGATAGCTGATGGGGGATCACATCAGTGAAGCTTCTCTAAGAAATCACTGCATATACAGTATAAATGTATGGTGCATAAGTGGAGGTTTGCTTAATGTATAATTGCTTATGTATGTATCATTTAACACAGTGTTTCCCAAACTCTGGTCTCCTGATAATTTGGACTTCAGCTCCCAGAATCCTTTGCAGCTTTGGCTTCTGGGAATTGAGGTCTAAAAAATCTGGATGACTAGAGTATGGGAATCAGTTTAACAGAAAATGAGGGTGCATCTACACTGTGGAATTAATACAGTTTAAAAGCTATAGCTAATGCTATGGAATCCTGGGAGTTTCAGTTTGGCAGCAGCACTGTTTGGCAGGGAATGCTAAAGACCTGATAAAACTACAACTTCCATGATCCCATAGCATTGAGCCATGTCTATTAAAGTTGCATCAAATGATTAATTCTACAATGTAGATATATCTCCAGTCTTTAAATAGAACAAAGAAAATGTAAGATTAGAACTCTTCTCCATGACATGTAGTTTTCTGTGTGCAGAAAATTTGTGTACATATTTAGACTGCTTGTTAACAAGGATCCTTTTTATGCAATTCCATATCACATTGCACTGTCATAGCAGTATATCCCATTTTAACTGCCATGTCAACCTTCTTATAGAATTCTGAGGTTTGTAGTTTAGTGAGACACTAGAGCTCTCTGGCTAAGGATTCTAAATGCTTCTCCCAAAATTGCAGATCCCAGGGGTACATAACTTGTCATGGTAGTTAAAGTAGAATATAGTGCTATACAAGGGTAATATGATAAGTTCCAAAGCCATTTCAGAGGAGCTTTAGCCAGCCTTTATTTGCCCATTCTTGTATTCTGTCTAGCAAGATGTTTAATTCATCATTGGTATGGAGAAGAGGGTGAAGGAAAGCTGGAGAAAGATGTTCATTGTTGAGTTGCAGTCATGTGTTGCAATAAATAATGCAATAAAGCTTTGACTTGGGAAAGAAGAGGATTCTATTGTTGGTAATCCTATTCTAGCTGCGTGTGCTTATGTAAGTCAGGCAAGGTAAACAAGTGCCTCCAAAATCACCCACTGAGCATAACAGGGAGAAAGGGGGAAAGCAGGTTGGCTTGCCCCACCAACTATCTTGGCATGAAGGAGAAGAGCTCTGGAAGCTTCACCACAAAAATGAAAACTATAAGTAAAGTTGAGGTAAAAGGAAGTATCATCCCAGAGTGTATTTTGGAAGAAGTTTCCAAGTGGATTAGAGAAGTTTCAAAATGTTTTATATTTATGCAAGTCTTACCTGATTTGGCTGTTTTATTTCACATATGTATAATATTAGTTTCAAATAAAACTTTGCTGAAAAACATTGAGCTCCTTTTAGGGAGGGCTGTGGTGTAGAAACATATATTTATTATTCTTATGTTAATTCTATCTCTGGTATAAAGGTTCTGTAGAAGAAGTAAAAACCAGGAGCACATCTACTTTGTGAAATAAACTATAGCTGTATTCCTATGTAAACATACACCCATGTGAATATTTAACTACATCAACATACAAGTCTGGCCCAGGGTCGACTCTACTCTGGAGTGCTGAACCATTGCTGAGGCATGTCTTTTATGTCATTAGTGAAACTGAGAAGCTCCATATAACACTTAATGCAGGAATGTATTATACAGCTATTTTTCCAGTAGCAGCTGGTGGTTCTCAAATCAGCATAATAGTGAACACATTTTAATTCCTGGCTACTTTTAAAGGAGCTGGCCAAGGTACTGAACCTTTTCAGGAATAGGCTTCAGGGTCTTAGATGGCATTTTTAAGAACCTGAGGTGAATTGAGCGCCCTGCTGAAATGAGAGCTAGAAATAATATAATAACTTTATTTTTGTACCCCGCCTCCATCTCCTCAAAGGGATTCAGGGCAGTTTACATATGGCACAAGGTGCCTAAAACAATGCATAAAATAAACACAGAGTAGAATACAAAATTAAACCACTAGTATATAAAACAACAATTTGAACTCAGAACAGCGCTAATAACCTAAAGTGTCTTCTGTTGCAAAAACATGACCAACTGTAAACAAGAAGTAAGGAAAGGAATAGTGCAAGTTGTAGCTAAGGAACAAGGGAATGGGATAAAAGTGTTGTGTTGTATCATAATAGCAGACCATTGGGTTGGACATTCTCAAAGGCTTGTCTAAACATCCAAGTCTTCAATTCCCTCTGGAAGGAGGACATGGTGGAGGCCTGCCTAATCTCCCTGGGGAGGGCGTTCCAAAGCCGGGGGGCCACCACCGAGGAGGCCCTCTTTCTCGTCCCCACCAACCGTGCTTGTGATAGTGGCGGGACTGTGAGAAGGGCCTCCCCGGCAGATATTAATGCTTACGCAGGTACATACCAACCACCACGGCCTTTCACCAACATTTCCCAAGATCTTTCCATATGTTTGTTCATGAGTAAATCCCACTCAGTAAAGCTCAACTAGAGGATTAGTGATGAAACGTCCCCTGAGTATCTTCTTTTAATTGCCACAAATAAAATAAATAAAATTGCCATTATGAAGTCATTTCCTACTCCTGTATGGTTTCTAATTGTTTCACAGTGAAATAGCCTCTTGACCCTGATGAGAGTCTTGTATTCTCTATACAAAGATGTCATTACTCACAGTTACACAAGGAAAGACAGCTTCATTTGGAGCCAGCATATGGCCTACTACCAACAGCTGGTCCATCCTCCATTCCCAGCTGAAAGAAGTGAGATTGGCAGGATAACAATAGGAGAAAAGGATGAGTAAGATATTGCTGATTGCCTTGGAAACGCATGCTCCTGAGTCCCTCTGACAGAGAAGGTTGGTGGCTCAGGCAGAATCTCAACCGTACCCCACCCCCAGGCTCTCCCTTCACTTTTGTTGCTAAAAGAAGCATGAACATACATGCCCCTCTCAACAACAAAAAAAATCTTTATTTATAGACACATGCCTGAGATCAGGCATAGTGTGAATGTTACACAGATTTTGTACACATGCCTTGCTCTAATTTGCCTACAAATGCTGGTTTGCCAGACCCAAGAATTCAAACATTTGAGCAAGGATTTCAAAAAATCAGTGTACTAACTGAATGACAAAAGAAACACAATCGTTTGGTACATTTTGTTGCCTCAAAGGTGCATAACAAAGAGTGATGTCAGGGAGACACTGAATACTACAGCACATGTATAGATATCAAAGATCTATCTTTGGAAAGCTTGCCAGATTTCTTAAAAAAACCTAAGTGCACTTTCAAAAAACGAAGCTTTAAAATAACACTTTAAAAGCAGAGTTGACAGCTCTGAATATGACACAAGGCATGGCTTCACAAATGCAGCTAGCCTCTTTAAAAAAACCCAAAGAGGCTGTTTCATCTCCATACACAGAAAAACAGAACAGAAAAGACTCAACATAAAACTATATCTTTCAACCTCCCATCATTTCTAAATCCCTGTGTTCAATTGTCATTTCAGTTATCCTCTTCTTTTCTTTTATGCTTTCATGGTACAATAATTTTACTTTTGTTGTAAGAGAGGGGAGGTGTATATAATATCTCTCCATGCTGTAGAAAAGGAAACTTTTTTCTTTTCTTTTTCTTCAAGTTTCCCCCGAGGCAAGTGGTGATTGAAGACAGGGTTTTCTTGGTCATGACATCTCATTTCTGGAATTCCTTCTCAGAGAGATGCCATCTTTGTTATCTTTTCAGTGCCAAATCAAAACCTTTTATTTTCATTAATGGATTCCTCTGAGTTATTGTTATGATTAAAATCCAACTGTTAGTCGTAACTAACATTTAAGCAATGGAAATAACACAAATGTTGAATTACTACTCAGTTATCAATTTAAAGGGTATATTTTAGTGGGGACGACCAATTTGATTGAGGCTCTTTGTATCTTTCTAGTTCCTCCCTTTATAGTTGCTGCAATACATTTTGGGGAGATAATGTTTAATTGTAGCACCCTTGGGATTCAAAGTAGGATACTAAACACATATATTAACCAAATCATATTCATTTATAACAAACACACTCATGAGGGATTTGTATACTGTACTATACAAATACAGCACTATGATTCCACTTTAAATGCCTTGGTTCGATCCTAATGAATCCTAGGATTTCCAATTTAGGAAAGAGCAGCTTCACTGGACAACAAATCCCAGGATTTCATGGAGTGCAGCCAGGACAGTTAAAGTGGAATTATAGTGTTATATTTGTGTGGCGTGAAGGAGACCCATGTTTTGCATGCTTGCTACAGAAAATGAATTGATATCTTCCCATTTCTGTAAATGTTACTGCTCTCACTGTCCTGAATGTGAAATAAGCTTTGATTTCCCTAAAGTCCAGCCGAACACCATCTATCAACAAGTCCAACTTATTATGTATTTAAATAATAATTTAAAAACAAATATCTAAATAACATGACCCAAAACTCAGGTCAGGGGTAGGAGAATGGAAATGTTAATTACTGTAGTTGATACACTGGGGGTCCAGAATACTTAATTACAACATCACAATTGGCAAGAGAAAGGTTTCTTGAAGGAGATTGGGTGAATGACACAAATCTAAAAGGCCAAAATAAGACGAAAGGAGATTTTTAGGGATTAGTAAAAGTCATTGTCATTCATGGTCATTGATTCATTAAGCAGGATTAAATCATTAGGGTGAACATTTAGATCCCTTTGGTTGCAATATGATAATTCTACAGGCTTGGAAAGCAACCATTTCCTTTAATATAGAGAAAAGGATGGAAGAATTGCTGCACCGTGTCTAATAGGCTTCAAAGAACAGAATTAAACTAGAAACCTATTAATAATACATGAGGGGCTACTTTGTGATTCTACAGACATCATCTCTACTATTCTGCCTTCTCTCTCTCTCTCTCTCTCTCTCTTCCACTCGCTCATCCTCCCTTACAAAGAAATCCTCTTTTCCATACTGTACCAAAGCAAGGAAGAATTAGAGAATGGCCACTATGTTCTACATAGTGGCCCTATTGGGGGGGGGGGGGGGGGAGAAACAGAAAGCAAATACAAAAATAGAATGAAAATATACTAGGCTTATTGCAAAGTGCTTGGAAATACCAGACTGCTCTACCCACTTATTTCTTTATTTATTAATTTATATCCCAGCTTTCTCTACCCTGAAGGGGACTCAAGGCAGCTTATTCAATGCCTTAAAACACGTACAACTCCAAAAAATTAAAATTAGATGAGATTAAAATTAAAACATATTAAACATTTTAAAACATTCCATTCCATATTAAAATCACGCTATCATAATCACAGTCCAAGCTGTTCCATATATTCCAAATCTATTGATTTCTCAGCACTATTCACCAAAAGCCTGATCCCACAGCCAAGTTTTTGCCTTTCTTCTGAAGGCTAGGAGGGAGGAGACATCAGTCACTGGGGAGGGAGTTGCATAGCCAAAGGGCCACCACTCAGAAGGCCCTCTCTCATGCTCACCAGTCATGCCTGCAAAGGAGGCGGGACTGAGAGCAGGGCCTCCCTGGATTATCTTAATCTCCAAGATTATAAAAATCTCCAAGATGAAACTGAGAAATTGTAAACAAAAGGGATGCCCATCTTGTGTATGCTATTCTAAGGGTACAATGTATATGTTTAATAGAGATGACCTTATTCAGAGTTTCCAGACTACAGCACAGCTCAGAATCCCTAATCCATTTGGTTTTGCAGTTCTGAATATGGTTCTCTGATTATTATGATTTTAAATAATGAACACAGAAATGTTTATTAGAAGTATATATAATTTGATTTTTAAAATCTGGGCAGAGGACAGAATGATCTTCTGGTTATTACACTTAAAACACAGATCAAAACATTTGGGCCATTCAAGTGACACCACCCATATAGCACCCTATAAATTAGGAGTCAGTAGGCTCACAATGAAAGAGACATGCCCTCAGAACACACATCTGCTATCCTCTACCACAACACAAAAGGAAACAACAAGGCACCCTTTTTCCATAAGTCTCACTGGTACAGGCAGAAATGAACTCAATTCCTGCTAGCCTTAAGGCATCTCTATAGGTAGGAGTGTGAATCCCCATATCACAGTTTTGAAACATCACACATAAAAAGGAGGAAGGAAGGCCTATGTAACACAACACTCTGGTACCTCCTTGGGCAGGATGGTTTGAGAAGAAGCCAAGAGAAGGGGCTAAAACACACAACAAGGGCCACCACTGCAGTTCCACACTGCTATCATCTTCACATTTGCATCACTACAAAAATATAAAACCTCACAGAGGGATGACTAGGAGCATTTTGTTTACTGTTGGAGAAAGGTGTGTGAAGTTTTTCCAGTCTCCTTACTGGCTTGGAGTTCGGGGCTGAAGGGAAAAGATGTATCTTGTTATCTCATCTTTCAAAGCCACTTTCTAAATATCCTCCTGTTTCTGTTATCAACATTTTGTTGATGTAACTGAGTAAAACAGATGGGATCAAGCTGCTCATCTAAGTGAAAATGCAAGTTGGCATGTATTTATACAATAAAGTTTTTGTTGCTGGTTATTTTTTATTTCTTCATTAATGTTTTAAATTTTTGTGCCACCTCACCTAGAGCAGCTCATACAATTTTACAAGGGGAACCCTGCTTTTGGAAGTGCCCCATAATCTGAATATGTCCTTTATGATCTGCCTAGAAGATGATGTGGATAAAAGAGCAATTTATGGATCATAAAGGCCAACTGAGAAATTAAGAAGAAACAAACAGCTGAAGCACCTAGTACCTAAACTTGGGCATACAATAGTTGTTTGCAAGAAGGTAAAACAGAAGAACTAGATTCAAGAAGCTGAGAGAGATTGAGATCTCAATTGTCTTTGTTTTGTCATCTGGAGGCTCACTGAACTAGAAATGAATGACAAGAAGAATGACTGGGTTGGGAAGAGGAGCTCTGTTTGATAGAGATGGAAAGACTGCATTTCCAGCCATGTCAAGTCTGGTTTGAAGATGGATTCCTGCTGTGCTATGGCTTACCAGAATAAATTATTATTTTTCAGAAAAGCCTGCTGGAACACAGGCTTATGTGAAGCAATGCCAGTCCTTTCATGGGAGATGCACAGGCCACTTCTTATTGAAAAAAAGACACTGTAGTAGATCACCAGTGGCCGCTGGTGGTTTCCATTTGTTAGTGGAATAGGAAATCCACTTCAGGTTTTAGTCTGAACTATATGGAATGAACCAAGATGCTTTTTCCTCAAGTAGATATGGCACCTTAACGTTCAAATTAAAATATGGAACAGAATCCCCACAGAGGAACCACCAGCCACCATTGAATTTCCCATAAGTTCTTGCTAGTCGTCAATATTCATTTGGGTTACTAAGCTTGATTTTGTGTAACTTGTAACTTTCAGCTGTGTACTGTATCCGTTTCTCATATAAAATGTATCTAAGCTTTATAGAAATGTATCAAAATGCAGCCCAGAGACAGCAACTCCTCTGTAACCCTGCCGAAATAATCCTGGTAATAGAAAGGTTGGGCAAATCCCTCTGACTATTTCACAAGCCAGATAATAATCAAGATTCATTGTGTGTATGTACAGATAGGTGATTTCCCTTGCCAGCCAGATAAACCAAAGATTTGTAGACTTCACCTGAGGCTGAGAGCCTGATGCTCCCTCACAGAAACAGGGGCTTAGTGTATGTGCATTTGTTAACTCTTTGATTGACAGCCAAACCCTTCATGACCTGGGATTGAAACCTTCTGTCCTCTGAGGCCCCTTTCACACTACCTTTATATTCCAGGATCTGATCCCAGATTATCTGAATATCCCAGATTATCTGGCAGGTGAGACTCATATAATACAGTTTAAAGCAGATAATCTGGGATCAGATACTGGGATATAGGGCAGTATAGAAGGGGCCTGAATCTCGCACTTTTGTTTCCTGAGCTCCATATCTTTGTTTAACATGGAACTGGACAGTTGAGCAAATCAAAAGCTCATTATCTTTGGTATTGTTTCTCCCAGATCGTGTCCACTCAGGGGGCATCTCTGTGGCTGCCTGGTCCTTCACTCTGATCAATCCCCAGCTGCCATTCTCCCTGCCAAGGGAATCTCTGCCTGGAAGCCATGATGTCAGCAGAGCTTTTGGCCAATCCTGGTGGGGATCCTAGCCAGACTTTTTTCTGGGCAATCAGGGGAGGGAGCAGGAGGTTTGAATTGTTGTTAGAACTGTATAAGATGTCTTGCATTTTCTGCATATTTATGATTGTACATTTTGAAGTAAATTGCTTGTACTTGCATGGTTTTTGAGCGAGTCATAATGAACCTCTGTGGCTTGTCTTCAACTTGGTGAATTGATTTCTCTGTCCTGGCCCTTCTGATTTAGCATATGCTCACCTGGTATGGATCCTGCTATTCTCGGTCCTAGCTAAATCACTTCAAATTCAGATGTAATTTGTGGAACTCAAGAAAAAGGGTAGTTACTCTATAGTCCATAGTAAAATGCTTTAACCCTCCTTTTCTCCCTTTACACTGAAAATAATGTTCACTGTTACAAAATTCTCTTTGCTATTGCAGCAGATACGAGGAAACCTTCTGAAAGAAGGGGTGCAAGTCAAAGCGAAAACTGAAGAAAAATCATGTAAAGAGTGGCCTGTGGGAGGCATATCCCTGGTTTGCTGGGTTGAGTTCCCTTGATGCTGGTGCAGAGAATTCACTCCTGTAGAAAGGGCCAGAAATCTCCAAGGCTATGCTCCCCACCCCCCTCCTTTCACAGATGGCTGCCCACTTTATCTGCAAGAGTGCTCTAGCAGTTCCTACAGGCAGCCAGGCAGAAAGGCAGAGCTCCAAAGCAGATGTGGTGCTGACAGATGGAAAGCAAAGATTTGACTTCACAAAGGAGGGGTATGCTGGAACAATGAAAGAGAATTCTGTCCACGCCCCACACCTGTTTCCCTACTCCAAGTGCATAAAAGGCAGGTATATTTTCTGTTTACAAATGTCTTGATCCAAAAAAAGAGAAAACATTAAGGGAGAGTATAAGTGTGAGAAAAATTTATCTGTCACCCTAACTAATTTCAATTAAGGGACCCATTCCCCACTTCAATCATCCTTTAAATTACCTATTAAGAGAACAACTCAATAAGCAGCATTAGGAATGCCATTCAGGATTCTTTCAAGGTGGGAGGAGATATCCGTTTGCCCTGAGGTGTGCAAGTCCTGAATTATAGTGTGCCTTTGATTCCTGACCTCCTGAAACACCAGTTTTTCATCAAAACCAGGTAGATTAGCTTCTGAGGACCAAAGTTGCTATCTAGACTGCCATTCTAGCTTTAATGCAGTCAGCTGACTCCAGAAATCACTAAAAATATGTCAAATCATAAAGAGCTCTCACATCACATCAGAACCACATTTTAAGCAATTCATGTCATTGGATAGCTATGTGGATTCCCTTTTCTAGCCTGTCTCAACCAAACTCTGAACACCAGCCTGACCATGTCTTTTCCCTCCATTCCTTTTTATTTTCCTCCGTCTTTTCTAGATCAAGCACATGCTTTCAATCACATCCAGTGCTCCTTTCTCTTCTGATCTTTGTTTTCGGTCACCAGCAACCAACCCTGCAAGTGGCCATCTTGAGAGTTTAGCCAAGGCAGGATGAAGAGCAGGATAGGATGGATAGGATGGATAGCAGGATGAATAGTGTCTAAATGGTACTTTACTCAAGATGGAGATGGTGGAAAGAGTGATTCTGAAGAGCATTTGCTCTGATTCCTTTGTATAGGTTGAGTATCTCTTATACAAAATACTTGGGACCAGAAGCATTTTAGATTTTGGATATTTTTCAAATTTTGGAATACTTGTATTTGCATATCCTTACATAATGGGATATATTAACAAAAGGACCTAAACACAAAATTGATTGATTTTTCATGTATACTTTACACACCTGGTCTGACAGTATTTTTATGCAATATTTTAAAATATTCTTTTGCATTAAATAATGCTTGTGCACATTGAACCACAAGAAAGCAAAGGCATCATTATCTCAGTCACCCATATGGACAATTTTAGAGTATTTTGGAATTCCAGAAAAGAGATGCTCAACCTGCATCTTAACACAGGAGAAATAGAGAGGGATCATGCTTAAGAAATGGTTACATGAGGCATGAAAGCACAATGGGGGAAATTGTTCTTCTTGTCTCCCTTCTGTGGGATATCTGTTTATTCCACCAAGAGTATTTCTCTACTCATGAAGCAGTGACTGTTTTTAAATCATTTTAACAGTAAATTCCCTACATTTCTAGAGAGACCTTTCTCAGAGAGCGGACATCCACAGAAAGCCAGGTGATATATTTCACATCTTCAGGGCAGACAAAATATTCTGCCAAGATGTGAGTATCAATTGCATCAACCAAGCAGCCTCATTAACCTGAACCTGAGACACAATGCACTTCCGATTCTTGGAGAATAGCTGTCCCAAAGGATTAAGAAGACATCTCAAGTCCAGAGCCTGCAGACATATTGAGAAATAGCCTTTGCCTATTTTTCTAACATGTTAGGTCCTGATGAAGACATTCATTAGGTTGAGCAGAAAACTGTTCTACCTGACATGGCTTAGTTGCTGAGCCGCAAGCCATGGTGGGCTAATTGGCTACGCAAACAGGATCTTGCAGCTCTTTATCATTCCTAGCTTATTTTGTCCATTTCCAGGCATGAACTGGAATAGCCAAAAAGGAAACGCAATCCTTCTATTAAGTACTGGAATCTGAGATAATGAGTAATTAAAATGCAATAATGCATTTTAATCACTCATTAATTAATGAAATAATTAAAATATTGCATGCTCTTTTGAGATATATGGGATCCAAAGTCTACAGTTCAGATCATGAGGCATGTGGACTTTACAAGCTCAACACTTTGAATTGGTTGGGTGGTCACTCTTAGTGGATCTAGATGGAAACACTATGAAGGCTTTGAAATATAACTGCATCTTCAACACACAGTACAACCCTTGTATCTGTGGGAGGATATGTTTCAAAACCATCACCATCACCCCGTGGATACCTGAAACTGTGGGAAATATTGAAGCTAATATTTTGAATATTTGAAAATACTATAGAATTGTACTGGGGGACTGCGAGCAGTCCACAAACATTTCCAGAGGGTAAGTGAAACTGTGGACATCAAGCTCATGGATAAGGAGTCCATACTGTACATATTACAGTGAAAAGCATTCCACATAGTAGATACCACTATGCAGATATACTGTAAAACTAGAATTATCATATTTCAAATTTCCAGGCTCTAAGACGATGGGGATGAACTTTGGTGACACCAAGAACAAATCCTGGTGATATCAATAAGTAAAGCTCTTCTGAATTTCCCTTTCCACACATCTAAAATGTCCTTATGGTGTTTTTTGCTCATAAGATGGGATGATGGAATTTGTAACGCAAGAAATGACACCACCCACACTTATATTTAATACTAGCTGTGCCCAGCCACGCGTTGCTGTGGCAAAGTGTGGTGGTATGGGAAATAAAGTATTGAGGAATTGGAGGTAGTTAAGGTAAAGGGTAAAGGTTTTTTCCTGATATTAAGTCCAGTCGTGTGTGAGTGTGTGGGTTGGTGATCATGTGTATTTGTAAGTCGAAGAGGTGGCATTGTTTGTAGAGTCCTTGGAGGTCATGTGGGTGGTATGACTGTATGGAGCGCTGTTAGTTTTGTGTCAGAGGAGTACTGATATTTGGTAGTTTATTTGGATGATATTAGATGTAGTGATATTTGGATGTTTTGGAAGTGTTGGGTTGGGAGAAGGTGGGGTAATAGTGGGGATTGACTCCGTTTTTCGAATTCAAACGTGCGACGTTTCATTGGAGAAGTTGAGTAGGTTAGCGGTTGAAGATGCTGCATCATTAGGGGATATTATTTCCTAAAGGTTGCGAATATACAATATTTGTGATTATTGGGTGTTTTTGTCTGTTGGAGGTAAGTATGAATGGTGTCTAAGAGATGTTGTAAGTGTTGTGAATGGGTATAGAGTACGTTATCATCGGTATATTAGAGTTGTATAAGAGATGTTGTAGGTGTTGTGAATGGGGATAGAGTACGTTATCATCGGTATATTAGAGTTGTAAAAGAGATGTTGTAGGTGTTGTGAATGGGGATAGAGTACGTTATCATCGGTATATTAGAGTTGTATAAGAGATGTTGTAGGTGTTGTGAATGGGGATAGAGTACGTTATCATCGGTATATTAGAGTTGTATAAGAGATGTTGTAGGTGTTGTGAATGGGTATAGAGTACGTTATCATCGGTATATTAGAGTTGTATAAGAGATGTTGGTGTTGTAAATGGGTATAGAGTACGTTATCATCGGTATATTAGAGTTGTATAAGAGATGTTGTAGGTGTTGTGAATGGGGATAGAGTACGTTATCATCGGTATATTAGAGTTGTATAAGAGATGTTGTAGGTGTTGTGAATGGGGATAGAGTACGTTATCATCGGTATATTAGAGTTGTATAAGAGATGTTGTAGGTGTTGTGAATGGGTATAGAGTACGTTATCATCGGTATATTAGAGTTGTATAAGAGATGTTGTAGGTGTTGTGAATGGGGATAGAGTACGTTATCATCGGTATATTAGAGTTGTAAAAGAGATGTTGTAGGTGTTGTGAATGGGGATAGAGTACGTTATCATCGGTATATTAGAGTTGTATAAGAGATGTTGTAGGTGTTGTGAATGGGGATAGAGTACGTTATCATTGGTATATTAGAGTTGTATAAGAGATGTTGGTGTTGTGAATGGGTATAGAGTACGTTATCATCGGTATATTAGAAATGTTAGGATTGTATGATGTTGTTGTTGTTGTTGTTGTTATTATTATTATTATTATTATTATTATTATTATTATTATTATTGAGAGGCTGGGTGGCCATCTGTTGGGAGTGCTTGGATTGTGTCCTGCATGGCAGATGGTGGGAGGTGTTAGCTGGCCGTGATTGTTTAGTGTCTGGCATTCCTGTGTTTTAAGAGTGTTGTTTTTTATTTGGTGTTGTGATTTTAAGCTTATTATAATATTAGGAGTCAGATTGTGTTGATTGTCATGGTTGATAGCATATATTTAAAATATTGAGTGTTAAAATGGGTTGGATATTGTAGAAGGGAGAGTATATGGAGAGAAATAATTCGGATGATGGGCGGGCGCTAGGACCCAGGGGACAGCTTTTTCCCTTTGCCTGCCTTCCCTTTTTCCGGTGGCCATTATAGTTTCTGTTTCCCTCCCGGGCATGGCTACCAATGGGGCTTTGTGGGTTCTCTCCATGTGGAGCTGCGTGAAGTGAGTTTGTGTTGTTTCAACCTTAAGGCGTGGATGATGGGTTGTGTTCTCAAATTTCGAGGTTGGGGGCCCTTTACTTTTGTTGTTTTGCTCGGTGCTCGAATTCCATCACTCTTTTATATATATAGATAATATATTTGAGCTGTGGTGTTCCTGTAGGACCTGAATGTCATGTTTTCACCGTTAATGTCTATTGCAATAGATAGAACACATATTGGTTTATGGGAGGTGATGGCATTTTTATGGGAGTTGTGAGCTGCCCTGGGTCCCCTGCAGGGTGAGAAGGGTAGGATATAAATGCAGCAAATAGATAAAATAAATAAATGACATAAGCAGCAATTGTCTCATGATGTCCTATACAGGCGTTGGGAGTTTATGTAATGCTTCACATATTGTGATCAGCCACATCTTGATAGTCCTTTTCATGTCATTTTTGGGTGCAATAACAAGTTCAAAGGGAAACCCATTAACATTTGACACATCTGCATAATAACAGCTTTAAAAAACACTGCTTGAATGTTTCAGGGGCAATAGCTTGAACTAGCATTACTTTATGGCTACTACATTCTAAATTTTGACTGGCAGAAAGCTTATATAAGATTGTTTTCCAAGAAAATTGTAAGCATAAAATTACATTTCTCAAGAACTTGTTTTTGCATTCATGGCAAGCGACTGAGGCCCCTTCTAATGCCATATAAAATCCAGAACTGGATTATATGGCAGTGTAGACTTCACCCCAGTGGCTAAGTGTGTTAAAGCACTGAGCTGCTGAACTTGCAGACCGAAAGGTCCCAGGTTCAAATCCCGGGAGCAGAGTGAGCGCCTGCTGTTACCTCCAGCTTCTGCCAACCTAGCAGTTCGAAAACATGCCAATGTGAGTAGATCAATAGGTACCGCTCCGGCGGGAAGGTAGCGGCACTCCATGCAGTCATGCCTGCCACATGACCTTCGAGGAGTCTACGGACAACGCCGGCTCTTCAGCTTAGAAATGGAGATGAGCACCAACCCCCAGAGTCAGACATGACTGGACTTAACATCAGGGGAAACCTTTACCTTTACCTTTTAGATTCAGATAATCCAGTGCAAAGCAATAATGTGAATTATCTGCTTTGATAATCTGGACTATATAGCAGTGTAGAAGGTGCCTGGGGGACAGATTAAGCATCTGAGTTGTCAGGTTCTAGTTCTGAACAATGTTCATTTTCCAGGGAATTTTAACTTGTTCCATGACACATATTAATCAAATATTAAGATATTCCTTTTGATATTTGAAACTCATTGTAAAGATAGCCATTAGCTTCCTCCATTTGTTGTATTTTGCCTTTTGCTTGTGAAGAATAGATTTCAGGAACTAGATTTAATAAATAGAGTCCCAGAAGAACTATGGACAGAAGTCCACAACATTGTTCAGGAGACAGAAACAAATACATCCCAAAGAAAAAGAAAACCAAGAAGGCAAGATGGTTGTCTGCTGAGACACTGGAAGTAGCCCAAGAAAAAAGGCGAAAGGAAACAGTGATAGGGGGAGTTATGCCCAATTAAATGCACAATTCCAGAGGTTAGCCAGGAGAGACAAAGAACTATTTTTAAACAAGCAATGCATGGAAGTGGAAGAAGACAATAGAATAGGAAGGACAAGAGACCTCTTCCAGAAAATCAGAAACATCAGAGGCAAATTTCAGGCAAAAATGGACATGATCCAAAACAAAGATGGCAGGGACCTAACAGAAGCTGATGAGATCAAGAAAAGGTGGTGAGAATATACAGAAGATCTGTATAGGAAGGATAATAATATAGAGGATAGCTTTGACGGTTTGGTGAGTGAATTAGAACCAGACATCCTGAGGAGTGAGGTTGAATGGGCCTTACGAAGCCAATAACAAGGCAGCAGATGACGGGATCCCAGTTGAGTTGTTTAAAATCTTGAAAGATGATGCTGTCAAGGTGATGCATGCCATATGCCAGCAAATATGGAAAACACAAGATTGGCCATCAGAATAGAAAAAATCAATTTATATCCCCATACCAAAAAAGGGAAATGCTAAAGAATGCTCAAACTTCCGTACAGTGGCACTTATTTCCCATTTCCCATGCCAGCAAGGTAATGCTCAAGATCCTGCAAGGAAGACTCCAGCAATACGTGGAGCGAGAGTTGTCAGATGTCCAAGCTGGGTTCAGAAAAGGCAGAGGAACAAGAGACCAAATTGCCAATATCCGCTGGATAATGGAGAAAACCAGGGAGTTTCAGAAAAACATCTACTTCTGCTTTATTGACTATTCTAAAACCTTCGACTGTATGGATCATAATAAACTGTGGCATGTTCTTGGTGGCATGGAAATACCAAGTCACCTTGTCTGTCTCCTGAGAAATCTGTATAAAGACCAAGTAGCCACAGTAAGAACAGATCATGGAACAACAGACTGGTTCAAGATTGGGAAAGGAGTGTGGCAGGGCTGCATACTTTCACCCTCCCAACTTGTACGCAGAACACATCATGCGACATTCGGGGCTTGACAAATCCAAGGCCGGAGTTAAAATTGCTGGAAGAAACATTAACAACCTTAGGTATGCAGATGATACCATTCTGATGGCCGAAAGTGAGGAAGAGCTGAGGAACCTTATCACCAGGGTGAAAGAAGAAAGTGCAAAAGCTGGGTTGCAGTTAAACATCAAGAAAACCAAGATCATGGCAACTACACCTATTGATAACTGGCAAATAGAAGGAGAAAATGTGGAGGCAGTGACAGACTTTATATTTCTAGGCGCGAAGATCACTGCAGATGCAGACTGCTGCCAAAAAATCAGAAGATGTTTACTTCTTGGGAGAAGAGCAATGGCCAACCTTGACAAAATAGTGAAGAGCAGAGACATCACACTGGCAACTAAGGTCAGCATAGTCAAAGCAATGGTATTCCCCATAGTAACCTATGGATGTGAGAGCTGGACCATAAGGAAGGCTGAGCGAAGGAAGATAGATGCTTTTGAACTTTGGTGCTGGAGGAAAATCCTGAGAGTGCCTTGGACCACAAGAAGATCCAACCAGTCTATCCTCCAGGAAATAATGCCCGGCTACTCACTGGAGGGAAGGATATTAGAGGCAAAGATGAAGTATTTTGGCCACATCATGAGAAGACAGGAAAGCTTGGAAAAGATCATGATGCTGGAAAAAATGGAAGGAAAAAGGAAGAGAGGTTGAATAAGGACAAGGTGGATCAATGGTATCCTTGAAGTGACTGGCTTGACCTTGAAGAAACTGGGGGTGGCGATGGCCGACAGGGAGCTCTGGTGTGGACTGGTCCATGAGGTCACAAAGAGTCGGAAACAACTATGTGATTGAGCAGCAGAGCCTTTTGCTTTGCTGAAAGTAACATTAGCCACTTCTTATATATCAGCAGTATAGTACACAAGAACAAGTTTGGAATCAACTGGTTCCTAATCAAACGACTAGTCTTTCTATAAGTTTCCTATTAGATCAACTTATGACACTGTGATCAGTGGATTAACCAGTGGGCACAGAATAGTGTTTTTCCCTCTTTATTTGCCTTACCTGATGTACCTGTTAGAAATTAGGAGAGTTATTTTTGTCTCCTAGAGTTCTTCCTGTTTTTAAAAAACAAAATACAGAAGTCTAGATGTTCTTTGACCAATATATCTGCTGGGATTTTTTTCCATGCATTAGACCCAGCAGTATTTTATTTTGTATTTATTTTAATTTTACTGTAGACTATAAAAAACAGTTGTGTTAACTGTCATGTAGAAGGCCATGGCTCCGCTGCAAACTGACTTATTTTGATTCCTTCTTTCATTAAAAAAATAATAATACATGGATATAGAAGTTATTTTATTTAAAAAATTAGTTTTGTTGTAAGCTCTTCAGTTATTGGCTCCCATAATTTTCACTAGAGAATGCAATAATAAGAAAACTCAAGGTACCCTAAAGGCACTAGATACCATCTGACCTTGCTTAGATGGGAGACCACCAATAAAGAAAATGGCAAAACCATGCCTGCTTATTCCTTACCTAATAATAATAATAATAATAATAATAATAATAATAATAATAACAATGTTGTTGTGTCAAGAACAACAACAACAACAACAACAACTTTATTCTGGTACCCCGCTTCCACCTCCCCGAAGGGACTCGGGGCAGCTTACATAAGAAAAACAATCCATACATTTGAAGCACAATATAATACATAGTTATAAAACAACATAACATGACAATTACTAAAACCAAGACAGGGGACGATTAGTGTACAGAGGACAATTAGTGCAAACTCTGAGTGAAGTCCATGAGTAAAATAGAGATGGGCGGGGGAGGTCAAGGAACCAATCATGTTAAAACACTAAAGTCTATAAAATGGAGGGCAATATTAAAGTGCAGGACCGTTTGAAAACGAGATACATGGCTGGTGGCCTCTTCACTCAAAAGCGCACCAGAACATCCATGTTTTTAGACTCCGGCAGAAGCCAGACAATGAAGGAGCCAGTCTAATCTCCCTGGGAAGTGAGTTCCAGAGATGGGGAGCCACTACAGAGAAGACTCTCCCTCTCGTCCCTACCAACCGTGCTTGAGACGGAGGTGAGAGCGAGAAAAGGGCCTTCCCAAAAGATCTTAGGGCCTGTGCGGGTTCGTAGGAGAGGAGGCGATCACAGAGATAAGCAGGTCCCGAACCATTTAGGGCTTTGTAGATGATAACCTGGACCTTGAATTGGGCCTGGAAACTTATCGGTATCCAGTGGAACTGCTTAAACAGGAGGGTTCACCACTCTCTGTAGCTAGTTCCAGTTATTAATCTGGCTGCTAATCTTTGTACCAGCTGTAGTTTCTGAAGTGTCTTCAAGGGCAGCCCCACGTAGAGCGTATTGCAGTAATCCAGTCTGGAGGTAACTAAGGCGTGAACCACCATGGCCAAGTCAGACTTCACGAGGTATGGTTGCAGCTGGTGCACAAGCTTTAACTGTGCAAAAGCACTCCCAGCCACTGCCGATACCTGAGCATCAAGTGTCAGCGCCGAATCCAGGAGGACCCTCAGACTGCGGACCTGCGTTGCCACCCTATACCCCGATCGGCCACACGACTGACCTAGAGAACCTCTGTCAGGATTAAGCTTCAGTTTGTTTGCCCTCATCCAGTTACCCAAGATAACCCCTTAAAATTCATGGGGTTGCTATAAGACCAAGGAGGCAGTATGTCCACTGTTCAATAAGGATGGCAAAATATCGACAGATCATAATGAAAAGACATAATAATTGCAGGGTAGATTCAGAGCCTTTGTGAGTTGGATTAGGCTGGAGGTCAGGAGGTTCTCATCCCCTAATCTCAAGGAAATACTTCTGAATATGGATATTAGGGGTATTCAAATCTTCGTTTTTAAATTGTAAGTCATATGTAATTCCTAAGTTTTGTATATAACCTGTTTCCCCTAAAATAAGACATCCCCAGAAAATAAGACCTAGTAGAGGTTTTGCTGAATTGCTAAATATAAGGCCTCCCCCAAAAGTAAGACCTAGCAAAGTTTTTGTTTGGAAGCATGCCCGCCGAACAGAACACCAGAGCATGCAGGATCAGTAAATGTACGTACCATAAAATGTTGTACATAGAAATATTGGTAGTAACAAGAAATTCTTGATAGGATTCACAGTTTGTCTGGTTACGCTGGTTTATGATGACAACTACTGTACAGTATATAATAAATGTTCAATTTTTTTTGTTCATCAATAAATGTGAATTCTTCTTCATGGAAAAATAAGACATCCCCTGAAAATAAGACCTAGAGCATCTTTGGGAGCAAAATTTAATATAAGACACTGTTTTATTTTCGGGGAAACATGGTATGAACAGATACTAAGAAATAGGGGGTGCCCACACAAAAACTTAAGAATCAAAACTCACTCAATACTTTTCCGTTTGAATTCCGTAATGCTCAGAAGTCAGTTTCCATTTTCAGCAAAAGTGAGTCGAAGCCAAAAAGGCTGCTATTCCTCTTTAAATTAAGGATAGGCTGCCTCTCGCTATGAGAAAAGCAGTAGAGCAGGACAAGCTTAGTGAGCTGGGAAAGAGACTGAGGTCCCTTCCTCACAGCTGAATAAAATCCCACATTATCTGTATTGAACTGGGCTATGTGACAATGTGGACTCAGACAAACCAGTTCAAAGCAGATATAGTGGGATTTTCTACCTTGATATTCTGGGTTATATGGCTGTGTGGAAGGGCCCTGAGAGAGCACAGAATTCTAGGATATGTAGTTTGGGAAGGCGAGAAGTCCTATGGCAGAGAATTCAAAAGGCCCTGCCCTAAACTACATTCCCAGACTTCTGCTCAGCATCAGAAAGCCCCAATGAGGATTGGGGAGAACTATTTTTCCCCTGTAGCAACAGTGTAGGGGCCACAATGACACAGTGATTAAACTGCTGAGCGCTAAACTTTCTGATCAGAAGATCAGCAGTTTGAATCCGTGGGATGGTGTGAGTTCCATTGTTAGTCCCAGTTTCTGCCAACCTAGTAGTTCGAAAACATGCAAGTGTGAGTAGTTCAATAATGTCAGGGACTCCTCTTCTTCAGAGGAAGAGGAAGGGGAGCAGGAAAGTGCTCATGAATCTGAGGGTGAGTTGGAGTCTGAGGAGGAGACTTTGCTAGTATCCTCATTCCAGGAGAAGAGAAAGGAAACAGAGCTGAGACGTTCAGCTAGATTAGCTGCCAGAAATGCAGCTGAGTAATTAGGAACTGCCCTAGCAGCTGTGAGGGGACCCTGGGCTATAAAAGCAGAAGCAGGTGCAGCCAGCTCTTTCTGGTAACAAACTGACTCTAATGCCTTCACTCTCTGTGTGCCTGCTCCAAATCTGCATCTGGATTTATATCTGTTTCTTTGTCTGAAGTAAGACTTCTTTGCTTTCTTTTGCATTATTCCACTGAGTTTACTGTACTTTATGTTTTGCTGAAGTAAAGCAGTTTTCATTTACTTACCACAGTGTCTTAAGGCTGTTCTTGAAAGACAAAACAGGACAAATAGGTACCACCCCAGCAGGAAGGTAACAGTGCTCTATGCAGTCATGCTGGCCACAGTCTATGAGATGTCTACGGAGATGTCTTTGGTTTAGAAATGGAGATGAGCACCACCACCCAGAGTTGGACACGAGTAGACTTAATGTCAAGGGGAAACCTTTACCTTTACTAGCAACAGCCAGCCAGCCACACAGTTTACAATTCTGCAAAGAGGACTGACTGATACTTCAGTACTAGTAAGTAAATCTGGGCTGGGAAGAAATCCCTAAATTGAAGTTCTATTGGTTAAAGACATTCAATGAAATAGCTGATGTGGATTTTTTAAACATCTTTTTGTCAATACTTTTTAAAAATTATCAACTATCAGTAGATGAATATTTCTTAAACTTGAGGGGAATTATCTTGTTATCTTGTGTCATTGTATAGAACATTCAAGGAGGCAGCTCTTGTAGTTTTATTTAAAGAAATGTTTGTAAAAACTTCCCCAAAAATCCATGGATGAGTGAAATGTTCTGAAACTTGATGGGCTAACAATGGTAAAAGAGTTCTATAATTATAGCAAGTTTGATGCCAATAGCTCTAATAATGAGGAAGATAGGAGCCCCTGAAGTTTCCCCATAGCCACAATTACTTAACAAAAAGCAACAAAAAAGTACCGTAGTTAACTCTTTATAGTTACGATATGGACCTTAGAAATTATTTTCCCCCACCCTCTAATTTTGTAATGAGTATTGAAACCTTTTTTCATTGATTGAACAGGCCTAATGGATATAATGCATAGGAATAATTAATGCTGTACATAGCCATGCTCCATTTTAGCCACAGGGAGAGAGCAGTTTTGGGACATCTTATCAGTAAGTCACAATTTGTGAATAAACTCTTTCTCTGTCTGACACATTCATCTTGCATTTAAGGGGAAATCTGGCCTACTACAGTTAGAGCACCTCTGTTTTAATTTCAGACACCTGTTTAACACTGGGCTGCAAACTTCTAAAGCTGGATCACCCTCCAAAATGATCCTGTAGCTTCTTCTGAAGTGGCCTTGGCTAGAGACATGACCTAGGGCTATATGGGTCATTAACCTGACATAACGACTGCAATTATAATGAGGTGGCTTTGACTATTCTGTTGGTCATGCTTCATCACCATCCAAATAATTGGGAGTAAAGGTCAGAATATGCTATTCCTTCCTTTGATTTAGATGTGACCCAAGAGCTATGCTGCCTTCCAGTACTAATAAGCTGCATGCTTGCATTACTCAAAAAAATGCATTTGACATCTTTATTACTATTATTTTAGTAAGCTTCCTAGAACTGTTCACTTCCAGAGACAAATTCAATTAGCAGTCATATTTTAAAAAACCCAACCACAATGGAAAACTAGCCGCCCTCTTCCCAAGCTAAGGGAGTGAAAGTAGAATAAAAATTCATAACTGTCTTTTTAAAACATCCAGATGAAAAATGAATTTCTCTTCAGTAGATCCTACTATACCGACAAGTGACTGAAACAGGAAACAAAACTTGACAGCATCAAAAGAAGAATTCTGTGCCTGGGATTTGTCAAGAGAACAGTGAAGCATTTTTGGATGATCGGAGAGTTTCCAAGGGAATCTAAAAAATCAAAATGCCCTAAAAATAGATTGTTCCTTCACAACAGATCCAATGTGTATACATCCACGAAAATCTTTGCAGTTACTTCTTGGGTTGCTAGTAGCAAGCTGGCCTTCTCCTGCTCAGAGCTTTTCTTTTCCCACAGGAAAAAAAATGAGAATGACAAATGGTAGCAACTGATAGACTATGAACGATGAAGTCATTGTTAAGAACAAAATGCCTTGCAGCATGGGAGCATTGTCTAAGTGACAAAGCTTGCATTAATACTGCTGAAAGCTGCTCATCCATCATGAAGTCTGTGGACATTATCTCACACTATAAACCCTGTACTTTCAAATGAATGGAGGGGAAAGGTGTTTCTGTGAGTGTATTCTAAAGCATAGACTTTGCCAAGGGCAGGTGACACACATGCTTCTCTGACTAAATATAATGACGAATTGGTTAAGTGCCTGATTTTGAAATCAGCACACAGATTTGAAAGCAGGCATCTTATTGTGTTAAAAGTAATAACCATCTAGAAAATGTCCAACATTTCTCCCCGTAAAAGAAAATAACTTGCTGCCAAATCGTAAAGCTTTTCCCCACCTGATAAGAGTAAGAAATTTGTAAAAATGAAAGCTATGATTCCCATGCCTTGCAAATGAGAGCTCCTGTCAATCATAATACTTGGAAAATGTATGATGGGTTGGCTACTGTTAATAAGTCAGCTATTGGAAAATGACAGTGGGTTGTGTTCGTCTTCAAATGACTAGGAAAAACTGAGTGAAAACACCTGAGTGAATAAACTAGTGCTTCTGTTCACTGTGTTCAGCTCCTATCAAAAAGCAGACTGGATGGTAGAAAAAAGAAGGCAGGCATTGCCTATGTTCAAACTGGAATCTTATTCTCTACTGAGACATCACCTGTTTTAAGATTTCAATATTATTTCTTAGATGAGCAAGCTGTTAGTCATTTAGTATGGTGAAATGTGTGGTACAGAAATGTCTTCCTCTTGATACATGGGGCTGAAAATACATTTGAAGGCCATTTCTAGCCTATGAAGACACATGACATCTGACTCCAAAAATCAAACTCGCCTTTCTTCCTGCTGTCACAGGTATAATGGTAAAATGATTGTTTTAGTCTAATTCTTTCTCTTCAACTTTTGTTTGGATCCTTTGAACAAATGTTCTATAGCCTGGTTTTGCTTCAGCTTGGATCCTGCACAGGACTGGGCAGGAAGCATGTTCATCTTTTGGTTATCCATCTTCCCTTCCGTCCTTGGAACCATACACACACACACACACACACTACTGCATAGTACAGTGGTTCTTAACCTGTGGGTTCCCAGATGTTTTGGCTTTCAACTCCCAGAAATCCTAACAGTTGGTAAACTGGCTGGGATTTCTGGGAGTTGTAGGCCAAAACACCTGGGGACCCACAGGCTGAGAACCACTGCCACAGTATTTGCTTCAGACTGCTGGGGCTCAATGCTATGGAATAATTGAAGTTGTAGTTTTACAACTTCATGTGACTAAGGGCACTTCCAGACATGTGTTAAACCCACGCAAAAACATGTTTAAATCTACCACCACCCCAAAAAACTGCTTTCCCGGTGAGGTGTCTAGATGCCATCCTGGTAACTACCGTAGCTATAAAAAAAAAAAAAACCCAAAAGAAGCCCTAACAACTTTTTAAAACTTAGGTCACCATGACTGTTGTCCTTTTGTCTTCCTGGTGTGTAGAAATGACGTAGGGACAGCAGGGCACAAAATTGCTCCCCCTCACCAAGTCTTCCGGTGCATTATTTCTATACACCAGGAAGACAGAATGACCATTGTAATGGCAGCCCAGTAAGTTTTTAAAAACTTTTAGGATAGTTGGGCGGGGGGAGGGCTTGGGAAAAGGGGGTGGCTGCCACCTTGCACTTTTGGGCTCCAGGAGCCCAAAAAGTGTGAGATGGCTGTGGGAACTCACCCCAGGTAGTCCTGGAGTGAGTCCCCACAAGCCCAATACCCCATTAGACCTGGGCTTTTCAGGAAGGTCCAGATTTAATTGGGTATCTAAGTAATTTGGAACAAAGCAAGAAAACCCTGCTTTGTTCTGAATTAATTTGCTTTTACCTGAGGTGTCATTTGGACACCTCGGGTAAAAGCCCAATAGGTCCCACATTTTTGAGCCTGTCTGGAAGCGCCCTAAGAAAGTACTAAATATCATGCTGTTGAGAGACCTGCCTCAGTTGCCAATCCTGAATTGCCACTTCTAGTTGTGTGCCCTCAAGTTATTTCCAATTTATAGCACCCCTAAGGCCCACAGGTTTTTCTTGGCAAGATTTTTTCAGTAGGAGTTCGTTGGTATATCAGATGCAGATTAAAATTCACACGATGGTTCATACTGCCGCAGTACAAAGCAATGATGGCAGTGGAAGGAGAGAGATATCAAGAGGAGGCAGGACAGGGAGGAAAGATCCAGTTGTATTGAGTCTCCACAAAGAAGGTTCATCTTGTGATATTCCTTGTTTTAAGAAACCCTATAAAATTAACAGGATCGCCATTAAGTCAGCAGGCAACTTGAAGACATACACACAGTAATAATAATAATAATAATAATAATAATAATAATAATAATAATAATAATAATAATAATAATAATGGAATCCAATATATTTGTATGATTGCCACAGAATGAGTTCAGTTACAAAGTGAGTCCTACTACATTCAATGGGACTTAAACCAAGAATTTGTAGGATTATAGCCTTAGAGTGGAATTACATGCATGTCCACTCAGATGTATTTTTCACTGATTTCAAAGAGATTTAATCTTGACAAAAATTAATATTGAACTATCAGTGTTCCCTTAATGATTATATCTTTATAACTAATGAAAAACCTTGACATTGAATATATTAAAAATAATATTGTTGTTTTAAAGAGTTCACATTATCTTTATCTTCCACTTTTCAGCGTCGTTTTTATTGCTGTAAATTGCAATACTGTAATTACATGTTCTGTAGAATCATTTAATTTTCTCCTCTATAAAATGAGACATCAATTGACATACAATTATATCCTACAAATACTGTGAGATGAAACCAGTTGAGTGTGTCTTCCAAATAAGTGTACATAGGATTGAACCATGAACCGTGATTAATAATAACCTATCATATCAGTTAAACTGACTGTCTCCCAGGAATTCAATCCAAATGGTGGTATGCATGTTAGTTACAAGATATCAATATTTAAATTCTGAAAAACCTCTCTTGCAAGTGATTCATTACTTTGGGTTTAATGTGTTGCTATAAAATATGCATTATATAGTCTATAATGTTTAATTTGTCAAGTGAATGCTTTCTTAAGCTATTTTAAAGAACTGATGAGATTTTCTTTTCCAAAAACAAAAATAAAACAAAGCAAGAGTAGCTGCATTAAACTGTTAGGTGATCAACTTAACATCAAGGGGAGGTATGTAGCTGACAATTCTGAAGAATGATAGTTTGCACATTAACTTTTATGCTATCATTGCAAAGCAGGACAAACTTCTGTGGGCTGTGGTGCCTTTTTCCAAGGGATTCTAACTGAGAATATGCCATATTCTGTCACAGATTTGACTGTGAATTGAGCAGTCCTTTATGAACAGTGCATAGCCACTAGCTCTCAAAGAAATATCTGCTAGCATAATCAGAAGATGAGTAGTAAGTATCCATCATTAAAATATGCACAGAAAACATCCAAAAGCCCTGTGCGACAATTAAGAAAGCTTCAGCAAAAGACAAGAGAACTAACCAATTAACAGCACTGCCAGTTACAATATCACTAATCAGGAGGGCTTAGAAAAGTGGAATCTCTGGGAGCTGTAATTTTGAAAAAGCATTTTCCTCACACTCCCCTAAGTAGCTCTTCAGTATGAATGCAAGTGTGTGCGTGTGTGTTTTTCACCCTTCACCTGGGACCCTTTCACACTATAGAATTATAATGCTATGCTTCCACTTTACCTGCTACAGCAAGATCCTGGGGTGAACCTACACCATGGAATGAATGAAGTTTGACACCACTTTAGTTGCCATGGCCCAATGCTATGGGATCCTGGGAGTTTTAGTTTTATAAGGTCTTTAGCCTTCTTTGCCAAACAGTGCTGGTGCCTCACCAAACTGCAACTCCCAGGATTACACAGCATGGAGCCATGGCCATTAAAATTGTGTCATTTGGCAGAAACTGTACAGCGTACGTGTACCCTTGGGCTTTGTAGTTTGGTGAGGCCCTCTAGCCAGCCTATGTAAATTAAAGAAGTGGAATACATCAGGCAATTGCTAAGATCTGAAATCTCTTCAGGTCTCCACCTCAGCCTTCTCTATTTTTCAGATTATGTCCCTTGACCATCACATGATGTATGGAACCAAATAGGCTCTGCTTACCAAACTCTTCATTTATTCCATTTTCAACCTGCAATCTCCAAGCTCTGTGGCACAAAGCATTTTGAACTGTGTTGAACAACAGTGTCCCTCCGGTTCTTTTTTGGACTGCAATTCCTCAAACCCTTCACCATTTCCTATTCTTGCTATGATTGATGGGAGTTATAATCCAAATGACATGAAAGCCTGTAGTTTTCCACTTCTAACTTACAAAATGGCGGAAAGCATCTGGGCCTCCAAACGCTTTTGGACTGCAGTTTCCAGGAATCTAAGGTTGAGGAGTGTTGGGGTCTGCAGCCCCATTCCACCTGGAATGGAACATGATTTCCAGCATGAATTTATATCAGTGGTCACCAAATCTGGCTCTCCAAGGTGTTTTTGACTTCAGGTCCCAGAAGCCCTAGCCAGCTTGGCCAACAATTTAGGAAATGAAATCCCAAAAATTTGGAAGACCAAAGTTTGGACAGTACTGATTTAATGTATACTCCTGGACACTCACTAAGTAAAGGTAAGTTTTCCCCTGACATTAAGTCTAGGCGTGTCCGACTCTGGGGGACTGGTGCTCATTTTCATTTCTAAGCAGAAGAGCCGGCGTTGTCCATAGACATCTCCAAGGTTATGCGGTTAACATGACTGCATAGAGCACCGCTACCTTCCCATCAGAGCAGTACCTATTGATCTACTCACATTTGCATGCAAGGTTGGCAGAAGCTGGGGCTAACAGCGGGAGCTCATGCCACTCCCCAGAGTCAAACTGTCAACCTTTTGGTCAGCAAGTTCAGCAGCTCAAGGGTTTAATCCGCTGCGCCACTGGGGGTTTTAATGTGGTTTGACACCGATTTAACTGCCATGGCTCAGTGCAATGGAATCTTGGGAGTTATAGTTTGATGAGACACCAGCAGTCTTTGGCAAAGCAGGCTAAAGACCTTGTCAAACCAACAAGTCCTATGATCCCATAGCGTTGAGCCATGAAGGTTAAAGTGGTGTCAAGCAGCATCACTTCTGCAGTGTAGATCCCTAAACCCTTCCTTCACCAACCAGCGGCACCTGTCCTGATTATAAACCTGGTTCAGATTATAAACCAGAGGTTGAAATACCACCCCTTTCCCAACCTGTCAACCACATGTCTTCTTTCCCATTGGACAATATTCTATCAAATCACAATCCCCTGTGTTCTAACCAATCACAAGCCTCGGCGCCTTATTTCCCATACCCGCAGCTTCTCTTACTGCTTTTTTTCCTGAGGCGGAAGTGGGGCGTGTCGCCGTGTGGGCGGAGCGGCGTGGCTTTCCCTCCCTGTCGACCTCCGGCTTTTGGCCATGCGGTGGGCGCTGAGGAGGGCCCGAGGTCCGCATTGGGAAGCGGGCTCCGCGTGGGGTTGTCCGCGTCAGCCCCGGGCGGCGCTTCATCTCCCTGCTGGGCTTCGGGGGGTGCACCAGGCCGCGTTCCCATGGCAACAGCGGCACGCGGGCCCACCTCTGGCGAGCGCGGGAAATAACGGGAAGGGCGCGCTCGTGCCGCAGCGATGGAGGCACGCGGGCGAAGGCGACCCGGAGCCCAGCTTCCTGAACATGGTGGAGATCTTCTGTGGCCGGGCGACGCGCGTGGTCGAGGACGAGCTGGTCAAGCGGCTGCGGACCCCGAAGGACGAGGAGGACCGGAAGCAGCGCGTGCGGGGCATCCTGGACACCATCCGAACCTGCGGCCACGTCCTGGAAGTGGCCTTCCCTATCCGCAGGGACAGCGGCAGCTGGGAGGTCATCAAGGGCTACCGGGTCCAGCACAGCCAGCACCGCTTGCCCTGCAAAGGGGGTGAGCAGCAGGCGCCTCGTTTCCAGCGCGCCCGCACTGCAGAATCAACGCGGTTTGGCACCACTAGCTGCCAGGGCTCGCTGCTATGGAATCCCGGGAGATGTAGTTTGGTGATGCACCAGCACTCTTGGGCAGAGAAGGCTACAGACCTTGTGAAACTACAGCTCCCAAGTTTCCAGAGTAATGAGCCCAAACAATTAAAGTAATAATAATAAACTTTATTTGTACCCGGCCACCATCACCCCGAGGGGACTCGGGTGGCTCATAGAAGCACTGCAAGTGCCACAAATAAACAACAGTACACAATTATAAATACTTAACATAAATATAAAAACAACAATACACATAAAATCCCAGTAGAAATGGTAAACTATTGAAATTTCCTTACAAAGGAGGATCAAACTGCATTCCTTCTACACTGGGTGAACTCCCCCTTTTCTTTTTAAAGCAAACACGCAGGAGCAGATATCCTGGCATTTTTAAAGGCTTCACAGGTGCAGTCTGAAGCCCTAAACACATTCCCTATAAGGCAATGAGGGTGTGGCGCTTCCCTGTGCAAATGCATGGGGTAGAAACTTCCATGGAATAAAGCTCATTTCATGAGACCCATGAAGTGACTGTGGCCCCTCCCACACAGCTGAATAAAATCACATATTATCATCTTTGAACTGGAATGTATGACAGTGTGGACTCAGATAACCCAGTTGAAAGTAGATATTGTGGGATTTTCTGCCTTGATATTCTGGGTGATATGGCTGTGTGGAAGGGCCCTAAATTGAAGAAAACATATTTTTGTTTAGAAATGCCACTGTTAATACGGCTTTTTAAGTTCCCTCAAACAACATGTATTTGCAAGGACTTTTGTGTTTTTGCTGCAACTGACTGCTACTGTTTTTCCTCTTTAAAAAACCCAAAACTTCCACATTAGAATTTATTATTTTATTTATTTCACATATTTGTATCCCACCCTGGAAGGGGACTTAGGGCGGCATTACAACAGACAGCAATTTGATGCCAATACATATAAATAGATAAACACATACAAATAAAAGTCATACAATTAAACATTAATTAAAACATCAATTAAAATGAAAAGCAGAAGCCAATCACTCATAAAAGGGCAGAGCAGTAAAAGCAATAGCTGGAGCATGTCCCAGGCTACTTACTTAGGCGATCCCTTGTAGGTCGAGTACGATTGTCTTCCATTTCTGGTGTCTTGGGGGTGGGTCTGTAGGTGGCTGAAGAGACCTATTGACCCGCATGTTCTCCCGCAGTGAGGACATTGGTTCCCAGGTGGAAGGCGGTCCCGGTCATGGTTGGCTTGACGCTCCTTCCTCTTGGCACGTTTCTCCCTTAAGCCCTTCATTCGTGCCTCTTCGAACTCCGCAGCACTGCTGGTCACAGCTGACCTCCAATTAGAGCGCTCAAAGGCCAGGGCTTCCCAGTTCTCAGTGTCACAGTTTTTAAGGTTGGTTTTAAGCCCATCTTTAAATCTCTTTTTCTGCCCACCAACATTACGCTTCTCGTTCTTGAGTTCGGAGAAGAGTAACTGCTTTGGGAGACGGTGACCGGGCATTCAGACAATGTGGCCAGTCCATCGGAGTTGATGGCATAGGAGCATCGCATCAATGTTGGTGGTCTTTGCTTCTTCCAGCACACTGACATTTGTCCGCCTGTCTTCCCAAGAGATTTGCAGGATTTTTCTGAGGCAATGCTGATGGAAACGCTCCAGGAGTTGAGTGTGACATCTGTAGACCGTCCACATTTTGCAGGCATAGAGCAGGGTTGGGAGGACAATGGTTTATAAACGACCACCTTGGTATCTACGGATGTCCCAATCATCAAACACAGTCTGCTTCATTTGGAAAATTGCTGCACTCGCAGAGCTCAAGCGGTGTTGTATTTCAGTATGCTTCTTGGCAGGGGGTTGGACTGGATGGCCCATGAGGTCTCTTCCAACTCTACTATTCTATGATTCAGTATCGATGTTGACATTTGTGAAGAGGTGGCTGCCAAGGTAGCGGAAGTGGTCAACGTTTTCTAATGTTACACCATTAAGCTGTATTCCTGGCATTGCAGAGGGGTTAGCTGGTGCCTGTTGGAAGAGCACTTTGGTTTTCTTGATGTTCAATGAGAGGCCAAGCTTCTCATATGTTTCTGTGAAGGTGTTTAGAGTGGTTTGTAGGTCTTCTTCTGAATGCGCACAGACTACGTTGTCATCGACATATTGGAGTTCTATAATAGATGTTGTGGTGACCTTGGTTTTGGCTTTCAGTTTGCTGAGGTTAAATAGCTTGCCATATGTCCAATAGATGATTTCCACTCCGGTGGGAAGCTTCCTATCAACAAGGTGAAATATCATAGCGATGAAGATGGAAAATAAGGTAGGGGCAATAACACATCCCTGCTTGACACCTGATTCCACCTTAAATGGGTCACTTTGGGAGCCGTTGCTGTCCAAGACTGTTGTCATCATGGAGGAGCCAAAGAATGTTCACAAATTTGTTAGGGCACCCGATTTTTTGGAGGATGTTCCAAAGAGCTCTGTGATTCACTGTGTCGAATGCCTTTGCAAAGTCAATGAATGCCGTGTACAGAGGTTTTGTTCCCTGCATTTTTCTTGGAGCTATCGTGCAGTGAGGATCATGTCCACTGTTCCTCTGGAGGGGCGGAAGCCATTCTGGGATTCTGAGAGGGTGTCTTCTGAGACAGGAAGAAGGCGGTTTGCAAGGATTCTTGCGAGGATTTTCCCAGTGGAGGTTAGAAGGGAGATAACGCAATAGTTTCCACAATCTGTTCTAGCCCCTTTCTTGAAAAGGGTGATGATGGTGGCATCCTTGAAGTCTGGCTGGGATTTTCTCGGTCACCCACACTTTTTCAATGAGCTGGTGGAGTTGTTGTATCAGCTCAGGTCCACCCTCTTTTTTTCAGATTTCAGCAGGGATCCCATCAAGTCCGCTGGCTTTGTTATTTTATTGTTGGCTGATGGCATTGCTGACTTCTTCCAAACTAGGCAGTGCTGCAAGCTCATCCCTGGTTTGTTGTTGCGGTACAGCACAGCGTTGGAAAACTGTAGTCTTGCTTTATAACAGTGGTGTAACAAATACTTGGCAGACAACTTTTCAAACTCGGACGTTTCTTGTCTTCTAAATCCAGATTATGTGGTTTGAGTGTTAGACTGCAGTTCTGGAGATTAGAGGCTTTTCCACACAATCATATAACTCAGATTATCAAAACAGAATATCCCACAATATCTGCTTTGAACTGAGTTATCTGAATCCACACTGCCTTATATTCCAGTTCAAAGCAGACAATGTGGGATTTTATTCAGCTGTGTGGAAGAGGCCTAGGATTTGGCTGTGTCAATTGGGTGACCCTGAGCAAGTCACATTCTCTCATCCTCAGAGGGAAGCAAACACCCCCCCCTCCCCAAACAGATTTTGTTAAGAAAACCCAGTGATAGGGTCACCATAAATTGGAAGTTGATCACACACAACAACAACAAATGCTGAATTTCCCTTTTATCAGTTCACTGATACACAACTGCTTCTTTTCTGAAGGAAAGCCAAGTTTTTCCTGAACAGTGTCTGATCTTTCCTTATAGTATTCTTTCATGTGTTCTTCACTTCTCTTGTTTATTCAGCTTTGCATAGTAAAAGAGTTGGGGATTTTAAATATGGCATATTTGCCATCAAGCTATTCACTTTCTGGTTGAATTCTGTTTTTGAGTAAATATTTTGTATGTTTCTCTGGAATCCTGTTGAGTAGTGTCCACCTCCCCACATATATAGATTCTAAAGTGTCCCAAAGGTACAGCAGGGTAGGGTGAATACAACTAGGATGAGCTTTCTCTAATTGAACTTTTTTTCCTGGAAAACTGTGCTCATTACTGAGCATTCAAATAGTCTTCTGTCAAACCCATGGCTACACTTGGATTGCTTTTTTTTTTTTGGTTGGAGCTGAATACATTTTTTTGCTACTTTATTGTGTATTCAAAATATTTTAAAAAAAGAAAGATCTTTTGCGGGACCTTATTTGGTTGCTTTCCAATACAGATAGCTGTCTTTCTGATTCCCTAGCTGTAAAATAAGTGGGGAGAGATAATAGCAAATGTAGAGTTTCTTTCAAATATTGAGTGCAGCCTGCTCCTTTTCCCTTACTTGGTTAATGCTACCATCTAGCTCAGTGTAAAGGCACTACAGTTGGCCTTTATCTTCAGATTGCTGTACATAGGCCAACACACATTTGGTGCCTCAAATGTTAGTCCTGTTTCTGGGTATATTTGACCTGCTGGTTCCAAAAATGCCACCAGTTTTCCCCCTGTTAACTCTAGATTTTGGGATACAGAGCATATGTCATCTGCTAATCTTCATCTTTTCTCCCTTAGAAATCATGATAACTACATCTAAGAGACTAGAGCTGATGCAGTCTATCCAGTGCAATGTTTTAAATCAGTGCCCCAAATCATCCTAGGAACAGGCCTAAAGACCAAGACACCAAGACAATGTTTTTTGTTGGGCTGTGTTATGCATTCACAAATTCTACCATCTACCGCTTGAAAATACCCCCGTTCCCCAAAATCAAAAAGCAAACCCTCATTTTGCCATTTTATATAAGGGACACTGTTTTACAATGCTATTATATATAACTTTACTTGAGTATTCAATGGATCAATGGCAGATCCTAAAACCAAACCCTTGCAAGTACCAAAGGACCACTGTATTTCCTGTTGGAACTGTTTCCAAGTCTGATCCTTAGCAGTGTCTACAGTTCCCATGTGATCAGAAAGAACCTGGCAAAAGCAGACTGAATTATTTTAAAAAAAAATTCCTCCAGAAGCTGCAGAAACTCCCAAGATATTTGGGAACAGATTGGACCATATGCATTACTGTCTGTATTAATGAATCAGTATTCACATAATAGCAAATATGTCTGCAAATAGAGGCTGACTGAGCATCCCTCACTTTTTTTTCTAGCAGGCAAGTAAAGGAATAATAAAACAAATAACAGGGAATAAAAAGATCTGCTAGACCTCACAATGTTTCTTTACTCATTTTGCTGGATTGCCTATAAGTGTATGAGTTCCTCAACAATACCCAGTATTCTATAAAAAGAAGAGTGGGCATAAACAAGGTGTAAAAAAGGAAGTCTTGCAGCACTTAACAGTACGTGGCTGCTTCTATTCATTTCATTTTGCAGTCATCTATGGCTGGGAAAATTAAAGTACCTCTCTTCAGATAGCTACACTAAATTACTTTTATAATGGCGCGAGCTTCCATATTAATTGGAATGTATCTTCACAAATTGATTATACTAGCCAACAATCTCTTGTCTAGACTTAGAGCTTGCCAAAACTAAGCTGCATTTTATATGTGCTTCATTGAGCCCATAGAACTGGAGTGGGTGTGAAGGACTATAAATAAATAGGCATGTTTGTATTGCACATACATTGACTATGTGTCCACTTGTTTCTTTCTTTACCTACTCCCAGGGATTCGTTACAGCCAATCAGTTAGTGTTAATGAAGTAAAAGCCTTAGCTGCTTTGATGACATATAAATGTGCAGTGGTGGGTAAGTAGCATTTAGCCTCATATAGGTGAATTTCTAGGATGTGTTTTGAATGTTAGTTGATAGCTCTATTAAAATAGTCCATTATAATCCTTGTAGAAAGATTTGTACATATTTTTAAAACAAAATGTCAACACTTTAAAAATAAAATTGTAATTCTTTGACAATAGGAAGGAAGTAAACCAAAGGGTAATACTTTTTAAATGAGTTGAAATTGGATCCACTTGTAATCTCACTCATTCTTTTAGAACACAACTGAAAGACCCTTCCATCTTCTGGATCCTGTTTTTTTCTTTCTGCAATAGAAGGGGCAAAACATTACAGACATAAGCAGTTACTTTTGGTCAGATTTATACTTTTTTGTAATATAGAACTCTCTTCTCTCCTCTATGAATATTTATTTGTATATAGACATTGTTGCTAAATGTTTGGATGGGATTTAAACATGATATGGAAGGAGTGAGGAAGCAAAACTATCTCTCAAAAGTGCACACAATGTCCTTAGCCCAATGACAGAACATAAACTTCTTAGGGTAGGTAAAGGTTTTCCCCTGACATTAAGTCCAGTCGTGTCCAACTCTGGGGGTTGGTGCTCATCTCCATTTCTAAGCAGAAGAGCCGGCGTTGTTTGTAGACACCTCCAAGGTCATTTGACTGGTATGACTGCATGGAGCGCCGTTACCTTTGCGCTGGAGCGGTACCTATTGATCTACTCACATTTGCATGTTTTTGAACTGCTAGGTTGGTTGAAGCTGTGGCTAACAGCCAGAGCTCACCCACTCTCCAGATTTGAACCGGCGACCTTTTGGTCAGCAAGTTCAGCAGCTCAGTGGTTTAACCTGCTGCGCCACCAAAACTTCTTAGAATGGAGGAAAATACTGTCCTGTGTCTCTTAAGCATGTTATATCCCTGACAAACATCTCTAGTTTTAAAAATACAAAAATGATTGGTAGAATTATCATTGCTGGGCTACTTTGAATTGCTAGAGCGATGAACTGTGCATATACAATTGGTGAATAGCTGGGATGTGAGGAAAATGTAACACCCTGCTACTTTGGGATTCTCCAGGCTGCCAAAGAACTTCATTAAAATTTGGGAGTTTAGTGTTTCAGAATTTTCATACCTTGTAATGATGGCTTCTTCTTTTTTGTCCAATCATGCCCTAAATACAGTATGTTTTTTATCCCGGTATGTTGCTAAATATAGTGTAGTTTGGTGCTACCATGATCTGCTCATTTCTTTTTAAATTCACTTTTTCTCCCATTTGAAGTACAGTTAGGCAATGGTGTATGTTTTCCTTCCATCCTCCAGCCATCCCCTCTCTATGAAATCATCCCCATTTTCTTCTCCCAGTATCCATGTTCCCTATCACCTAAGCAACAATGAGCAATGCTGTCATATTCTGGCAAGCTTTTTGCTGTAAAGCAAGAGAAATTGTCCCTTATTTAACATTCAGGGTAATTTTTAATATATTTTAACAATTCTCTACACAGACCCTTTGTCATTTGGGGGGAGAGGTAAGGTAGAACACCCAAATCAATTGATTCTCAACGGTTCATAGAGTAGTTATTCTTAATGCACTTCTGTGTGGCTATATTATGAATAAGAAGGTGAAATAGCCAGTTGCTAATTTGTCTGTCTATTGTCTTCAAGATGTTCCTTTTGGTGGGGCTAAAGCTGGTGTTGCTATTGATCCAAGGAATTATTCTGTAAGTGTATGCTCTAACCTTTTTACGTTCTGGAAGATACTTAATACTGCTTTGCTTCCAGTTATATTTCAGGTGTTTGTTAAATAAATACTTCAGATTGAGTATCTCTTAGGATGATTCATATGTTACAGAAGGGCTCTTTCAAACATGATTGTTGTTTCTTACATGGAAAAATGAAATATGTGAAAGAAGCCCTCCACAAATGCAGTCACAGCTTCCCAGCTGCAATTTTTGTGGTCATTTGGTGTTTGCTTTACAGTGACTACAGACATATTTTCTGCAAAGCCACTATAACTATATATACTCTTGAGGGACTTCAAAGGCTGCAACTTTCTGTGTAAATATTACTATGGATAGTCTGTGCAGATCAAGGTTTTTCTATCTTATAAACTAGTCCTTAATTCCAAGTAGACATCAAGAATTCTCTTTGAGTAGTACTTGCCAAATTAACACTGTCAGTATTGTCACCATTGCCATCTAATGGTTTAATGTGGTATGAGATGGCCATTGTCATACACACACTTTCTTCATCTCAGTGGGATGGTGGCCTTTTGGTTGCTCACCTGTATGGTAACCCAAAGCCTTGCAGCATTAGTACTGATGCAGACGTGTCCAGAGATTAGGTGGGTTGTGAAGTAAAGCAATTATTGATTATGGACTACAGAATGGAGAAGCCTGTCTAGTGACAGCTCAGCTCTTCAGAAGTAGATCTGTTAAGCCCCGGAGTAGATTTTAAAGCAAAATAAAAGATTTCTACCTCATTATGTTTTTTCAAACTCACTTTAATCTGCGTGCTTTAAAACTATAGAGAGAGAGGGGGGGAGGGAGGGAGGGAGGAGGCTGTTGGTATCTCTGCAAGAGTCTGTAGTAACAGGTGGATGTTGATGTTTTTCTACAGGAGAATGAACTGGAGAAAATAACAAGAAGTTTCACAATAGAAATGGCCAAGAAGGGATTTATTGGTGAGGGCGCTTTCTTTGCACTTTTTACTGAATTACTAGCTATCCCAGGGAAAGGGAAAGAGGTTCATTTTGTTATTATTAAAATATTTATATCCCATTCTTTATCATGTGATCTCAGAACAGTCTAAGACCTGTAAAGGACAACTGAAAGCCAGATGCTAAGACTCACTAATATGCAGGTTAAACCTTGGGAATCGCTCCCATCTTTTCACCAGGATTTTATTTCATCTAGTAATTTTGTGCAAGAAAACCGAAAGAAAACACATTTGCATCTGGTTCAGAATTCAGTTTTCTGTGACTATGTACTTTCCTTTTCAAAAATATCAATTTAAGTTTTTGTAGACTGAAAAAGAGTTATGGTTTGAAAAACTTGAAAAAGTGGGTATAATTCATCTTGCTTAAACGACACCCACAATGAGATGTGTTGTTTTTATGCTTAAAGTTCTTATTTTTTCCATGAGACAAGTAAAGGTCTGTTGTCATATATTCTTTGTTGTTTAGTGATTTGAGTTTTGTGTTTTGATGCCAAAAATCTGTTATGTTAAGAAATGTGAGCCATAAATGTAATAAAGTATGAATACCTTTTTGATTCCATCCTTGTAAATCCAAGGAATTGTGTTGTTGTTAATATGAGATAATTTTACTAGCATTACATGTAATCTATCAATTAATTTATATACATTCCCCCTTATAGAAACTGGTGTTGCCTTAAATTTGCCTCTGGACTGTATACTATTTCAATATTTTTAGTTATTTTTTTTTATTTAAATCAGTTTCCGATGCCAGATGTGTTGATATGTTTAGCTTTATGGTTGAGCTTAAAATGTCTTGAATTTTGAAGTTTAGAATGTTCGGAGTATACAACAAAGTTACGTGATTGACCAAAATAAATATAGATACAGTGTTCCCTCACTACTTCGCGGCTCACTTTTCGTGGATTCGCTGTTTTGTGGTTTTTCAATAAACTCTAAAAGACTATTATAAATCATAAAAAATACAATTTACAACCTAAGGAAGGGAGGAAGGAGAAGCCAAAGGGGGAGAAAAGGAGCCCAAGCGGCAATGGGAGGAGAAGGAGGCGATTTATCAGCACATGATTGGTTGATAAAGACTTAAAATAGTGTATAACTACTAAAATAATGTATAAATATTAAAACAAATATAGTGTCCTTACTTCACAGATTTTCACTTATTTCGGGTGGTCCTGGAACCTAACCCCAGTGATAAGTGATGGAACACTGTACATGATTTAGGCCTCTAATGGTGTCGACTGATAGGGCTGTGCTCTCTCTGGCAATATTTCTGCATATCAGGTAAAACAGGCAGAAGACGACAGTTCTAACTTATTAATATGAAATGGGGAGAAGATTTGATGGATATGTTGTCCCTGGCAGGTCCTGGAATTGATGTAGCTGCCCCTGATGTGAGTACAGGAGAGAGGGAGATGTCCTGGATTGCTGATACTTATGCAAACACTCTTGGACACAGGGTAATAATAATTTTTTACACAAAAAGGCTCTGTGTGGGGCTTTCTGAAAATCAGAATCTTTGAAGCTTGATTTGTATTTTGTTTTGAAGCCAGGGTAAGAACTGTGTGACTCTCCATATGTTGCTGAACCTCATCTTCCATCATTGCTCACTAGTGACTGGTTCCCACCCCTGCTTTAATTGATGCTTCAGACTTGGCTCTCAGTAGTGTTTGAGAATTTTAGCTCCTTTTAAATAGTCTGGCTACATGTGCTTTTGCAAAGGACATAATTATAAGCTGTCTGGACATCTGTGTTGTAAATGCAACAATGTGACCATTCTATCATCTATTTCATATGTGGATTTGTAGGATATCAACTCCCATGCTTGTGTGACAGGGAAGCCTATCAGTCAGGGAGGAATCCATGGACGAATATCAGCCACAGGTCGTGGACTTTTACATGGGATAGAAAACTACATTAACAATGCAACATACATGGATCTCATTGGCCTCAAAACAGGCTTTTCTGGAAAAACATTTGCATTACAGGTAAACATGAAACAGAATTGTTGATACAGTACCTCTTGTTACAGGGTGTTGCACCTCAGGTTAGCTTCCCCTTGCTAAATACTCCAGGCTGCACACAGGTTGAAGTCTTTTGTAGTTTATTAGGAAATAGGGAATAAATAGTTCTTAAAAAGCAAAAATAAAGTTCTAAAAACTTGTTGCAAAACAAGGCTATAAAGAATAATCCAAGAGAACATTAGGCATAAAACAAGGTTCCATTAATGCATGACAAAGTCCCACGAACATGAACACACAAAGGCTGCAAGATAATCCGGGAAAGCAAAAGCTTGCTTCTTGACTCAAACGAGAAGTTGCTTTGACAAAGATTTTCCTCTCAGCACACTCTTTTAATACCCCTTGCATAGCATGAACGCATTTCTTTGGCCTCTGACCTCCCTCTTGTTTGCTATTCTAACACTTCTGTGAACCCTTAATTCCAAACAACCACCTTGATCTAAAGATTCTGTTTCTTCAAGGCCAGACAGCTCGTTAGCGTTAGCGTCTGTCTGTATGCTATCAGACTGGGAGCTGTCCTCCCTTCCTGAGTCAATTTGCACCTGGCTAGCTTCAGTATCAGCAACACCATTCCCTGCCATGGGAAAGCCTCCCTGTTCCTCATCTTCCACAGCAGGAACACTGAACCTGAATCCCATAATTCCCATCAGAGTCATCTTGAATCTGAATCCCATCATCTTGAACCTGAATCCCATAATCCTCATCATAGTCACTCTGAGGCTCCAGCTGAGTCACAACACAGGGTTGGGAAAATTTAGGCTCTTTTGCGCTTCATATGATTAAAGTTCCACCTCCTTGTAAATATGCGGGTCAAATTTAGCTGCTCACCAATGGAATAATAATAATAATAATAATAATAATAATAATAATAATAATAATAATATACTTTATTTCTAGACTGCCCTCTCTCCTTGTAGGGACTCAGGGAGGTTTACATACACATAAAACAGGAAAACATGTCATGCTTAAAACACACAACAGTTAAAAAAATAAAAAATGAACATTAAGGAGCTTATCAAAAAATATAAATTTAAATTTACATAATAAGAAATACAGATAATTAAATAAAACATACTTACACTAATAAAACATAATAGCACATGCACATGTATCCAAAGACAGTAAACTACTAAAATTTTAAAAGTGTCTAACATCAATTATAATATCAATACACTGTAGGTAGTAGGATTTGTATAATCTTGAACCGGGACTTCATTTTTTGGGTAAAGGTAAAGCCAAATGTAAAGCTATCTAGAATTGCCTCTGTTTACTTGCTTTGCTGTATTTAATTCCTAAAATAATATAATTTATTATTGGGACTACCACTAGAAATCGCTGCTCTCTTCTGATAGTTTAATTTTTCCACTGGATAGAGGCAGGTGTGAGATGTCAAGTTTTTTTCCTTTTCTGTTCTCAAATAGAAAATAAAATCTTACTGCTTTGTTTTTATTGCCTTCCTTGTTTTCAGTGGACCAAGGGATAATGTGAACAGTGAATGGTTTCTTTACTCCCTTATTGCTTATTTGTTCAGTCGCTTCTGACTCTTCGTGACCTCATGGACTAGTCCACGGCAAAGCTCCCTTGGCATATTCCAAACTATTTGAATACAACATGCAAACTGCCCTCTTCCCCTATTTGTTTCTTTAAAAACATCCTTGTTTGAGAATGAAACTTTGGTTTTGAAAACGTACACAAGGGTTTTGTGTGTGTGTGTGTGTGCACGTGCCTTTCAGGTAGGCTCAATAAAATTGTTACAATAGTTTGGATTTTGGAGCACATCTGCATCTGATAGCTTTTTTTCTATTTCTTTTTTACATTCTTGTTTTTCCAATGCCTACCGATCACTGGTGGCTGCTTATAGTAAGCAAACCACACTATCACTAATTGGATCTTGTATTCCTTTTGATAGATAATACACCCATTGATATATTTTGTGTTGCTTGGATATTGGAAATATTATTCTATTAGTATTCAAATGGTCATACAATTAAGGATGTCCTTATACCTCTGACATCCTTTCTGGCCTGTGGAAATGTATGATGCAATAAATGTACTATATTTGTATCTTGGTTTACCTCCAAGGAAATTGGACAGAGGTGCATGATTTTTAGCCTCCCCTCCTCACAGTAACTCTATACTTACAGCAACCCTATGAAGTAGGTGCAGTTGAGAGAGTTACTGGAATAAAATAACAGGAAATGTTTTTGAATCTGGGTCTTAATTCTAGACTAACATTTTGGAATAGATGCAGGGGTTGATTTTCCTTTCATAATTTCAGAGATATTGATAAAAATACACAGGATCCAAACATAAAAAAAAATAAAATATGAAAAAATAAAAGCAATAACTTACACCATTAAAATACCAAATAAAAATCCAACACAATGTTTAAGGTCCATTTCCCCCTTTTAAAAATAATTATCAAGATAATTTAGAGAAAGATTGTAATTTCCCATCTGTAAAAATATAGTACTGGGGATGCCAGTCTAACCTCTCTGGGAAGGGAGTTCCAGAGTCTGAAAAGACTCTCCTGTGTTTCCACCAAGTTTACTGTGAGGTTGGAAGGACAAAGAGAAAGGCCTTCCAGAAGATCTCCAAGCACAGGTAAATTTGTATAATATAATATGGTTTTTCAAATAATCTGGATCCCAATCATACAGGGCTTAGGAGTCCATGACCAGCTTTTAGGCTTTTGTGCTGAAAGAGAATAGCAGCAAGAGGAGCTATTGCAAATGAGCCAATTGGGGAGCACAGACCTTGTCTTGGAATTAAATTGTACTCCAGTGTCTGTGCTTTCATTCCAAATCAGGCTGTGCAATGGCTTCAGCGGCATTGCAGCAAATGAGGATTAGGGCCCCTGGCAGGTTCAGGGGAGGACGGTGTAGCATCTCACCCGTGTTAGTTGCATTTTAAAGTGTCGCTGTAACATTGAGGATGCCCAGGTTGCTGCTCTAACCAGCATCTCATATCTTTTAAATGTGCCACAGCATTCTTAGTTTTTTTTTCTCCTTGCAACATTGCTGCCTCTCTAGGCTTCACAGAATTTCTGCTGCTGCCTACTCAATGATTAAGCAGTCAACAACTAATATTTGCTGGGGAGACACACTTTTGCTATCAGCTTTCCATCAGAATGCCTATCCTTCAAATACATTTTTTGTCTGCAGGATTCTGAGCTGGCAGCTTTCCAATTTCCCTTCAATTTTAGAGAAATATTTTTTCCCCAGAGCAGTTTCCCCCTCAAGTTTAGAAACATAGCTAGCAGAGTTGAGCTTGTTCAGATAACTGTCTCTAAGTCACCTCTATTGAATTAGGCTTTCTGAGCAATACCTCAAGGAATATTTCACTTACTCTAATTAACTTACTGAGAAAATTAAATGGAGAGGAGAGGCCCTCTAGTCTTGCTGTTTGTGCATTGTTTTTCCTTGTCCAATAAATCAAGATTTAGTTTTTCTTAAAGAAATCAAGAAGGGCTATAGATAGGTTAGAAACTAAACAGTATGTGAAAAGTTGCTCTAAGGGGGAAGAATTCAGATACCCTGAGTTTTTTCCCCCATCCGTAATCATGTTTATCTATTATTGGCTGCTACACCAAACTAGAATAGATCATGTAGTATTTTATGGCTGTTGCAGTCATCCTTGGAAAATGCTTTCTCACAGTTGTCATAATATTAGATGCCGCTAAGCACCGTTTACTTCCTAAAGCTCATTCAGATTTTTGTCCCTGATACTTTGATGAAAGTAGAGCATGGAATGTTAGCATTCATCATTGCTACTGTAACATTAACAGCAGACGAATAAACATTGCCTGCTTGGGGGCAAAAGGAAGCCTATCCTCAGCAAATCAGAACATCTATGTAAATGATCAGTTTAATGAAGTGAACTCTTAGGTATATCCTGATTTCAGAAAATGTGCCCATGTTTCCCCATTCTGTCTCCAGGGCTTTGGCAATGTGGGTGTGCATTCCATGCGATACCTGCACCGCTATGGAGCCCGTTGCATATGTGTTGGGGAATTAGATGGTGCCATCTTTAATGCTGAGGGGATTGACCCCAAGGAACTACAAAACTACAAGCAGGTATGTTAATTTAATTGGAATATGTACATGTTGAGTTTATCTTTTTTTCAAGGAGTAGTGAAAAGCTCAGTCCTGTTTCTTCCTTGAAGCTTCACTGGTTAACAGCAACGTGATGTGGCTCTATCCTCTGGTGATACCAGCCAACCTGCTTCCGCCATAGACATGATCATTTGATATTGTAAGGAAATATTTTCATATTTGCGCTCTTTCAATGCTAGGTAAAACAAACTGAAGTGTCTGTCTTATTCTAGGAGCATGGCACCATTGTTGGCTTTCCAAAAGCCAAGAAACTTGAAGGCAGTGTCCTTGAAGTGCCTTGCGATATCCTTATCCCTGCTGCCCTTGAGAAACAGCTGACAAAGGCAAATGCTCATCGCATACAAGCAAAGGTATTGCTTTGAGTGTTCTGGCTTTTTTCTCTCTTTCATTCCAAGACAAAATGAAACCAGAGGGATTTGATGTATTTGTCTGAAAATTGAGCTTGATGTTCAGCACAAGTGGGCTTTTTTAGTTCAAACTACATCTGCCCATTATGAAGCCTCTGTGGAGCCAAGGTGCTTATATGCCTCCACTCAACAGACTTTAGATATATTGCAGGCAAATAGAAATGAAGGTGTGGCTAATTTTATTTGTTTTTTGTACATGGAATAAATTTTCCAGGTTGGCCACAGGAGAAAAAAAAGTACCACTTATAAACTCAATCAAGTCTTGGGTAACACATTTCTTATGCCATGGGCTTTCATGGACAGCTTTGGCGCTTATAATGGACTACTTTTCCCTTTAAGCAACAGATGAAAAGTTCCTTGTACTAATGGTTCCTCAAGTAATCTATGAGAAGTTGGCAGGGCTAGAACTTGAAATCCATGACTCTTTCTAAAGTCTTCAATTTTGAGTAATTTTGCCAAACACCTCAATTGTGGGGGTCATGGAGAATAAATAGGGAAAAGAGCTTTATCTGTTGTTTTGTTGCAAAATTATGAATACAACAGATAGTAAATATTAAATTAGGCACTACCCAATTATATATGGAGAGAAGTTATAGTACAAAATCTCAATATTCCATGAGTAGTTTCCAGGCTCTACGCCTATCCTGTAGAACATATGATAACATCTCATAGCTGGTGATCATGTAGTCCAGGCATGGGCAAACTCCAGCCCTCCAGGTATTTTGGACTCCCACAATTCCTAACAGCCAGTAAACTAGGATTTCTGGGAGTTCAAAACACCTGGAGGGCCAAAGTTTGCCCATGCCTTATGTAGCCCCATAATTAGGAGAGACCTATAGGTTCTACACAAGTTCCCTATATTAATACAATATTTAAATTGTGATGAAGCTGACCCTGTTCTCCAAGAAAGTATCCTATGTCTTTCAGATGTGACTGAAAGTAATGTTACAAATCTACAAACTTCTCTTGCCTCAGAGACTATTTGTTGTGTTTTCATATGCTGGGTCAGGGTTTGACAGCTTTCTAGTAGTTGAGTATAAATGGATGGGTGTTAAATTGTAATAGCTTTTTGAAATAACATGTTACAGCATCATTTCTGTACCCTGTTTCCAAAGTAATTTATCAGGACAGCTTCTCAAGATTTTATTTCTGTACTGTTTTCTTTATGTCTTCTATAGTTTTGTATTGTTTTTGGTGTCTTACAGATAATTGCAGAAGGTGCCAATGGCCCCACAACCCCAGAAGCCCATGACATCTTCCTTCAAAGAAAGATACTTGTTCTTCCGGTATGTCTGCACATTGCTTTCCTCTATGGGTGTCCTATTTCATGCCTTGATGCTTGGCCTACTGGTAAAGTTACCATTATTGAACATTGCCTTATATGATATCCTGAATCTTACTTTAAAATAAGACAAAAATTTTGTGTTGCTACACAAATAAGCATAATTGAGCTCCACAGCATTGTGAAATTGGCTTTGTGTGGGGCAGTCTGATGATTACAAAATGTAAAAAGACTACTTTCACCATACGTGTTTTAGCTCATGTCTGTGCTTGGATTGGCCACTGCAATTAGTCTTTCATGCTAATATAGTATTAAGCAGTGGGAGAGGCTTATTCTGATACTTTGCTTTTACTTACCTAAAGCAGCTCAAATGATTAAAAGCAGACTCCTGTTGATAAAATCACATCCTTGGTTTTGTGTGATGTAAATATCCACTGTCATTTGTTGAAAATATTAAAATATGTTGTCCTTGAATAAAGAGGATATACCCCCTCTATTCCTCATGAAGACTAAAGACATGCACTATGGAAGTCTCTTTCCTGCTGTGGTTCTAGGAGCACCTAGAATAAAATAATCCAAATAAAAGAGCTGTCATCTGAATTAGTCTTTCAGAGATGCTCTATTCACTTCCTTCCCATTAGGATGAATGGTAATAGTATTTTCTAGGAATGCTTTCAGTCAACAAGCAAATAGAGTGTGGGTGATCAGCTAAATATTATATTCTTACACTTGCAAAAGGCTTTTTGCACATTCACCAAAGGTTGCTAAGCAAATCTTAATTGTTAAGTCAATTCAGAAGAGGCGTGAGAATGTATTAAAAGCATTTTGCAAGTTCAAGTATATTATGTCTCTGATCACCCCATCTTACATCCCAGAAGTCTTCTGCCATTAGAGATTATCTTCTTACAATTAAGAAGTAGATACAGGAACGGGTGCATGGCCAGCTTTTGCTATAAGGGAAGGATGAGGAACTGGGACACTAGGAGATTGATTTTTTCCCCAGTAGTCTTTGAAGCACTGTACTCCCCACTGCATCCTCCGTACAAACAAATCACATGTTTTGCTCCAGAATACCCCAGAACTATTTAGGAGTTATGCCCATTTTGCGGTCCTTTTCCACCAGGAGCCATTTGAGATCCAGGAGTTATAGATGTTTACTATTTACTTTGTGTTTTAGAAAAAGGCCTGGTGTGTGTGTATGCACACCACACCTTCAAGATATCTGTCAACTTATGCCAACCCCATGAATTTCATAGCTGGTGCAAAAGAAATGTGATAATAACGCACCTTGCCCTTTCAAAGGGCATTTGGGGGCAACCCCCCTTTTTTTACAGCTCCAGATTACACTTTTTTCAGTCCTGCTGCAAGGAGAGGTAAACAGTGCAACTCTCTTCATATTAATAAATGACTGATAGTGAGAGGCTTGCTGCCTGAGTTCCTAGATGATGCCATGTTACTTGACGAAATGCCAAGCAGTATGTGAAGAGCTCTGAGAGGACCTCCCCTGATTGGGTGATTTGAGGATAAACTATCAAAAGAGGTTCATAATGAGTATGAGATTTACACTGCAGTAGTCACGTATAGATTGATGGCATCTGAACTGGCAGTGACCAACCAGAATACAGACCCTGGGGTTATAATGAAAAGATCAACTTAGTGTACTATGGCAGTGGTGGGGGAAAAGTAAAAAAAAAAAGTAAATTCTAAATTAGGGATGAATAAAAATACAAATCAAAATCACATTTCCAGTATAGGGTACTTCAATTTAATGCCATGGCCCATCTGTTTGAAATCCTACAATTGGATTGGATATCTCAAAAGTGGCATTGTAGAGCTGGGAACGATTTAAGTTATAGCACCCTAGATCAACAAGGAGACAGAGTGCTTTCTATGGGAAAAGATTAAACAGATTTTAATTTTTCTGCTTGTTTTTGAAAATGGAACATGCTCAGCGTTTATAAAGTTATGCATAGCAAGGAGAAAACAAAGACCAAGATTTGTTTCCCACTCTCACAATGTTAGAACCTGGGTTAATAGTAGAGTCAGAACAAAGAAAATGCTTCTTCATCTGAGGAATAATTGCTTTATGAAATTTACTACACCTAGAACTTGTAGTGATACTGACTAGGATGACTACCATTCTGTGATTTTTTGGCTTTATAGGAGAATTAGTCAAAATTGAGACATCTCAGTGAAGACAGGTCTGTCAACAGCCATTAGGCAAAATAGCTAAACACCCTTTCCTCTGTGTACAGAGAGGCTACAACCCTGAATGCCAGTTGCCAGGAAAAGAATTAGTACAAAAACGTTATTTCCTTCCTTTTCTTCTTTGGATGTCCTGAGGCACTGATGAGTCAACGCAAGAGAAGAGAATGCTGGTCCAGTACTCTTAGACTCATTAGGAGGTTCCCATTGTTCCCAAGACTTATAGAATAAAAATCACCATGTGATCCAAGTTTTCATATGGGCAGGAGTCAAAAACAGTCCCGTCCTTTTGTCTGATCATCATCCCTGATCAAACATCTCTAGCACCCTCTTTCCCTAGCAGTAGTTTCTTGAAACTAATGATACTACTTCTTCCCTGTCCCCCTAGTCATCTGTTTTTCTGTTTTTCCCCCAATTAAATAATCTTGAGTCCCCATAGATTGTATTCCCTCAAATGCTGTGTGGTGAGGATAATGGAAGAAAGGACAACTGAGAATGTATGTTGTCTAACATAGGAAGCAGATTTCTATGTTTCATCAGGTTGGCTACTCGCTATTCCATTAGAAAGAAATCAGTGCAAGTCTTGTGGTCCCACTAGCAGATCATGCTTGTCACAATTTGGGATGTTCTTGAAAGCTAGATATACAGAAAATATCTCAGGTTGTTGCTTCAGCACTCAGATGCTTTTCTCTGAGGGGTCTTTCACACCATGCCATGCAAGAATTGTACTGTAACTGCCATAGCGGCACTTTCTGGAATAATGGGATTTTCAGTTTGTCAGAGGCAATAGAAGATTCTCGCTGGAAATTCTAAAATCCCCTTCCTGTACACACACTAAAAATCCCAAGATTCCATTTTGCTATGGTAGTTAAAATGGAATCATAGCAGCAGGCTATAAAATAAAGGAAAAATAATATCAATTTGAGACAAAGGTGGGATATAAAGATAATGATGATGCATGACACCGGCAAGAACAATAAAAAATGTTGGCAGAGGAATACATGAGACTCTCTGGATATATGGTATTATGTTCCTATAGCTTCCTATCAGGAGTTAACTAGAACTACTTTACTATTTTTTGGTCAGGATTTGTACATAAATGCAGGTGGAGTGACAGTCTCCTTCTTTGAATGGCTGAAGAATTTGAACCATGTCAGCTATGGGCGTCTTACCTTCAAGTATGAACGTGACTCCAACTACCACCTCTTGATGTCAGTGCAGCAAAGTCTGGAGAAAAAGTTTGGGAAGACTAGTGGAGAAATCCCAATTGTACCCACACCAGAATTCCAAGCCAGAGTGGCAGTAAGTAATATAACACCCTTCCTATCTCCCTCCCCTTCCCCTGTTCCCTTGCTTGAGAAAGTACAAGGTGTGCTTGTATTCTTGATTACACTTGCCTAGATACCATGTGCCTTCTTGCTTTCTTGTGCTGTAATAGACCACAGGATTGTGCATCTTTGCCAGAGTTTGTGTCCAATTCTGATCCTACTCAAGTTATTCAGAAAAGCATGAAGGCTCATGTATACTTTAAAATATCAGAGAAGTTATCAATAAGGCTTCATGCAGAGTTAATGTATGTGTTCTTTGAATGTATGTATGTTGCGCTTGTATGTATTTAATTATTTGTATCTCATTTTATAATTGGTAAGTGCTGTCAGGTGCACTCTGACTTATGGTGACCCCATGAATGAGAGACATCTGAGTTATAAACAGCCCTGTTAAGGTCTCAGGGCTGTTGCTTCTTTGATTGAGTCTATCCAGCTGTAATGCAGCCTTCCACTTGTACTACTTTCATGATACTGTATGATCAAAGTACAATAGTCTCAGTTTCATCATTTTGACTTTTAGGTTTCATTTGCTCTAGGACCCATTGATTTGTCTTTTTTAGCAGTCCACAATATCTCATCCTACATCTAAAAATCTCAGGACAATCAGGCAATCAATTTAGCAATTTTGAAGTAATTTTTTAAAATTATAATATTTTATTAAGCAAAATTCTAAAATAATACAGTGATAGACATAGGTAGGAATAGGGTAGGGTTGTAGTAGGGAAAGGGGGAAGGGAGAGAAAGAAAAAGAAAAAATAGAAAGGGACAGGAAAGGGGAAGGGAGAAACTAGGGAAAAAGGAAACTAGGGAAGTGGGGAATAAATAAAAATAAAAATACCATACCTCAAAACCTCTGAGGATGCCTGCCATAGATGTGGGCGAAACGTCAGGAGAGAATACTTCTGGAACATGGCCACACAGCCCGAAAGACATACAACAACCCAATAAAAATAAAAGTTGACGTCCGTTTTTCTTCCTTCTGTTCAGGTTTCTTAGTTCTTTTTAAGTTGCATGAGCTTTCTTTTCCTTTTATTCATCTTCTTTAAATGTTCTCATCTTATTTTTTATAATTCAACTTGATATAATCGTCAAATATTGACCAGTCGGTCATTTTTACTCCTCTGCCTGTGTTCTTTTTTAATAAATATGTTAATCGGTCCATGTCCTTTATCTCCATTAATTTTTAAAGTAATTTTAAAAAGTAATTTTAAAGCCTGAAAACATAGAAAACAATTTCACAAATGAAGACATTTTAAAACCAGTAAAATAATTTTAAACTTACGTGTCGTTTGTGATTATTAATAAAAATACGTTTTTACTTTATCCTGGAACAATACCACGATAGACACCAGTTGGATCTCTAAAATGAAGTTATTTCACAAGCAGAGTACCACAGTAAAGAAGGTCCTCTCCCATGTTTTTTGGCCATATATTTCCTCATTAGTGGTTAGCAGAGGAGCAGCCCTCCAGCAGACCTCAATTTTTTGGGCAGGCATATTTGGGAAGAGGAGCTGTCTCAAGTACCAAGGTGCCATGCCATCTAGGGCTTTATTTTAGATATCTCATCTCCTACCCTGTGGTTTTGGGGAGTGGGGAGCAACATCTTGTTGAGAGTGATTTACTAAGTCTTTCTATTTTCTACCTTTTTCCTGCCTGTTTCCATGTGAAGGCAGTACACATGTGATTGTCTTGTTTTATCCACATAGCAATATTGAGGAGGTGGAGGTTGGCTGACAGTATTGTTCTCAGTGAATTTCAAGGTTCTCAGTTGATGATCAATATATAAATATCTTGTCTTCCTTATACTTCTTTATTTCGTATAGGGTGCTTCAGAGAAAGATATTGTGCACTCAGGCTTGGCTTTCACCATGGAACGTTCAGCCAGGGTAGGTGCCTTTGATATGTATTTCTTTGCTCTCCCTCTTTCGCTCCATGAAAAAATGTTTTTTTTGCTAAGTCCTTAATATCACATAGTGGAAACTCTCAACTTCTTGCTAATCTTTTTTTGTTTGCTGCTGTAATAACTTTTACATCATAATCAAAATGGCCCAATCACTTATAGTGGTAACACAACCCAATTCTTTCTAGTCCTTGCATTTGAAATTCTGGCTTAGGACAAAATTACTGACTGAAGCTATTTTTTCTTACGTTTATGTCCTGTTTTTCTAGCAAATCATGGGCACAGCCACAAAGTACAACCTAGGCCTGGACCAAAGAACTGCAGCATACGTGTGTGCCTTAGAAAAGGTTTTTAAAGTTTACAGTGAATCAAGTTTCACTTACTGAGGCTACTTGCCTACATCCATCTGTCTATTGACTACAGAGAAAAGAAGAAAATTGCCATAAGAAAGTGAGCTCTAGGTGTCGCTGTGGAACCTTTCAACTTTTATCTTTTGTTTATATCTCCTTCACGCTTTTCCTGTGCCCGATATCCTTCCTTGTTGCACAGTGGTAAGCCATATTTAAGCAGTTATTTCTTTATGTCTGAAAATGGTGCCAGCAGTCTAAAGATGCTGCTGCTTTGCTAAATTGCCATGTAATTGTTAAAATTAAATGTCTAATGAAATGCTGCCTCTTATTCTTTGTTTGGTTCAGTATTGGTCTGCTTTTTTTGTGTTTGTCATCCTCTGTTTCAGATGTTTTGCATAAGTAACAGCTTTTGGCCCAAATTCCTTGCTTCTTGAACTGTGCTGTTAGTGCCCTTACATTTCCTTGGTGACATCTTTCACAGAAGAGACCCACAATTACAAATAAATCTGTTTTACTTCTACTTGCCATGGGGTCTGAGGCTTAGCATAGATTTTATTCCTTGCACTATATTTCTATTGTGATACATTCTTCCAAATACCCCATTACATAATCCACACCTGTACTTGTGTTTTCACTGAGTTGCTTTTTGGTCTTCATCTGCCTTCCCTGAATTTAAGCCTTTTCTGGTAGCAGCAGTAAGGTGACTATTGCCTGTGATGCTATGCTTTTCAGAATACATTTGCATTGAGCAGATGACATAACGTGAAGGTACCAGATCTCATCTGAGCGTAGAAAGTTAGCAGAATTGGACCTGTTACTGCTTAGATTGGGAGATTACCCAGGAATGCCAGAAACCCCTATTAAATTCATGGGCTCACTGTAAGTCAGCAAGTGACTCAAAGACATATGCACTCATTTAATGTTTAACAACATTAGGCCCTTGTTTTCTACTATGTGATATATGATATTAAGCCTCTCTTATTACTACTTGTTACCTGGCTTATAGTAGTAATAGTGGAGTGGGGTGGGGAGCGAATCAATTTTTCTCTTACCCCATCCACCAGAACTCACATACTGGTTCGTGTTCACACCATTGGCTGCAGCATTGGTTCACTGTCATATTCCATCCAAGGATTTCTTGATTGTACTTTTTATCTTAATACTGTTAATGGGTTGAAGAGGTCTTAGTGGATGGTTTGTTTTTTGGTGTCCAAAACTACTACCGTACAATAGCCTTTCAAAGTAATCCTTTCCTAGACCAAAAATTACTGTGTTATGTTGACCATTATGGCAGGATTCTTGAAATAAAGGGCTTAGCCTTGGATAGACAAGGATCATCCTATCTGTGGTTTTGTTGTGTTCTCCTGGCATTGCAAATCTATTCCAAATGAAGAAGCGTTTGTGTAAGATTTAACTTCTTGCGTATGTGCATCTTGGATTGGTATGACAGGTGTCATAAAATCGTAGAATTATTCTATGATTCTTTGATTCTATGTGTTGGTGGAGCATGCCTCTAGAGTCAATGCCATATAATGTTGCGTAGGTTCAATCTACTCAAGCTGCCCATGTTTCTATTGTTTGTGTGGTGTCACCACATTTTGATGAGCACCTCTGTTTATTGATTGAGGGCTGTTATTATGGACTCATGAGTCAGAGGTGACTGAATCACCCTGTAGTTTTAACTCCCCTAGAAAAGATGACAAGGAAGAGTAATCTTATTTTCAACACAGAAGATGTTTAGAAAACAGTCAGGGCTTGACTGTAGTATCTTTTTTCTTTTTTGATTTGACAGTGTTTTTAAAGATTATTAGCTCTATGGAATTGCTGGTCTGCCTGAAGGCATTGTTAACCTAATAATGCTATCCCAGACAAATCCAGTAGGAGGTGTAATTTATAATGGGCAATTATCACATATAATAAATTCCTGGTTCTTTTGGCATTCCTCAAGGTTGTAGATCCATGACTCCCTTTGTCTTACACCAAATGAACATTTCTGGTTTTGGGGTGTAAATAGTGATGGATGGGAATGTCATAGGTCAAGTATAATTTGGGTCATATTCCTTCTAGCTGCACTGTGATGGAGAGCCAGTGCTCCATGCTAGCACATAATGTGCACAAATTTGCTTGTTGGTTGGCAGTATTATCCTTCATTCAGTAGGTTAAAGCTGTTCCCAACCAGAAGTATCGACCGAGTTGTTACTGAGAGCAGGTGGGGCATTGCTTGGAATAATTTTTAGTGTCATAATTTCGCTGGAAAATGAGGGGTTGGGTTTTTTTCCAGCTGTTTTCCAATGGGCATAATCATGTGGGCTGTTTCCGTACGCGTGATCTAGTGCATTTTTACCTACCTCCTATGTTGGCAGGATGAGCGGGACTGTGATTGAACCATGCATTTAATAATTTAGAAAACCTTAGGATCCCCGTATAGGTCAGATATGAGATGACCGTTGTAAAATTGCTTAATTGTGTTAAAATTGATTCAGTGAATCTTTCTGGTATAGATGTAATGTTGGTTCTTTATTGAACTCTCCCTAACACATCTGTTGCCTAATGGAATCATGAACATAAGAGTGGATACTAGGGCTGTGCGAAGGATTGAAAAAGTGTTTCAAAAGTAATTACAAAATTAGGGGGTACTGACATCTTATTTCTAAAATATCATTAGTAAAAATTTTGTTACTATTACAATAGTAATGAAATTTCGTTACTATTTTGTTAAAGTAGTTGTGCACGCGGGGGGAGGGGGCTCCTTTCTCCCTCATATTTAAAGCTATTGGGGTGAAACTTGCTACAATGCTAGAACACATTTAACACTGTTTACCCCACCCCCCCGCCCCGAAAGTTTCAAAATGTTTCACTCACCTATTGAGTTTTGGGAAATTTTGTTGGTTTTTGCCAAACAGCTTTAAAAAAACAAAAACAAACTACAAGAGTGATGTCCTGGAATTTTTCTACAATTACACAACATACCCAGGGCATAATCCCTCCCAAGTTTCAGAAAGATTAGCACATCTGATTTTGGGGAATTTTAATTTTTTTATCAAGAAAAAATATTTTTAGCTGCTATGGCTGGCTGTCTGGCTGGGATGGGGTGGGGTGGGATTGTGGGCACACTTGGAGGCCACACATTTACCACTGCAAGCAAGCCCATCAAGCTTCAGAACGTTGGTCAAACTAAATTAGGCTCTGGATGGAACCCGGTTCTTGCCCTTGCCCCCTCTTCCTCTGCCTCCTCTGGTTGGGGGTGCCTCAGTCCGTCCCGAGGCCAGGAGCAGGAAAAGCAAGAGGGCAGGCAGCCAACATTCCAAACCTCCTTATGGTTTGATGCATTGCTCCTGCCCTGCCCAAACTTTGGCAGTGCCAGGGAAAAGGTTAAAATTGTTAAACTGAAGAAGTCTTCCACTTCTGAACTTCAAGAGCAGTTTTCATAGCCCAAACAAAAGCCCTTGTTTGATAAAAAGGGAAACACACTGACTGATGGGTCTTTGTCCATGTGATGCCAGATCTGATGTTTGAATGCAGAGGTAGTCTCTGCCTAATTTGATTGACTAGAGCTTTAACGCTCTTCAGCTTGCTTAAGAGGAATAGTCCCTAGGATTGACCTATATGCAACATCTTCACCCAATATCATGCTGACAGCCAGTCACCATGACACTACAACATTTTTTCTCTCTCCTTCTACCAACAATTCTCTGAAGTGGCTTTGCTGGGATTGGCAGCCCTCTAGAGACAGTTTACCTTTAGGAGAGAGTGAGTCACTGATTATATACATAACACTAGTGAAGTTGTACAGTATGGCTGCTCTTGCTTCCAATTCATAGACTTTTTTTACTTCTAACACTACAGTAATGTCACCGTCTATAGTTTGACTTTCCCTTATTACAGTTGCAATCTAGACAATTGAGGCTGGGAAGCACTTTTTATAGGGAATGCGTTCTGTTAATTTATTTATTTACAGCATTTATATTCCGCCCTTCTCACCCCAAAGGGGACTCAGGGCGGATCACATTACACATATAGGCAAACATTCAATGCCTTTTAACATAGAACAAAGACAAAAAAATATAAGCTCTGAGCGGGCCTCGAACTCATGACCTCCTGGTCAGAGTGATTCATTGCAGTGATTCATTGCAGCTGCTCTCCAGCCTGCGCCACAGCCCGAGCCCAAGAGCAGTTAATATAGGAGGAAGTAACTGCCTGATATTATGATGTGCCATTGGACCCTGGAGATTTGCATTCCTCAGCCCCGCCACTCTGTGCCAAGTTTTGTTTTACTTCAAAAATGGAAAAAAAATGTTTCTTGGGGCTAGTGAGCTTTGAAAACTTGTGTAAAGAATTTTGTGCCTTTTTGTTTGGCTTGGTAAAGATTTTAACACAATATGGGCGTTAAATGTGGGCTTTAATATGGTTAAGGTCTTAGCACAATATGGACTTTTGAAATGTTAGCACTGCATCCTAAATTAACCTCAATTGAACCCCTTAGAGGATAAAAGGGAATAAACCATATGAATTCAGTAAAAAAAATAGTAAATGAAGAAGGGTTGTACAAGCATGGCAATCTAACACTAACTTCATTTTGTCTGGGTACACAATGATGTGCTAGTGTCTGCTTTGCATTTATCCTTGTTGATTGTGAGCTAATGTTTGAATTAATCACTGCTCGTGACACCTGCACAACAATTTCCAACTCTTTGTTTATATTAAAACACTGCATGTGTCATCATCATTATCACATAGTGAACTGTGAGCTTCTCCAGAATCAATGGCCTTGATTGATGGAGACTGACTTTTCCATTTCCAATATTCTTCAATGTGTTTTGAGCATTCCTAGCTAAGAGGTTCTTAGCAAACTGGAAGTGTTATAAGCACATATTGAATGGAGAAAGGAAACTAATCCCAAAATCTCTTGATGATCAATTTTGGGACTGTTTTATTCATTATTTTAATAGATGATCCTAGAAGGGAACTGCCGGGAGACAGGAGTGGGGGTAGGGGAGCCATGGGTGCTTAGTAATGGAGAGTGAAATAAGGAACTTCCTGAGTCAAAGCACATGAATGAAGGTGAATTCACACCTATTTTTGAAGCAATGGATTTTGCGGCCAATTAAGGACCTTAACTGTACAGATAATCAGGAAGGTAATTCAGAACTTCTTAATGTAGCAGTATAGCTTGATGGCGAAGTGTGTTAAAGCACTGAGCTGGAGACCGAAAGGTCCCAGGTTCAATCCCCGGGAGCGGTGTGAGCGGCCGCTATTAGCTCCAGCTCCTGCCAACCTCGCAGTTTGAAAGCATGCCAATGTGTGTAGATCAATAGGTACCGCTCTGGCTCTTCGGCTTAGAAATGGAGAAGAGCACCAACCCCCAGAGTCAGACATGACTGGACTTAACGTCAGGGGAAACCTTTACCTTTACTATAGCTTGATATAAATTTCTGCATCAGCAGGATTTGTGAACACTGACAGGATATAACATGAAATCTCTATTTTAAAGAGCTTCAGAGTTAATCCAGCTCTCTGCCCTTGATATGTATGTCAGATTAGTAGAAACTGCACTAGATGCCTGAATTAATAGCATATACAGTTATACAGCATGTTAACATAACAATCCATATAGTATTCACAAAGAACATCCAAATAAGCTTTTCCAACAGAAAATGTGAAAATTATAGATTACTATACAGGCAGGAGGAGAACCAGCATGTTGTAATAGTGTGAGCACTGGACTATGAATCTAGAGACCTTAGCAAGTATTGCTCTCATCTCAGAGCAAAGCAACTTCATAGAATCATAGAATAGTAGAGTTGGAAGAGACCACATGGGCCATCCAGTCCAACCCCCTGCTAAGAAGCAGGAAATTGCATTCAAAGCACCCCCGACAGATGGCCATCCAGCCTCTGCTTAAAAGCCTCCAAAGAAGGAGCCTCCATCACGGCCCCGGGGAGAGAGTTCCACTGTCGAACAGCTCTCACAGTGAGGAAGTTCTTCCTGATGTTCAGGTGGAATCTCCTTTCCTGTAGTTTGAAGCCATTGTTCCGTGTCCTAGTCTGCAGGGCAGCAGAAAACAAGCTTGCTCCCTCCTCCCTATGACTTCCCTCTGAACAAATTTGTCAAGAAAACCACCATAGTGTTACCTTAGGATTGCCATAAGTTAAGAATGACTCGACACCAACAACATGTAGGCAAGAGCATATAAACATTAGGATGGAAAGTGGGCAGTGTTGTAAAGGCTGATGAATGATTTGTCCAGAAGGTAGCAATTCTGTAATGAAAATAGAGGGAAAGGTTGTTTTCCAAAGGTTTGTAACTGAGAGCACAAAAACGTTTAGCCATATATGCTAGAAATAATGTGAAAAATTAGTGGTGATAGGTATTTTCTAATGATTCTTGTACCCATAGTGCTGATCCTATCCAAAAAATATACATATATCCAGCAAATCTGTTGTGCCAAGCCTTCTCGTTTTCAGAACTATAGGGTACATAATTTCTTCTTTTCTTTGCAGGCTCTAATAAGAACAGCTGTTGAGTGGGCATTTTTTCTTTTTCTGAACATACAGAGAGTAATCATTCAACTATATTTGTACATGCTGTCTCCCATTTACCTCATGTACGACATTTCATGTTATGAAAGACTGAGAAGCTGTATTTTTGATATCAGTGTATGAATGCTGAATGTGCATTTGTTTGTATTAATCCACAGTAATAATTACATGTCATTGTCACAGATATCTTAGTGGTTTGAACTGATTGGTCAATTGTAAACAAGAATAGCATCATGTTTTTCACAGAGGCAAATAGAGGCCACTGCAAATCTCCCAAGCATAAAGTGCAGGAATACCTAACTAGTCATAATTTGGAGTTGGACTGCTTCTGAGCTTAGAGGCAGCATGTAGTCACTATGATCTGTGTCCCACATGAATTTGTCCCAAAGGTCCTGTAGAATAGATGCAATAACCAACTTTTGTGGTAAAGGAATTCCATACATGATCTTTGTGCTATGTATTTCATTTTGTCTGGTTCCAGTCGTTTTCATTGGTAGACCTGGCTTCTAGTTTCATAAGAGAAAGAGCAAAACATTGTACTTACTTGCCTTTCACCATGTATACTTTTCTAAACTTTGATCATATCCCTAATCTTTTACCCACTTTTTCCTTTAAAAAACTCCAGGCATTAATGCAGGGAAAATTCTTTAAGCCACTGATAATTTTGGTTATCTTTCCAGCATTTTTTTTCTTTTTGTAATGGATAAACCATTTCAAGTATGACCAAGCTATAGATTGGTATAATAAAGGCAGTTTAGTAAGACCAGTTCGGTTTTTAGTTTGTTTCTGTGATTTCTAGTTGGTTACATAAAGGTGAGAATAGACAGCAAACTGTTGAAGTGACCTGTTTCTTTGCAACTATTATAAAAGGTGTTTTGTTCTTTTTCATTGTATTAGCCCATTATTATAAAGGAGAAACACTACTAGTGTTGCAGCAGTTTGCTTTTTTTTTTGCCAAAAGCAGTTATCCCTAGTAGTTACACTGCCTCAGGCCCCTAAAAAGCTAATAGCTGCAATATAGCCAACCCATAAAAGCTGCCTTATTCATAACACAAAGCAATGACCCCCTTTTGACTTGTGAACCATGTGAAAGCAGACAAGCAACTACAGAGAAGAGTTGGCTTTATTCATGGACACAGGGGCAGTTGTGTCACTGGCAGCTGCCCCAGGATTGCACACACAGCGACAGTGGGAGGTATATATCCATGCCACAGTCACAACACAGAGCGCTGAGGGCATGAGAGGGAGGGCACTCCTTTTGTTTGGGATACACAGACACAACTTCTGCACTGTCAAAATCAGGGAGTCTCTGTTACAAGACCAGGGGAGTCAGGAAAGGGAGAGGTCACAAAGGCGTAAACAATCCATTCAGAAATATAAAAAAAAGTTCCACCAATGGTAATGGAGCGGAGCTGGCGTGATTCACGTGCAAGCAAATGTACAGCAGGCCCAGCGTGGGGTCACAGCCGAGGTGATGGAATGCTCTGCTTTAAAACGGAGAAGATACAACATGCTTCTTACAGACACAGGGAAGCCTGGCCTTACTGCGCTGGGAGGGAGACAGGGCAGTAAGGCTGGGCTCACAAAGGCGCACACACACAAACCACTGCGGCCAGGGTTTGTCTTCAAAATTCTTGGTTTCTCTCAACGCTAAAGACCACGATACATAAAACACAGATCCCGATGAGGTCCCTTGGAGCAGAACTGGAGGAAGAACTCATGACAGTATGGGGTGTGGGGGCTCCTCTCCGTCACCATCTGTGTCAAGGCCTTTCTTTGGAGAGGTGGAGGAGGGTTGGGAGAGGGAGGGTCATTATTGTTATTGTGCTGCTGGTGGAAGTGTCGGGAATGGGGATGGCCATTATGCTTCCGGCTCATATTCCTGATATTCCTCCTGGAGAGAAAGAAAGAGCATTGTTTTACGAGATGAAAGTAGGAGATGGGCCGAAGTAGCTCTGCATTGGAGCTTGCCAATAACTACCCTAGGGATACATAATTCTATCTGTAATACGACTCTTGGCTTAGAATAAGGAATTACTTGTGTCACAACTAGGTATTAACAAAAACACACACTTGGCCTTTTCTTTGGGTTCAATATATGTCAGTCCAACAAAAACTTTTTTGAATACTTTTTGATGTATTCTCTTAGAGTGTTTCCTTTCCTCTTGAGTCCATGCCTTCTGTTCTGCACTTCAGGTTTTACTAGGAATAGATTGCTTTGTACTGAGGTATTGGTATGTATAGTTCAATATTGTGCAATCTGCAGGCAGTGGTTCTCCAGGGCTCCCACCAAGGATTGGACCTGGAATCTTTTGTATGTAAGATCCGTGCTTTGCTACCTGAGCTATGGGCTCTTTAGTCTTTCTTACTTCTTGCCTGTGCCCTGACCTGGATCAGCACTTGGTGACGCACATGGAGCTCTGTCCCTCAGAGGATAGACATCTAGGATACTGTTCCCACCTCCCTTCCTCCCTCTCTGCTCACCTGAGGTGGCTCTTCATAGTTTTCTCCCTCAGGTTCCAACAGTGGCTCTATCAGTGGTTCCTCCACAGCTTCCTGACCAACCTCTTCAGGCTGCCAGAGAAAGAATTGCACATTATTCATGGCTGTCATAGTGTCCTTTCGGCCTGAAAGTCCCGTGAATAAACAAACTTGGGTACTGTGAGAACCCAGTCATTTAAATAAAAAATTTTTAAGGTGTATATATTAAATAATATTTTCCAATCTTCTTTAGTAGCACTAGGCATTCCTTACACTGGGAGCAAAGAGTCTTACAGCCCTGGTGATACTAGACAACCACAAGGAGGGATGTGTCCTCTGAAGTCACTCACAGCTAGTCATATGGTTACATAATCTCTTGCCTCTAGGCAGTCAACTGGCAACTAGATAATATTTGTGGGGTGTGGGGCAGATTCTGGCTTTGATTATCCTTATTCCAGTCAGCAGCTTCTTCCTATACGCTGTCTGTGCTACGCTCACATAACTTATGCCAATAATTCCCAGTAGTGATTTATGCCTTCTTAATTCTTCTCGTGGATCCCTTTTCCCACTGCAGGTACACTTCTAAGTGGTTCCCATAGGCCCGCTGACTCCTTTGTTTCTTCTAGACTCCCGTTAGCTTTAAAAACCTGTCACAAAGGTTTATACAGCGAGAGTGTGGCAAGCCATGTTTGCAAAGTCCTACATGGATCTACAGCAGTGATTTTCAACCTGTGGGTCCCCAGGTGTTTTGGCCTTCAACTCCCAGAAATCCCAGCCAGTTTACCAACTGTTAGGATTCTGGGAGTTGAAGGCCAAAACATCTGGGGACTCACAGGTTGAGAACCACTGATCAACAGGATCATATTTTCACATGAAAATGGGAACAAGCATCCTCCAAATTCTTGTACTCCATTATAATCTGCCCTGCAAGTAAGGGAACTGATCAGAGCTTGTACCTGGTGGTCTGCATGACAAATGTTTACATGTTTATGCGAGGTTTTAATGTAAGCATGACTGTTTAATTTTCCTGTCTCCTCTTCCATTGTAAAGATTTCCCGTGTCTCTATTGGGTGGATTTATGATGCTTGGTTTGTTTGCAAGCAGAGCCACTGAGGGCCACAACTACTATTTGACTTGAGAAAAACGTTGATTTTAATGGGGACTGTATAGCTGCTTCTTTCCCTTTCAGGAACTGGAACTGACCCAAGGCAGGGGAGGAGCGGGAATGCTTCTGCACAGTACACTTCCCCCATGTTGAGTAGAAGAGAGCTCCTGCTCCTGCCCGGCTGCGCTGGCCTCATTTCTTCTTCAGCTGTTGCTATTTTAAGCTAAGCTGGAAGCAAACGGCTCAGTGGCAGCTCGGCTGCAAGATTCAAGAGCCCTTCCTCAGATCGACCAGCCCTGCAGCTGCCAGACCGCTTCAGTGCATGCTGCCTGCCCGCTTGCCCACCCACCCACCCACTGCTGAGAAACACACTCACTCTCTGATTTGCACGTAGGCGTGCTTCTGAGTGCCTGCCAGCACAAATAGACACATTCATTTAAAGAAAATAATTGAAACATGTAAATGCTCATTGATCAATGGTAGTTTTCAATGTCTATAGTTATTGGCACAGAGATGCACATATTCACTGGCACTGTGCTCAGGTAGGCAGTCACCACCACATGTTTGTTGTATGAAGTATGCATATACATTGCTTCAGTGCATGCACTTGATTGTTCCTGCACATACTGTTCATACTTTTTCCAATTGAGAAATGTCAGAATGGATGAGTGCCCTGGATGTTCTCGCGTCTCTGCCACACAAGCTTAATGTCATTCTGTCTTCCTTTGCAGCCCCTAATCCACTTGCGTTTTGCCAGTAGCAGGGCACAGGAAAACCCATCAGCCTGGTCATAATCCTGTTTTGGCAGACAGGTTCTTGTATCAAACTCGGATGTCTCCATTGTACTACGTTCCCCAGTAGGGCTGTTGAAGAAACTATGTTTTCTTTATGTGAGAGGCCATGAGCTGCAGACAGCACCTTAATCTCACAATCACTGGAAGGGTGTGGGATGCTCACCTTCAGGTCAGTTGGGAATTCATCTTTCTTGACCAAGCCTGTGGCCGCTGCGATATTGCCAGCCCCTGAGAAGACAGCTCCACCCAGCTGAGATGCCTGCTCCTTCGTCTTCTCTGCAACTATGAAACCCGTAAGATAAATACCAGTTGTCTTTATAGGGCAGCACAATTAGTTCTTTATACTGGATTCATAGTATGTGGCTTTCCACAACTTTCATCTCTGCAAGGTTATCCAGTAGGTCTGTAATGAGTAACAACAACTATAGCTGACAGATCAATAACTTCCTTGGCTATATACCAATGTGTCCCATGGGATAAAGCAATAACCCCTGACCATGAGACTGTTCCTCTTCTGCTTCACAGTCTTATTTACCACTAATTTAGGTAAAACTCTTTTCCCACCCCAAGACTTCTTCTGACGCATGTTCACCAAACCTTGTTTCCTGTGGGCGCCACCTTTTAAATCGGGTTGCATTGTAGCCAGTCCCTTCAGCTGGCTCTGCAGGCGCGTGAGAAGCAGCCAGGAGGCTTTGTCCTGGGCCCAGTTACATAAAAGGCTTTAGTGACATCACTGTCCTGCTAGTCTGTGATCTCTTTAGCACAGCCACCCACTCAGTGACCAGGCAATGCCAATCTGTGAGAAAGGCGGAGGTGAAGGGGGCGGGGAATGTGTGAACAAAAATAAAAGTCCAGTACCTGAGGCCACGCCTGCAACGCCTTCCCGAGTTTTGCTTCCTACAAAGAAAAAAAAAAGAAAGAAAAAGTATTAACAATAAAAAGCCCATGGAGTGGGGGTAAAGGGCATATAGGATAAAGAGTAGAACTCAGTCATCCTATGCCTCTCAGTAACAGCATCTATGTGTTCCTTAAACAAAGACAAAGATGAAGTGATTTTCTTTTAATCTCAGGAGAAATTTATGTTGGGTAGGCATTTCTTTATTCAACCTTTTGTCCTTCCTACTTCCATGGGTTTATCCTATTGCAATTTGCTTTCTGAAAGAACATAGAACAGTTTAGGACACTAGTCGTTCAAGAAAAGAACAGCAATAGAGAGGCATTTCTGATCGTATGACTCTTTCTCAAAACACCTGCCCTTGGCCAGCATTCAGGTACCTATGAACTGGATTACAACCATTTTGAAGGATTTCTCTAATGCGTAAGTCTAGAAATCTTAGTAAAAAATTGACCCAAAAAACATGGGTTGACTTATCCACAGGTCAATGTGAGTACTGTACCTTAACTAAAAGGGGAACCATTATCTTCACTTAGAATGGTAAAAAGGTGAAAACCTAAATGTGTCTGTGAAAACCTAAAAGAAGCATCAATCTCCTGCTCTCTCCGCCAAGGTGCCACTTCTAGCCTTTTTGAATGCTTGAGCGGGGAAATGGTGACAGCCAGGGGTGGCTGGCCCCATGAGGCAATACTGGTGCTTTCCACTCTCCATGGAGTAATCCTTGATTTATCAATGGGTTATATCAAAATCCATAATATTTGCCCCAAAACCTTCCCTCAACTTATACACGAGGTCAATTTATACATGAATGTATATGATAAATGTGCCTATGTGTGCTCACGCCAACATCATTGACAACAAGGATCTAGTCACTGAAGAGAAAGGTTCCGAAGCATTTCAATGATTGAACACCTCAAATTTACAAATAGCTTAATAAAGTATTCATAAATCCTTTTATTATATTATCAATATATTTTTCTGTGTGATGCAGTTGGAAGTGCTTGCTTCAAGAATGAGGATGGATTAAGAAATGTAGATGGATCAACTCTTTTTGAGGCTTTCAAATAAGTGACTTCCTTGTTTGCATTGCAGTAATCACACTTGATTTTGGAGTAGTTCCAGTGATCTAAAAAATGACCTTCCATTAACACTTTCACCCACTCAACACTACTGGGAGGAGCAAATGAAGAGGAATGGATGATTTAAAAAAAACCAATGTAGTCATAAAGCACATACAATATATTTGAACGGATTCAAAAAGGCGCAGCAGTACTGCCATATATCTCAGGATTTGTTAAAGACATACTAATTGACCAAACAAACTGGTGTGGTAAGACCTTATGTCTGAAGCAAGGATTAACTGAAGGACAGGACATGCTGTCAGGGCATCAGAATCAAAGGAAGACAATGCCATAGTTTTAATACCAAAGGAGGGGGAATTGTAACACAAAATCTTCCCCCTCTAGATAGTCCCTCTTAAAATAGATCAGGAGCCCAGCCCTCGTTTGCTTTTGGCCACAATAAGAATTCTATGGAAAGGGGAGGATTCTGGAGAGAGAATTGGCGAGAATTGGGTTCTTGTGTCGCACTCTGGTATCTACAAAATAAATTGACTATATTTCAGGGTCACATCTCAGAGGTGTTAAACTCATTTTCACTGAGGGCCACATCAGCCTTATGGTTACCTTCAAAGGGTCATTTATAATTGTATAAATGTAACTACATTGCTCTGGTACTGAATGCCTAGGGAGCGACCTAAAATGACATGGAGAGCCTTATGTTTGACATGTGTGATCTAGATTGCAATACCAGCCTACACAACTGAACCCAAGCACCAATCCTACTTCATCAGACCCTATTTAAAACAAAAACAAAAAGGCCTCTGAACTGCTGCCTCCGTTAAAACAATGGGTGTCTTAAGTAGGGATTTTGTGTAATGCCTTCCCATGCCTATTGCCTTGGATCTTCACTGAATGTATCTATTGGGTATTCATATCCTTTTTTTTCCTCCCAAGAAAATTGAATTGCTGCTCTTTTAATAGCAGGTTAAAGCTCACGTAAAAGAACAGAAGTACAATTTAGCTTTGCCCATGCACCTGACTGGCCTCTCTGATCTTTGTTGCATTGAACTCAGCCTGGCCTCTTTTGGACTGTCCACTTGCTTCTGGCAATGGAGCAATTGGTTGATTGCCTGTAGTCGTACTATACTAAGAACCTGGCAGTCTCTGCTAATGACTCCACGTCATAGTGGAGAAAGGTCATGGCACAGTGAATAACAGAATGGAAATTGAAAAGAAAGGACTGAAGAATATAGTGCCCATCTTGAAATATTTCTGTCTTAACTCTCCTGTACTTGAGAAGCTTTACAACAATGTGACAGGAAATATCACACAATACTGCTTCCTTTTCCACGGTGGTATCCTCCAGGTGTTTTGGATTACAATTTCCATCAGTCTTAGCAGCATGGCCAGTGGACAAAGGGAATGAGGATTATAGCCCAAAACATTGTGAAGTAGTGATAGGCTGTACAGTAGGGAGAAATTAATTATATAACTGTAATCAGCTGTATTATTACATTATTTGGGCATAAACAAAATCCATCTTGTCTGTATTATACAATAGGGAGGGTGTGAAGAGATGAAACATATCAAAGACATTACAAAATGTATTACAGTGACCTCCAACAATTAATATTCTATTAGGTATAGTATGGTCAGCATATCTCTCAAATCTATAGTTTAGGGCCTAGTTCACCTCAGTTTTATGCATTTCTGCTCAAGAATAGGCAACAATATAACAAACTTTCCAGACTACACACCACTGCTCAGTTTCCTGCACCAACTTTTCAGACTTTAAATATCTCTAATCCCTAATTGGCAATAACAGCAGTTGAATGGTGGAGCCAATTGGGACATGTTTCCAGGAGTTTAAGTCAAAAGCTCATGGAGATTTTCTGAGCCACACTGTTAGAGACTGCAACTGGAAGTTCATAATAATATTCCTCTATTCAGTCACTTCTGTATATAATACGTGTGTGAGAGGAAGAAGGTTAGCATTTTTCGCAGTTGTGGTGTTGGGCTAAATGTTGTACAGAAAAGCACCATGGTGGTTAGCCTCAATCTGCAGAAAGATTACTATCTCAGTAAGAACTAGGTCTCTTAGATGCTTAGATATGCTGCACTGTGTGCGACGTTGTGATTTCTAGCATGTTTCTCTGAAGCCATGTATTGGTTTGTTTTGTTGTGAGACTTCTAATATTTAAACTAGATTTAATTCTAGAAAATAGTTAACTGGTAGAACCAGCCTATTGTAGCCATGGATTCTGTATCCACGGCTTGAAAATGTTTTTAAAAATCCAAAACGAAACCTTGATTTTGCTCTTTTATATAGGGTACATCATTTTATTATGTCATTGTATATAATGGAACTTGAGCATCCATAGACATTGGTATCCACAGTGAGTCATAGAATTAAGATGCAGGAAGTATGACTAGGGCTTGTATCCCTAAACCTTGGGGCAGGGATGGAGAGTAAGAGTTGTCTGGATTTTATAGGACTACAGCTGCATCAGCTTTAGCCACCAATGCCAATGGTACATCTTGTGAGCCATTGGTTCCATGCCCCTTTCTTATTGCTACACTATAAATATCAATCATTTGTTTTTCAGTTGAACTATAACAGGTTTTTCCCAAAAATCATATTGTATGGTATTTGATGTTTAATATGCTGAGACTTTTCTGTTCAGACATGCTTGGTCCATTTCATAGACCCAGAATTCTACTATTGAGAGGGAACAATTGACCATACTATCACAAAATGCAGTTGTCACAGCAGAAGCAGTGACAAGGCATTAGAGAAGACTTGCCAAATGCCCCTAGTGATTACCTCCTTCTCTCCAACAGGGCAGAGGGTGCTCTCCTAATGCCAATGTTGAAAGAAAGTTCAACTGGCAATGCATGTAAATGGGATGGGTGGAGGTGCCATCATTTTGTTCAGTTCTTGCAACAAAATGTTGGGCCAACCCTGGCTTACATTAAGATTGTCAGTTATTAACATACTGTATTTTATACAAATTTTCTTGGAAGTAAACTCCAGTGTGGTATAGTGGTTTGAGCATTGGACTATAGCCGTGAAGACCAGGATGAAACCCAGCTCAGCCATGGATACCCACACTCTCCAAGCCTCTCCTTAGCCTTGTATCATTGCCCCCCTTGGAACAAATCTTGCAAAGAAAATCCCATGATATAGTTGCCATAAGTCAGAAATAACTTGAAAGGTACACCACAATAACAACAAAATTCAGTTGAAGTCAATGAGACTTACTTCCAAATACACATGTATATGCAATGGTTGTGTTAGCTGGCAGCCCAGAGAATTTGTGGAGTGAGCCCCACTGAACTCAGTGTGGCATACCTCACAGAAAACATGCTTAGTAATGGAGTAGAGCCAGCTCAAGATGTATAGGTGATCCATGGCTGGACTGAGGCATACACTTAAGTTCCCATGCAGTTTTAAGCTGTTTGGAATAGAGTCTGACTTTTGGGTGTTTCTTTAAAGAAGTAAGTGCCGGAGGTTTTCCAGTTATAGCTGCTGTGCATATTCTGACATTGCATAGATCAAGTAGACAATACAAAAGGATAGCACCAACATCCATAAGTTTGAACGAACAGATTTAAGAAAGATTGAGATCACAGAGAAATAGGTAGGTTGAATTAATATGAAACAGACTGAGGTGTCTCCCATTTCTTGGCACATTTGCATCAAGAATGTTGCACAAACACCTAATCACAGCAAGTTTGGAAAATACTGCATTGGGGACAAATAGACATCCCATGTGAACACATGGATTGAAATTCCATTGACAATTTTTGGGTAAAGGGAAAGTAATTTTGCAAGGCCAATTTTCAGCAAAATGGAGTAAGTATCAAACCCCTCCTTCACCTACTACTGTTCTGCTGTTAAGACACACACACACACACACACACACACACCATTCAAGATGATTTTTCAGGAGTAAACACAAACCTGGAATCCTATCTTGGGCAATGCAAAGCACCATTTCTCATATTCCAGCATTCCTTTCTAAAGCTAATTTTCCCTTAAAAGGTATACCTGTTTGAGTTTTAACTGGTTCCCACCCATGTGCTTTCCATCTCATATTCAGGAAACCTGGAGACTGATATGGGATGGTGTGAGTTTTTGTTCAGTAATACCCAGACGGCCACAGTGTTCTCCTTCGATTTAAATGGATGTACATGGTATAAATACATAGTTGCTCCTTGGATCAGAGTTCCCTGGGCCTGGCTTTCTAGTCAAGCAATCCTGAGAAACAGCCAAGAGATGATGGGAAAGAGAGTCCTATGAGGAATCTGTTACAGCCCTCTGGGAAAGGAGTAGGCAACTTGTTACGCCCTGTCTAGCTCACCTGGCACTACAAAAACATGTATGACAGCAGTAAAGAGGGCCAGCATGGTGTAATGGTTTGAATGTTGGACCAGGAGACCAGGGTTCAAATCCCCACTTGGCCAAGGAAATCCAAGTCAAACTCCCAGCAAATACCCTTTGCACCAAGAAAACCCAGTGATAATTTCTCCATAAGTCAGAAACAACTTGAAGGCACACAACAATAAAAGAGCACAAATAATCAGCTACTGAAATGTTAGGAAGAGTGGCCCAATTGTGCTTTAGCCATAGAACAGTGGCAGCCTGGCAAGGTCTCAGGCTGGACCTGAAACAAGACAAGCTGGATAAAGCTCACTCTGAGGAAAAGAACCGTTATCACTGTATTATTTATCTGTTTTGTTTGCTTTTAGTAAGGTAGCCATATTATTCATGAGGGAAAAAAATAGTTTGGAAATGCCTGAGTAGAACTAAGCAAAATGATATAAAACCATTTGAATTCTACAGAAATTGACCTCAAATAAAGGTTTAAACAGTAAGACTGTTTGTCAGATACATGCAGTCACAAACACCTTTTTGTTTCATTGGTACAATTGTTTTTTTCATGTTCACTTCTCTCTGAGGTATATATAAAAAGATGTGATGCCTAAGAGGACTATGATGTCTTCACAGAAAGAGTCGGGAGATAACAGCAATTGATTTGATTGATTCACTGTTTAACTGGTATTCATTTATTTCACTTAGCTGCTCTTCCTTTGTAAATATCAGAGAGACACTTGGCCAGTTTCCTATCTGAGGAAGAGCCAGAACTGCTTAGCTCTAACAACCTAGCAGCAAACAACATGTATCTTAAGGCAAAGACCATTATTTTGTCATTAAAATAAAAGTTCAGTAGTAGCTATACAGAAAGCCATGGAGTGAAAGTCCTAATCCAACTGACGTCAAGGTCAGCATTTCTGCTGACTGACAGCTTTCAGCTCATTACTAGTTTTGCAGTACATGGCCAGCTATTCTGCACAGCAGTCTCATCCAACCTGGTGTCCACCAGATGCATTATTGGCTATGCTGTCAGTGTCTGGGGATGTTGGCAGCTGCAGTCCAACATATTTTGGAGGGCACAAGATTGGGGAAGGATGCTTTATTGGATTCCTTTGTTTCTAGCCCACACTAAGTACACCTTTTAAATTTGTTTTTGTTTTGTGCCTTCAAGACATTTCTGACTTATGACAACCCTAAAGGGAACCTGTCACAGAGTTTTTCTGGGGCTGAATGTGTGTGACTTACCCAGGATCACCCAGGGGGCTGCCCTGGTTGAGGGGCATTGAACCCAGGTCTCCAGAGTCAAAGTCCATTACATCAGATTTATTCCAATCACTGCCATAACTGATCATTTTCGAACAACAGTGCAGCTACAACTAGTGAGGCTCATGTCAACTAAAGAGATGTCTGTTACCACAGATGACTACAAGGGAAGGTCAGAGACACAAAGGCAAAAATGGAAATTGGATGAGTCTGGGGATGTCATGGCTATAGAAAACTATGCCCACTAACCCTGTAAGATGCTACTAATAGAAAACCATTTGAGGCAAACTGGCAGGAAGCACCTTCATAATGTTGACTCTTGCAGATATGGAACTGTCTCCCCTACAAGGGAAGGGACCCAAGGATTTGCTTCCATCATCTTGTCTGAAGCAATACAAAAGCCCCCAGTAAATACATTTGAAATAATTATGAGTAGCACTTCCTGACAGAAATTACTGTAAGTCTAGAATTTTTCTTTTGGGGTGGTATGCTTGTACATAATCAAGACACATTCCTTTGTGGCATGGCCTCCAGACACTTTTCAAGTGTATTAATGAAAATGTATTGAATTTTCCCTAAGACACGAAATGCAGTATTTAACACTGTCTTTGCAAATGTTACTTTTTTCTGTCTCAGCTTCCAGAATTCCTCCACTAAAATTTCTAGCTGCAGTCAAAAAATTCATTCTTCTGGACTTTGATTTTTGTTGCTTAAAAAAATATGATTCCTTTATCAGCCTCTAGCTCGAGCAGCCACAGAGATTGTTAATGGTGTGTGAAGTGTGGTTGTGTTAGTGATTGCACACATTGGTTAGTGTCTGTGACATCACTAGAAATAAAATGGAATATTTGCTTTCTCTCCTCCCCATTTCATTTGTAAGGACAAAAACAGGAAATTGAATCCCTCCAGATATTGTTGGACTCAAATTCCATCAGCTCCAGTCAACAAAGCAAGTTTTCAAAGCAAGCCAGACTATTTCAAAGCAAGCCAGACTATCGACTGGCTTCGTAGAGACTATCAGTCCTGGAACCGCTCCATTTGTCTTCTCATTGGATTGGAAGACAGAACACTGATGGAGGAATTGTTTTTGTATAGGCCCAAACTTCAACAGTGGGGCATTACTCTCAGGAGGGTACTAGTAGACCCATTGATTCGCCCCCTGGACATCAGGCGGAATCTTGGTAGACAAGATCCCCCAGGTTTAGGCCATGTCTATGTTACCTCTCAGTCCCGTTCTCAGACATCATTAGTGCCTAGCCCCCTTCCCACGCTAGATGATGATCTGTTAGATGACTCCTTTCCTCCTACACCAGCGGAGATAGGCCCCTCCTTTAAACAACCAAGTATTGCTGGTGATTTTCTATCTCAGGACAGCTGACTATCCCCTTCAATGGGCAACCTCAATCAGTCATCTCTCCAGGGGGGAGAGGGTTTCCACGGGCAGGGTCTCATTGAGGTGGTTTGGGGGAGAAGGAAGAACGGTCACTTTCGACCCAGGGAGAAGCGCAACAGAGTTTTTGCGACCCTGGAGAGGAATAGGTGTGGTAGTCTTCAGGACAGACCTCCCAGCCTTAAGGTCCTGCTTTTGAACGCCAGATCCGTCAACGGTAAAACAGCTGTTATCCAGGATTTGATCCTGGATGAGGGGGCGGATCTGGCATGCATCACCGAGACGTGGTTGGACGAGCAGGGTGGTGTGAATCTCACTCAGCTGTGCCCACCAGGTTTCGGGGTGCATCAGCAGGCCAGGGCTGGGGGGCGGGGAGGAGGAGTCGCGGTGATTGCTCGGCAGTCCATCGCCCTGATCAGATGCGCCATTCCGCAGTCTTCGAGGTTTGAGTGTGTCTTCCTGAAGGTGGGAGCCCGAGACAGCTTGGGGATTCTGCTGGTGTACCGTCCACCCCGCGACCCAGCAGTCTCTCTGTCCGAGCTAGCAGAAGTGGTCTCCAATTCGGCCCTGGTCTCCCAACAACTCATAGTTTTGGGGGACTTTAATATTCATGCCGAGACCTCTTTGACAGGTGCAGCTCAGGATTTCATGGTTGCCATGACGACCATGGGGCTGACTCAAGTTATATCTGGGCCCACACATCAGGCGGGACACACGCTGGACCTCGTCTTCATTGTGGACGGTGGGACAGTCAGAGTGGAAGAGCAAAATATTCTTCCATTGTCATGGTCTGACCATCATCTGATCTGTTTGAGTTTCGCCGTGTCTTCTAACCTCCGCAGGGGTGGTGGACCCATTAAGATGGTCCGCCCCAGGAGGCTGATGGATCCGGATGGACTCCTGAGGTCTCTTGGGGATCTTCCTGTTCTGGAGACTGGCGATCCTGTCGATGTCCTGGCTGATCGCTATAATAGTGAGCTGTCAAGGGCACTTGACACGATCGCTCCCGAACGTCCTCTTTCGCTGCGTAGAGTCATGTCGACTCCTTGGTTCACTGAGGAGCTGGCTGTGATGAAGCGTGCGAGGAGGGGACTAGAGTGCATCTGGAGGAAATCTCGGGATGTGTCTGACCAAGCACGGGCTAAAGCCGCTATTAAGGCTTACTCCGTGGCTCTGCGAGCAGCCAGGAAAGCTTTCACGACTGCCCGCATAGCGTCTGCGGCCAACAGGCCATCGGAGTTGTTCCGAGTTGTTGGGGAGCTCCTGCGGCCTCCTGAGACCCAGGGGCTTCCTGATGACTTGGCAACTAGGTGCAGCGATTTTGCACACCACTTTGCAGGCAAAGTTGCTCAGATACGCCATGAGTTGGACTCCAGTTTAATTGTAGTTCCAGCGGAGGTAACCGAGGCACCTGTCTGTCCGATTTTGTGGGATTCTTTCCGGCTTGTTCTTCCGGATGACGTGGAGGGGATTCTTGGGTCTGTGAGGGCGACCACTTGTGCTCTGGATCCTTGTCCCTCTTGGCTGGTTAAGCAGGCCAAAGAGGGGTTGTTGGATTGGTTTGTGGCTATAATAAATGCCTCCCTGGGTCAGGGGTCTTTTCCATCTTGTTTTAAGCAAGCGGTGGTAAAACCGTTACTAAAAAAGACCTCGCTAGACCCATCTGTATGTAACAACTACAGACCAATTTCCAACCTCCCGTTTTTGGGCAAGGTTCTGGAGCGGGTGGTGGCCACGCAGCTCCAGGAGTTCCTCGATGACACTGATTTTCTGGACCGCTCGCAGTCTGGCTTCAGGCCTGGGCACAGCACTGAGACGGCTTTGGTCGCCTTGGTGGATGACCTCCGCAGGGAACTGGACAGGGGGAGTGTGACCCTGCTGGTTCTCCTGGACATCTCTGCGGCTTTCGATACCATCGACCATGGTATCCTTCTGGGGAGGCTGTCCGGGATGGGACTCGGTGGCACTGTTTTGCAGTGGCTCCAGTCCTTCCTGGAGGGCCGTTCCCAGATGGTGAAGCTGGGGGACACCTGCTCGGACCCCTGGCCTTTGACCTGTGGGGTCCCGCAAGGGTCTATTTTATCCCCCATGCTTTTTAACATCTACATGAAACCGCTGGGAGAGGTTATCCGGAGTTTTGGAGGGTGTTGCCATCTCTACGCAGATGACACACAAATCCACTACTCGTTCCCACCTGACTCCAAGGAAGCCCCTCGGGTGCTGAACCAGTGCCTGGCCGCTGTGGCGGACTGGATGAGGAGGAACAAGCTGAGGATCAATCCTGACAAGACAGAGGCCCTCCTGGTCAGTCGCTCGTCGGATCGGGGTATTGGGTGGCAACCTGTGCTGGACGGGGTTGCACTCCCCCTGAAATCACAGGTCCGCAGTTTGGGGGTCCTCCTGGATTCAGCGCTGACGCTTGAAGCGCAGGTGTCGGCGGTGGCCGGGAGGGCTTTTGCACAACTCAAACTTGTGCGCCAACTGCGACCATACCTCGTGAAGTCTGACTTGACCACGGTGGTGCATGCATTAGTTACCTCTAGACTGGACTACTGTAATGCGCTCTACGTGGGGCTTCCCTTGAAGACGGCCCGGAAGTTACAGCTGGTCCAACGTTCGGCAGCCAGACTAATAACGGGGGCGAGTTACAGGGAGAGATCTACTCCCCTGTTTAAGGAGCTCCACTGGCTGCCGTTCATCTTCCGGTCCCAATTCAAGGTGCAGACCATCATTTATAAAGCCCTAAACGGTTTGGGACCCGCCTACCTTCGTGACCGTATCTCCTATCATAAACCTGCCCGACCTCTCCGATCATCGGGGGAGGCCCTCCTGTCGCCACTACCTATATCTCAGGCTCGCCTTGTAGGAACAAGGGAAAGGGCCTTTTCTGCGGTGGCCCCTCGCTTGTGGAACTCGCTGCCCATTGAAATCAGGCAAGCCCCCACCCTTTTAGCCTTCAGGAAAGATTTAAAAACATGGCTCTTCCAGTGTGCTTTCGGAGAGTAAATGTTCTATGCTACTCCCCCCCGATATTTATCCTCTAGACTGGTTCACTATCTGATGTCCCGTCCCTCGAGGTTTTATTCTGATCCCTTTCTCACCCAGAGTTTTAATTTTCAATCTAGTTTTTAAATGTAGTATTCATGCGGCCCGCTCGTGTTATATTGCTGTTTTGATCTTATGTTGTACTGTTTATTTTATGTAATGTATTATTTAATTGTATTATGTTATGGTTTATTGTATTGTCTTGGGCATGGCCCCATGTAAGCCGCCCCGAGTCCCCATTGGGGAGATGGTGGCGGGGTATAAATAAAGTTTTATTATTATTATTATTATTTTCAGGGGATGATGACAGTAGGGATCAGGAACCTTGGGTTGCCCAGATGTTTTTCATTCTGGTTTTGCAAGCCCCAGACAGCATGTCTAGTGGGGCAGGGAATATAGGAGAAAGTAGTACAAAACATCTACAGGGGGGCAAAGATTCCCAAGCATTCTATATATAATGTTTAGACTTCCATGATAGGAAAAAGTATAATATCAATGTTTTAATTAATTAAAACAAGTTTAGATAAATAAACTTGCACTTTTTAAAGTATATTTACTTTTTGAGAGGTGTGGTCTCAAACACTGAAAGACCATAATTATTTAATTAAAGTGAAAAATCTTAAAAGAATTTCCTTATTTGAAGAATGTGTGTGCTATGGTGGAGGCTCCTTCTTTGGAAACTTTTAAGCAGAGACTTTGAATGTGATTTTCCTGCTTCTTGGCAGGGGGTTGGGCTGGATAGCCCATGAGATCTCTTCCAACTCTACGATTCTATTATTCTATGGTTTTCAAAAATGTTGAAAACTAGTGTAACCAAGGCTCCTCTATGGTTCTGTACATTGGGACAGACTATTGAACCACCTACATTAGTTAAACCATACATTCTGCTATGTTCTGGAAGCCTTTGGTTACAAATGGCTAGGGAGATGGGAGAGAAGCAACACCTTATTTAACCTTCACTTTATATTGTAGGCAATCTTTTGGAAAGTCTGACCTAATGAGTTCTTATGGCTTCAGAATCCCAAAAAGAATATTGGTTGAAAATGGTTTTACAGTTTTACTTACATGAGCAGCACCAAAAACACAGGTTCATGGTTTCAGATATACACAAGGGAAAGTGATCTTGGAACATATCCCCATGAATACCCAGTGTTCCACTGGATTTGCCTGTACATGCCAAGATTCCAAAAGGGTCAAATAGAGCCTCATTGACATTGCACATGATGGGATTAGTCGGAGTGCTGAGCTGAACCAAGGTTAGATCAAAGTCAAACAAACTCCTGCCAGATTTTCTGATTATGACATTTATTGAAAGCAGCATTTTTGTCAGATGTTTTCTGTACTGTGAGATGATGAAGGAAAGGCATAAAATATAGAAAGCAATTTCACCATTTCAAGAGCAATGTCAGCTGGTGACTTCCACCTGAGTGGGACAATGAATCCATTCTGGTTGATCTTATTTGCAGGATACAGTTGCTTGCCTTGGATAGCTCCTTTTAAAGACAGGACTAAAATCCAGACCAGAGTAATCTCCCATGAGATAAAACCTACTAGCTGCCGCTGATAAAAACCCCGAGGACCACCTTATTTACCTTTTGCTTGTTCTGTATGGATTATCAGAATGTAAACACTTAAAACTCCTCAGGGTGTCCATGCTATGAAACAATGCAAAAATGCTTCTATGGCCCCTTTTACACTGCCATATAAAATCTACATTATCTTTGACGGTGTAGACTCATATAGTTCAAATCAGATAATATGGATTATCTGATTTGATAATCTGGATTATATGGCTGTGTAGAAAGGGCCCATATAAAACAAAGTGACTTACAGCACCATGACTCATAGCTTGTTTTCAACCTTAACTGTTTTGTGGGATGACTAGTGTACAAATGGAAGGTGCAGGAGCATTCTCCTGTGAAGATGATGTGCTTTTTGGATGCATTTATAGCACTTACATCTTCCTGAATTCACAGTAACTCATACAAAAGATTACTTTAACTATCAGTCTTTGTCTGAGTATACAAAAATACTCCAATTTAGAGCGGGGAGGGAACAGGACTCCAGCCTTGCAGCAAACAGTATCTGGAAAGCTATACCCTCCAGATCCAAATTCATAGGAGAAGTACATTATTATACTGAGTTTGATCTGTGTTTGATCTGTGCATGCTCACTACTGGTCCTCTTTAGAAAAACTCTATATGCATGGATGCAGAGCCTTGGTGCTTATGTATTTTACTTGTATCTCTCTAATCTGTATGTTTCTTCTACTCAGCCATAATTCCACTACTTTTTATGAAATCAGCCCCATAAAGGGAGTAAATAAAATCTCCTTTATAAGCAGACGCTTTAATCATCCTTGCTATGCTGCCCCCTTCTGGACAATTCTGATATAGCAGCTTACCTTGTCAGCATTTTTGCTCCCATGGGGCAGACCTCCCATGCAGAAGATGAAGTGGCCTGCTTTTGGCATCACCGTGAGGGAGCAGGGAGAGAGAGAGGAAGACTGACATTGCTTACTAACCTTTTAACATTTTGGCCCTAATTTAGAAGAGGGGATGACATCTGGACTCTGTGTCAGACAATACAATACCTTCAATGGCTTTGGGGTTTTCTTTTAGTGCTTTCATTGGCCACTGATGCCCACTGTATTCAATTTTTCCCTTTCTCCAGAACTTATTGATCACACTGGGGCATGTAGCAGTCATATTCATTCCGCATACAGGGCAGGTTTGAAAAGGCCAAAATATTTGGCCTGGGTCTCTCATTAACTCTACTCAGCATAGCCAATGGTAAGGGATGATAGGAATAGCAGTCCCACAGGACCACAGATTCCCCACCCAGTTTTGGACCACTTCTCTTTCCCCTTACTGGGTTTTCCTGCTTTAACTTTGCTCATAATAAAGGTACATGCCTACCTTTGCATACTATATGGTTTATTCAGGAAACCCCAAAACCTCCCAATCGGGAGTTCCATAATGAATCATAAATAGAAAATGGGTTCAGAGTGTAAGAAATTGTGGCTGAGAGATGGCTGGAGGCTGCTGTCAGAGCCATCGCAGTACGTCATCTCTTAGCCTGCCTAATCTGTTATGATCAGATTTCCCTTAACAGGTCCTACAGGGACACTTTAGAGTAGGTGCAGAGGGATACTTATCACAGACATGGGCTATCAGGAAAGAAGAGCTCCTGCCATCTGCCCTCACCACCTTCTAATGGTAAAATTGGCACACTGCTAGTTTTACTCTCTTGGATCCTTGCCAGCAATTGCCATGGCCAAAGCTGAAATCTCTCCTTGGCAAAGAGCATTATCATGTTGACTGCCCAGAGTCGAGGCGTCAGTCAAGGATTTCACACCTTCACCGTCTGATGGACTGGGGTGACCCAAGAGTTTGTAAACAATCAGCATTTCAGTATCCATTTGGGGCATGTGTTCCTTAGGTCCTGTTCTATTTCTTTTAACCAACAGCACATCTGCTTTAAGGGAAGTGCATCACACCGAACAGCACAAATCAGTCATCAGAAGCTCCCCTTCATGCCCCCAACATTATATATATTTACACAAACATACATTATACATACTTTCTCTAAAAATGTTTCTCTAAACACATTTCCTATCAAGCCCTGAGAAAGGCTCATAAAAGTCCCTGCAGCATCCTAGTGAGCTTCTTTTACAGTGTAAAACAAGAACACTGAGACTGCAGTCTGCCAAAGCCACTCTTGGTGTTCCCCATAGTCCCCTCCTCCCTTATTTATCTCAATTTTCATTGGGGCAGATAAAAAGGGAACCTGGAAATCTCTGGGACAAGTGATTCCTAACCCCACACACCATCTTAGCTCCTAGTGCACTAAAGACAAAACTTGAAGTGAACATTAGTTTGCTTTAATTGTGGGGGGGAGGGGGGAGGGAGAAATGGGAGTGATGTGGTTTTTGGATCCTTAGTTGAAGTAGACTGCCTTGTTCATGGAGCAGTAAGGGTTTCAAATAGCAGCATCTTCAGTTGGTAATGCTCCTGCCTTTTCCTACTGAGTCTTCCACATTTTTTGTTACTAAAATAAAACCCTTACAAGGTGGGGGAGAAAATCTAGGCGCATAGTGCCTTTTGCCAATAAGAGCCCTTTCTCTGGAAGCACTCTTAAGTTGAGCAAGGTATCCTAAATTTGGCAAAATTCTCATTAGCAATGTAGGTGCTAAAAAGGCAGTGAATAATAGCCTATTGACTGAAGAATTTCATTTCCTAATCATTGAAGCCATTAAGTGAAAAACAAGTTTCTAGCTCCTGCGGCTGTACAGATATGTTTGGGAATATGGGCAACATTGCATGAAATATTGGCAGTCAATAGAATTACTGTATAAGATCACCAGTGAAATATTATATGTAAAATAAAGTTGCTGAATGCTTCACTTACTGAGGCTTGCAGAATTGTTTCTATCTGCTGTAAAGTCATGCACCAAGGTTTGTCTCATGACCTTGGTGAATGATTTCAATTTTCTTTCTCTCCACCCATTTTGCATACAGAGGCCCAGGAGAGAAAGTAACCCTTTGCCTCAGTTTTTGCTCTTTAAAATAAGAATACAGTCAGCTTTTTGTGGAGATTAGGGAAACTGGATCCCAGCAAAAGTGGAAAGAATATCTGAAATCCCCCACCCCACTCAAAAACTTGCATGCTACAGACTGCTGCCACAAAAAAACCTTCCTTTAATATTAGAGAAGGAAGAACAACAGTACTGAAGGAGATTTTGGCACGAGTCATGGTCTTGCTATCCTCCCGCTGTGGAGGTGGGCAGCGAGGGTGGCAGCAGCAAGAGGAGGGCAAGGGCAGTTGGAAGGGACTGTGGCAACTATTCTTATAGTGGTGGACTCTGAGTCTGGTTGTAATAGGAAATTCCAAGGGTAGCAGGTTGACCTTTCTTTGGGCTGGGCTGACAGTCCTTATTAAGTTCAGACCTTCTGAGGCCACCACAGCTGGATGAGCAGTTTCCTCAATGGTCATCCCACCCTGGCTCTTTTGTCCTACCCTCCTATCCCCTCTTTCCACCTTTGAGATCCACATCCCACCCAGCCAAGGGAAGGAGGAAGGAACACGTGCACTCCCCCAACTCCTGCTCCTACCCCCCCCCCCCCGAATACTCAAATCCATTAAAATTTAACCCACAAATTTAGAGTGACAACTGTAACAACAACAATAACAACAATAATAATAATTTTATTTTTATATTCGGCCTCCATCTCCCCGAAGGGGCTTGGGGCGGCTTATATGGGGAACAACAGTGCTTCAACAGACTTTCAAGGATGTTGAACTATCTCAGATAAGAGCGCAGTCAGAGGTCTACTAATAGAGATCAGCATTATACTGGTGCTGATCCAGAGCCTGGAAAAGTTAACTTTTGGGGAAAGCGCCCAAAGTAACTTCTGCTTTGCTTCTCGACAGATCCCCATAGTAACAGAGAAATTTCTAGTTTGGGCTTTTTGAAATTCTTTTAACTTATGGATGGGCAAGTATGACTCTCCAGATGTAGTATTCCAATTTTCATAAGCCTCTGCTATGTGGCCATTGGTCAAGGATGATGAACTCCAATCTTATTTGGAAGGCCACAAGTCCTTCACTCTAATGTGGCAGATTAAACCACAAAACTTATGTATGCAAACTATAGTAATCATCACTATGAGGGAACTCTTTTCTTTCTTGCTTCCATGAACCCTGTGGATGGGACCACAGGAGAAAAGTCCAGTGATGCCTGCAGAAAAGTTCTTATGATGTACCCTTCATTTCAAAGATGCTTTTCCAATTGCACCTGAGAGAGAACTTGCCAATAGGTTTTAGAATGAATTCCAAATTATTGTATAGGTCAAAATAAAAAAAGCACTCAAATCATTCCAGTATTCCAGGGATGTGGAACAAGTGGCCTTCCCCAATTCCAGCTCCTAGCAGCCTGAGGTAGTACAGCCAGTGGTAGGAAATGATGGAAGTTGTAGGCCAAAAACATTGTTCCCTAGTCATCTTTTTGAACTGAAGCAGGGAGTAATTGTCTTGCTTTACATGACTGACGTGATCTCTATAGCAGATTTGGCCATTGGTTGCTTAAAATTCTGACCCCAGAGCCAGCCTCTATCTAATGCCTTTGTCCCCTTCTGGCACAAGGCAAGCTACAAGTCCACTTGGCCTCAAAAGAGCTTACTTCTTTCATCCATCCTGCACTTTCTTTATCTCATGGCCAATACTCCATCTTACCCAACATCTCATGGGATCTCTCTTTTTATTACTTACAACCTGCGGTTCATAAGGGTAATAACTAAATCAGTATAACAGATTGTTTTAAGGGACTTGACTTGCTTCCTGGGACATTCCAATTAAGAAAGGAATGTTATACAACACCAGTAAAATGCACAATACAAATTATTAAGTATGCAGAAACCAGAGGTGCCTAAATTAAGATCCCTGAGGGAGCCGGTGCAGCCCCAGCGGTCTTCAACATTTTCCTTTAATAAATGACCTGGAGAAAGGTATTAAAATCCTTGGCAGTGAAGCAGGCCCAAGATAGAAAATGGCTTGGGTAGTAATAAATGAGAAGGACTTGGCACTTCTAGCAATCCGAACTGCTTGCTATGCTGGGCCACTTCCAAAAAACATGTTGATGCAGCCAAACGCAAGGTCATCATCGAGGGAATGAACACAAAAGAATGCAGGACACAGCCAGGGAATTGAAGTCTCTGTCCTGGAAAGCAGTAGAGACAGCCCTGGAAATCACAGCAAAGATTGCAAGCCCTTTTCTCCATTGAATTACTTCACAATATATGATATCTGCCCCACTTGTTTTGTTCTCATGCTTACTACAGTTTAAAACTCCACACCCTCAAAACACACTCTGGAATACTCGAACATCGACTGTTGAACCTGCTGTTCCTTTCAAAAAATCTATTGCAAAGTGTATTTTCACTCTATTCTCTTATGCTGTTTGCCTGCAGACATAATTGCACAAATTAACCACAGTCGTATAGGTGGGATGAATCATCTGCTAAAGATCAAGACTCGAGTCTCCTGCCAAGGAAATTCCATAAATAAATACGCCTTGTTTGGGGCTCCTCTTCTTCTAGGTTTACACACTAGAAAGATCCACCTTCTTGGTCCCATTTTTGTGTTTAATCATCATCTGTGATTAAAGTGGGAGGACCCACTTTATAGCTTGATTTGATTTATATCCAACATTTCTCCCAGGTTCCTACCATGTTTCCCCAAAAATAAGACAGTGTCTTATATTAATCTTTGCTCCCAAAGATGCTCTAGGTCTTATTTTCAGGGGATGTCTTATTTTTCCATGAAGAAGAATTCACATTTATTGTTGAACAAAAAAAATGAACATTTATTATATATTGTACAGTAGTTGTCATCTCAAACCAGCATAACCAGACAAACTGTGAATCCTATCAAGAATTTCTTGTTACTACCATTATTTTCATGTACAATACTCTATGGTACGTACATTTACTGATCCTGCATGCTCTGGTGTTCTGTTTGGCGGGCATGCTTCCAAACAAAACCTTTGCTAGGTCTTACTTTCGGGGGAGGCCTTGTATTTAGCAATTCAGCAAAACTTCTACTAGGTCTTATTTTCTGGGGATGTCTTATTTTAGGGGAAACAGGGTATGCAGACCTTTCCATACCTTGGAAGGAAGATACGTAACTCAGTAGGCTTTCTGCAGGAAACATATATTCTATGCCATAAGAAGCACATACACACTACCCTCTACAGCAGAGGTCCCCAAACTTTTTAAACAGGGGGCCAGTTCATGGTCCCTCTGACCGTTAGAGGCCTGGAATATAGATTTTTTTAAAAAAACAATAATAATAATAATAATAATAATAATAATAATAATAATAATAATAATAATAAAACTTTATTTATAACCCGCCACCATCTCCCCGATGGGGACAACAACAACTATGAACAAATTCCTATGCAGTGCACACTGCATATCTTATTTTGAAGTAAAAAAACAAAACAGGAATAAATACAGCCTCAATGTTCATCATAATCATAATCATAATCATAATAAAAATAATAAAGAGGGTTGGAAGAGACCCCTTGGGCCATTTAGTCCAACCTCCTCCTGCCTTTGTGCACCAAAAGCACTAGGAAAGCACCCCTTAATAATTAATTATTAATTAAATAATAATTAAATGCCATTATAAACAAGCAAAGCTTTGGTAGGCACGCACCAGGCGAGGGAGGAGACGGGAAAGGTGTGCACCTTCCTCGGCGGAGGAGGAGGGAGCTGCCTCTGCAGGGGCCAGATAAATGTCTTCGATGGGCCGCATGTGGCCCCCGGGCCTTAGTTTGGGGACCCCTGCTCTACAGACACAGACACCACACATCTAGTTAAATGCAGAGGAAGGAAAACCTAATACCTTCCAGATGTTTGGAACTACAACTCTCACTACTCCTTATACTAGATTAACTGTATGGAGGAGGACAGAAAGAAAAGGATGGTTTGGGGAGTCTGGAGGAGTCAAGCGCTACACACTGCCCCCTGGATCTAGAAGGCAAAGGCCATCTGTTTCTGCTGTTTTGCATGAAGAACAGAGTAACACAGAAAAATAACAGAAGTTGGAGCAATCTAGCACATCCCCCCTTCCCCTTCCATGTACAGGGCAACAAATACCTACAGAACCCATTCAGTGTATGAAGGAGCTCCAACAGAAGCTTAATTGTGTGCATGCCTGTTTGGAAGAAAGCACTGGGATGTGCTTTGGACCTGCATGTATTAGCTTAGAGCATCCCAGTGCACAAGATTGAAATATCTCTTTGTTCTTTCAATGAGAATCATCAGATGTAAGGCCAGATGACCATGTGCAGCAGAAATGAAGCAGCACAATGTGCTTTAACAGGCCAGTGTAAGTAAGGTTTTGTAACCTTCCTCCAAAGAAAAGGTCCATGCATATAATAAATCAGCACATCAGACAGAAGATTGCACAACCACTTAACCCTCCATGTTAATCCACTAGATCAGTGGTTCTCAACCTGGGATCCCCAGGTGTTTTTGGCCTACAGCTCCCAGAAACCGCTGCCAATTTACCAGCTTTTAGGATTTCTGGGAGTTGAAGGCCAAAAACATCTGGGGACCCCAGGTTGAGAATCACTGCACTAGATGCAAATCAGCTTGTGTTTTACACATGGAATGTGAAATTCATTGAAAACATGCTCTGACATGTGGTCATAAGTGGTACAGTCCATTATCCATAACTTCATTCTACAAAATGGGTAAAATGTCCTGGAATTAGGGTCATACTTAGACTTGTTCCTTTCAACTCACTTCCTTCCTGCACCGGCTACTAAGACCAAGCTACTTTTCCACAGGTGAGTCCACACAAATCTCTGCACAAGGTTCCATGTGTGATGCTTTTCCAAAACCAATCCATTGTCCCCTTCCCCCATGTATCTCCGCTTATGCCCTGTCACAAGCGAGTCTTCTTCATTATAGGCAGCCACAGCCACTACACTAGATCTTAGCTTTGAGGAAATATCTCCCTTCTTGAAACATCACACATTCTTTTTTGCATCCATGCAGTTTTGTCACACAGTCAGGACCAGCCCTACCATTAGGTGAAGTGAGTCACATAGATTTTGGGAAGTGGCAGATATATATTTGACAGAATGATGTGCCATGCAGCCTGTCCTACATCATCTCAGTGAGCTTGAGATGGTGTAGGGCAAACACCAACTATCATTCAAGTTGGTTTTGTACATGGAACAGAAGGGGCAGCAGAACATTCTGAGTTGATTGTATATGCAAAGGGACCTTAGCACCTTGAGACTACCTAAGAGAAAGAAGATGGTAGCAACAAAAGTTGGTTGTTTTGTAAGTCTACTCCATCAGATGTACTGAGTAGAGTGCCTAGAAAGAAACCTTTATAAGCAGATTGTATATGTGAATAGCAACAGAAATGCAACATTTGTGGGTATGATTATGAGGTGGCAAGTCTTAGTGATACTGCTTGGGAACCAGAAAGGAGATGTGATAAACTGGCCAAGAGAGCCCTCATAAGGCTAGGGTGTTATCTAGAGTTTTAACTGTGTTGAATTGGTTCTGTGCAGTTAAAAATGTGTATATTAGATTGTTAGAGTTGGCTACTCTTGTAAGGCATGATGACTCCATTTATAATCAGGGTAGATAGGTGGCAATGGGAGAGCCTGTCCAGGCACACTCCTGAAATTAATTATTCTGCCTCAGAGCAGAATCATTGCTAAACCCCTACTACTAGGAAAGATTGGAATTCATAAATTAGTACAGTAGAGTCTCACTTATCCAAGTTAAACAGGCTGGCAGAAGTTTGGATAAGCGAATATCTTAGATAATAAGGAGGGATTAAGGAAAAGCCTATTAAACATCAAACCCTCATAAGGCTAGGGTGTTATCTAGAGTTTTAACTGTGTTGAATTGGTTCTGTGCAGTTAAAAATGTGTATATTAGATTGTTAGAGTTGGCTACTCTTGTAAGGCATGATGACTCCATTTATAATCAGGGTAGATAGGTGGCAATGGGAGAGCCTGTCCAGGCACACTCCTGAAATTAATTATTCTGCCTCAGAGCAGAATCATTGCTAAACCCCTACTACTAGGAAAGATTGGAATTCATAAATTAGTACAGTAGAGTCTCACTTATCCAAGTTAAACAGGCTGGCAGAAGTTTGGATAAGCGAATATCTTAGATAATAAGGAGGGATTAAGGAAAAGCCTATTAAACATCAAATTAAGTTATGATTTTACAAATGAAGCACCAAAACATCATGTTTTACAACAAATTTGACAGAAAAAGCAGTTCAATACGCAGTAATGTTATGTTGTAATTACTGTATTTACGAATTTAGCACCAAAATATCACGATATATTGAAAACATTGACTACAAAAATGGCTTGGATAATCCAGAAACTTGGATAAGCGAGGCTTGGATAAGTGAGACTCTACTGTATATATAAACAATTGAGAAACCACAAGGGCAATTTGAAACAATCTTGGAAATTTCAGCTTTGATGGCAATGTAGATGTCATCAGCTCAATGCATATACCACATCATAATTTGGGAATTACTTTCTCAGCCAGACATAGTATGATTTGAAGGTGGGCATCTTGGACTTTGTTCCTTTTGCAGAACCAGATAACTTTTTGTTGAAATCTAGATTTGCACTAGCTTTTTCTTTCAATGTGTGGGTGGAGGATCCATTACAACAGCTACCTGGAGTATGGGGCCTATCTTAAAGAGAAGGTAGTACTGAGACCATTCACAATGAAACCTGTCTTGAATACAAAAGATGTTGGGAATAATAGACTGGGGGCAAATGGACTCTTCTTAGGCAAGGTCATTGAGATTGCTCACAAATAGTTCCAGTTAAACCAATTTTCTATATATCTTCCCATTTAGTGGTTCTCAACCTGGGCCCCCCAGATATTTTTGGCCTTCAACTCCCAGAAATCCTAACAGCTGGTAAACTGGCTGAGATTTCTGGGAGTTGTAGACCAAAAACATTTGGGGACCCCAGGTTGAGAACCATTATTTCCGTTGGATCTAGGCCTTGGCTAAAGTACCTTGGTTATTCTGTGCCCAGAGAAGGGCAGCAGGAATTATACCCTGTTGTTCTTTATGATATCTTAGCTGCCAAGACTTAGTTTCAGATATCATGGACAATAGGGTCCCTGTGGAGTAACTGTCTTGAGCTGGCAGGAAAACCTGTGTACATGAAGCCCTTCTCTTAACCTGATGGCCAGCTTACAAAAGTGGTTTTAGGGGATTTTGATCAGTCCCAAGGAGTCTATATTGAACATGTACATGCAAATATTGAATGTGATTCACTAAGAACTTGGAAGCATATTATAATCAGTACACTGAGGACAGGTAACTCTATTTCTTTTTATTTTTAGCAAGTGACGTGGTATGTACGTTACACTGTTGCCTGGTCATGACAGTCATCCATCTGCTCCAATTTTCTTCTAGAGTTAAGATGCACAGGGGGTGGGGTGGAGCTGGTTCTAACCAGTGATATTGGAAAGCATACAAATCTCTAACATAAGATTTAAAAATTACAAACCTGTGCCAGCCATGTGAAACACCAAACTAGGTGCGCATATCTCAATTGGCATAATCTATTCTGGATGTGGTATCTTTTTCATCTTGTTGCAAACTGAGATGTGTAAAAGTCTGTAGGTAAGTTTAGGCCTACTAACATTATTAAAGGCATCATTACAGAGATTTTTTAAATTCCAAAAATACTATGGATGCACAGGGAACAAATACTTGAAATGGAAAAGTGTGGCAGCTATTGCGCTGGCCATTTCTCCCTGAAATTGGCAGGGAGATACAAAGAATAAAAGTGCAAAGGTGCTTTCAAAGGGATTCATAGTAGTGTAAAATGTGCTGCCTCGTGCCATGCCAATTAGAAGGATTGTAGTGTAACTTTAGATGGAGATTATTTTGAGCCAACCAAGCACAGAAAAATCAAAGGTTTTCCAAAACAGATGGCAAAAGGGGCAGGCAAAATAGGAAGAATGGGTGTAAGGAAGAGAGAAATAAGACGTGAAAATCAGAAAGCAAGGTGAAAGAAAAGAAAAAAGTCCCAGGTGTCTTCACACTCTTACTTCTGTTTTACCTTTTACTCTCGTATTACTCACATTGCAAAAATAGAATTTTAAAAAGAAAGAGAAATATGTGTTAGAGTAATGATACCCTCAAGCATTTAGCTGGAGAAAGTCCCATTGGCCTCTGCGGGACTTACCTCTCAAGCATTGGCCTGTATTTTTCAAGTATGATGTTATGTGAACATTACAGGAGCAGGACCTGCCTTTCTCTTTCCCCGGGAACCTCTCTTCATCACACTAGCCAGAATCCAACAAAGTTGATCCGCTGATGGAACTGCTTCCATCAGTGGAACTAAGAACTGGTCAAACCAAACTGGTCAAAATCTGCTCCAAAGATGGACTCCTCCCATCAAATAGTAATTTGGGGAAGTGAGGAAGAGAAGAGAATCTAGTCACACTGGCAGACAACCACTGGATCTAGGTCAACAAATCTGCTTTTTGAATGGGGGAAGGGGGAAGTTAGAACCAAGACAAACTGTAGGATATGCTACAATCACAACTTCATAGCATGTGAGCCTTCATAATAAATGAATGGATCATCAGCACATTATATTCACATACTGAAGACATATGTGAGCAGCATGGGTGTTAACAACACGTTTCCCACCAGACTGCTACCAAAAGAAATACCTAAACTGGTTGTTTGTGCTATTGTCATGGTTTGTGCCTACCATTCACTATGGAGGCCAATCCCAACCTGATTCACTCTGTAATTATTTGGATTGCCAGAAAATAGAAATTTAACACAAACCCACCTTGGCTGTACCCAAGACTCAAATCTTGCTCTAATGCAGAAGCTTTGGAATACAGTGCTTCCTCACTTATTGCGGGGGTTACGTTCCAGGACCACCTGCGATAAGTGAAAATCCGCGAAGTAGGGACAATATATATTTTAATATTTATACTTTATTTTAGCAGTTACAATATACAATACACCAGCAGAGAAGAAGAATGGAAGCTAAATAACCATTTTTATTTCCAATCCTTCCCTACCCTCCCCCCTCTCCCTTTATTTCTCCCTTTCCCCCCTTCCAAAACTCTTTCTTATAAGCCTGCCCCTCCCTTCCTCCCCAAAAACCCACGAAACAGTGAAAATACTGCAATAAATGGTGTACATTAATATTTACTGAAAACCCACAAAACAGCGAGGACGTGAAAAGTGAACCACGAAGTAGTGAGGGAACACTGTGCCTCTTTCAAGGAATACAACTCCTAGGGTCCTCTAACCAGCATGGCCATACAGGGCAATTTAGGCAATTATACACCCATAAGGCAATTTAGGCAGTTGCCTTGGGCGCCATTGTTTGGGGGGCGCAGTTGAGGCTGCCTCCCGCTGGGTGAAGCGGCTGGAGAGCACACGCGCCACCGCTTCAAGTGAGGTCTCTTGGAAACTAGGCAAGTGTGGTTTATATATATGTGGAATGTCAGTCCTTGAGGCAAGTGTGAATGTTGTAAGTGGTCACCTTGATTAGCATTGAATGGCTTTGCAACTTCAAAGCCTATCTGCTTCCTGTCTGGGGGAATCCATTGTTGGGAGGTGTTAGCTGGCCCTGATTGTTTCCTGTCTGGAATTCCTCTGTTTTCTGAGTGGTGTTCTTTATTTACTATCTTGATTTTAGAGTTTTTTTTAATACCAGGGGCCAGAATCCCTTTCAGTGGCCTTTTAATTGTGGATTATCTGCCTTGATATTCTGGGTTATATGGCTGTGTGGAAGGACCCTCAGTGCTCTTCCACACGGTCATATAACCCAGAATACCAAAGCAGAATAACCCACAATATCTGTTTTGAACTAGGTTATCTGAGTCCACACTACCCTATATCCCAGTTCAATGTTTGGTCCTAAATTTGCAAATATAGTAATTCCTACATAACATTACCATGTATTGAACTGCTTTTTCTGTCAATTTGTTGTAAAAACATGATGTTTTGGTGCTTAATTCGTAAAATCATAATGTAATTTGATGTTTAATAGGCTTTTCCTTAATCCATCCTTATTATCCAACATTTTTGCTTATCCAACAGGTTTATTTTTCAGTGATTGGTTTGGGGGTGGGGTGCTAAAATTCTATTCACTTACACTTGAAAATTACCTAGGGCCGGCCCTGAAGGTAGTTCACAAAAATTACTTTTCTGAGCTAATGTGGGCCTATTAAATGTTATCAATGAATAGGTGGATTTATAATCTGAAAGCTTGGAAGTGGATTCCTTAAGAGAAGAATCTGTAGGAATGTATTAGGCTGAGGGCCCTTCCACACAGCCATATAATTCAGAACATCAAGACAGAAAATCCCACAATATCGGCTTTGAACTGGGTTATCTGAGTCCACACTGCCATATATTCCAGTTCAAGCAGGTAATATGGGATTTTATTCAACTGTGTGGAAGGGGCCTGCCTGAGAGAGTACACTTGATATCACACCCTGTTTGTCTGTCACAATGTATATAATTTTTCACGGAAAAATGTGAACCTTGTTAATGGATGGGTTTTTCACCTCATCTCCCTTGTGTTCTTTTTCTTAGTACACTGTTCTTTCTCCCTTTTCAGAATCCTTATCCCCCCCCCCCCGAAGCGTACTTGTGCCATTCCACCCACGCACTGACACCCCTTGTTAATTTTTCCACTGCTAATTTATTTGAGCAAGTGCTGCCAGACATTGCTATTGCCAGTCCCCTGCTGCACATCATGGCTGCTTCACAGTTTCTTCAAGAATGTCAGCTGCCATTTTAAAAATTATTTGGCAAAATTCACATCACATGTATTCCAATACACGGCTGCAATTGTAGACATCTGCTGCTTTGCTGTTATTTTCTCATGGAACCTACCATTCCAGGAGGAGTATGTACCTACATATATAGGAAGACTATAGAAATGTGTTCCAGGCCTGGAAGGAACCAAGTGAAATGCTGGTGAGAAAATAGAAGGGGAATTGCTAGGCGGAGCTCTTTCAGCATATTTTGCATGATCATTCTGAGTGATGGGAGATGTTTGGGTTGTCCAATCAAATTCTGGGAAGTGAGGCTGGTGAATCTATAAAATCAGAGATAGCTCCTGAATGTAGAGCAGATATTTATGAATATACTGTACACACCTGTCAAATGGTTTCGCTGAGCTGGCTACAAAATCTGCCAACATGCCTTTTCCCAAAGACAAACTATTTACCATTGGGGAGACGACTCCCCAGACACGAACCTCAACATTGGACTTGTATCTGAAAAGAAGTGCATCACATTCAGAAATTGAATCACTCTCCAATTAAGAGGAGAAAGGTGGGAAGGGCAATTTCATAGATTCCACAAGGACTCATTGATCCCTTTACAGTCTTCCTCCTTTTTAAATCAAATTATGGCCCCTTGGTACTTCTGTAATTGAAGCACTAAACTAAACACAGATCACAGTCTTTGTAAATCTATATCTAAAAACTAGTAGCTTTGTGCTTAAAATGGGAGGCCTGGGCTGGAGGCCTGTATTTTATTATAATATAGAATATGTGGCATAGAGGATTTGAGTGTCAAATTATGACCCTGGAGACCAAGGCACAAATCCTCACTCACTCATGAAAGCCCATTGGGTGACATTGGGCAAGCCACATTCTCTCAGCCTCAGAGGAAGGCAGTGGCATGCCCTCACCAAACAAATCTTGCAAAGAAAACCCTGTGATAGTCTCACCAAAAATTGGAAATAACTTGATGACACACAACAATAATAGATATAGACATAAGTTAATCTCGATGGACCAAACCAGCCTTTAAATGATATGAGCAAGCCATCATACCTCACATAGGTATTCATGAAATAAAATGCTAGCATTTGTATGAATATATTGCTTGATTAAGAGTTCTGTAAAACCTAAAAGCCTGTGTGTCATTGTGAAACAATTAAGGTAAAGGTTTCCCCCTGACATTAAGTCTAGTTGTGTCTGACTCTGGGGATTGGTGTTCATCTCAATTTCTAAGCTGAAGAGCTGGCGTTGTCCATAGACACCTCCAAGGTCATGTGGCCGGCATGACTGCATGGAGCGCCGTTACCTTCCCGCTAGAGCGGTACCTATTGATCTACTCACATTTGCCTGTTTTCGAACTGCCAGGTTGGCAGAAGCTGGGGCTAACAGCAGGAGCTCACCTCTCTCCCTGGATTTGAACCGCAAGTTCAGCATCTCAGCGGTTTAACCCACTGCACCAACAGGGCAGCTTTATCAGGAAAAAAAAAATTCCACCCATTCATCCTGTGCCCTTCATTGCTTCACAAAACCAGCAAGATGAGAAGCAAATAAAACCAGAAGGAAGGAGCGCCGTGCGGTATTGGGTTCCTGTCTGAGGTTTCAAGAATCTTGGATGCCTTCCCAGAATCACACTGTCACTAAGGGCACACCGTTGGCTCTGGGCTGCTGGACTGGAGCAGGATTCCAGTTCTCAACAGCACCTTTGTGACCTGTCAGAGGGGCTTACTTGGATATTAAGGGGCAAGTGATTACTTGCAAAAACAAATTACGCCTCCAAGGTGAGCTCCAGAATGGGAAGCCTCTTGGTACTGGGTTGGGATGGGATTGGTGGAGACACTCGTCCCATAGGATCCAGTATGAATATCTCACCCCACCCTGGCTGAATGTACCCTCCTCTACTCTGAACACCACAGATGGATTGGGGGGAGGGGGCGCAAGGTGCCCATGGCCCTCCGGCATGGCCTGGCACCTAGGGAGGCTCCCTGCCTTCTCCTTCCCTGCCGCCCAGGGCCAGGCGGGCATCTCCGCTCCGCATCGGGCCCCTGCAGCCCCTGCCCCCTCCCTCTCCTCTCCTCCTCCGCCTCCGGGGCTGCGGACGCCTTACCGACGTAGAGCACGCCTTCCTTGGTCTTCTCCGCGGCCGCGGCCACCCCTTCCTTGGTCTTCTCGGCGGCGGCGGCGACCCCTTCCTTGGCCTTGGACAAGCCCTTCATGAACACATCCATCCCGGCAGTGAGCTCTGCGGGGAGGGAGGGAGGGAGGGAGAGGGAGAGAGGAGGCGCCAGGCAAGATGGCTTCAGAGAGACGCCCGCGGCGCTTCCCGCTTCCATCGCAGGGCGGGCGTGTGTGTGTGTGTGTGTGTGGGGGGGGGGGGGCTGATGGGGACAGGTCAGCCCTTCGGACAACCCGAGATGCGCGGGGGCTGTTTCTCCCCCCTCCCCCCCTCTCTCAGTCATCCCTCCCGCCGCCTGAAAAGGCAGAAACGGGGGAAGGGGGGCACGCAGGTCCCCACGGGGAAAAGCAACCTTCTGCTCCCGTTTGCCAGCTCAACAAGTCTGGGGGCAGCTGCTCCATTGCAGCAGGATGGAGCACACAGACCCTCCCTGCCCTCCCCTCCTCCCCGCATCCCTTCCCAGCTGCCACCTCTGCCCTGGCCTACCTTTCTGTGCGGCCCCAATGGCTGCAGCAGCCTCAGCCACCGAAGGAGGGGAATGGCCCCTTCCCTGGCCTTTCCTTAAAAGCACCCCCTCCCCTTCCCTCCTTTAAGGGGCTCCTGCAGTCCGGATGGAGGCGGTCCACTCGGGGACATCCCCGTGTCCTTGAAACCGGAGGGAAGGAGAGCGGGAATGGGCCGGGGATGCTGGGCAGAAGGCCAGGAATGCGCACCGCCTCCGTCCCTGTCTGAGTCCCCGGAGTCCTCTTCTTCCTCCCCATCCAAATGCAATGAAATGAAATACCCCGCGGGGGTGCCGCCCCGCGCCCCGAGAGCAGGCTCTGCCTCCAGGCCTCCGCTGGGCCGCCCCTGCCTTGCCCCTCTCCCTCTCCCTCTCCCCTCCCTGCCTCCCTGCGGCCGCTCACCTGCGATGGGCGATAAGCGCTGGACTGGGCTGCGTCTCCGCCGGGGGCTTCAGAGCATTCCGGGCCGAGAGGGCGGGAGGACAGGAGAGGAGGACAGGAAAGGAGAGGAGAGGAGGAGAGGAGAGGCGGGCGCTGCGGGGGCTCAGGCCCGCTCGGCCATGGAGGGCAGGCTAGACGGACGGATGGAAGGACGGACGGACAGACGGAGGAGCGGAGACGGCGGCGCCTGCTTCGCCCAGCCGCGCTCCCGGTGCCGCCTCTGCCTCTACCGCCGCCGCCGCCTCCTCCTCCTCCTCCGCCGCGCTCGTGGACCCGCCCGCGAAGGGATGTCATCATCGCGCCATCCGCGCCCCGCGCGCAACGCAACGCCCCCCCCCCCCCGCCTTTCCCTCCGCACCCGCGCCCGGATGCAGCAGCAGCAGCAGCCAAGGCGGAGGCCCCACGGAGCGGGGGCTTGAGAGCCAGGCTGCAGGAGGTTTGGGGGGAGCCGGGCTTGTGGGGCCTGGAGCCAAGGGGCAGGTGGCCGGGAGGACGGGCGGCGGAGAGGCTCGCTCCTCCTGGGATCTGCGCCGGTGTTTCTTCACAGGCGGGAGAGGGCTCCCTTGCCCCGTTGGAAGGGTATCTGTCAAAGCATCCCGTGGGGGAAGGGGGCTGAGCGGAAAGAAGCCACCCAAAGGCTGCTTGAGCCCCAGCCCAAGGCCCTGTTTGGGAGAAGTGCAGCCCAAGGGCGCACCTGGGCTCTAGAATTGGCACTGAGGGCCACATCAGCCTTAAGGTTGCCTTTGAATCCATGGATACAGAGGGCCAACTATCAAGCTATCTAGCCATATATATTCCATAGTTACTACACATTAATTTTTACCCAGTTGAAGGACAATTCCTATCCTTTTATATTATGTGTCATGCAAACTGGGGATAATGGGAATTGCAACCCAACAGCACTTGTGGCTCTGAGGCTGGGAAAGGTTAAAGGGCGTTTTAAAGTCAGACATATTATTATTATAATAATAATAATTAATAATAATAATAATACACTTTATGCCCCACCACCATCTCCCAGAGGGACTTGGGGTGGCTCACAAGGCACTCAAGGTTCAACATGCAAAATACAAAATTGCAAAATAATAACCTAAAACAATAAGCAGCCTGCATAAACACCACAACTTCACAGTGCCCCGATTAAAATCTAAAATACAGCAATTGCTGCAGGTAAAAACAACAGTAATCAATCTCAGTTTATTAAAGTGCTTGATAATCTGAAGGTCCTCATGAAGAATGTTCATAAGGAATCTAAATATGGTGAAAGCCATGTCTTCAATTGTATGCAGAAGGCTTGGAGGGTGGGGGCTAGCCTGATCTCCCTCAGGAGGGCATTCCAAAGCTGGGGGCCACCACCGAGAAGGCCCTCTCTCTCGTTCCCACCAGCCATACTTGAGACGGAAGTGCGTCCTCAAAGGCAGCCCCACATAGAGTGCATTGCAGTAGCCCATTCTAGTTGTAACTAAGGCGTGGACCACCATGGCCAAGTCAGGCTTTTCAAGGGACAATCACAATTGGTACACAAGTTTTAATTGTGTGAAGGCCCTCCCAGCCACCGCCGACACTTGGGCTTCAAGCGTCAGAGCTGAATCCAGGAGGATCCCCAAGCTGCAGACTGTTGTCTTCAGGAGGAGTGTAACCCCGTCAAGCACAGGTAGCCACCCTAAACCCTGATCGGCACTGCGACTGACCAGGAGGACCTCTGTCTTGTCTGGATTAAGCCTCAGTTTGTTGGCCCTCATCCAGTCCATCACAGCTCTCAGGCACTGGTCCAGGATCTGGGGAACATCCTTGGAATGTGGTGGAAAAGAGTATTAGAGCTGAGTGTCATCTGCCTAGAGATGGCACCCAACTCTAAAACTCTGGATGACCTCACTCAGCAGTTTCATGTAGATGTTAAAAAGCATGGGAGAAAGAATAGAATCTTGTGGGACCCACAGGTCAATAGCCAGGGGTCCCAGCAGGTATCCCACTGGGTATGATCTCATCTGCAAGACTTGTATCTAAACTCAAAACCCACGATCCTGACTAATAGAACAAACTTCAGACTTCCAAATGTTATTCTATCACAATTCCCATTAGCTTTAGTCATGTCTAATGAATACAGGTGTATTCATTAGACATGTGTGAAGGCATCCAGTGGGCCACATAAAATGACATGGTGGGCCGGATCAAGCCCATGGACCTTGTATTTGACACATGCTGTAGAATGAATGCAGTTTGACCGCAGTTGAACTGCCATGGCTCAGTGCTTTGGAAACCTGCGAGTTATTTGTTGAAGAACTGTTCGACTTACAAAACTACCACTCCCATGATGATTCCATAACATTGAGGCCTGGGTTAAAGAAGTGTTGATCTGAAATAGTTCTACAGTGGACATGCACCCTAAGACTAATCTTCATGAGGATGTTTCTTGTCCCCAGAGGAGATGTATTGCACAACCAAGCTCCCTCCTTCCCAATATATTATGGAGCATCAAGCTGACAAAAATGCATATCTCTTCCATTTCTCACTTTCTTCCAGTTCTTTAGCCTTTTTTCCTTTTACCCGTCCCAAAACTGGGAAAGAGAAAATCAGGACAAATTGTCTCTGAAGCAATGGTGGAAATATAGTTTGTAATGAATGAACCATACATTTAGATTTTGTGTAAATATCCTGTTCTTGTTTTGCATGTATATTTTTGCAGAAGTAAATAATAAAATTAAAATTCCAGAAATTGTTCTGTTGGTGCTGATATGCACCCCATCCTTCATTTTAGACAGATTACATGTGGAGGAATGTGTTATTGACAGAATGACAAAACAAACAAACAAGCACAAAACCAATTTATCTAAATGCTCTCCTTTCTCTTAAGATTATAGATGATTAGGACCATAGGGAGCTGTGCAGGGACTGGCAGTGATAACTCTCCAGGGTTTCAGGAAGATTTCTTTCCTAACGCCGTACCTGGAGATCCCTGAAGATTTCCAGTCCAACTAGTAACCAAGCCTAATCCTGCTAATATACCAAAATTAGACAAGATTGGGTGTGGTTTCCTGATTAAATGGCTCTCAATGCTGTCAGTTTTAGAAAGTGGGTGGGACAAAATCCAGAAGGGGGAGACAACATAGAATCATAGAGTTGGAAGGAGCCACAAAAAGGGATGTTCCTGCAGACAGCAATTTCTTGGAATCGAAGGCTTTCATGGCCAGAATCACTGGGTTGCTGTGAGTTTTCCGGGCTGTATGGCCATATTCCAGAAGCATTCTCTCCTGATGTTTTGTCCAGATCTATGGCAGGCATCCTCACATATTGTGAGGTCTGTGGGAAATGAGGCAAGTGGGGTTTATATATCTGTGGAATGTCCAACAGACCTCACAACCTCTGAGGATGCTTGCCATAGATGTAGGTGAAACATCAGGAGATAATGCTTCTGGAACATGGCCATACAGCCCAGAAAACTCATAGCAACTCAATTTATTGGAGGTCTCTCATTCACAAAATTACCAGAAGGTGAAACTAACTTGATGGCACATCAAAATAAAATAATGATTTTGGGTTCAAAGTCAATAATTGAATTGTGTGTTTTCTACTCAACCTTCAATCATCATGAAAATACCCTCCTCACCACGAAAAGAGCATTTTAGTTGCTGCTTTCTTTTACTCCTTTGGGGCCCTGGAGGCCAAGAAGAGCCCAGAGGAGCATGCTTTGCCCACCCCTGATGTAAGGATTGCTGCGATGTGATATGAAACTTCTTAAGCGCTGTAAAAATCTGAGATCTTATTTTATACACCTTTCTCCATTCCAGAATGTTAAAAAAGTTAGGATCTTTGATCTTTGCTGTGTCACCTCCCTTAAATATAATGCTCCTGCTTTCCTGAATGCATGAGTTACTGAGGCCCAAGGATGCGACAACATCAGTATCTCTTCTGTGTACAATTGTTCAACCAGACAATGCTGCTTGGTATTTCTGAACACCGGAGACAAATCACAAGTACTGTAGAAATAGCCTTTGACTAGTTTTTCCTGGTAACTTTTGGGAAGGAAAATTCTGTGGCCCAGGTCTGTGGTTGGGTAAAACAGCATAGTGGTATAGTAGAGTCTCACTTATCCAAGCTAAATGGGCTGGCAGAACCTTGGATAAGTGAATATCTTGGATAATAAGGAGGGATTAAGGAAAAGCCTATTAAACATCAAATTAGGTTATGATTTTACAAATGAAGCACCAAAACATCATGTTATACAACAAATTTGACAGAAAACGTAGTTCAATACGCAGTAATGTTATGTTGTAATTACTGTATTTACGAATTTAGCACCAAAATATCATCATATATTGAAAACATTGACTACAAAAATGGCTTGGATAATCCAGAACCTTGGATAAGCGAATCTTGGATAAGTGAGACTCTACTGTATGTCCATGGACCAAAGAGGCACAGTTTGTGGGCGATGAAAGTACATGGCTGCCTGTGTCATATTCACAGCTGTGTCCTGTACAACTATGGCATCCAAACAGTATGTCTACTGTGGTGGAAGCACATAGCAAAACTTCTGCCAAACACTTTAGCCCCTTTGCTGGCAAGTCTTCTGTATAAGACTGCACTCTAAATAAGCATATAGCATTACTCACAGAGCTGCCAGACTAAAACCTGTAAATGACTCCCGCACTTTTAAATGGATATTTAGAAATGGGAATTTCAGCAGGTGTTGCTTGTTATCTGGTTGTGTGACAATAAATAACTGTGACTTTTTTCTCTTCTGTGAAACCATGAAAGGTAAAGGAGCCCACTCCAGTTTTTAATTTGATAGCCTATGTTTTATATACATTTCCAGCAAAAGTAAACTTTCAAGTATGCTTTTCTTAACAAAGCTTCCATGTATCTGATTTTGATCCAGTTCTGATAACTATATTTGTATTACTTTCCAAACCATCCAGCACCCTATCAAGTTATGGGCCCCCCACTAGCCTCATTGAAAGCCAACATGGTGTAATGCATTAGACTATTGCTCTGGTGACCAGTGCTTGAATCTCCACTCAGCCATGGGTGACCTTGGGCCAGTCATACTCTCTCAGCTTCCGAGAAAGGCAAAGATAACCCCCTTTGAACAAATCTTGCCAAGAAAAACCTCGTATAGTTTCATTTTTGTCACCATAAGTAGGAAGTTACTTGATGGCATATAATAATAACTAGTCCCACAGGAAACTTCCCTGCCAAATCCCTGTAAAAATATATACTTTGTCCTCAATAGCTGTTATTGATATCTAGGTGCCAAGGAGAGGATATTCATCAAATTTTAGATCTGGAGGAAGGAGGTGAGAAAACTGGAACATCAACCATTTAAAGTATGCATGCAGCATTATATCACAAGCAGAAAATAGCAAAGACTGGAAATGAGTATTGATGAAAGGTAAGGAAGGAAGTGCTTAAACAGGATTATAAGAAAACAAAGAGAATGACCACACCACAGATGAGTTACTTAAAAGAGGATGATGAAAGGAACCTTTACATTGGCCACATACAGCAGTTTCAAACTAGTATTGAAGAAAGTGGTTTTGCTGTGGAGATGACAATCTTTCCCCCACCTCTTGGCCCAATCATCAATCAAAATTAAGACTTCAGCCAAGAAATAAGAAGCAGATTAAGTCTTGGAGGGGCAGCTATAAAGGAACTAGTAAGATCCTGAAGAGTAAAAATACATAAGTTAAAATGTCTATGTATGTTTGGGAGAATTAGTGAAGAAAGTCTGGAGGGGGGGGGAGGAAGAGGAGGAGAATAATAATAATAATAATAATAATAGTAATAATAATAAAGCTTTATTTATATCCTGCCCCTTCTCCCCAAGAAAACTCGGAGTGGCTCATATAAATCAATTCATATGAAATGGAGTGCAGGAAAAATAAATAAAATGGGTCCCAAAGAAACCAAGCCCAACCTTTATGTAGAGGACAAAACGACTAAATTGAGACTATCATACTTTGGACATACCATGAGATGATATGACTCATTACAAAAGACAAAATGTTCAGCTATGTGAAAATCAGTAGGAAAAAGAAAGACAGTGTCACAGTTTGACTAGTCAAAGGAAACAGCTCTTTCAAGACCTGAGCTGGGTTGTTGATGGCTGGAGCTCTTAGAAGTCTCTTATTCATGGGGTTATCCTAAGCTGAAGCAGCCTTAGTGGCAAATAACAGCAACAAAAGAATGTAGTCTGAACAAATAAATACAAAGATAGCATTTTGTGGCTTGGAAAACAGTGTGGTATAATGATTAGATTTTTTAATTTCATGTCAGAGCGACTTGAGAAACTGCAAGTTGCTTCTGGTGTGAGAGAATTGGCCATCTGCAAAGACGTTGCCCAGAGGACGCCTGGATGTTTTATCATCCTGTGGAAGACTTCTCTCATGTCCCGGCATGGGAAGCTGGAGCTGCCAGACGGGAGCTCACCCCATTCCCCGGATTCAAACCACCGACCTTTCAATCAGCAGTCCTGCCAGCACAAGGGTTTAGATAAACTGATGTGAGCCAGAGATAACTACTACATATTGAAACCTGACCTGCAGACTCCTCTCCTAAGTCCCATTCCTTATATGGATTATGTTACAAGACTTCACACATGGAACAAAAGCTCCATGTGTGCAACAATGCAAAGAGAGGTCCCCTCACTACCAGTATCTGCAGTCTGATAGTGTATCACACATGTACTCACACATAAAGGTAAAGGTTTTCCCCTGACGTTAAGTCCAGTCATGTCTGACTCGAGGTTGGTGCTCATCTCCATTTCTAAGCCCAAGAGCCGGCGTTGTCCGTAGACACCTCCAAGGTCATGTGGCCGGCATGACTGCATGGAGCGCCGTTACCTTCCCGCCGGAGCGGTACCTATTGATCTACTCACATTGGCATGTTTTCAAACTGCTAGGTTGGCAGGAGCTGGAGCTAACAGTGGCCGCTCACGCTGCTCCCGGGGTTTGAACCTGGGACCTTTCGGTCTCCAGCTCAGTGCTTTAACACACTTTGCCACCTTCACATACACATACTTAAATAGACACTTGTACTGTATATCCCCTATTTGAAGACAACTTTCGGTACAAGACTAGCTTGATGAATTTTTTAAATTAAAATATCTTTGTTGGATATTCACTGTATAATGAGAAGGGCTACCTTCTTTTCCAGACCCACTGGCCACTATACATATATACAGGATTCTAGTTTTCACTAGATCATATGTCAAAAAGCACTGTTTACAGCAGGATTGGAGAAGTAGTGATCCTTTAATTATTATTAATCTTATTATTATTATTTTATTTCTTACTCGCCTCTTCTCACAGCTTGAGGTGGGTTATAATATTGCTAAAACACAAAATCAAAACACATAATCAATCATTTAAAAGCACTCCATAAAATACACATATTAAAACATATTTCCATGAAATACATATTAAAATACACAAAACAGTGTTCGGGGTGGTTTGTATGGGAGAACGCGATCCTGTAGTAACCTGGACCCAAACTATGGAGGGCTTTAAAGATCATTATCAACACATTATACTTTGCCTGGGAATTAATTGGCAACCAGTGGAGTGACTTTGGGATAGGTGTAATATGCTCCTAGATGTTCCTGCAACCAATCTGACTGCTATATTTTTAACCAACTGGAGTTTCCAAACTTGGACCAAAGGTAGCCCAATGTAAAGCACATTGCAGAAGTCCAGCCTTGAGGTTACACTACCATCTTAAGGTCCTCCAAATCTAGGAAAGGGTGCAGCCAGTGTATCAGCTGAAGTAGATAGTAAGCACCCCTGATTGTTACATCTGCCTGGGCTCATATTTGGAGAGACTGATCTAGGAGCACTCCCAAGCTGCGAACCCAGTCTATCTGGGGGAGTGTAACCCCATCCAGAACTGGTTGACACATCTCCATCCCCAGATGAGGACCCTTGATGGCAAGCAGCTCTGTTTTGTTTGATTCAGTTTCAATTTGTTTTTCCTCATCTAGCCCATTACCTCTTCCAGGCATTCATTCAGAGGAGAGACACTCTCTTTAGGTGAATGTTTTTGAAAGCATGGAGACATATATTTGGGTGTCATCAGTATACTGATAATACCCTGTCCCATGCCTACGGATGATCTCTCCCAGTGGCTTCATGTAAATATTAAAAAGCATTGGGGATAGAATGGCAACATGTGGGATATCACATAACAACTCCTTTTTTGAGGAGCAGCTATCCCCAAACACCATAATCTGGAAACTGCCTGAGCGGTATGACCAGAACCACTGAAGCAGTGTCTCAGATGCCCAGGTCCCCACCCCAGGCATTCCAGAGGATACCATGGTTGTTGGTATCTACAGTTGCCAAGAGGTCTAGAAGCGCCATCAGTGACACACTCCCTTTGTCAGTGTTGAGAGGGAGATCGTCCACTAAGGCAACCATTGCAGTCTCAACTCCAGGGAGATCATCCACTAAGGAGACCATCACAGTCTCAAAGCCAGTTTGAAATAGGTCAAGAAAGTATATGTCATCCAAGACCACCTGGAGTTGGAGGGCAACTGCCTTCTCAATCACCTTGCCCAAAAAAGGAAGGTTAAACACTGGTTTGTAATTATTAAGGTCCAGGGGATCCAAGGAGGGCTTCTTCAGCAGCGGTCTAACTACTGCTTCAGATGTTGCTAGATCACAAGTCACCACACTCCTTACCACCGGGAGTGCTGGGAGTTGTAGTTGACCAACTATCTTGAAGGACCACACATTCCCATCCCTGGTCTACACCCAAGGGCTATGTTTTGTCACAACTCTTTTAACTCATTAGACATAAACAACTAGAGCTCACGGGCAGTACTGCATTATAGCACTATGTAATCTATAAACATAATAAAAGTGAAAATATGTATGTGTGTGTATGGCTGAGGTGTCCACTTATACAGACAAGCTCCTGCCTCCGCAAACAGCTATAGCTCCCACTACTCAGGAGACACCAATGACCCTCCCTCCAATGACATTGCAGGTTATTGTGAGCACCATGAACATGTCCAAGAGCGCTGCCAATGCCCTCCATACACACCATACTGCCCACCACCCAAGTGAAAGCTCGTGATCTCACTTTGTTATGATTAAGTCCTGTGTAATCCTGGGATTTAGAGTTCACAGGATGGCATTTAGAGACTCAGGAGTCAGCATTGGAAGACACTTGTTTTCATAAGTTCACATGCCAGAGACTAGGTGTGGATCTATATTGTAGAATTGATGGAGTTTGATACCACTTTAAATGCTATGGTTCAATGTTAAGGAATCCTGGGAGTTGTAGTTTTGTGAGGCACAAGCACTCTTTGGCAAACAGCTAAAGACCTTGTAGAACTACAAATCCCAGGATTTCATAGCATTGAGCCATGTCAGTTAGATGAATGTCAAAGTGCATTAATTCTATAGTGTAGATGCACCCTTGTAGGAATGGATTCAAACTACAGACATTGGGAAAACCTCTTGATGGTAACAGCTGTTTGAAAGTGAAATATACTACCTCAGTGTGTACTGGAATCTTCTTCTTTGAAGGCTTTTGAAAAGAAGCTGGATAGTCATCTGTTGGGAGTGCTTTGATTGTGTGGCAGGGAGTTGGATTGGATGGCTCTTGGAATTTCTTCCAACTGGGTGATTTTATAATTCTGTGATTCTCACATGGTGCAGCTTGATTAGGTGAAGCAGGAGTAGACAACTCTCCTGAAAGCCAGTGCAGAGCATTGCTTATATTAGTGTTTCTCAAACTGTGATCCTCCAGGTGTTCTGGACTTCAACTCCCAGAAATCCCAGATAGCTTACCAGCTGTTAGAAAGTGTGGAAGCTGAAGTCCAAAACATCTGAAGAAGCACAGTTTGAGAAACTCTGGCTTACATTGTCAGAGCTGCGTAATTGAAAGAGTGCCTTGTCCTTTGTCTACCCAATCAACCTCACTGTTGTTGTGGGGATAAAGTGGAGAGAAAGAGAACTGTGTGTGCTGCCTTGATTTTACTGGAAGAAAGGAAAGATATAAATGTGAATATATATGAAAAATGTATATAAATATATATAAAACTAGCTTTGCCCGGCCACGCGTTGCTGTGGCTTATGGGAATCCTTTGTTGGCCAGGTGGAATAGCAGTGAATAGCCTTGCAGTCTCAAAGCCTGGCCATTTTCTGGAGTAGCTGGTGCTTTTTGTTGTATGAACGCAGAGGCATGGATGAGGAGTTGTGCTGCCAAGTTTAGTGTTTCTGGGACGTGTAGTTTTGTTGTTTTGTCCTAGGCCGAAATTTCATTACCCTTTTATATATATAGATTTATATAAATAAATGTAGAAATATAGATGAGCAATGCCCTTTCAGGTGATATTTTAGCTTCCACCCCCCAGCAGCTATAACCAGCATAGTCAAAGGTGTGGGATTACAGAAACAATCATTCAAAACCACCTGGAGAGCCACAGATTGCTCAACCTTGCTGTAAAACGACTAAATCAGGCATGGGTAAACGTTGGCCCTCCAGGTGTTTTGGGTTTAAATTCCCCAAAATCCCCCAGCTTATTGGCCATTAGGAATTGTGGGAGTTGAAGTCTGAAATACCCAGAGTGCCTAAGTCTGCCCATTCCTGGGCTAAATCCACCTGGATGCAATTCTTAGTGACAAGTGTTTTTTGTTAGTGACTTGAAATGAAATATATTTTATAACTCTGGTTTCGTATTTTTTAGTGCTCATGCTTTTCATAACACCTTGGCTCCACAGGGACAATTTTGACATGAAAAGGACATCTAGTTCCATTAATGCCATTGACTTGCCATCTTTATAGAAAGTGGTATGGAGTGGGCCTGACCCTAGAGAGAGAGCAAATGACCAGATCACTTGTGCTCCATGGTGCCCTAAGCAAAGTGTTCAAGCCCTCAAAAAGGAAAGAAAATGTATATTCTACATTTTCACTGACCCCCATGATATATGATGGAAAGAAGAACAGAGCTGGCTCTTTAACAAGTAAGGTTTTCTACATTAAAGGCGGTTCTCAAAGCAGACTTCTAGATAAAAGTGAGATTTGAAGAGGTGGAATCTATGGTTGTTCTAGAAGATGGCAGCAGCTATGATGGTAAGTAGCACAGATTTCTAGTTCCACTTTTCTCTTCCCTCCAGGCTATAAATTGCAACTGTGGGCTGCGGTGTCCCTGAAATAGAGCTCCGTCACTCTCAAAACTCCTTGTTCAACGCAGAGGCCTTATTGGCCTTGATAGCAGATAGAAAAGTGTTTGAGGCAGGAGGAGAAGAATCTTGGCTGGATGGCTTCATTTTGAATTCTCGACATTTTTGGCAAAATCAGTTTCTTTCTCATGGTTGTAGTTTTGTGCACACGTACCCGAGAGTTAAGCTCTATTGGATTAAGGATGACATAAAACATACTGTATTTAGTTGCATATTAGAAGTTTTATGTAGATATTTGGTTTGTCCAAATACTTATCCCCAGAGTAGGCTTGGAAAATTTGCTTTTTTGGATTGCAATTCACAAAATTTCTAAGAGTTGTAGTCCAAAAAAGTAGCACTTTCAAGTTTTGTGTACTGAGCAGCTGATAGGGGAGATGCCTTCTCTGCATCAAATACTTGGGAGGTCTACCTATAGTTCAGAATGCTTTATCAGAAACTCTCCTGTTCCTTTCACACTGGCAGGAGAGTAGATTTAGCTGGAGAAGCTCTACTCATCAATCATTGCACGTTAGTGGTGAGGAAGGGTCACTTAAAGGAATTAACTCCTCCTTGTACAGCTGTTAAAGGTATTCTCTTGCCATAGTGGAAAGTGAAAGTAACTAATACTTGATTTTGATTTGATCTTTGCCATTCTGGCTTTGGTTTATTAAGAGGTAAGAAACTGTTGGGGGAAGAATGGAGTGATAAAGTGGATACTGATTGGTGGAAAGTTTGAGGAAATTTGCATGGAACTATTTGTGACTGAAAAGAGTTTGAATGGAGTTCATTCAGCCTGGGATTTGACAAGAAAGAAAAACTGTTTGAGGCCCCTTCCCCACAGCTCTATATCCCAGAATATCAAGGCAGAAAATCCCACATTATCTGAGGACTCAGATAACCCAGTTCAAAGCAGATATTGTGGGATTTTCTGCTGTGATATTCTGGGATATAGGGCTGTGTGGAAGGGACCTGAGAGGGATTTGAATTAGGGTTGGAGTGAGAGAAAGGAGTTTGAACTGAGTGATTGATTGCTAAAGGTTTGATTTAGCCTGAAAGGAGAGAGTGTGGCGTTCTAAATGTTATATATAAATAATGTGCTCTTTTCTGTTTAACCTTTGTAAATAAGCATTGGATTCTGCTTTCATACCTTTGTGACCTCTGGAATTACCATTCTGAAACCTTGGTTTAAGGCAAGGTGACTGTTGAGAATAAAAGTAGTATAAATCCCATAGGAACCTTGAGAGCCTTTAGACCAGTGGTTCTCAACCTGGGGTCCCCAGATGTTTTTGGCCTTCAACTCCCAGAAATCCTAACAACTGGTAAACTGGCTGGGATTTCTGGGAGTTGTAGGCCAAAAATATCTGAGGATCCCAGGTTGAGAACCATTGCTTTATACTGACCCTGCAGTTGGCGTCACACAAGGAGGATAGAAGAGGTCCTTACGTGGGTTAAAAGAAAACTCTCACATCAAATGTTTACAGAAACACTGGGAAGGCATCACATTTGGTAAGTTAGTTATAAAAATTTGGTCCCAGAAGCAGACATAAGATGCAAAGAGTAAGTACACCACCTCAAACAACACTTTACATGTTTTGGCAATCTTGAATCCAAAACTCATAATGAAACCGTTTGTCAGGTAAACTTGCCTAAGGAAAGGGGGCTTCTTCCAAAATGCATCCAGGGGTGAACTTTTTTTTTACCAGTTCTACTATTCTGAATATTTTCATTTTGGTGGCCCAATTCACAGATCTAGGCTTCTTTATTATACCAAGGTTACTTGGAAAGATAGGGCTGACCTGTTTTTATATCTTCTCTGTTTTGCTGTTTGCACATATAGTACTCAGAAAGGGATTCCACAAGCGGCTGGCATTTATCTTGCCTCTTGTAGGCCAGCAGGTGTATAACTACAGTAGGATTGGTTACAGTAGAATCATAGGAGTTGCAGTTTTGCAAGGTTTTTAACCTTCTCTGTCAAAGAGTGCTGGTGCCTCTCCAAACTGCAACTCCCAGGATTCCATAACATTGAGCCATGGCACTTAAAGCAGTGCCAAGCTGCATTTCTACAATGTACATATACTCAGTTTATAATCTGAGCAGTAGAGAGCACTCTATTTTTGCTCTGAGAATGGCTTGTGAAATGACAATGGGCACTTTTAATTTCGGTGGGGTGGCAGAACTGTCTGTTTCCTCACAGTTTGTAATAAATATGTGCCAAACAGAGCCGGTCAAAGAAATTTTGTTGCATATGGCAGAGGAGCAAATGGCAACTCACTCCAAATTAAACCTCATGGCACCCAAACCACCCAGCATGTTCACATTATGCAATTATATCAGTTTGATTCCACTTTCTCTGCCATTGGCAACATCCTGGGAAATTCTGGTGTTTGTAATTTGGCTAAAGCTGTTAGAACTCTTTGCCTGAAAATTCTAAATCCTCCTCAATTACAAATTCCAGGATTCCATAGGATGCAGCCATGACAATTAAAAAGGAATCATAGTGTCGTTATTGTGTATATGAAAGGTCCTTCACTTATTTTGGCACAGTAGAAGGTCACTCAAGCAACATTTCCCATCTCAGACAATAATGCAAAATACTGTAATAATTAAATGTAATTATAACTTGCTACCTTTCCATGACCATGTTATTTTTTCTATTGATAGGGTTAGCTCTGATTGTAAGGGTGCGAAAGTAGCTTTGGCATTTGGTGCTTGATCCCTCTGACCTTTCACCAGGCGAGTGCCCTTACTATCTCTTTCCTGTCCCCTGGAAACAGCTGAAGGCACCAGCTGTGGACAGCTCAGCCTGTTCCATGGGCGCTTGACCCTTTGTCACAGAGGCTGCAAACTGCTTAAATGGGCCCTGAGCCCTTCAAGCTGGTTGCCCCCAGGGTCCCAGCAAGCAGAGAAAAGCTCCTTTACTCTGGGAAAACTGCTTTGTTGGAGATCACTTGCTTTCCTTATTCCTGGGAACAGATGCATAGATATCTGAAATGAATTGTTTCGATTTTAGCAACATGTTCTGAATGAAACCATTTTCAGAGAGTGGGTGCCAACGGTGAGAAAATGATAGAATCTTGACCTTCCCCAGTAGTTTCAGGTTAAAGCAAACTGCTATAGCTCATATCTTCTTCTTCATTAATACTTTTGCCATCTTACACAGTAATATTGCTTGGTCGGGTGTGTCCTTTTAAAAAAAGCTTATTTTAATATAAACAATTCAGAATCCACAGAATCCAAGTAATAAACATTCAGGGAAAAGGTGAGTGTTTTTTTGTTTTTTTTAAAAAAGGACAAAAATCAATCTCTGTATTTTTTTAAGAACTAAAGCACACTATTAAAACACTAGCTAACTGCAATGCAAAACCATAAAAGACTTCTACTCCCCTCTCCCTTCAAACTAGAATCATAATCATAATAAACTTTATTTGTATACTGCCCTATCTCCCCAAAGGGACTCAGGGTGGTTTCCAACATGTAAGGCAAACATTCAGTTGCTGGATAAAAACCATACAGACAATAAACAAAATAGACACATTCAGCAATATAACACAACATAATTACTTTGTTAAAACACACTAAAAGTAAAAATAAATTATTTTTTTAAACCCATCTCACTGTAGCTCCATCAGTAAAAGGTTCAACAAACCAGTGGCCAGGATTACAATATGAATGTGGCCATCTATAAAAAAGCTGAGCTAGGGATAGTGCAACAACGTATCATAGAGCCAGGGAAGTGGATAAGGTGCAGGGCAGAGTGCTATCTTGATTAACTAAGGAGTGGGCCTAGGGACTAATCATTCTCAAAACTTTGCTGGAACATCCAGGTTTTCAAGTCCCTATAAAAGGAGGACTGTGTCTGGGAGCTTGCCTAATTTCCCTGGGGAGGGTGTTCCAGAGATTGGGGGGGGGGCACCAGCAAGAAGTCCCTCTCCCTCTTTGCTACCAACCATGTTTGTGATGGTGGTGAGAGTGAAAGGAGAGCCTCCCCAGCAGATCTTAGAGCCCGCGCTGGTTCATAGGGGGAGATGTGATCTCAAAGACAGGTAGGGCCCAAACTGTTATAATGAAATAGGGAAAATATTTTGGGTGGCAATGTTATTTTACCATTACTGATTCAACTAAATATTCCTGTTAAAATTACTAGTAACCATTAACATAGATTATTACATTATTTGACTTCTTATTACTCAGAAAGTTTCCCCTCCCCTTCATTTGGTTTGTTCTTTAAATCCCATGTTAGTTGGCAATTTGGCCGAAGTCAGATCTGTACAACATATGGCTCATGGGCCACATGTGGAAGGGGTTTGCCCTTCTCCCAACTGCCTGACCAGGAAGGCAGGCAGGAAGGAACAGAGGGAGGAAAAGTGGCCCAGAGAAGTTTTTGAAAAACCATTTGGCCCTTTACAACTGTTTAGTGGTTCAGGCCTGGCCTAACTCAACAGCCTTAGCAACCCATTCTTCTGTCGTCAGCGCTTCAGTTGGTTTCCAAGTTTGACCTACCAATGTTTTTGCCAATGTTATCATATATGAAAGAAGTATACGGTAGTTGTCCCCCCAAAATTTGCAGTTAAATGTTTGTGTATCTAATTATTTGCAGATGATTTGCTCTCACCTCCACTGCTACACTATGGCATTTCAGTAGGAACATTGATAACACCAGTGTCCATCTTGAACTGTGTTCAATTAAGTCAGGCTTAGTCCATGCTCAAATGTTTGGTCGCTGGGAGAAAATCAAGCTGGAGGAGTGGCTGGGCCTGACCATATTTCCATTCACACATCCAGGCAGTAGGGAGCTGGAACAGGGAGTGAGGTGAGTGGGCCTCTAGTGTGGACAGAGGGAATGGGACAAGTGGAGTGAAGGAGAAAAGAGCCAAGGCAGGCATGTGCGTTGACTATTCATTTTCCTCTTCTGGAGGCATGCATATTTTGAGTAAATGTTTATATTTTATCACAGTTCATTTTACACCTGCAACATGCCCCAAACACTGTAATTTTTCTTCCAAAAGAGCCTTCATTGAGTCCAATAGATTTTGTGCCATTATCACTGACTTAAGCTCTCAATTTATACTGTATTTTTTCAAAACCCTCACTCAATTGATTTTGTTATCAGATCTTTCTCAATAAAGTCTCCCAAGACCAAAATAAACAGCAAAAGGAGAAAGCATTGTGTGTTATGGTTTGCATCTATGAGGTGTTTGAGAACTGGGCTTTGTTTGTTCGTTGCCAGACTAATTTTAGCCTACCCAGCGACCTCTAGCCTGGGACAAACCTATAAGAGGTGACTTTAATGCCTGTTGTCATAATGTACAATCTGTTCATTCAAATGTCAGGTAAACACACACGAAGAGCAGCAGAAGCACAAGACTGAGAGAGGAGAGGTGGTTATGGAGCACATCACCAAGCACCCTCTGCAAAACAGGTATGAGCTGAGTAGCAAAACGGAGTTCACTGACTGGCAGCAATGCCATGTTAACCATTTCTGCCGTAAAATTTCCATTGTAGTATAGTACTGAAGCCTTCTTTTCTTAATGGCCATACATCCTCTTTACTTGAAAGAACCTGGTTGACTGCATTTAAGAAATACATGCTGTGATTCCAGTGGTGTTTATTGCCAAGAAACACTTTAAGATCATCTTTCTGGAGACATTCTTGCTATATAATATGAAAGCTCTTATACTGTAGAGTCTCACTTATCCAACATTTGCCTATCCAACGTTCTGGATTATCCAACGCAGTCTGCCTTTTAGTAGTCAATGTTTTTGTAGTCAATGTTTTCAATACATTGTGATATTTTGGTGCTAAATTCATAAATACAGTAATTACTACATAGCATTACTGTGTATTGAACTACTTTTTCTGTCAAGTTTGTTGTATAACATGATGTTTTGGTGCTTAATTTGTAAAATCATAACCTAATTTGATGTTTAATAGGCTTTTCTTTAATCCCTCCTTATTATCCAACATATTCACTTATCCTACGTTCTGCAGGCCCGTTTATGTTGGATAAGTGAGACTCTACTGTATTTGTCTTAACCATCCCTTAACTTCTCTTGCTTCCTACTTCTCACTGCAGTGAAGGTTGAGGGGCGTAACTAAGACCCACAAATGGTTAAGTCTCAATTTTCTGCCACAAAATTGTCATGTTTTAATGAGGAATATATGAGGAATGGAACATGGGTGAGGGGTAGAGAACAGCCTTCATTCTCTAGTAGGGTTGTGCATGGATCCATGTTTTAAAACAAGCTCTGGTTGTTTTGGCCAGCCATGGCAGCACAGGCTTTGCAGCCATATTTTTCCAGTCGCAACAGACCACATAGCTGCCAAACATGACTGCTTTTGGTTTCTTTTGGCTACACGTGGAGCACGGAGAGGCAGGTGCGCACATGGGGTTTCCCTGTGAACCCTGCCTGTCGAGCCAATCAGAACAGAAGAAAGCCATGACATGTCTTTTAGCCAAGCTGGGCTTCCATTTTTCTTTTGCGAGCAGGTTTCTGGGAGAAACAAATTGGTGATCTAAATTCTCAGTGCTGTTTGCAGCTCCGCATGGCTTGGCTTGCTTTCTAACTGAAACAGCAAGCAGTTTACTTTTTACACACTTAAGAAACTGCCACTGATGGTGTCCTTCACACGAGGCAAGCTTCAAATGTGGGGTATAGGTATCTTACCATTTGTAAAACCACCATAAAATGAGGAAGTAATTTATATATTTTTAAGAATGGTTAATGGTCCTTCAAGTGGTGTGGATCCCATTGAAATAAGTGTTTAAAAAGGGTGCCTTAACTCAGTTTCATTGAAAAGATGTTGAGGGCAAACGATTCCAGTAAGGGTGGTTTCTTATGCCTATTGCCTTTAACCCAGGTCTTATTGAAGGATATAAGGAAAAAGGATCCCAGAAAGGGTGATTTCTTAAGCCTGATGCCCTAAAAATGGAAAGGGGAGCCTCGTAAGTTCCCAATTGCTGCCAGTGGGCCGGATCTTCCCGAATCTTTTGGTAGCTGAATCAAAAAATGGATTTTTTTCCCAACCAAATTTGGGAGGCACCCAAAAAAACAGATCTGGGGGTCCACTGAATTTTGGATACCGAAAACAGGATGGGGTTTAACTGAATTGCACACCCCTATTTTCTAGCTTAGTGGTTCTCAAACACATACTCCACTGAATCTTTGGATCTCCACAAAGCATCCTGAGGGGCTCCATGCTTCTCTCCTCTTCCTCCCTCCCCCCTGCTCTAGTCCAGCCTGACCATTGCACACATCTGCCTGCCTGGTTGCTTTCCTTTGCCTAAAGCAGTGGTTCTCAACCTGTGGATCCCCAGGTGTTTTGGCCTACAACTCCCAGAAATCTCAGCCAGTTTACCAGTTGTTAGGTTTTCTGGGAACTGAAGGCCAAAACATCTGGGGACCCACAGGTTGAGAACCACTGGCCTAAAGGATTGTCACTCTGTGGCTATCGTCTGGGCCTAGCAATGTCTTCTTTCCTTCTCTCTCTCATTCTCTATTATTTTCCTCCCCTTGACTGGGGTAGTTCTGGATGGCCCTTGGGTTATTATTATTATTATTATTATTATTATTATTATTATTATTATTACAAGGAGTGAATGACCATCTGTTTGGGGGATGCTTTGATTGTGCCTTTCCTGTATGGCAGAAAGGGGTTGAACTGGATGGCCCCTGGGGTATTCCATTGCAATACTGTTAAGTAGCCATGCCAGCCACATGACCTTGGAGGTGTCTATGGACAACGGCGGCTCTTGGCTTAGAAATGGAGATGAGCACCAACCTCCAGCATCGGATGTCAGGGGGAAACCTTTACCTCTCTCTCTCTCTCTCTCTCTCTCTCTCTCTCTCTCTTTCTTTCTTTCTTTCTTTTTTTCTCTACAAATGAGATCTGTGCAGTGTGCATAGGAATTTGCTCATGATTTTTTCAATAAGTTCACATAAACACTCTCTATCTATCTGCCACTGGCTCAGCCCATCTGTCAAATTTTAAAACACAATGCATCCAAAAGTTTGCCCAAGCCCAATATTTTTATATATTATATAATATATATTTAATATAAGGTATAAACATTTATTGGGGTTCCACGAGAAACGTTTGCTTCTGTGGCTGAAAAGGTTTGATAATCCCTGCTCTAGCTATTTCAAAAAGTGACTCCAACACATATTGGCTGACATCTTCATTCCTTCATTCCCTCCTGGCAGGCTTTTAAAGAAGAACATTTTAAGAATGAGCCAAGGGGTGCTGTGTTTCGATAGTTTTTGATGAGTTCATGTTATTTTAACTCTTTTATTTTTAATTGTATGCTTTAAATTTTTTTTGCATATAGTAGGTTTTAAATTGTATTGTTTTAATATTGTGAACTTCTTTGAGTCTCAATTAAGAGCAGAAAGTGAAGTAATAATGATGATAATAATAATATGTGATAATGATATAAATATGTGAGGGGAAGTCAAAGGGAGGAGAGAGCAAGCTTATTTTCTGCTGCCCTGGAGACTAGGATGCAGAACAATGGCTTCCAACTACAGGAAAGGAGATTCCACCTGAACATCAGGAAGAACTTCCTCACAGTGAGAGCTGTTCAGCAATGGAACTCTCTGCCGCAGAGTGTGAGAGGCTCCTTCTTTGGAGGCTTTTAAGCAGAGGCCGGATGGCCATTTGTCGGGGGTGCTTTGAATGCAATTTTCCTGCTTCTTGGCAGAGGGCTGGATTGGATGGCCCGTGAGGTCTCTTCCAACTCTATGATACTGCTACACTGCTACTACTGCTGCTGCTACTAATAATAATAATGACACAAATGGGCCTAATGAACAACAAAAACAATACAATAAAACCCCTAATGCAATTTAGATTAGGATGAATAGCTCTGTGACACAGTGTTTAGTACTACGGTATCATTATATCCACCCATCTTCCCCAGTGTGAAAATTGTAATTATGGCTGGTGGTTTAATTCTTGGTTCTATTCATCCCTGAAGGTGGGCCCTATGGTTCTTCAAAAATGATAAGAGCAAGACCTGGCAGGACAACTTGCAGCTTGTCACCAAATTTGACACTGTAGAAGACTTTTGGGCGTGAGTACATTCCAGTTCTGATTGTTACTGAAACAGTGAAAGGAACATCTTGCCCTGGAGCCATTTTTAGTGGACAGACTCAGATAAAAGACTGCCTGTGTTTCTCAGAGGAAGGGCAGGTGACCTCAAAGCTGCTTATCTTGAAATGTCTAATTCTCAAATAAATGCCATTAATATCATCTTGCCAAAGTTTTTCATTGGGATCAATTTAATACTAGTGTATTTTATTGATGCAGGGTTGGTTGATGCTTTTTTTCTAAGGTGAACTTAAATAACTGTAGACTTGTAAGCAATTTTTTGAACACATGAAGTTTTCCAGTCAAAAAGTACAGCTGTGTAATAGAATTCAGAAACCTCTCCCTTAATGTGGCATTCAGGAAAAAAAAACTTTTGGTGCTGAATCCCTCTTAAAGAACTTGTGTACATTGAGAGATTGGTTAGATATTTTCCAGTATTAGTCCTTTGTAGCAAAAAGAAGAGACTTCTGACACCAAAATATATGCCACAATAAATAAGTATTCAAAGTGTCATAACATGTTGAGTTTTAAAAGGGTTTTGTTTTTTAATTGGCATTAATTCTCTTTTGGGAAATTAGTCCCCTCACCAAACCACAATCATTGCAGGAAGCAAAGCTAGTAACTTATCAAAGTTGTGTGTGAGAGAGAGTAAGTGGAAGACAGAGACAGGAGAAAGAATTAGTTTGAGTGATACCATTGATGTCTAGGCTAGGTAAAGAAGATTGTGAGATGAACAGACACACAATGTCAGTCAAAGCTGTTTTCCATTAGAGGTTTCAGCACACATTCTTTAGCACCATACATTTGCAAGGCAACATTTCTTTTGCATTTAAATGTCTCCTAACATATAGCTTTGCAGCAGGCAGTATGCATCTGTTTAATGCAAATACATTTTCCAAGGAAAATCATCTACGAGATATCCTCCATTTCTGTTGGGAACCAGAAGCTATTTGCTCACATCCTCTTACTGAATTACTGACATGTCTGTTTCCTTCCTTTGAGGTGTCAGGCTGTATAGCCATATCCAGTTGGCCAGCAAATTGACTTCTGGCTGTGACTACTCCCTTTTCAAGGTAAGACCTGTCCTACACGATGCAGATGAGTATTTTTTTCCCATACTGCCTTTGAAAGGTAGATGAACCTCCTACAACACTAACACTAAAATCCCCACTGTAATCTTGGTATGTATTTTATCACACCATTCCCATTTTGTTACACACTATGTGAGCCTCCTGAGGGAAGGTGAGTAACAAAGATTTTCTTAGACTGCAGTGAAAAGATTTCTCATTGTCTGTACTTTCCCATAAGCCTCAAGGATCTGAACAGCTTACTTGGAATCTGGCTTATTCTAAAAGAAAAAGAATACTCTGTAACATTGTGTAACATAAGAGAATGAGTAACTCACATGTAATGAAGTGGCATGCATTTCTTGTCATTTTACCTTTTCTGGACAGGATGGCATTGAACCTATGTGGGAAGATAACTGGAACAAGTGTGGTGGTCGTTGGCTTATCACGTTAGCCAAGCAGCAGCGGCATACAGAGCTTGACCGATTCTGGTTAGAGACTGTAAGTAAACAGAATTCTGTTGTATATACAGTGTTCCCTCACTTATCATGGGGGTTAGGTTCCAGGACCACCTGCAATAAGTGAAAATCCGCAAAGTAGGGACACTAAATTTATTTTAATATTTATACATTATTTTCGTAGTTATACACTATTTTAAGTCTTTATTAACCAATCGTGTGTTGATAAATCACCTCCTTCTCCTCCTGTTGCCGCTTGGGCTCCTTTTCTCTCTCTTTGGCTTCTCCTTCCTCCCTTCCTTAAGCTGCAAATTGTAATTTTTTATGATTTATAATACTCTTTTAGAGTTTATTGAAAAACCGCGAAACAGCGAATCCGCGAAAAGAGAACCGTGAAGTAGTGAGGGAACACTGTATGTCTGTCTTCATTCTGAAATGTGCTATTGCCCTGGATTTTGACATGGTGTCTGGCCTGGATTTGAGGTTCATCTCTCTTAAGGAAATACGGATGCCCTCCAAGTTCTCTCCTCTTGGCAGGTGAAGCCATGGTAGTATGTTAAGAGTGATGTGCAGCATAACATAGGGCAAAGGGAAGAGGAAATATCCAAAGATGGGCAAAATTATTTTTAAAAACTTATCCCAGGATCTCGCAGCCGTTGGCCCTCCTGGCTAATAACATTTCCAGAAATATTTTGTTAGATGGTGTTCATAAGCTTAATAGGTACTTCTCCTCTCCTCACTTCCTTATCCGGTATCCGCTAGACTTAATTTTGGTCCTTGTACTCATTTTGGTTCTTGTTCATATGGTATGGTTCTTCCTTGCAGATAGGAAAAGTTCCAGGAAAATGTTATATAGCCATAATGCACCATGCAAGTATGAACATATGTAAGGTTCCATGTGAACTTTACAATTTTTCTTTCTGTCATTTTTTTCAGTTGCTGTGCTTGATCGGAGAAATGTTCAGTGACTACAGCGATGATGTATGTGGGGCAGTCATCAACATACGCACCAAAGGAGATAAGATTGCTATCTGGACCCGGGAGGCAGAGAACCAGGATGCAGTCATTCATATTGGGTACCTGGTATTGCCTTTTGTTATAAGATGTTGAGCAATATGTAAGAAATCTAATGTCAACCTTCTGTAAGGTAGAACATATACATAACATGTAACAAGTAAAGTAAAGTGGGATTCCATGGGTTACTTTGATGTGTTTGTATATGAAAAGTGCCAGGTACATGCGGCATGTATTTATGGAAGTGTTCTGAAACTTTGGTTATGAGGTCTTCATTGGAATGGCAGGTTAAGTATAATAGGGGTAGATACAGAGAGGAGACAAGCTGAGATAAAACACCCCAGACACAAAACAACATTCATGTGCTCTCTTTCAGGCGTATATACAAGGAGCATCTGGGCTTATCTTCAAAAGTGGTGATTGGTTACCAAGCCCATGCTGACACAGCCACCAAGAGTGGGTCCCTCATGAAGAACAAGTTTGTGGTGTGAAGCAAACAGCTTGGAGCTTTACTATTGGAGATATCTACCATTACAGCATGGTTGGAGATGATTATGATAGAAAATGACATTTATCTACTGTCAGTATTAAAGTGTTGCAACACGGTCTTCTGTCAGTGGCCTGGATTGGAGTTTTGGAAAAACAGTTTTATTATTTGTTCTGGTAGCCTTGTGTGGGTTTCCCAAAGAAAGCTTGCTAAGAGCAGGAGCTATGTATTTTGCTAAAGTTTGTACACAGTTACCATTCATCCCAGTGTCCATGTGAGAAAATGAGAACTTCTTCATAGCTGGACAACAGATTAAGCATCCTGACATGTATTTCTCTTGTCTCTGCTGCACTCATCTTTGCACCACAGTTGGTTCACTTTGTTGTTTCCCTTGTCTTAAGGGCAAGTGGTCAGAAACAGGAAACTTGTGATCTTTCAGCTGTTTGAGACGTTCACCATCTTTCACCATTGACTATGCCATGTAGGGCAGATAGTAGTTGCAGTTCAGCAACATCTGGAGGGCCAAAAGTTTTCCATCTTGAGACAAGCATATAATGGTGAGGAGAAATATATGATCCCAAAATGTTATTAGATCTGCATCTGACTCCATAATCCTAGATAAAAGGCAATACATAACCTGTTTAAACAACATGAAATGTATTTTCAACTGTTTCAGCAGTCAATAGCCATATATGGAAAAGTATGGGACTTTAGAGTCAGTGTGTGGTGGCACATTCTTGAGCAGCAATGACTTTAAGGAAGGATTCCTTTAACTGTTGGTCAATCTCTCACATCTGAATTTTGACCCTCTGTTCTTATGGAATGGTTTCAATTCAGTAACCTTTGAGGACTTCTTTTCATGAACTGACTCCTGTTTTTGTTGAGACATTTTGATGGAGTTTAAAACCAGACTTTGAAAAGACCCTTGAAAAACATAGGATTTATTCTTCTACACCATTGTTATAGATCTACATGTATATTTAGGATCACTGTTGTGTTGCACTTAGTTCACCATACTAGATGATTGTGATGAGATACTATTTGAACTCAGTGTTTTTCACTAAACATAGTGTAATATATCTCATAGAGGCAAAAAAAAAAAAAGAAAGAAAGAAATAAAACCCTCTGACTCTGTCCAAAAACCATGGGAATAATAAATGTTATGTTTAGCTAACTTCAGATGTGAATAAATGTTACTTTCAGAGAATTGGTTTCCCCAATGAGCAGAATAGTTTAGTCTATTCATGGTTGTTGAATCACAATACTCATTACAACAGTCTGAACATCTTTCTGTATTACTCTTGGGTTCTTTATGACTTTCTGAGTGATGAACTGATTGTTCTTGGAAAGATTTTGGTAGGAAAACTACCAGGTTTTCCTACCAAGACAAGTCACAGAGGTTTATTCAATTTGGCCAAAAGGGATGCAAGTACAAGAGGATGCTTCAAAGTGCACAAGCATAAAAAATAGAGAAAGCAAGATGTCTTTTGAAAGCTATTCAAAACTCCTGCTCCCTTCCCTGATTGGCTGAGAGAGGGGCCTGTCTGGATCTGCACCCTGATTGGTTGAGGGCAATGCTGACATCGCCTCATAGAATCATAGAGTAGAATCATGACCACATGAGTCATCTAATCCAACCCCCTGCCCTACAGGAAAAGCACAAAATACCCTGACAGATGGCCAACCAGCCTCTGTTTAAAAGCCTCCAGGCAGGGATTCCCTTTCATAGGGAAGTGACAGCTCAGGATTGGCCGGCCAGCCAATCAGTTGATGGAACATCCCCATAAGGAGGTGTCATTTGTAAAGACAATGCCAAAGAAATGATAACGAGTTCCAAATTTGACAAAGATAGGAGCTTCTGCAAAGGTGGAAGGCTCCTAAAACAAAAGGTGATGATTCTGGGCAATCAAGAGCTGGGCTGTCAAAGAGGTTGAACAAATGTACATACTCTGAACTTTTGCTTCTGTTGTCAGCAATCTCTCAGCCTCAAGTGAACCATTAGCTAGACTAATAATCCAGGGCTTATTTCGGCTGGCATGTGAAGCTACCTATCACTTCATTCATGTATGAACAATGAATTTCTGATGATTGCCTGGCTAGGAAATAGCCAGAGGGATTTGCCCAACCTTCTTGCTCTCACAGAAATGCCTCAGCAGGGTTATGAAGAGGTGACTGCCTCTGGGCTATATCTTGTTACATTTTATAAAGAGGTTTATACATTTTATATAAAAGAAATAGATACAGTACACTGAAAACAGATACAATGTATTAAAGGGTTAGAATGATAAAGTCTTTTTGGAGGGGTGAAGCTGCTGCCAGTCCATTCTTCATCTCTGATGTTTCAAAATAACAAAAGTTTGAAAAAGTATTGTAAAATTTATAGAAATATATTTATTGAGTATCCCTTGGCAAACTATAAATCCTCTTGGGGGTGTCATTGTGGTGTAACAATGACACGACCTGTTTCCACACAACCATACAAACCTCTCAAGCTTGGTCCTTTTATAGCACATGGCCTTCAAAATGCACACCAACTCACCTATCACCTTATATTCTTAATTTGCAACTATCCTTATTTTATGTAGTCATTATTTGGCTAATTTACTCATTGTTTTATTTTGCAAGAAATATGTGGAAACCACCTTGGGTGTTTAAAACCGGACTGTTTTTCATTCATGAAGGTATGCCTGTGGCATTTCCACAATTATGTCAATTTTTCCTTTGTCATTGTATGGACTTTGTTTTTGATGAAAGGAAGATTTGTCATCAGCATCTCTATAAGAAGCGACATTTCTGTAAAAGCACTCACTCACAGTGAGTTATGTATGTTCAGAGCCAAATAGAAGGAAGCCTTCTGGAGACCCAGCTCTTGGCTCACATTAGGTAGTCTATATCCCACAGCTGGTTTTGCTTGGTTAACTAACTACAACTACACTATGAAACAAAATTTGAAAAAAAAAATCTATTCCTGGTTTGAAAGCATTATTTTCTGTTTAATTGTGCGGTACTTACTTTGAAAGTAGCTGTTATACTCTAGAAACGCCATTTTTGTGGCTGCTACAAGCTATGTTGAATTGGTTGAGATGCTATGAGATATTCATTGAAAAAGTATAGCAAAAAGTGCCTTAAGATGTCCCACAAAAACAAAGTTTCTGCAGTTTAATAAACCTTTTCCATGTTTTTATGATAGAACCAATTAGGAAATGGCATTTATAACCCAGGAACAAAAATTGTGTTACATAGTGCTACCGTGTTTCCCCGAAAATAAGACAGTGTCTTATATTAATTTTTGCTCCCAAAGATGCGCTAGGTCTTATTTTCAGTGGATGTCTTATTTTTCCATGAAGAAGAATTCACATTTATTGTTGAACAAAAAAATGAACCTTTATTATATACTGTACAGTAGTTGTTATCACAAACCAGCATAACCAGACAAACTGTGAATCCTATCAAGAATTTGTTACTACCAATATTTCCATGTACAACACTCTATGGTACTTACATTTACTGATCCTGCATGCTCTGGTGTTCTGTTCAGTGGGCATGCTTCCAAACAAAAGCTTTGCTAGGTCTTACTTTCGGGGGAGGCCTTATATTTAGCAATTCAGCAAAACCTCTACTAGGTCTTATTTTCTGGGGATGTCTTATTTTAGGGGAAACAGGGTATTAGTACTTAAATGTGTATCTGTCCTCCTGAAGTCAGATTCTAGCAAGCTGATGTCTTCTCAACCGAGGAACCTTGGAACTGAAAGGGTTTGCAGTGGCTGCTTCCTGCTCTAAAACAGCTTGTCTGCTGGTTAGGGATGCTACAGAGCTGACTTGAAAGTCAATGAGGTGGCTTTCTGGGACTAGCCTGTAGAATAGTGATCATATCAAGCTTGCTTCTGAAATTCAGAGCTGCTGCTACAGCTCCTGCTTATTAATTACTGTGAATGAAGTGAGTAGCAAGACTGGGCTGTAACAACTAGCCTGAATCTGCTACATGTGTTTTACTAATAGCAATGAAAGTCCCTAGCGCTCAAAAATTTCCTATGCATAGTGTGGTGGGTTGAGCATTGGACTAGGATACAGGGAGCCCAGGTTTTGAATCCTTGCTCAGCCATACAAACCCACTGGGTGACCTTGGGCAAGTCATACTCAGTCTCAGAGGAAGGCAAAGGCAACCTCCCAAACAAATTCTGCCAAAAGAAAACTTGTGATAGGTTCACTTTAAATCAGAAACACTATAATGAGGGTGGGATGAAGAAACTGTTAATCAATGGCAGGATTCCTTTTCTTACAGGGAATAGTGGGGCCACAGCTGTTTTATCCTTTGCAAGGGTAGCCATTAATGGGCCCAAAGCAGATCTTTGTGTGAAGGGGATGTCTTAGCTTGTGAAAGTGTTTAGTAGTATGGGTAGGTATTCTAAAGTGGATTTGGGGAAACTGGCCCACGGGCAGCATAAATCCCATGGGGCAATTTTCTGTCCTATAGCCTTCCCTTCATTTTCCATCTTTTAACTTTTTTGCACCAAAACTTGGAGTATGGGGGCAATTTGGCCATACTTATGCCCCTCCTGGGCTTTTTTAAAACCAATGGCCTTTTAAAATAGAAGGCCAAAAGGAATAAAATGTTACAAAATTACATTCTACCCCTTGGAGCCCCTGATGGTGCAGTGGGTTAAACCCTTGTGCCGGCAGGAATGCTGACTGACTGGTCGCCAGTTCGAAATTGGTGAGAGTGAGTGAGCTCCCTCTATCAGCTCCAGCTCCATGTGGGGACATGAGAGAGGCCTCCCACAAGGGTGGTAAAACATCAAAACATCTGGGCGTCCCCTGGGCAACATCTTTGCAGACAGCCAATTCTCTCACACCAGAAGTAATTTGCAGTTTCTCAAGTTGCTTCTGATATAAAAAAAAACACTACCCCTTTGGAATGTTGGGAAAATTGGGGGTTCAAATTTTTGAAAAGGGGTGGCCCTTCAAGTACACGTGGGGTACCAACATGGCTACCTAATCCAATAGTTTTTTTTGTTAGTTAATCCACTAGTTCTCCACCCTGTTCTAGACCTTGAACTTTGGGAGGTGATGAGCCATTTAAACGATCATATCTATTACTTAATTTATGAAGTAAATATTTCTCTTCTTCCATTCCTGTTCTTTACTATTTTGCAACTGCTTTTACATTTCTGATATGAAAAGCAAAGGGAAAAAATAAAAACCTGTGTACATAGTCCTTTCCAGGTTGATTCTGTAATTTCAAACCTTACACTGTACTCCTGTTGCTCAACTTGCTATTTTACCCTGAAGATCCTTAAATCTCTGGTATCAAGCTACCTATACAGGACAGGTGCATGTGTTGAGTATGGTAAAGCATGAGTGGTGTCCTGATTAATTGCTGCTCTGCTGCTGCTGCTCAGTCGTTCAGTTGTCTCCGACTCTTTGTGACGTCATGGACCAGTCCACGCCAGAGCTCCCTGTCGGCCGTCACCTCCCCCAGTTCCTTCAAGGTCAAGCCAGTCACTTCAAGGATACCGTCCATCCATCTTGCCCTTGGTCGGCCTCTCTTCCTTTTTCCTTCCTTTCCCCCCAGCATCATGATCTTTTCCAAGCTTTCCTGTCTCCTCATGATGTGGCCAAAATACTTCAACTTTGCCTCCAATATCCTTCCCTCCAGTGAGCAGCTGGGCATTATTTCCTAGAGGATGGACTGGTTGGATCTTCTTGCGGTCCAAGGCACTCTCAGGATTTTCCTCCAGCACCAGAGTTCAAAAGCGTTTATCTTCCTTCGCTCAGCCTTCCTTATGGTCCAGCTCTCGCATCCATAGGTTACTATGGGGAATACCATTGCTTTGACTATGCAGACTTTCGTTGCCAGTGTGATGTCTCTGCTTTTCACTATTTTATCAAGGTTGGCCATTGCTCTCCTCCCAAGAAGTAAACGTCTTCTGATTTCCTGGCTGCAGTCTGCATCTGCAGTGATCTTCGCGCCTAGAAATATAAAGTCTGTCACTGCCTCCACGTTTTCTCCCTCTATTTGCCAGTTATCAATAGGTGTAGTTGCCATGATCTTGATTTTCTTGACGTTTAATTGCAACCCAGCTTTTGCACTTTCTTCTTTCACCTTGGTGATAAGGCTCTTCAGCTCCTCCTCGCTTTCGGCTATCAGAGTGATATCATCTGGATACCTACGGTTGTTAATGTTTCTTCCAGCAATTTTAACTCCAGTCTTGCATTCCTCAAGCCCCGCACGTCGCATGATGTGTTCTGCATACAAGTTGAATGCAGCCCTGCCGCACTCCTTTCCCAATCTTGAACCAGTCTGTTGTTCCGTGATCTGTTCTTACTGTGGCTACTTGGTCTTTATACAGATTTCTCAGGAGACAGACAAGGTGACTTGGTATTCACATACCACCAAGAACATGCTATAGTTTATTATGATCCACACAGTTGAAGGCTTTAGAATAGTCAATAAAGCAGAAGTAGATGTTTTTCTGAAACTGCCTGGCTTCCTCCATTATCCAGCGGATATTGGCAATTTGGTCTCTGGTTCCTCTGCCTTTTCTGAACCCAGCTTGGACATCTGGCAACTCTCGCTCCATGTATTGCTGGAGTCTCCCTTGCAGGATCTTGATCATTACCTTATTGGCATGGGAAATAAGTGCCACTGTTTGAGAAAGTTTGAGCATTCTTTAGCATTTCCCTTTTTTGGTATGGGGATATAAATTGATTTTTTCCCAATCTGGTGGCCAATCTTGTGTTTTCCATATTTGCTGGCATATGGCATGCATCACCTTGACAGCATCACCTTCCAAGATTTTAAACAACTCAGCTGGGATCCCGTTGTCTCCTGCTGCCTTGTTGTTAGCAATGCTTCTTAAGGCCCATTCAACCTCATTCCTCAGGAGGTCTGGTTCTAATTCACTCACCACACTGTCAAAGCTATCCTCTATATTATTATCCTTCTTATACAGCTCTTCTGTATATTCTCGCCACCTATTATTAATCTCTTCAGCTTCTGTTAGGTCCCTGCCATCTTTGTTTTTGATCATGTCCATTTTTGCCTGAAATTTGCCTCCGATGTTTCTGATTTTCTGGAAGAGATCTCTTGTCCTTCCTATCCTATTGTCTTCTTCCACTTTACACTAAATTAAAACTTCCAGGCAGACATGTAGAAAACATCAATAGATAGAAAATAAAATAGTGAAGACTTATTGTGTAACAAATAAAAAAATCTAGCCTTACATTGATAGTGCACCTTGGCTTAAAACAAAATACCACCTCTCCTTGAACTCTTTTTACACTCTTTACTCTCAAAATCCTACTGAGATCTGATCTATTTTCCTCTTCCTAAACTGGCCCAATCCAACTCTTTTCAAGATTTAATTCCTTCCTGTCTGCCCTGGTCTCCATCTCTATTTCTAAGTAGCCCTATCTAACCCATTTTCAGGAAAGCTTCTGGTTTTTATATGTTGCTCCCCCTCCTGCATTCCATGTGTTCCCCACTTAAACCTGTTTAGAGGCCTGCCTTAGAGCTGTAATAGTAACTAGAGTCCTGATGCAGCTCGCAGAGGCTTCAGGATGCATCTAAAATGAATTGACGCTAATCCCTTCTTACAAGTAAAGATTCATTCTCTGTACTTCTCTTACTGGTAAGAATAGAAACCTAGGCTTTAGTGGCCTATAGCACTCCTTTTTTGTACCCAGCTTTATCAGTCTCAAACCTCATACATAGACCAAAGTAACAGATATAACATATTTCACAAAGAATAATATAGTTGTCATTGATTGTTCACCAGCTGCCACCTCCTATATTTTTCTGTTGTTGTGTGACGCACTGTAGTTCTGATGGGAAGAGAAGATTTCAGCCCAAGAGTTAAGGACACATATGAGTGCATCTGTACATTTGCATCTTACATGGACTTGTGAAATGCAGGCAGAATAGAGAAAACAAAATATGCAAGATTAGGAGTGTAGCAAAGATGTGAAGAGCATCCATGTACAGCCTACAGTTTCAGCTAAAGTCAACCTTCTGCATTTACTGAGGTTAGACTGAGGCACAGGTCCCCCATGAAAGTGAAAAACCATGAATTAGGAAATGATTTTTTTTTACCTGAGCAAACACCTTTCTAGGAATGTCTAAATCTTCTAGCATGACTCATGCTGAGAGGTCCTCTTTCTAAAAATTTCTATAACTTCTGTCATGTTGTTGAAACCCCTGGACTCCAAACCCGTAGCCAAGGAAGATACCATGAGGGGTCCCAAAAGCTAACCTCTGAGGATGACCCTGTTCCCTAGAAACACAAACTGGCTAACACCCAAAGATGGCCTTTGTTCCAGATCCATACATTACACAAGCACACACCGGGGGGGGGGGGGGGGGTACAGGAGTAATTCCATTACTCCTTCAGGCAGATGCCACAATCACCTTTCTAGCCAACAATATACCTTTGTACCCAACAATGAACTAACCCCTGGGCAGCCTGAGAGGTCATGGAGCCTCCCAACACCCTCCCTGAGAACCTTTCCAGGTATGTCAGTACTCACTGTCTCCCCAGCCCAGATCCATTCTCAAAGCAGGGTTGGCAGGATTAAACCATTAGCACTTATCAACCCCAGCCCTGCCCACATTGCTTTCCCCTACATAACCATCACAGATGGACCCAGAAAACAGCCACAATTTCCTAATTGAGCAATGACAGTTTATTAATGTCCCCACCAGTCCAGGAAACCAATCAGCTGCAGCAGCAGACAGCATGCCTCAACCAATCAGCTTGTGGATTGCAACATGCACCAATAAGTGCCCAGGGTGGCAAAGGCCCATTGTTTGAATCGTCGTCAAATCTCGATAAATGCCTCTGTATGTATTCACTGCTTTTATGTCTGATTTGAGAGTGTAGGCTCTTTGACATCCTCTTTTGGCTGAAATTATTCAAGCCTTCAACTCACTCATGTCTCATTTGGTCATTTAGAGCTTAGGCATGCCTGGTCTCTGAACCCACAGTTCTTACAGAGTTGAAGTCATGCATCAAGCATGACTGGAAAAAAATTGATAACTGGGACCCCTTCTAAATTGCCATATAATTCAGATTATAAAAACAGATAATCCACTATCTGCTTTGAAATGGATTATTTGAGTCTACATTGCTATGTAATCCATTTCAAAGCAGATAATCTGGATTTTATATGGCAATGTAGAAGGGGCCTCAGTCACTATAGACATTACAGCCTGTGGGATTCTAGAAGTGGTAGTACAAAAGTAACTCTTATAGGCACTTTTAAAAAAGCAAACAGAGAAAGGGTCTTATTGAAATGAAGGTGGATTTGGCTGTACAGAACAAAGCTTCTGAAACTATGGGTCATGATCCTATTTGTGATCCCCTAACTGAATGTGAGGGTCATGAAAAATTGTGTCACTTGCCCTCTAGTGGTTTTTATTTACATGAATGTTAGCAACAACATACAGCAAATGCTTCAGCTGCACTTCATAAAAAATCAGTCTGCCTTATTTAGCAAGACTTGCAAATGCTTACTTCATTTCTGGTTATATTTTCAGTTTCAATTTGATTTGTATACCTATTTCATATACCTATATACCTGAGTTCACTTAGGCCCCTTCTACACTGTCCTTGTATCTCAGCATCTGATCCCAAGTTATCTTCTTTGAACTGGATAGTATGAGTCTCTACTGCCAGATAATCTGGGATAAACAGATGGAATCAGATCCTTGGATATAGGGCAGTGTAGAAAGGGCCTTAAACATTTATTGGGCAATAAGGAGTCATGAGTGGCAAAAAGTTTAAGAAGCCCTGCTTTAGAGGAAGGCAATAGTAAAGCAACTCTAAGTATTCCTTGCCTAAGAAATTCTTATGAGGACATGGGCAATATTCTCAAAGATTTCACAAGATGAAAACTGGAATATAAATAGCCAAGTAACGTAAGAATGTGATCAAGATGGCAAAAGTTATTAATGAGGAAGAATGCACAAGCTAGAAAAGGCTGTGGCAGTTGTCTTAAGTCTATTGGAAAGGTTAAGATCCCACTCCCCACCCTCGCTGGTTTAATTGGATGCAAACTTATAAGCGGGGGGTTGGACTGGATGACCCATGAGGTCTCTTCCAACTCTACTATTCTATGATTCTATGAAACTACTTTTCCAGTTAGAACTTGATTTGAAGTAGTTGAACATTGGGATGACAAGAGATTAATTGGGATTGTCCCTCACTGATTGGGATAGTTGGAATGCATACATGGATGAGGACCTTCTCAGCTGTTAACACCCAAAATTGTGGAATGCCTTCCCTTTGGAGGCATGATTGGTGCCAAGGCTGGTTTTGTTCAGATGCCAACTGAAAAAATGTAATGTAATCTAGTTTGTAAAACTGATGACCAGGAAAACAAAAATACTGGATTTATAAATCATAAAATATAAACTAGAAAGCTGTAGACCCTGTGAAATGTATATTTTATACACAGAGATTCCAGGCACAACACCAGTATGTTTATTGTGTTTTAAGTTTTGGCTCTGGTATTTTAATATTTATAGACTTCCTACAAAAAAGACAAAACCTCATTTCCTAAATATATTAAAATTATTGGGAAAGGCAGATTCCCCAACAGCTTTAGTATACATTTCCAAACATCACTATTTTCCGTTCCCCTCATTGAACACTGATAGAAGGTTATTCCTCAAGACTGCTGCCATGCTACTTGCCATCCACTCCATACCTAAACTCAACTACTCCACAGAAAAAGTAAAAGATCTCCTCAGGCTTCTCCACTGCTACTCGCTTTCTAATTCTAAAAAATGCTTAAATGGAATTGTTTTTATAATAGTTTTTATTATTATTATACATAAATAAATAAATAAAAACACATAGTATTATTCACACACACACACACACACACACACACACAGAAAAGTAAAAATGGGGTAGAGGTTGTGGAGCTTTAATTAGTAAATTAGTTATATAAATATCTGCTGTATTACTGAAGAAGAGGTGGATTAGGAAGATAAAAAGGAAACTTGATGTTAAATAATAATAATAATAATAATAATAATAATAATAATAATAATAATAATAATAATAATACAGTAATAACAATAACAACTATATTTATATCCCACCCTATATCCCGGGACGACTTACAAGGCAACACAGTGTAAAACAAAACACATAAAATATACAACAAAATTAACCAAAATTTGAAAAAACACCGAATAACAAAATAACAGCATATAGGGATTAACATGAAACACCTCAATCAAAATGAAGTAACCATTCATTTTGATGGAGTTGGTGTTAACTCCACCTGTCTGGACAGGACTGGATTGTTGGTCACAAAACTGGATGCCAGACACTAATAAAAGACCCCTAGCACAATATTGATGATCTGACAGCTGACAAAGGATACTGAGTCATTTGCAAGAAGGGAAACCCGCAACATAAGGCCTAATGAGATATTCTCCATTTGTGGTGTTATTTTTTAAGATTTGTTTCTGCCTCAAAATGCTTAGTAAAACTTGATAATTTGTTAAACCATTTGTTACTTTTTGTGAAATTGTAACATGTTGCCATTGTGAAATAGGCTACTTTGAAATTGGATCCACCCTGTGCATACAATTTCAACCTTATATTCCATGTTCAGAATTTAGTACATGGGTTATATGTTAAACCATACAGTAACCATGACTACAGGCTGTTAAGTATATGTAGCTAAGAGGCTGTTTGTTCTAAAGTGCTCACGCATGCGCACGCGCGCGCGCACACACACACACACAAGTTAAAGGCGATTTCTCCCATTGGAAGATTATATAACAGGAGATAAAAAGATACCGTTGAGTTTCCAAATTGTGTTAGGCGCTAAAAATGGCATAATAGACTCCGAACACTTTGGCTAATCAAATGGAAACCTGCCATCAGGCAGGCTAAGTAGAAATCTGAAGGCTAAATTGGTAGAAATAAAGTAACAAAATAAAAACACTTTCTGTTAGAAAGCAGCAGCTTGCTAGAGTTCTTAAGGTGACAAGAATGAAAAGAGGCGGCCCAAAACAATCTAAGAAAAGAACCAGACCTCCATTTATGTCCTTAAAGTAAGCGCACTATACTCTCTGAGGCTTTAATACCCTAAGGCACCAGATTCTGTCTGATCTTGGAAACTAAACAAGATGGGAGACCACCAGTTACTACCATGTGGTATAGGCTGCATTTCAGAAGAAAGAACTTCAGAAAGAAGTGGCTTTTCAGATAGAACAGCAGGGTTCTACACCAGCAAAATAATCTAGCTGTATTTGCCCCATTAATGCCACACCTACTCCAAATAAACTGTACTCCAAAAGTATTGGTCAACACGCATTTCTCATACCCAAATTTAATTAGTTACAATTAATAGTATGAATTATTTACATATAAATCTTCCAACATACCTTGCAGTCTCACTGGAGAGCTCCCCCACTCATTCCTCTTTTTCTCTTTGCACCCCAGCGAGTTGATAATGAGTTGGAAAGGGAACTTTAAATGTCCCCTGATACATGTGTACACTGGACAGATATATAAAAAATAACAACTGTTTTCTTCTTTTTCTCCCCAGGACCATTGTCCCCATCCAGCCATGAAATCAAAAGTGAGAGGGTAGATTGGGCAACCTTCATCATTGGTCTTGTGGTTGATTCTGTCTGATTCTGTTCATGGTTAAAGGGGTCACAAAAGGGTTTACCTTATGTCAACATTTCTTTTTTTGCTTTAGTGAATGTAATTATGCAGACCGACATGTGAGGGAGGATTGGACAGTGGGACAGAAAAGGGAAGGCACACACTCACTCCCATTAGCAACTCATTTGGGTGGGAAGGCAACTGGACAGGGAGAGAAGAGGGGGTACACAGACTCATTGCCTCAGTCACACACCTTCTCACTTGCTCATACATGCACACACTGAAACTGACAAAAAATGTGAGACTGTTTCCCCCATGATCTTTGACCACTACCACCCATATATACACATGTTAGTTCTTTTCAGAAGCTTTGCTTCAGGGATATGCATTGAAAAAACAAACAAATGGTGACACATACTACGTTGCTGGATTAACTATCCACCAATCACTCCTATGCTCCAATTAGCATATCCTTCTCTGATTCCACCCAGATCTTTGTTTGTTTATGCATGCTTGTGTAAACATCCCTAGGAACAATTCAAAAAAGTAGGACCAAAATGTTCTGATTACTTAGTTGATCTGTAGTCTTGTTTCCCATCTCTTCCTCACCAATCTCAGTTAATCCAACTGTGTGCTGTCCAAAAGTGGGAAAAATTAGAGCCACACAGTTAGTAGAGACTCCTATGGTAATATAATCCAGCAAAACTATCCTTCCCATATGACCATCTCACCCTTGTTTAAAGAGCTCTAACAAAGGAGCATCCACCATATTCCATGCAAATTTATTCTAGCTCTTAGTTCATCACAAGGAGTTTTCCTAATATTTAGCCAGAATGTCCTTCCTTGTTCATTTGCTTCCAGTGATTCTTGTCCTACTCCCTGGAGTAGCAGAAAATTGGTTTACTTCTACACGACAGCTCTTCGGATATTTAAAGATGGCTATCATATCCTCTTTCAACGTTATATTTTCCAATCTAAACACATAATTAAAGGATTTGATTTCTAGACTATTCATACCATCTTATGGACATATGCCAGCTTGTCAATATCCTTAAACTGTATTAAACTGTATTACCCAAAACTAGATACATTCTCCACATGAGGCTTGACTAACCAGAACTGTGTAGTATTCTACTTCCGATGACCCAAATGTGATAATTCTGCTAATGTATCCTTAAATAGCATTGGACTTTTTTGGAGCAATACATCACTGCTGGTGAATCATTTTGAAGGAGCTACTAAGACTCCTTGATCTTCTTCACAGATGCTTCTCTCAAACAATTACCCACACTGGTGGGAGTATTTGATTTTTCTGTCTAAATCTGGACTTTACACTAATCTCTGGTTGAAATTAACTTTTGAAACTGTTAAGCTGTTAACATCATCAAGAGTCAGGATTCCAAAGTCTTTGCTATTCCTCTTGGTTTGGTGTCATATGCAGGTTTGATGAATGTGCTCTCATTCCTTCATACAAGTATTTTAATAGTTCTTATTGCTGGAAGAAACATTAACAACCACAGATATGCAGATGATGCCACTTTGATGGCTAAAAGTGAGGCGATGCTGAGGAGCCTTATAACCAAAATGAAAGAAGAAAGTGCAAAAGCTGGGTTACAGTTAAACATCAAGAAAACCAAGATTATGGCAACCAGACTGATTGACAACTGGCAAATAGGGGGAGAAGACATGGAGGCAGTGACAGACTTTATATTTCTAGGTGCAAATATTACTGCAGATGCAGACTGCAACCAGGAAATCAGAAGATGTCTACTTCTTGGGAGGAGAGCAATGACCAATCTTGACAAAATAGTGAAGAGTAGAGACATCACACTGGCAACAAAGGTCCACATAGTAAAAGCAATGGTATTCCCCATAGTAACCTATGGATGCGAGAGCTGGACCATAAGGAAGGCAGAGTAAAGGAAGATAGATGCATTTGAACTGTGGTGCTGGAGGAAAATTCTGACAGTGACTTGGACCACGAAAAGATCCAACCAGTCCATCCTCCAGGAAATAATGCCTGGCTGCTCACTGGAGGGAAGAATATTAGAGGCAAAAATGAAATACTTTGGCCACATAATGAGAAAGCAGGATAGCTTGGAGAAGATAATGATGCTGGGGAAATGGAAGGAAAAAGGAAGAGGGGCTGACCAAGGGCAAGATGGATGGTATCCTTGAAGAGACTGGCTTGTCCTTGAAGGAGCTGGGGGTGGCGAAGGCCGACAGGGAGCTCTGGTGTGGGCTGGTCCATGAGGTCACAGAGTCGGAAGCGACTGAACGAATAAACAACATTTAATTCTATTTTAGTGCTTATATGTTTTAGGTTTTACGTTTGACATTGTATTGTTTTTAGCACTGTTCACTGCTTTGAGTCTCTTGTAAGCGAGAAAGTGTGGAACATAAATCATCATCTTTTTCATCCCTAGATACCCACACACACTTTCCAGAAGTATTTGTTCTGTTCAGGAAACAGGCAGGCCCCAAGCTGAAAAGCTAATGTGAGTAAAGATGTTTAGATTCCCTACAAATGTTGCTGCATGGGACAATGCATAGCCTTCAAAGTCAGCAGCAAGCATTGTGACATTTGTCATCAAGTCCTGAGTGTGTTCATGCTGAAGCCCCACTGAACTTGGTTGGTCTTGATTGAGAAGGACACTTATAGATTTCAGTGGGAATAGAAATGAACTGTTTGTAACTGGTTTTGCTGTAGTAAATGGAAAAGGGAGACAGTTATGTATCTTTTTCCATTAGTATGTTAACGTGTAAAATACAAATGAATAAACTCATAACGAGGCAAACGGAAATCACATAAAGACTTTCTATAGAGTAATGGGAGAGAATTAACAGTAGGATCATTGGTATTCTTCCCCTCTCTCTTTTTCTATATCAGCTGCTTTTACAGTTAAGATCTGTTTCTTCACCATATTAACCCCATGTCTATCTCCCTATGGTAGTAAAACCACAGCTGGCTTTTCCTTCTGTGAGAAATAAGATGAACAATTTGCTATTATCTTGAAGCAGAGATCCATTTGTCAGCTTTTCACGCTGTAAATCTCCCACCCTCTTCTTGCTTCCTACACTTTAATGTGAACAATAAAATATGTTTTATAGCTGGTTATCCTAGCATTTTGTGATCTGCGTTTCCCTCTAAACATATTCCACTATGATACTGTACTTTATCTGTAGTCCTTGGGACTCCTATATTTATAATTAGTTGAGATGAGTAGAGGTATGACTTGTTTTTTAAATACCTTTGAGATGTTTGCAGTTTTTAAATGTTTCTTAATGATAATGTCCTTCTGGGTGAATTCACATATGCACACTTATTGACGGCAGCACCATACGATGTGAAGCTTAGATGAATCAGCCATCACAGATAAATATAGACCAAACTTTAAAATAACCTGGTGTGAGTCATTTCTTAAGTAACACGGCATAACTTTCCAGTTTAGTGACCAGTCTTCTGCCTGGTCATAGTTTGGATATTATAGTTTTAATTTCTTATGGTATATTTTATTATTCTACTGCAAAAGAGATGCCACCAAAACAACAGGAAAAACTTCCTGATGGTAAGAGCTATTCAACAGTAGACTATGCTGCCTGGGAACGTGGTGGAGCTCCTTCTCTGGAGGTTTTTAAACAAAGACTGGATGGGCCAAATAATAAATGGGCCAAAAGTCACAAAAGGGTTTCAACATTTAATACCTCCATGATACCATAGCATGATCTACAGTGTGTGTATGTGTGTGTGGATTTTATAAGTGGATTTTAACTTGTATTTCAACTTTGTGTATCTTGTTGTATGTCTTTTAATAGTGTTTTAATTGCTTGTTTTAATTATGTTGTGTCCTGCCTCGAGCTGCAGAGAAAGGTGGGTAATTACTGTTTAGTGAAATAAAATTGCATTATGTTGCATGTAAAATATATTCAATTTCCTCCCAAAAGAGTTATGAAAACATTAGACGCCTTTGTAATATTTGTCCCACCCTGCATAATCCTGACATTCTGGGCCCTTCCACATAGCCATTTAATCCAGAATATCAAGACAGAAAATCCCACAATATCTGCTTTAAACTGGGTTACCTGAGCCCACACTGCCATATAGTCCAGTTTAAAGCAGATAATGTGGAATTTTATTCAGATGTGTGGAAGTGGCCTCATATAATCCAGATTATCAAAGCAGATAATCCACATTATTTGCATTGAACTGGATTATATGAGTATACACTGCCATATAATCCAGTTCAAAGCAGATTATCTGGATTTTATATGGCAGTGTGGAAAGGGCCTTAAGCAAGCGGAAGGGGGGATCTCTGCAAGGTTTGAAACCTCTCTGTCTATCCACCGCGTTACTTCCAAGCCCAGGGTGCATCTTCACTGTAGAAATAATGCACCGTGATGGCTCAACGATCTAGGGCCCATCCACACAGCCATGTAACCCAGAATATCCAGGCAGAAAGTCCCACAATATCTGCTTTGAACTAGGTTTTCTGAGTCCACTCTGCCATATATCCCAGTTCAAAGCAGATATTGTGGGATTTCCTGCCTTGATGTTCTGAGTTGTATGGCTGTGTGGAAGGGCCCATAGACTCAAGGGAGTTGTAGTTTCACAAGTTTTGTAGCCTTCTCTTCCCAGAGTGCTGGCTCTGCCTGCTCCATTGTGCCCACCGGCGGCGGTCAGGTGCGGTTCCCGCTGCGCTCCTCTAGGGGGCGGGCGAGACAAGGCGGCGCTGGCGCTGCGCGGCTGCTGCTGGCTCCCTGACTCTCTGGCTGTGCGGCGGGCGGGCGGGCGGGCGGGATGGGGCTGTGAGGCAGGCGGGCGGGCATCGCCCAGGCCCCTCGCCCGCCATGCCAGGCAAAGCCCAGCACTTCCAAGGGCCCCAGGTCAGCTGCTGCTCCAAGTACCTGCTCTTCGCCTCCAACGTGCTCTTCTGGGTGAGACAGCCACAGAAGAAGGGGCGCGCGGGAAATGGGGGCTCGCGGGGGGAATGTGGGCGCGCCGCTGTGCTCCCGGGGTGCAGGAGGGGAGGGAAAGGAGGGGGCGGAGAGCCCACTTTGGGGGAGTCCGGGGGCGCTGGCGCTGGGTCATTCCGCCCCTTCTTGTCCGCAGCGAGCCTGGGCCTGCCTGGGAAGGAGGGAGTGGGGCTGGGTGTCCGATGCCTGCTGGGAAACCAGCCGAGGCTCCTGTCTTTTTGTGTCGGGAATAGAGAGAGCCCTTCCTCAGCAAAGGGGGAGGGGGAGGGGGAGGGGGGGTCTGTTGTGCTATTGGGATGCCTCTGGAGGCCTTGTGGGGTTACTCCGCCTCTAGGACTGCTCCATTTCCCCCACACTTAGGGTGGAATGAAGGCAGTTTGGCATCACCTTCCTGCCTGGGAAGTGGAGTTTGGTGAGGCCCCAGCACTCCTTGGCAGGGAAACCTTGTCGAAATATACAACTCCCATGGTTCCATAGCACTGAGCCATGCCTTAATTCTACAGTGCAGGCATGGGCAAACCTGGGCCCTCCAGATATTTTGGGACTTCATCTCCCAGAAATCCCAGCCAGTTTGCCGACTGTTAGGGATTGTGGGAGCTGCAGTCCAAAACACCTGGAGGGCCCAAGTTTGCTCATGTCTGTAGATGCACCCTAAGAGGCAGAAGCAAGTATCCTAGGGTGCACCTACACTGTGAAAATAATATACTTTGCACTTAAGATTTCCAAGGGTGCATCACAGTTAAAGTAGAATGGTAGTGCTACAATTTTGGAGCGTGACAGAACCCAAGGAACGGTCATGCTAGTTCATTTACAGCAAAAGCAATAGTCCTGCAGTCACTTAAAGACTAAAAAAATTACTAGAACAATTTTATGTCGTGACTGTGATTGTTTTTTTTATAGTTTTAATGGTTTTCGTCTATTGTCATATGTTGCTGATCTGATATGTCATGTTTTCATACATGTGAGGCATTGAATTTTGCCATTCATAAAGTTGTGAATCGCTTTGAGTCCCCTCAGGGCTGAGTAAAGTAGTATATAAATGTAATAAATTTGCACTGGAGAAAGAATGTGATCTGACACCGCTTTACTGTCATGATTCAGTACTGTGGAATTATCGTGGGAGCTGCCCTTTTACAAGGCCTTTAGCCTTCTCTGCCAAAGAGTGTGGGTGCCTCACCCAAACTACAACTCCCTCAATTCCAGATCAGGGTTCAGTTCTTTACTTGACCATGGAAACCCATTGTCTGACCTTTGGAGTCACATACTCTCATCCCCAGCAAACCTTGTGATATGGATGCCATAAGTCAGAAACATCATCAGACCTTGTGATATGGATGCCATAAGTCAGAAACATCATCAAGGCATGCAACAAAAAAAAGGAAACTAGTGAGAGTTTTGGAACTTGGGGCACTTTTTCATCCCCATGAATATTTGCATGCCCTCTCGGCCTCCAGTTGAAAAAAGAAATCATATATCCATACAAGAACCGTATGTGTTCCAATTGTATGAGCTTCATGGCTCTTTAGCAGGAATGGGCAAACTGCAGCCCTGCAGGGAGTTGAAGTTTTGGACTTCTACTCCCACAATTCCTAACAGCTGGTAGGTATTAGGAATTGTGGGAGTTGGAGTCCAAAACACCCTGTGGGCTGAAGTTTGCCTATGCCTACTCTTTCGGGACCCAATTCCAAGAAACATAGTTTAAAGTGCTAAAGTCTGAAGAAGCAGCTTGCTTTCTCTCTATTGGCATTTCCCTCCCAAATGCTCTACTGCAATGGTTCCCAACCTTTGGGCCTCGTGGTGTTTTGGACTTCAACTCCCAGAAATCCCAGCCAGCTTATCAGCTGTTAGAATCTGTGGGAGCTGAAGTCCAAAACACCTGGAGGCCCAAAGGTTGGGAACCACTGCTCTACTGATAAAGGGAGAATTAAACAAATCCTCAATTGCACCTGATGGCTGTCTTTATCAGAAGCAAATTCCTGAAATTGGTTGATTGGCTTTGAGGGACCAACTTGGGGAATGTGGCAGAACACACCCACCCAATGGTTTGCTTAATGCCTGAGAAATGCATCAAAATTGGAGCAGCCTCCCTTAGTCAGGTAAGAGCCAGACAGTGAGCAGGTATGCAAAAACCGGCCAGCTCTGCAACTCAGCTTGCTCAAGAGGAAAGGAATGCAGACCAGAGGCAGGTGTTGCACGGTCAGAACAAATGAATTATCTTGGGGAAGAGAACAAAGGTTAACATGGCCTTTCCTTATTACTGTTATTATTATTATTTCCTGCTTCCAAGCTTGTGTAGTTTGATAAAACAAATACATGACGGTGTCCATTGGTCCATCTAGTCAAAAATTGTTGTATGGGCATCATCTCAGGGGAAAGGTCTACCCATTGCCCATGCATCAAGGTCTTTAGAGTTGAACCTGGGATCTTTATATACAAAGTACAGTCATTCGCTGGGGTTGACGGCAGAGCCCCCCTGTTAAAGTTAAAAACTGTGAATACAGAAAATTCTATTTGTTTTACCTGAGAGACCACATATCTGGAAATATCTAGGTCTTCCAGTATGCCTCTATGGACATGTTTGCTGGAAGCTGAATACAGAATCACATTATGGAGGGCCTAGAGATTCCTAAAGAGGTGTTCTCTCTAGAAATTTCTAGGTCCTCCAGCATGAGTGGAGGAAATCGACATTAGAGCCACACTCTGGAGGACATAGAGAATGTTTTAAATCAGATCTATGAGTAATCAAAACCGCAAATATGGAGGGACGATTGTGTGTAGCATTACAACTCAGCTTTATGCTCTACACTTCTTTCTTTCAGTTTTTCCTTTTTTGGTGTGTGTGTGTGTGTGTATACAGGCATATGTATGTATGGCAGAATTCTTCTAGCCCTGGCAGGAAAAAAGTGGGAAGTAATTTTCTGACTATTAATGTTACATCCGATTTTGTGCATTCTGTTAGATTAGATTCAGTGGAACAGCACCCAAAGTTAGCTTCTTTTGTGGGCATGTACAAAGAAGTTCTTTAACTCATTACTCTTGATCAAACTTGTATTCATTGCTGTGAATTGCATGCTCAGCTCATCCTGGCCAGGAGCCTTTTGTTTGGTGAGCGTCTTTTCTATTTGGATTTGTCCTTTTGATTTGCTTTGTGCCTATGTTTTTCATTCAGCCCTTAGCCCGCACCCTTCTGAGATGCCCTCTCTTGTACTCAGGTGTATTGTTGAATTTGTAGCAAGTGCTCTGCCCTGACTGCTGCAGTGGGAAGTACCAAAACAAAAGGATATGAAAGGAAATGATAGTTTGCTGGGAGCGGTATGATAGTGCACCTGTACTAACAATATGAGCCAGCAGAGATCACTCAGGAAATAGATTACCATAGCTTTTCTACCCCTGAATGTTATCTGAAAAGCTGGTAAACATCTGAGAGCATTTTAGCTGGGGAGTTTGTTATTCCTCACTATTTCCAACCTTTGTTTTTTCTTCTTGTGATAGTTGTGGGAAGTTGTGCTATGGGGCTATGAATTCACCTGCCTGTTTTTGGCTGGATTTACACTGCCATGTAATCCAGTTCCAGAAAGCAGGTTAATTGCATTGAAATGGATTATGTGAGTCTACATTGCCATATAATCCAGTTCAATTCAGTTAATCTGCATTCTGAAACTGGATTATATAGCAGTGTAGATCCTGCTTGAGTGATTGGCAGACTTTTGATTTACAGTATTTTTTTTACTAGAACTGTGGTCCACCAAGAGAAGCCATGTGCAGAAATGGAATATGGTCAGCCTCCCACATTTGCAGATTTAACTTTTGTAAATTTGATTATGTGTGTTCTTGATAAGTATGGCCTGTAGGAATCTCTAGGTCCTTCATTGTGACTCTATGGTCAACTTTCACCAACTTCTTTGTTTCCATAGTATAACAGAAGAAGAGACCAGTTTGTTAAACAACTGAAAGTCAGAACCTTTTGCCAATTTGCTAACAGATCCATGAACTCATTCACCCCTGGCTGCTTGGTTATTTCATTGGTTTGTGGCTTACCAATTCGTGCTCCCTCTGTTTATTTGTGGTCCCCCACCCAGTGGTTGACAAAACCCTTGAAGACTTTGTGGTTAAATAGGAGTGCCCTGAAGTCCAGATATCAAACTTGCTGCCAAAATTGATGTTTCCACATGACACAGCTCTGTGTGATCAAATACTTTTGCTTGCTACATTACCTGACTGTGATAATAGGGAAATTTACATATGATTGTGGCTTTAATTTAAAGTCAATAGAAATAAGTTCAATTAATAAACATTAATCCAATAGATTGAAAAGATATTAAGCAGAAATATTAAGCAATTAAAAGAGGTTTAAAAAGTTTAGAATCATTCAAAGGAAATAATTGAGGCCTAAAGCCTGTGTTCAACGGACATGTTTTTATTTGGTGCTTAAATGGAAGCAGTTTTGGTGTCAGTTGCGTCTCCAAGGGAAGGGAATTCCACCACTTGAGTATATGGGCCACAGGCTGTGGTTTTGTACAGATATTCTCATGTATATTTTAGTATACCAACACTGTACAGTTTGCCGATCCGTGTACTTGAATTGTTATTCCTAGGTAGTGACATGTGCCAGAATTTCTGGATGATAATCTATTATTCTTTTGATTACTGAAAGACTATCCTTTTCCTCAAATAACATGTGATAGATAATTTGGATCCTCATGTTGTTGAGGTGTTAAGCCAGCAGTCCCCAAAAATAGGGGTATGTAAGATTCTTCTCTTTTCAAATTATACCTCTTGTGTTTATACCATTACAAATAAAAGTCCTCCTGTTGTGTAGCTTTTTCTTTAAAGCCTCCTTACATCAGAAGCGCTACTGCCAAAGAATAAAGGTGAAAAAGTAAAAATAAATGCACAAAATCATGTGAAAACAAAATTAAAAGTATTAGATCGTTTCAGAAGAAAGTATTGCTTTGGGTCTCTGATCAGAGAGGGCTTTCCTGAAGCACAGGAAGAGGGCTGTGGAAGGCCAGACCTGCTGCTGGAGGAAAGCTGTGGTGAGATTTTGGGCTGCCCTTCTCTCCTCAACTGCCTCCTTTGACTTGGTCTTTGTTTGTTTGCCAAGACCGCTCCTTGGGGTCATATTTTTCCCCTCTTGCAGATAACTCCCTTGTCGTACACAATTGACTTACAAACTCCCCTTCTCCAAAATTTTCGGTGACCGCTCCTCTGGGCCACAAAGTATCCACCAAAAGTAATGCAGCAGAAGATATCTCCAGAAGTTCTGAATTGGGCACATAGCTCCAGCTTGAATTTCTAGGGTTTAAAATTGTGTGGAGACCCTCAGTAGATAGAAAACTTTCCTCTTCACAAAGGAAGCCTTCTATATGGAGAGGGTAACAGAAGTGCTTAATTTACACATTTTAAGACTGCCTCAGGAGAGGTGTAATTTCACAGTCCTCAGAATTGCTGTGCATACAGGTGTGAACATACCTTGTGTTTGTTCAGTGTAACGTGAACATCTTTCATGTTTGGTGTACATTTCTTTTACCAAGTAAAAATGTAGAAACAGTATTGGGTCCTGTATTGTAGCAAAACAAAAATACTTGCTTTAATTTTTAAAGCAGGAAATCTAATCTCTATCCTTCATACATCTTCAGGGCATAAGCAAATTATTCTGTCTTTGGAAACAGAAAGGAACATTTGCCTCCAACCAGAGCATATAAGGAGACTTCAAACTGTTCAAAATATAATAAAATTCTTACATAAGATTATTTAGAAAGTAATGTGCTGCCTTTGGACACTGGACAGCCAGCCTCCACATTTGCTGGGGTTAGAGGTGTAGGACCCATATAAAAATGGAAAACCCACAAATAAAAAGCACTCTCCTCCACAAGAACACTTCTTTAGGAGTTACGGTCCTTCAGTGCAACTCTGTCCAACAACCACAGGAAACTGACCACAGAGTGGCACATTTATTAATACAGTCGTCCCTCCACATTCGCAAGGTATGCATTCACAAATTTGATTATTCATTGATATTGTACTCATTTATTGCTGCCGTCTCCATTGCTGCCCTATACATATCTTTCTAGGCATTTTTGGATCCTCCAATGCAATTCTATAGTTAGCTTCTGTCAGATGTTCACCATTGAATCATACTAGATTTTAAAAATAGGCCTATAGTAAGATTGTAAAATTCTATAGTAAGATTGTTCCACTTTTGTGAGGAACCATGCCCCTGATGCCTATGAAAGTTGAGAGCTGTCTGTATGATAATAATAATGTAAACATATGGGCATTTATATGAAATAATGTAACTGATCTGCATTGTCTGCTGTTTTGTCCATAAAATAGTGTTCTTCACAAGAATTTTATTGCATTAGAATAAGTTTCAAAGTTAGAATCCTGTCCCGAATGGCGGTGATCGTTCCAGACTATTGGTCACATTTGAAAGTCATAATAACATTGTGTTGTTTTGAATGAGTGCAATTGTTGAGGAAGCTGTGATTAATTATAGTCTGTTCCTATATCATATTTCCTGTTGTGATGAAAATTGACCTTGTACTTCTTGTTCAGTGAACACTGCTGTTTTTAAAAAATTACTAAAGTGTTACACTGCTCTAGTAGTACTCTCTATGTGGCTCACAATGCAGATTAAACAAGGCTACTGTAATAATCAAATCTACCAAATAATGAATACAACCTCAAATGTTGGAATCAACACTTAAGTTATTAATTTTTCCATCAGCTTCAGTTGTAATAGTCTTGGGTTTTTTTTTCTAAATAAGCTTCTTGATGCAGGGAGTTCTGTATCGGAGTAATCCTAGGGAAAGGTAGAACTTAGAGTGATCCATTCTGCCTCAGACAGGCAAGAGCGGCCACAACCAAGCCTCTTCAGAGGAACTCAGTTCCAGGTAGTTGTAGGTGTAACACTAAATTTAGATAAGATTGAAAGGACACCTATGTTGTGCAAATCCTGGGAATTGATTCAGCTTGCCGAGAGAGCAGGGCGAGGCATATCTGACCAGCCTTTGATTACAAAAGATTTAGTAGGCACCTGGCAGAATAATTACATGAATATGTCTCATGCAAAGTGAGAGTTGCAGCTGTTGTTCTCTTCCCTTGTGTTTCTTGAGTGCCTTGTTCAGATGGCATTGCATTGCCTGGTGGAATTATAAATATAAGAGCTCTTCAATGAAATTGATTTTCTGGCTCGATTTCAGTAAGGAAGCTGCCCTCTGAGATGATCTTTGTCAGAGATGTAGCATAGTGTAGTAATCCAAGACAATTTTACTTAGTGTGGTTTGCCCTTGAACTGGTGCTGGGCCAGAAGTCGTCAGCTGTGGCCAGTGATAAGTTTCCTGAAAAGAGAGAAACAATTGTACTGAATGGGTATGAATATGGTACCATTCCCTGAAAAATATTGCTGTTCGCTTACATCAGATTAGAAATTCTGCTCTCAGATGTCTGCATACAACCTTTTTCAAAGTCTTATACAAATAGACTGCTTTTGGAAGAGTTTGGTTTGTACATCAAGCTACTGGTTCTTAACTCTTGAATTTTGAGAGTACACAGGGACAACATCTGGCCAGATGCTGCAGCCACTGTCTTTGCTTCATTTTCTAATTGTTGGGAAATTTTAATGGTTTATGTTATATCTTGAAATCAATCACATACCTTTTGTGTTAGTAAAGCCTGTTCCACATTTTAAAATTCTGAGATGTATTGTTTATTAGAAATATTTCTGTAAAGCTGCTTAATTTTTATAAGTTCAGAAGAGGTTTACAGTACCATAATACAATAACACCATCTTAACAGAACACAGTAATGTGTGAGAGAGTTCAGAACAGTTTCTAGCTGGAGGAAAACAAAAGAAAAATTACTTTTTGTGAGTGCTTGAAAAATGCCAGTGCTGCAGAGACATGAAGGGTGATCAGTCCCTAGAAAGGATCTGCTTGAATTCACCATTAAACAGAAATCTTTAGCTGCAAAGACAATTTAAAGGTTGGTATGGTACAAGAAGAGAAACGTGGTCTTCCAAAAGTTGGTAGATTACACTTCTCAGCAGTCACCATCTTTGGCTACATTTTGGGCTGTTGAGACATGTGATTCTGGCTTTTAAGAAATCCAACGAGCGTTATAGCATCTCTTAAGAGCCTGTATCCCCACTATAGGATCTCCTTATTTCTTCTAGAATTTTTATTTCTATCTTCTTTTGGGTAAGGATTTAGTTGCTTTTGTAAGGGCCCTTCAGCACAGCCATATAACCCAGAATATCAAGACAGATAATCCACGATATCTGCTTTGAACTGGATTATCAGAGTCCACGCTGCCATATAATCCAGTCCAATGTGAATTTTATACAGCTGTGTGGAAGGGGCCTTGGGCTCTCTTTTTTCCCTTGCTTGTCTTATTCAAGAGTTATTCATTATTGGACTTGTTACTGTTCTTTAGAGAGAATTACAACCCAGTTGCTGGAGAGTTGACTATGTAATTACACAAATCAGAGGGGAGATAGGCTTGCCTGAATATGGATATCTTATGCATCAGGATTGGGCAGAGAGATCAGCAAAGAAATGAAACAAGAATGGTTTTCCACCTTTCCCTCTCAAACTAAGGGGTTGCCACTTGTCAATTAATTTGGATTCTGTCTCAGGTTCTGTTATCACCTTCTAACCACCTGAAATCCCAATTTGGCTAATTCAGACAAACCAAAATAACACCTGCAGTCCATTTGAGCATTCTTGAGTTTCAGGATATTTGTATGAGAAGTAAGCAGACTCTTTTGGGCATTTATGATATGCGTATGCGTACATAGATTACATATACAGTTCCCTTAGAGAGAAATGCAAATGTGTCAGTGTCCATATGCTTGCTTTCATCTCATTTCATAACATTGCCTATAGCATTACATATTGCATATTCAGTACATTACATCATATGACCATCAAAATGTTTCACTTGTTTATTTATCTAGTTTAAATGTCTTTAACAGACTTTGTAATAGTTCCTGATTCATGGTGTTGTTTTTTTACTCATGGTGACTGATACCAGTTTATCATGGGATTTAACTTGACAAGATGTGTTCATAGGGGGTTTACCTTTGCTGAAACTAAGACTGAAAGAGTGTGACTTGACCAAGGTGAGTTTGCATAGCAGAGCAGGTATTCAAACTCTGGTCTTCAGAGTTGTAGTCCAGTGCTCTCTAACCACTTCACTACATTACACTATACAACTTTCCTCTTGCATCCGCTAAGAGGCTATTCTTAGTTACATCTCCTCACATACACATATCACACTGCTAAGATGTTATATATCACATCTCCTATCTTACATCATAGGAGGGTCACTATAAATCAGAAATGATAACAACAAAGATGTTTAGCCCAGACTGAATGTGCTGTTAAGTTCACAATACTGTACTCTACTCACATATTCTAAATATGTAGCCTTCCATCTTATACCATATATACTATACTTCATAGGTTATACTAGGTTACACCCTACACTTGCTAAGTGTATTCCCAGGCTGCAAAGCTGTCAGATGAATAAGCCTGGGAATTATTACAAGGTTTGCAAATAAACAAGATCATGGGGATTGTATTTTGTCGGACCTCTTTGTCTGAAAGGACTTGCTTCCCGGAAGATGTGAGATTAACTTACAAAAAATGAGTGTAAAGTCCTTCATTTTCCATCCTGAAAGAAGTAATGCTCCAGTGTATTACTGTCTGGCAGGTGGCAAATGTGTTTTATGCACATGCTTCGTTGACTTCAGCATCCTTTGTCCAGAGACTTTTAAGCCACAGCATGTGTCATGTCTAAATATGTGTCTGGCTTGAAGTAAGGAAACGAGGCTCTCTGGGATTGTTGGGGAAAAAAACCTTGAAGGACACCTTGTTCTCCCTGTGATTGTAGCACTGGAAGGTCTTTTTTGACGTGGTCATTTTTGGCATTTGAATTGTGCTAATGTAATATTATATTTGCATGAATCTTGATGTTGTGACCGTGGGTATTATCAAATCAGAGTAAGGATTTTGCCTTCCCAAATTCTTCTAATATTTGATAGCTTTAGTATTTTGTAGTAAGTCTATACTTTTTTGTGCACTCTCCTTATTTCATTTTTTAAAAATTGCCCTTACTATATCAAAAAGCATATGGTGAAGTGATTCTTGGTAGTAGTGAATCTAAACCCCACATTCTATTGCGTGACGTATTTTGTGTGATATATTCACATGAACTTTGCTGGGGATTAAAGAATGGCCGAGTATGAAGTTGGCTTTAGATAAAGGCCTGATTCAAATATAGCTATAATATTTTAAGTAAATAAAGTTTAACATAGAATCATAGAATCATAGAGTTGGAAGAGACCTCATGGGTAATCCAGTCCAATCCCCTGCCAAGAAGCAAGAAAATCACATTCAAAGCACCCCGACAGATGGCCATCCAGCCTCTGCTTAAAAGCCTCCAAAGAAGGAGCCTCCACCACAGCCCGGGAGAGAGAGTTCCACTGCCGAACAGCCCTCACAGTGAGGAAGTTCTTCCTGATGTTCTCCTTTCCTGTAGTTTGAAGCCATTGTTCTGTGTCCTAGTCTGCAGGGCAGCAGAAAACAAGCTTGCTCTCTCCTTCTTATGACTTCCCCTCACATGGCTTAGTCGTGGTTTAATAAGCCAAACATCATTATTTCCTGCTCTACTGTTTTGTATACCACCTCTTCCATTTCTTTTATAGTTAGAATTAAGTATCTCATCAAATCACAACTGGAGAATTGTGGTTTAATCTCAGTTTATCAATTAGATTAGGAAGTAAAATAAGACTAAACCAAAATGTCCCTATTTGCATGTAATGAGAAGATTTGATTTAAACAAACCAAAACAGAATAAGTGAAATCAGACATAAAGGGTATCATACAGAGATTATACTTTTAGTAACATGCTATGTTTTGTTAAACCAAAAGCCTTATATCTGACCCAGCCCAAATTTAAACAGGACTGCAGAGTAGTGATGTTTCTTTGTGTTTCTTTAAGTGAAGCAAACTTGTTCAGCCTGAATAAGAGGAGACAGAGTTGATTTGATAACCTTCTCTAAATAACTGAGGGATTGTCAATGGAAGATCAAGCAAACTTATTTCCTGGTTCCCTGATAGATGTGACTCAAATCAATAGACTCGAACTACATGAAAGGAGATTATTATTATTATTATTATTATTATTATTATTATTATTATTATTATTATCTTTATTTATATCCCACTTTTCTCCCCGTGGGGACTCAAAGTGGCTAATAATACAAAAGTTAAAAACAATTACATAGTAACAGTGTGGTAAAAACAGAATTAAAATAGAGTAAATATGATCTTTTAAACTCATATCCCCCTCCCCCCCCAAATCCTACCCAACCTCCCCAAAGTCTGCCCCTTATCCTTCCTCAAATGCCTCCTGGAAGAACAAAGTCTTGACCTACTTGTGAAAGGCCAGCAGGGATGGGCCATTCTGGTCTACCTTGGGAGGGAGTTCCACAGCCTGGGAGCAGCCACCGAAAAGGGCCTTTCTTATGTTTCCACCAAGTGCGCTTCAGCGGGTAGTGGGATTGAGAGAAGGCCCTCCCCAGTAGATCATAGATGTCTCCCAGGTTCATAGAAAGAGAGATGGTCCTTCAAATAACCTGGACCGGAGCCATATAGGGCTTTGTCGGTCAAAACTAGCACTTTGAATTGCACTCAGAAATGTGTTGTCAGCCAGTGGAGCTGTTTCAACAGAGGAGTTGTATGCTCCCTGTAGCCAGCCTCAGTTAGAAGTCTGGCTGCTGCTGTTTGCCCAACTGAAGTTTCTGAGCACCTTTAAAAGGCAGCCTCGTGTAGAGTGCATTACAGTAGTTCAACCGGGATGTAATCAAGGCATGCACCATTGTGGCCAGATCTGACTTCTCAAGGAACGGGCACAGTTGGCACACTAGCTTTAACTGTGCAAAAGAACTCCTGGCCACTACTGATACCTGGGCCTGCAGGTTCAGAATCCTGAATCCAGAAATACCCCCAAACAGCAAGCCTGTGTTTTTTTTGGGGGGGAGGGGTGACTCCCATCTAACACGGGCTGACTCCCTGTTCCCAGATCTGTCTTACGACTGTCTAGGAGCATCTCTGGATTAAGCTTCAATTTCCAGCTGCTCATTAGGAGTTCTGATCATATGAGTTACTTGACAATGAAGTACACTACCTTAGAAATGGCAGACCTTCCTCTGTTGTACAGTTTAATATAGAGGCGAGATGACCATTGTTCAGAGATGCTTCCTGAGCAAGCAGTAGGTTGGGCCAAGTGCCTTGGGGAGTCCTTTAAAACTGAGTCACTATGTTGGGCTATTCCAATAGCTCCAAGTTCCCTTATGTCCCACTAGTTGAGAAACCTATACACAAATTTCCACAGACTGAGGACTATTAAGGAAGAAGCCACTGCCATAGACAAAGCCTAATGCGTGGGTAGGGAAAGAACACTTATGAATGCTGTTGCTGTTCCAGGAATATGTAGCTCCCACTATGAGAACAGAGTGGGCATTGTTTGTGCTGTGCCAGCCTTTGAATTATACCAAATGCTGTGTCTCTAGCCTTCAGTTTCCCAGGGCTTATAAATCAGGATTCATTTCAGTGAGGCATTTTGCCACTAAAAATGGGGTTGGAAAGTGTAATAGATGTTCTGTACTATGGTCTTGCAGATTTGATTTAAGAGAGAGAAGTATGTTCTTTCCTTTTAAGACTTGCTTTGATGATGACGTTCTATTGATGCAGGAAGGTAGTCTTTGTGACTAGTGTGTTTCTTACCCTGTTTCCCCTAAAATAAGACATCCCCAGAAAATAAGACCTAGTAGAGGTTTTGCTGAATTGCTAAATATAAGGCCTCCCCCGAAAGTAAGACCTAGCAAAGTTTTTGTTTGGAAGCATGCCCAATGAACAGAACACCAGAGCATGCAGGATCGGTAAATGTGTACGTCCCATAAAGTGTTATACATGAAAATATTGGTAGTAACAAGAAATTCTTGATAAGATTCACAGTTTGTCTGGTTATGCTGGTTTATAATGACAACTACTGTACAATATATAATAAATGTTCCTTTTTTTTGTTCAACAATAAATGTGAATTCTTCTTCATGGAAAAATAAGACATCCCCTGAAAATAAGACCTAGAGCATCTTTGGGAGCAAAAATTAATATAAGACACTGTCTTATTTTCGGGGAAACATGGTATCTGTTAAGGATACAGAGAGATCAAGCTCTGGAATCAGTGCCAAAGTTCTCTGTTACTTTGACTAAAGCATGCAAGAAATATGGCCTCCAAAGCCAATGAGACTGTTTACCACTGAAATGAAAATAGCTGAACAAGCCACAGCAACTGTTTTCTGATTGTGTGTGTGTGGTTGGAGAGTGTATTTGGTGCATATTTAACTCTGGAATTTATCAGCTACCAGCTCAATGCCATTGGCAATGTCCCTTTTCTGATTTTAATTTATAAATGTGTAAATTGTGGGCTCTACAAATGGATATACAGTGCTCCCTCACTAATTCGCGGTGCGGGTTCCGTGGATTCGCTATTTCGCAGATTTTCCCATCCGGCCCGCCCTCCCCTCACAGGCACAAAAGGACTCAGTTTGAGGCACGTGACCCGGCCCGTGCTTTCTCCTCAGCTACCTGCAGGCAGTGCCAGTAGGCCCTGCCTGCGCCTCATCACCTCGGGAACAACAAGAAATACAGTACAAAATGTTAAAAGAGGAAAAGAGGGAGGGAGGCTATATTTATTGAAATAAATAGAGTGCCGCTACTTCACGGTTTTTCACTTTTCACAGGTAGGCCAGGAACTTAACCCCCAGAAAAAGTGAGGGCACATTGTACTTGAAGTTTAGTACTTCAGGAAAAATTGGAGCTGGAAGGGGCATGTTGTGTCCCTATTTTTCTCTGCAACACGTTGAAAGAGAATCCGACATTCATTTTGTAAAAAAGTATCTTGCAACCTATACCAGTGGTTCTTAACCTGGGTGTCCCCAGATGCTTTTGGCTTACATCTCCCAGAAATCCCAGCTAGTTTAGCAGCTGTTAGGATTTCTGGGAGTTGAAGGCCAAGAACATCTGGGAACCCCAAGTTGAGAACTACTGACCTGAGACTTGGTCTCAGTTCCTCTGCCTCTTATAGACTTGACTCTCCCTTTTCCTCTGGTCCCTTGCTTTGTGATTATAAGGTGGAGTGAAACATAAGCGTGTACCCCAAACTACAAATTAGGCTGTCATCCTAAATACATAGTAGAGACTAAGCCCCATTGGATTCTGTATAAATAGGCAATAATCAATGCTGGTGGAGAGGAAGAAGAAGAAAGGTAGAACATGAAAGGCAAAATGGAGACTGATTACAGAAACTGTAGTTAGTTTGGTCCTGCATTCAATTATTACCAAGCTCTGGTATCCAAACCGGTAGTGGTGGTCGACCACTCTAATGATCTTTCTGCTGCTAGTGAAACCCAACTCACTGTTTGGATGCTTGGGAGATACCCCTTGTTGCTAATTAGTTTTAGGTGGCTGTCATGTCCAGGTGTCGGGAGACTGGAAAAGCTGTTGGTGCGACAGTAGCTTCTTTTCTAGCCCAGGCTTGTAATCCTCACTAATCTCTTAATCCAGGCAAACTTCATTATAGCTTCTGGGTATATCTTCTATGAATCTAAAAGCTTCAAGCAATGTTGAAAGTACTTTGACTGGGGAAGCTGGTAGAATGAATAGTTGTTTCTCATCAGTGTATTCAATATATGGAAGGTGGCTGTTGGAGACAAAATGTGGTGTGGACCCTGGTAGATTTAATTCAGCAGACAGTGCCTATGATGTGCTACTGGGGTGTAGATGGGGAAGAACACTGCACTCTATTGTTGCACTCTTTGTGACAAGTACTTTTTGTCTTTTGCAGTTGTTGGGAGCTGCGTTCTTGGCCATTGGTCTTTGGGCCTGGGCAGAAAAGGTAAGCTTGACCTGTGTCTTCTTAGACACAGTGATAGGGAATTTCCTGTTGGTATATCTTGTCTCTGCTCCCCCACCCTCAGCATCCAGGATCATCAGTAGCTCTGTTGCTTCTGAAAAACTGGTATAGGCACTAGTTTCCTGAACCCATTGGTATTAGGTTAGTCAATTAGTTGTTTCTCACCTTGACCGTTCTTCCATTTCCCTGTGCTAATTTCATACTTGTGGGTATCCTGCTGGGACATTTGATGATACCAATACTCACTTAGACAGATTCAGAGTGGGGTTTCTTATGTTCACATATTGTTTCTAAATACCCTATTTCCAGTTACAATATCACTGAAGTCAACCTTCTTTTGAAACAGTCCTTAATTTTAGTCTATTAAAGAAAATATTACAGTGAGAAGGGAAAATGTCATGCAAAAGAAGTGACATCTGTAGACTTGTATATTATTCTGAAACATATACATGGAAATACATTTCTAGTTAAATTGTTTGCAATGTAGCTTTCCCTCCATTGTGGGATTAAAGTGGAGGGTTCTGCTTAGCTGGGACAGGGGCAAAAAATTAAGCCCTCCTCCCCATTTCATCACTGACTGTTGGCTAAAAAAATAACACAATCACATAAGGGACAAACTTCATGCTGTTTGGTCTTTCTCCTTTGAATTTAATTTCCCGATCTTAAGTAATTATCAGCTATAAATTATGATGACTCAGGTATCCAGAGACACTTGGCAGTTTTTGAGGTGAGCCATCCATTAGAGCAATAAAACCACAGGTGGGATTTGTGTGTGACCTTGTATCAGATGCTGTGCTGTCAGCTGCAAGCCATCCATTGCTGGGTAATCATCAATGGATCACGCCTGCTTGAAGTGGTTATGTGAAAAAGTGCCAGGTTTTGCATTGATACCTGCTTTTGTCCTTAATGTTGAATTCTTTTGTTGCACATTCTGCTACCTATTTACACAGACATCCTATTTTCCGTGCCCATATATACACAGAATTAGGAGCACCTTTCTGCTCTAACTTAGCTTAATACATTATTTCCTTATGGGAAAAGCCTTTCTCTTTCTATAGCAGGGGGTGGGAAGCCACTGCTCCACTTTCCAGTGCTCTCCAGGTCTCCACAAACTGTTGCCACCTAGGGCCATCTTAATTTAGATTTGCCCAATATTTTATATATAAATTTCATATCCTCTACTTTCTGTCTTTGCTCTCCCATTGTTTACATACATCTTATTTATTTTATTATTTATTTAATTTATATCCTGTTTTTATCCCACATGGCACCCAAAACACCTTACACCAAACATTAAAACTGTGTAGATGAATCAGTTCGAAATACAACATTTTAAAAAGCACCAAATGCAATCTGCATTAAAATGTTATTTTAAAATATTTTAAAATGTTTTAAAAATATTTTAAAAGCTACTCCAACCAGTTAAAAGTTTGAAGGCCTATTTAAACAAGGGGATCTTTGCCGGCTGGTGGAAAAGAGATCTGGGAGTGGGTTCACCAAGCCTCCCTTAGTAGGGAGTTCTGTAGCTGCGGAGCAGCCAGAGGGAAAAAGAGAAAGCTTGGTATTTGTGTGTGTGTTGTGTGTGGAGTGGGATAGAGGGAACACACACACACACACACACTATCTATATATATAAAAGAGTGATGGCATCACAGCAATTCACAAAACAACAAAAGTACAGGTCCCCCAACCTCAAAATTTGACAACACAACCCATCATCCACGCCTCAAGGTTGATACAACAAAAAGAAAAGAAAAATAAAGTCCTAATTAGAGGGAGAGCAATAATTTTTTTTATCCAATTGCTGCCAGTTTAGAGGGCTAATCTCTGCCCACTTGGTTGCCTAGCAACCAAGAGACAGCCAGGTTTTAGTTAGGGGACAGGCAGATTTAGGCCTCACTTAGACTTCTTCCACAGATTATCTAATTTGCACTGGATTATATGGCAGTGTAGACTCAAGGCCCTTCCACACAGCTATATAACCCATTTATAATCTTATATTATCTGCTTTGCACTGGATTATCTTGACTCCACACTGCCATATAATCCACTTCAGTGTGCATTTTATACAGCTGTGAAGAAGGAGCCTCATATAATCCAGTTCTGAGCAGATAATATAAGATTAGAAATATACAGTAGTCTCACTTATCCAACGTAAACAGGCCGGCAGGATAAGTGAATATGTTGGATAATAAGAAGGGATTCAGGAAAAGCCAATTAAACATCAAATTAGGTAATCGTTATACAAATTAAGCACCAAAACATCATATTATACAACAAATTTGACAGAAAAAGTAGTTCCATGCGCAGTAATGCTATGTAGTATTTACAGTAGTATCTCACTTATCCAACACTCGCTTATCCAACATTCTGGATTATCCAACGCATTTTTGTAGTCAATGCTTTCAATATATCGTGATATTTTGGTGCTAAATTCATAAATACAGTAATTACTATATAGCATTACTGTGTACTGAACTACTTTTTCTGACAAATTTGTTGTCTAACATGATGTTTTGGTGCTTAATTTGTAAAATCATAACTTAATTTGATATTTAATAGGGTTATCCTTAATTCCTCATTATCCAACATATTCGCTTATCCAACGTTCTGCCGGCCCGTTTATGTTGGATAAGTGAGACTCTACTGTACTGTATTTACAAATTTACCACTAAAATATCACAATGAATTTAAAACACTGACTACAAAAACATTGATTATGAAAAGGCAGACTGCGTTGGATAATCCAGAACATTGTATAAGTGAATGTTGGATAAGTGAGATTCTTCTTTAATATGAAATAATTACTGGGATAGAATAATGCAGAACAATATAATCTCTAAAACCAGGACAGTAAATAAACAGGGGAATTCCACACAGGAAACAATCAGGGCCAGCTAACACCTCCCAACAAAGTATTCCCATCATCAAAGTCTGGCAAATCCTCTGTTTTCTCAGGGCCACAGACAGTAGAAGCACATAAAATATCGCAAACAACACCACTCTGAAAACAAGGGAATTCCAGGCAGGAAACAATCAGGGCCAGCTAACACCTCCCAACAAAAAATTCACTCAGGGAGGAAACAGCCAGGCTTTAAAGCTGCAAGGCCATTACATCCTAATCATTTTTCCTAATTGCAGCATTCATACTTGCCTCCAACAAACAAAAAAAACCAATCAGAAATATTGTATATTCGCAACCTTTAGGAAATAATATCCCCTGATGGCGCAGCGTGTTAAAGCGCTGAGCTGCTGAACTTCTGGACCGAAAGGCCACAGGTTTGAATTGGGGGAGCGGAGAGAGCCCCCACTGTTAGCCCCAGCTTCTGCCAACCCAGAAGTTCGAAAACATGCAAATGTGAGTGCATCAATAGGTACTGCTCCGGCGGGAAGGTAACGCCGCTCCATGTAGTCATCCCACATGACCTTGGAGGAGTCTACGGACAATGCCGGCTCTTCGGCTTAGAAATGGAGATGAGCACCAACCTCCAGAGTAAGACACGACTGGACTTAATGTCTGGGGAAAACCTTTACCCTTTACCTTAACTACCACCAATTCCTCAATACTTTATTTCCCATACCACCAGACTTCGCCACAGCAACGCGTGGCCGGGCACAGCTAGTATATATATATATATAACACACACACACCAAAAAAGTTAAATTAAATGAAAGGAGAAAATGTATATGAAAAATATTTTAAAACAATATTTAACATATTTTTGAATTATGGTTAAAATTCATAGAATCGCCTCTGCACCTTGCAGTTTTACAAACATTTAATAACATAACACAGTCTTCTCCTATCTGGGCCATTCCAGGTGTGATGAACTACTACTGTCATTCTAGGCACCATGCCAATAGTTGGGATGATGGGAGTTGTCATTCAGCACACAAGGAAGTGCCACTATTGGCGGAACTAATGCCCAGGTGGTTGTTGTAACGGTTTAGTTGGTTGCAATAATAACTGCTGGGACATCAGAAATGCAATGTCAGATTCGAGCCTGATTCTCACTGGAAGGATTCTCAGTTATGCAGTCAAATTCCGCCTCCCCCCCCCCCCCCCAGACTCACACTCCTTGGTCTCTGTCCAGGGGGTGCTCTCCAATCTGTCCTCCATCACAGACCTGGGAGGCTTTGATCCTGTCTGGCTCTTCCTCGTGGTTGGAGTGGTAATGTTTGTGCTGGGATTTGCTGGCTGCATTGGAGCCTTGAGAGAGAATACATTCCTGCTCAAATTTGTAAGTAGTTTTTTCTTCTGCCTTCTTTTCTGAGCGGTGTAGCACAGCCTTCAACCAGCATGGTGTAATGGCTTGAGTGTTAGGCTGGGATTCTGGAGCAGAGGGCTCACCTTACTGATTGACCATGGAAACTCAGTAGGTGGCATTGGGCAAGTCCCATTCCATCAGCCTCAAAATCCCTTTGAACAACTCTTGCCAAGGAATCCCCATGATAGGGTTGTCATAAGTTAGAAATGACTTGAAGGCAAACCCCCAACACAATCACATCCTTTCCCAGTCTGGTGCTTTCTAGCTATGTTGGTCTAAAACTTTGTCATCCCTAGACTGCATGATTGGGAAAGGTTTATAAAACAATCCCAGAGTTCAGCATTTCTGATCCATATTTCAGCATAGACATGAATTCACTGGATTGCCCTAAGCAGACACTCTTTTTATACAGCTTCAGCCTTCATACTTTGTGATACAGAGAAGAGAATGATTGCTGAGCTCATGTATGTAGGATGCTTGCAGTGCTTAGAAAAAACATCTTAGTTTTACTTAGTAATCATCTTATTTCTAATCCAGCTTCACTGGACCTTAGAAATAAAGGCAAGAGGCTAGGGCAGTGCTGAATAACTTGTTGCACTCTAGATGATCCCTTCTCATTGACTGTGATATCTAAGACTGATGGGAGTTGCAAATCAGCAGCATCTGGAAGGCCACATATTCCCCGTCTCAGGCTTAAGTGGAGCAGTGCCCAGGCCTTGCTGCTCAAAGAGCACTAACAGCAACTGGATTTCTATTTGGCACTGCAGGAATGATTGGCACAAGCTATAGGAAAAAAATGTATCTGTTGCTTCAAATAGAAGTATTTCATAGGCAGCCAATGTGCTTTAATGTGATGGGAGTTTAATATAGAGGTATAGAATTAGGAAAATATAGGATTTGACATTGCAATACTCATGCTTTGTTCCTGACACTGCTGCTGGATTTCCTCCCTCTCTGAACCTTCCTGGGAAATTGGGGTTGGAGGGAGGAAGATGGTGTTAACTTAATTTCCTTCTATTGTAGCGGAAGGTACATTTCTGTGTAATAATAGCTATAGGAAATGCACTGCAGCAGTATTGAAAGATGAATGTAGATACCATGAGAATTTGGAGGCTCCCCAGTGAAATACTTATTAAGAATGCTTTTTTTCCTGATATATATATTCTGCCTTCTACAAAGTTCTTACAGCAACCTAATTCCACATGAGCAGTAGATCCCTGAGAGTTGTGATCAGGTTGAACACATGGGTTCTTGGAAGGGACCTGCACTGATCTTGAATGTCCAGATTTCATTGATCTTGCACTTGATTAACAACCTGTCTCTGTTTGATCCCTCATCCCATCCCAGTTCTCTGTGTTCCTGGGGCTCATCTTTTTCCTGGAGCTGACGGCAGGTATCCTGGCCTTCATCTTCAAAGACTGGATCAAGGACCAGCTCAATTTCTTCATCAATAATAATGTCAAGGCCTACCGTGATGACATCGACCTCCAGAACCTCATAGACTTTGCTCAGGAATATGTGAGTGGCATGCCTGCTCTTTGTTGTGGTGGGGTTTTAGCTCAGGATGTTGTATGGAAAAGCCTTGCTTTTCATGTGATACTTTGGAAGCCAAGTTGAGGCATCTGTTGCTTGGTCTTGTTGAGTGTCTGAATTCAAAACTTATTTCTGAAGTTCCATCCTAACCAGCAGTATTCGTGAAAAGAGACTCATATCAACATGACACAGTAATTTAAGATCCACTTTGGAGCTTTTAACCCATTCAGGGAATATTTATTTTGCAATAGCAGGCAGATTAGTAGAGATCTATATTGGAGTGTTGTGTGGTTTCTAGGCTGTATGGCTGTGTTCTAGCAGCATTTTCTCCTGACTTTTTGCTTGCATCTGTGGCTGGCATCTTCAGGGATGTGCATTCTTTTCATGTACTGAATACATTGAGAAAGAGACATTATCCAAGCCTTGTTTGTATTTGGTCACACCTTACCCACTACAGTCAGCTGTTCCCCTAATCATGTATCCTTCTGTTGGTTTTGAGAAATTAGAAATTCATTTCTAATCAATTATTTTTTAAATGGATTTCCCAGGGACATAAAACTTAGTCCTTAGATTATCTGGAGCTTATCTAATTTTACAAAGTATGAACTGAGATGCCATTACCTGTATGAATCCCTTTCGTGTGACAGTCATTCCAATAGTCTTAACTTAGTTCTGGATCTCTTTTGGGTTACTTCCAGGCTGGTAGCTTTTCTTGTTCCCTAAACCTTGCCTTTCTGGAATTGTAGCTTACTCTCTACACTTCGGGGATAATGTGTCTCTTTGGGGCATATAACCCATTATGTTCTATTCACCAGAAGGCATGATACAGCCATTTAGGCAGGGAAGGAGAGTTTACCTGAGTGCACTCATCTTTCCATCTGTATTTTAATTTACTGTTTAAAATTAGAATAAAAGTACTTTTTGTTAAAAAAATAATTAGGTGCTGTTGTGTGATTATTTCCATAGTGATGCTTTTTTTAAGGTCAACAAAAAGTGTTTTAGTGTTAATTAAAACATCAGCAAAAGATTAAAAATAAACAACGTTGTGCTAATATCGTGTCAGCTGGTAAGACAGTATGTTTTTCCCCATTAATCAGTATTTAAAATTGTGCTGAAATGTTTTTTTCCATTTAAGGTTTACTGTGTGAACATTGAAAAAATGGCACGAAGGTGTTATTTTTAGTTCAAATTAGAAGGTGAAATTAAAAACTGAACACACTGATAGGATGGCACCTGTGGAAAAGGCATATCAAAGTACTTCATTGTGAATTGGTTCATCTTGATAGCCTATCACAGTGCCATCAAAATCAGATATGCTTGTTTTGCACACATTATGGAGTAACCACACTATGTCCAATCATATATTATAGTACGTCTACATTAATTTGTCATGAAATTACTGTTTCTCTGTAGGATTTTTTCTATTTCGTTTCAAACCAAAGAAAAATCAGACCACTAAATCATGAGCAATGTCATTACCTTTTGTTTAAGCAGCATTTTATCAACATGCGTGTGTATGTTTCATTTAATCATTTAATTTTCACTGAAATTTTGACTGCATTTCCTGCATCACTCAAATGTTTACAAAATACAATTTCACTGAAAACAAAACCTTTCAATGCAAATTTTATAGCACTGATTTAAAAACACCACCACCACCACGATAGCGCTTTTCTTGTCTGCATTATTTTAACACTGGTGATATTTGCTTGATAATCTTTTAATCTATACATTTTATAACTTTTTTTTAAAAAGCTGTAAAAATAATAGAGGGACAATGTTATTAGTTCTAAAATATAAACAGAAATGCTTTTTTTAATGGTAGGCTCAGAATTTGCTTTTTCATGACTATATTAGTACAGACAGAACATAGTAGGATTTAGTCACATGAAAATGCTTTACTTCACCTTTGCCTAAATCTTATAGCAACAGAATAGTTGTCCTACTAGACGAACCCCATTTTTTATTTTTGAAGGAGTTGGTATTGTTGAACTGAGCAACAGTTGCAGCAATTATGTCATTGTTGTTTTCTTTCCCATATACCTACATACATTACTTTATTGTTGTCAGCAGACCAGTAAAACAGCGTGCTACATACATTTTTAAAAAGTGCAAGTGGGCATTCAGATTAGCAGTATAAATTACAATGAGATCAAATAGTTAATTATGAAAATACAGTATTAAATAAAGTTCAGGGTGGTATGGCTTTAGGCATTAAATTAAATAAAGTAATAGGATATCAACATGGATAGTTTGGTTAAAGAACTTTAGATTTAGAAACTTTGCCATTTGAAGACTGGATAAATTGCCAGAACCCAAAAGTGGCATAACCACAAAAGGTTCAGGGCACTGACCAGAGAGATGTTGCATGATGGAACACAATAAAGATTATCACAGGGACAGCATCTCTTGTTCAGTAGTGTTTTATTAAATCTGTCAGTTAATGGACTAGAAAGGAAGACATTAAAACCTTGCAAGGAAAATGTCTTTCTGTATTTTGGAGTAGTTAATCAACCTTCTAGAGGGGTAAAACCCAGTGACAGAGGAGCAGGGTCCTCTTCCAGCTCCTTATAGTGTTGGGTAATCAGCGTCCATGAACCTCTGTTTAACAGTTGCTTTGGTGCCACCTAGGTCCATGGGTAAAAACATGGAGAAAGATAAGCCTATCAAGATGATTTTACACTCAACTACTGTGATTTAAAAGATTCAGATACTGCCTTTCACAGCAGGGAGTTGAGATTAAGGATTAGACAACAGTGGAGCCAAAAATGAATAGAGTAAATTCATATCATGAATATTAAAGAATTTAAGTCTTTCTCCAGGTAAAGAACAGGTCCTATGACACATATTAATCTAAGAAAAAAGAGTGGCTTTTTTCAAATGAGCTCTAAGTGAGAAGAAACCAAATTGTGGTGCCAAAAAGTATCATTGGGACAATTTTAGCAGAGAGCTGCTGGAAGAAATTTACCACCTCCAGAGAAAAAGAAGTGGGTTATTGCTTGTACATTTTGTTCCGCTTTGTATTTAACGTATTTATTCTTGTTCCTTCACTTTATAGCTTCGTGAAACCATAAACCCAGATATTTATAGTAATCCACCTGTTCAATTTTATTCTCTCCTATGGACTGTGAGAACCTAATCTTCCTCTTTAAAAAACTTTTGTTCTTGAGTAATTAATTGTTAGGAGATTATTGATGCAGTGCTCATAGAAGCCTCTAATTCTCCCAAGACCCAGTCGAATCTGGGAAATCATTACCTCATCATCACCTTAAAGAAGGATAGACATTTTAATAGAGTCAGCCTTTGGTGGGTGGGTGGCAAGGTGCCAAGGTCTAAGGAAGGTTAACTGAATATAAATTAAATTAGGTAGGGGCAAGAATACATCCCTTTCTTAAGACCCAAGTCAAGGCAATATGTGAGATGCCTTGACTAGTACAGCTAACTTAAACTGTTGTATTATAGTACAGGAACTGATTTGAAATAAAGGTTGCCTGTCTGTGGAATTCCAGAGAAGGTCATGTGGAATCAAACCAAGCACCAATCTGAAATCAATAAATGCAGAAAAAATGATGTCTTCTTTTGGCACAGTGTATTTAAGTGCAAGATGGAACAAAACCAGGCAAGGATGAGGCATGGAACAGCCTTCTTTAAAACTAATCTATCCCCCCCCCCCCAGAATGTTAGCATTAATCCTTGCTTTTAATTTAAGTCTTAGATAACTGGTATACATGTTTCTGATAACAGATAAGAAATGAATGGGTTGGCATTATGAGGATAATCTTCGGGACCAAGTTGCAGGGACTATAATACGAGATTTGTTGATTAGAGAAAAAAGAAAAGCCAACATAGGTGCTCACCAACTAATGCTATGTTCCTAGAGGAATGCCATCATATCTTGCAGTTCTGCCAGACCTAAGTTCACCTAATAGTTCCCCAATGACATCCATACTCACAATAGATCAATCTGGGACATCTATAGCTGAACATAGGTGTTTTAGACACAAATGTTTAAGGGTAATTGAAAACAGCATGGTTGTAATACTCCACTACATTAGCTGGGATATGACAGTTTGTGTTAATACCAATCCGAAGAGAACAGTACAGATCCTGTATGACCTTCTCATAAGCCAAAATATCCTCTTTGGGTTTGGTATCTGCTTTGTCTGACATAGTTTGCAATATGGTGTGACTGGATGAATCGGTTGAAGGTCTCCCCTGTTTCAGTTGACCATTTGAATTTTATTGTGTTTTGTGGCAGAAATTGAGCTTGCAGATAATGCATTGCTGTAAATCCAACATTATCAATCCTGGTAAGGTCAGAGAGCATTCCAGGGACAAATGGGTACTGTCAGAACACTTTGCTCCTCGGAAGTTAATCCCAGTGTTTTCAATTATTTTGAATTCTTTCTCAAAAAAGTTGAATTCTCTGCCCCTTTGAGTAGAAACAGATAGACAATAGGAAAGATACAGGAAAATGGCAATTTGATGGCAGTGTTATGTAGCTGCCCCATAAAAAGTGAACAGCAACACAGGAGTATTCCAGAGTATCCAGCTGGCAATAAACTGCCTCTTGCTCCCTGTGGGATTAGAATGGCCCTTGTTCTGGTCTCAAACCAAAATTCACCTTGCCATCTGGTGGCTGTTGATGAAGGTGCAACACTGCAGAAATTGTTTTAGCGGCTGCCATGCAAGGGGGGATTTATGCTCCCATATATATAATGGAAATGTCACTTAAATGACTCATCCCATATCCTGCCAAGAGTCCTATTCTCAGGAACAGTTCTGCTAGTTTTGGCTTTAACCATATCATGCATTAGTGCCATAAAGGTGTAATTGTTTTCTTCATATTTGTCCCAGTCTGATGCTTTATCCTATGATTGTAGTGGTCTTGCTGTGGAGCGCATGGGCCTAATGACTGGAATCTCAACATTTACTTCAACTGCACTGACTCCAACCCCAGCAGAGAACGCTGTGGGGTGCCCTTTTCCTGCTGTGTCAAGGATCCTGCGGTAAGAAGTCGAGACAAGAAGGATGAGTAATCAGCCATAAATAACCTCAGGAACAGCCAGTGGCAGAGTGACAGTCGTGGAAGATTCTTTGTTGCTTGTCCTGTGTAGGCCTAGAGAATGTATGGAGAGCATGCTAAGTTCAGATGTAATGCAGAAATTACTAAAATGTTTGATTGACACTCTAGGGTGGGGCCAGGGAATTGAGTGCCTTCCAGATGTTTAGGACTGTGGCTCTCATAATCCTTGAACTTCCTTCTGGCATGAAGGGGGATTCTAGCTCAATAATATATGAGAGGCACCAGGTTGACTACTCTTAGTCGAGTCTAGAAGATCACTGGCCACATATTAGTGTACAGGCAGTCCCTGAGTTGCAAACATTTGACTTACATATGACTCCTAGTTACAAATGGGGGTGAGATAACAGGATATGAGAGGAAATGTATCTCTAAGAAGCAGAATTCACTATTGTAAATTTTATTATGGGGAAAAGATGTCTCCCCTGAAGTTTGATCACCAATCCTTGTCTCCACAAAAACCCAACATTTTCAAAATCCAATTGAAACAGGAACAATAAGTGAAATAAAATCTTCTGAATAGAGGCATAGATAGCAAAACAAACACTAAAGGGGTCTTAACCTTTCTCTATGCCAGTGGTTCTCAACCTGGGGTCCCCAGGTGTTTTTGGCCTACAACTTCCAGAAACCCCAGCCAGTACCAGCTGTTATGATTTCTGGGAGTTGAAAGCCAAAACATCTGGGGACCCACAGGTTGAGAACCACTGCTCTCTGCTATCTAAAAAAAAAAAGGCTGAAGTTACACTTTAAAATGTAGCTGTTCTAATTGTATACTGTAAAAGAGGGTATCGTAGAAGACCCAATTAATAACGAATAGATGTCCCAAATAATAAAAGATAACTGCCACCGATTAGTGGAAATGCAGCCACCACTGTGTGGAGAGACACCTTTAGATTATAAAAGTGCTTAACCACCCAATAGCTCAGAGGAAGCCTTTTACTTTATTCGGTGTTAAAATGGTAGCGCAATTGTGCTGAGGGAGTCTATAGACGACAGAGGCTTTGATGTAAAAAGAACAATATCAAGTTTATTCAGGCACAAGCTTGGTGGTTACAAAAGATGTTTCACTTAAAGGTATTCTTATTAACAGTTACAATACTAGAATGAGATGAATCAAACTCTCTAAAGTATTACTTCTTTTACTTAAAGTAGTTAAAACTTCTTCCTCTGCTCCTTTTAACCTGTTCCTTCAATGGATCTCTGTGAGTCCAGCTGGGATTGGTCCCAAAGTCTGAAACTTGGGACTATCCAGTGACTTCAAACCACAGTCACCCCTGTGATATACTATCATAGATTCTCTGTGCCTTTCCAGGACACAAACTACATTAAATAAGTCACCAAATTTATTTGAAACCGACTCAAAATGAACAATTGAGTCTCCTTGATCCCATCAACCTGAAATCAATCTTCCCTGTGCCTCATCAGAGCACAGACTGAGGCTTCACTTTTTAAAAACCTCTTCACTTCTCCCCTCGGCAGATGGCTCAGCCCACATCTTCATGGCAACTACCTCAGAGGAGAGCCACTAAATGGCTGCCGCTGTCTCACACCTACCCAACTAAACCACAAGCACATAGTTAAACACAACAAACATGAATACAAAACTCATACTTCATTACATATACAAATTCAACTTAAGAACAAACCTAGACCTATCTTGTTCATAAACTGGGGACTGCCTGTAATTGCATGCACTGGATAAGGTGTCCCTGCGCCTGGATGGAAGTAAACATTGGAACTGTATGCTACAGCTGAGCTGTTTGATGGGGTATAGAGGGCAGAGGAAATGCTAGAGAGGTTTGAGAGAGAAGTAATGAATCCCTTTCTGGGAAAAGTTGTTTGAGGGAATTTCAGGGGGAAAAATTGGTTAGCTTTGTGCCTCCTTTTTTCTCCTCCAGGAAGATGTTCTCAACACACAGTGTGGCTACGATGTCCGCCTTAAACTGGTGAGAGTCAGGTTGGTGTGGTGGCTGGAGCCAGGTGGGTGTCCTTTCTGAAATGACCTGCTAGGAAGAGACAGCGCTAGGCTTAGAGCACATTAAAGGCAAAGGGCAGCAAACTGAGGCATGCCCTAAACTGGAAATCATAGCACTGGATCCAGATGATTGCACTGTGCTAAGACCAGGGAGTAAATAAATATTTGGATTGCTGGGTCCAGGGAACATGGGAGGAGCTGCCTAGTCTCACAATATCTGAGGCAAAGCAATTTTCTCTTCTGTGAGTTGGGGATGGCCTTTCCTTTCAGCCTACATGTCTGTGCCTACTCCCATGCAAACTTTTGCCTTTTTACAGGAGCTGGAGCAGCAGAGCTTCATCCACACCAAAGGATGTGCTGGCCAATTTGAGAAATGGGTTCAGGACAATCTCATTGTGGTGGCCGGGACCTTTGTGGGTGTAGCGTTGCTCCAGGTATATATGGCCCTGTGATTCTGAGCTGTTGATGTTATTGTTTTTCCCATGGCAAGGACTCCTGGGCTGGAAAACTTTACAAATTGTTGCTCTGAGTTCCAGTGCAGGAGGGGCTTGCACAATGACATCTGAATTATTTTCTCTGGACTTTGTCAGATCTCTGACCATCCAGCCTTGGGTTAATCTTTAACTAAAGGGAAACTCATGGGGAAAACTGCACAGATCAAGGAGGTCTTCACTGTGTCACCCCTCTCCTTGCCATTTGTGTTTGAAAAAATGACTTTTTCTTATTACAGTTTTCAAAACCCGTGATCCTAATATAGTTGGGAGTTGTAGTTTTAAAAATGTAGAAATTTTAAAAACAGCTCTATCCCCATGACTTGCCCAAATGGGCCATGTGGTCTCATCTCAAGAATCCTTTCCTTCTCCCTAAAATAGTAGAAGTCAGAAAGTGGAGAAGTTGGCATTGGCTTCATTCATTCTATTTGCTTCAAGGTAACTTACAACACAGATGGAACAAACAACAGCTAAAATAATTTTAAATGTTATGATTACTAATTTGAATGTATGCAAACCCCATCATTCAGGTTTGCCTGAGCCCTGGAAATGACCAGAAAAATGTGTATGTGTGTATGGACTTTTAGGTGGATTTCCTCTTTTCTTCAGGGTATTACTCTGTAGAGCAAGAAATGAATGGGGATATCTTACCACTCATGTGAATGAATTTGAGAGCTATCCAATCACAATGAAAAGCAAGAGTCTCCCTTTTGATTGAATGAATAAGATTGTCTTTTCCACCACTGCAGTGCTGTATTTTTCTTGCAGTGAAATCTATAGTCCACTCCCTTGTCCATCAAATGTATCATATAAACCCTTTGAGTATCAAGGACTGGTTCTATTTTTGTTTAGCATATATATAACTTATCAGTGACTTACTTTTTAAGTATCAGTGTCTGTGTGTGTTTGGTGTGGTGATCCTTACAACAGATTGGTCCCAGAACAAGACACATTGGACTTCTATTCCTTGCAAGATGCTTCCTGTGACAGGGATATGTTGATAAAGGATCTGAAAATGCTTTGGATCTGTTCACAAATACATTTTTTTAGCTAAAGGAAACAATTACCTACCTTTCAGCTATTTAATTATATTATATCTCCAGACAAAAGGATTTAGGATTTAGTTAGATTAGATCTCCAGACAAAATTAGAGCACATCTCAAGATAATTAAATAAAATATTTGTTTTATTCCAAAATAAACTTAATGTTTTGACCTCGATTCTGTTGATTCTTTTGTCAGGAGTTTTTAAAAAGAACAGTACTTAAATGAGAAAGTCTGCATGTTATAGTGCATTGAGCATTGGATTGAATTCCTGCTTGGTCATAGAAAACCACTTGCTGACCTTGCAGGCTTGTTTTCTGCATGTGGCCCTGGAGACTAAGACCTGGAGCAATGGATTCAAATTACGGGAAAGGAGATTCTACCTGAACATTAGGAAGAACTTCCTGACTGTAAGAGCTGTTCAACAGTGGAACTCTCTGCCTCAGAGTGGAGTCTCCCTCTTTGGAGACTTTCAAACAGTCTGTTTTGATTGTGCTTTTCCTGATATGTTCACTTGAGGGTTTTCATGAATTTGAAGCAGACTGAAGAGTGCACAATCACCACCAACAAGCCAAAATGATCTTTATTAAATCATAATTAAAAGGGCAGATGAAATAAATGGTGCAGATTGCATTAGAGTTGTGTCCTCTTTTGTATTAGAATTGCCCACAAAAATCTCCATAACATATGAGATCTCTGTGGGAACTGGACTAATCAGTAACTGCGTATTGTCTGAAAGTTCTCTCTCTTTTTTGAGATTGTGAAAGAGTACTTTCTATATCTCCTCACTGTTATTGCAGTATCAGCCTAACATGCTGAAAGGAAATATAAGGTGCTTTCTTTCAATTTTGAGTATTGGAGTGTGGAGCCACTGGGGAGCCCATACTCCCCTTGAAAGGAATACACTTTTGAGTATGATTCATAGACAGAATGAACTCCTAAGGCATTGTACCTTATAATAATTAGAGTAAAGGTAGTTATGCTGCAATGATTTTCTATTTCGGGCCATGAAAACTCTGACGTGGTTCCACGCCCCCAATTGTAACTGCCTTCTGAAATGGTTTTTGCAGAGAGCAAAGGTGGATCTCATGCTCTCTTCACTCTGCTTCATCCCAGCTCCCAGATCTTACTTTTAATTTTCATTTTATTGGAAGAACAAAGGGTCCAAAATCACTCCCTTGCTCCTATTAGGATGGTGATGATGACATTGATAATGTATTGAGGGCTGTGTAATGAAAGTGAATTCAGTAAACCCACCAATCATGTAAGGATTACATTACCGTGTGTACAAGTCTTGTGTGCCTCTTCCCTCGTTTATATGCATCATCTCCTTTGTATTTCAGATCTTTGGCATCTGCCTGGCGCAAAATCTAGTGAGCGACATTAATGCTGTGAAAGCCAATTGGTGACACCAAAACAGGAACTCTTCCATAGGCTCACAGCACCCTCCAGAGGACTGAAGCCTTTGTCTGGCCACGACCACAAGGTGCTGCTGTGCCATCAACTAGCTGTGTGTGTGTGCACAGCCAGTACTACCAGTAGTAATGGCTGCCCTGTGTTCTTCCATAGCTTTCCTTTCCTTGTTTGGGCAGGGAATGGAGTTGTGGGCAGCTATGTAAATAAGTATTTATACAGGGCTTCTGGAGGACTTCTTCCATTCCACTGCAAAGCCTGTGGAGCCAAAGGACTGTTGCGCCTGCAGGCCAGAGATACAAGGGCCAAATGATACAAACAGCTCTGGATCTGGGTGGGTTGCTGCAGGAGTCCCACATGGATGAGGCATAGGCCATATGGCTCAACATTGGGAAGCTCATGGAAACCAGAGTCCTGCTTCTGCTGCCTGGAGCAGCCCATACACTTCGGTCCTCCCCGCAAGCATTTACTTGAATTTTCTGTGCTTTTCTCCCCATCTGCTCAGGTCTGCTTTCTACCAGTGGATTGGATTAAGGAGGTTATAAGGTTGGGTTCCCTAGTCCCATGTTTAGACATTCATTTTGGCAGCTTATGTGTATCATATTCAGATGGTCTCTTGCCTCATTCTTGTGAGGTCAGGGGTACAAGCCCGAAGGATTATGAATAGGATAAGATGCTGCTGTAGAGCATTTTCCACAGCAGTCCTCTCTGCTTTTTTAGGTCTACAGCTATGCACAAACAAAATGAAAAATAGTGTGTCCAAACAGGTCCTAACATGGGTCCAGCTGCTCAGGCCCACCAAAAGAGAGCTAGTAGAAATAGGTTGAGTTACTTTTAAAATAAAAAGATTAACCTTGCTCTGAGCATACAGGACTTTGTATATTAGAAGGGACAAGCAACTTAATTACATGTTTCTCTAACTCCAGGCTTAAGAAATGAACTGTGGTGGAGCAGCCATTTTTTGTGTGGCAAATATGCAACCCTTGTATGCAATACCTTTTAATGTCTTCACCTGAAACATTAGCCCATAGAAACTATTTCAGTCCTGCCGTCTGAGCTGAACCCAGTTTGAGCCTTGGCCAGACCTAGTCCCGCCTCCTTTCCATGAGTGGCCTCTTGGTTTTGCAGGGCACCCGTGCTTCATGGGTTGGCTGATGACACTGTTGAGAGGACTTTGGCACATAGCAGGGAAGGGCCGTGGTTTAAATGTGTCTTCGTTGACTCTACTATTTTCTTGCACTCTTTCATGGATGGGATTCTTTTGCCAATCCCCTGGACACTGCTGCTAACGGGAACTGATTGGATCATTTGGGATTCTGTTGATCTGGTGTATCCAATAAAGCAACCCCCTACCAAATGATTGTTGTGCTGTTTTTTCTCTACTGGCCCAGGATAATCTTTGCACGATTTGACTTTATCACATCATCTGCTTCCTTTATTTACAGAATTTTACTAAAGGGGAGAAGGAATGTCAGATGATGGGGGAACGGACATGGAAGAGGGCAACCTTCCCCTGTTTTTCAGTTACTATCTTTCTATTACTTGCATTTTTCCATACTTCAGAAAACCCATGAAGGAGAGGCCGGGGAAAACCATAAATTCCTACTAACTCAGTGGTTCTCAACCTGTGGATCCCAAGTGTTTTGGTTTACAACTCCCAGAAATCCCTGCCAGTTTACCAGCTGTTAGGATTTCTGGGAGTTGAAGGCCAAAACATCCGGGACCCACAGGTTGAAAACCACTGTACTAACTGCTAGTGTGTTTCTTTATCTGAAAGTGCTATTTGTGTCAAAAGGGGGGATTTCCTTCTTTCTGGTCAAGTTTGCTTTCTTCTCAGTACAGCTTCTTTGCTGTATGCTTAAGAAGATGCATAGCTTATGGCAGGGATCGGCAGATCTCTGCCTTGTGGGGACCATTTTGTTTTTCACAAAAGTCCATGCTGCGCTCTTACCATGTTTGGTCTGGTAATAAGTCTCTGATAAAACACTGTTGGGCTGTGTATAGCTAGCTGAAACTAGCTTCGAACTGCATTCAACTGTCAGTATAAATGGGCATTGGGTAGCAGTCTCGGGAAATAAAGAGCAAGGAGTCCTCTGAGCACATTTCAACCATGAAATTGAGCTCTAAGACCCCTTCCACGCAGCTGAATAAAATCCCTCATTTTCTACTTTGAACTGGGATATATGGCAGTGTGGACTCAGATAACTCAGTTCAAAGCAGATATTGTGGGATTTTCTGCCTTGATATTCTAGGCTGTATGGCTGCGTGGAAGGGCTCTCTAAGTGTTTCACACCAATTGTTGCCCTGTAGCTCCCCTCCTCCCAATAGCCTAAGGGTGTGTTGGTATTTAATTGCTAATGTTGTTCAGTAATCAGGATTAAAAATCTTGCTTGTTCTGCTGGAATTCAGAGAGCTCTCCCATGTCATCCTGATCAGCATTGGAGGACATACAGGTAGTCCCCAAGTTACGAACAAGATTCTGTAGGTTTGTTCTTAAGTTGAGTTTGTATGTGAGTTAGAATAGGTACATTTTTAAGTGTAACTCCAGTCATATATATACACACACACATGCCTTGGATAGCATAGGTGTTAACATCCTTGTGGGTGTTTTGCTCTCTGTGCCCTTGTTTAGAAGATCACCTTGCTTTCTGTCCCTGTGATAATTTGATTTTGAAAACACTTGCTTGTTTTGGAAACAAGGATTGGTGATAAAGCTTCAGCTGAGGGACCTTTTCCCCATGATAACTTCCAGGAGTGAGTTACCCTTCTTTTGGCTAGATTTATCTTCTTGTTGTCTCACTCCTGCTTTTAATTATGAGTTGATAGGGGACTGCCTGAATACGAGATGTTTGATTGTAGTACCGACTTCTCCCCGGATGAGGGTGCTCCTGAACCATTTTTCCTGTCTGCCTACAAACCATACTATATTGCTTTGTTGTTTATTTCCTGCAGCACAGAGGAGTGAAATATACTTTATGCAAAAGGGGTACATATGTGTGGTAGTGGAGGAATGAAGATGCCCAGCCATTGCTGCCTGCTGTGAGTTTACCATTTACTGTCAACTTTGGCAGCTGAGGTATTTGTGATGATGTACTTCAAGGTAGCATCAATCTCCCCAACTCCCCCCACCCCCCACAAAAAAGGAGAGAGAGAGAGAGAGAGAAGGAGAAAGCTATTATGAAGCTGTCAACATATATGAAAATGAAAACTAACTACTGCATATGTAAAAGCTACAACCTATCCATCTTAATCAGACAGCAAAAGATAACTTGCTAAGTAGATTTACTTTCAACTCAAAAAGTCTGCCGCATTCTTGACTGTTACAACTGGTCTACAGCTTAGTAATACAAATGTATTTCTAGTGGAAATACAGACTGCCTTGTCAACTCACATCTGCCTCCCCTTCTACTTAGGATTTCTTATTCCATTCATTTGCATCACATCAGCCCCCGTTGCGCATTCTGCACTTGTTCTTGATGCTCTTTTGGAGTCATCTGTCTCACTTCCTTCTTGTTGCTGGTTGTCAATTTTGCAGTATTGTCATCCAGTATTTGGTGGGCTAAACATGTAGGTGATTAAAAAATGTTTTTAATTAAACCAGACATAAGTGGATTCATTTGGAGATACATTTTTTTTCGAATTTCAACTAGATTCTTGACTCTCAAGTGAATGTATCCTCACCCGTGTCTTTATTGGCTACCTCCTTCTTTAGATTTCAGAGCTTCTACCTTTATTTAGAGCTGACCTTGTGGGTAATATCTGCTAGTGCTTATTTTGAAAAGCTGTTCATTGTAAATTGATTCAGATGTCTTACATTCTGAGTCTGTGAGCTAGACTAAAGCTTAATTTCGCTTGATGAAGTGTGTGGAATAATGATATCTTGCCTATTTTTCCACTGGCATATGTTGGACTTTTAAAAAATAAATCTCTTCCATCTGGGCTACCAAATAATAGCAGATGACAATGACATACTTCTATTTTCACTATCAATGCATGTTAACTGGTTTTATTTTATGTTTTAAGCTGTCCAAGAGAACACTTTGTTATAGAATGTTCTGTAAATGTTGTCAGTTTTAAAAATCCTTCAGTAAATATGGCAAGGAAAATGACCTAAGGAAATAATACAGGCAATAAAAATTTGGCCAGCGCATATCGTATTAGTCTGTTGCCACCAAAGCAATGCAGAGTCTTGTGAGATTTGAAAGACGAATACATTGGCAAATGCTTTCATGGACTTGGAGTCTCTTTTGCATGAAAAGTTATCCTCAACTAAAATCCATATGCATACTTGGATGTAAGGGAGGGGGGATATAAACACTGTGGGTAAATGGCAATAAAATGCAAACAAAACAACCTGATATGCTAATTGAAGCTTAAATAGATGCAGAATAGCAGTAACCATCCACAACCGGGAGATAATATAACCAGGAAATTAAAGGGTCAAAAAAGTAATGACTGAATTCCTCTTAGGAATTATAAGTGCAAAAATCTGCTTTCTACATACCCGCTAAGGAACAAAAGAATTTACAATTGCACAGATACCATAACTCTTATAAAGTAGGTAAGATGAACATATACAAGATGCGCAGTAAGGAAACATGTTGACTTAAAATGACTCTCATTAATTTGTACAAAAGAAGCATGATATCACATCTTGGATGCCTGTTCTGTACCAGCAAAAATATTTTGAGTTCAGTACGTAAGGCAAAAATAGGGATATGGAATGAGTCATATGGTGAGATAGCAGCCGGCACTTAATAAACATGGAACACATTTGAGTTGAACTCAGAATCATTCAGCCTTGAAATTTGTAGATCAACAAGAAAAATTGATTTTTGAAATAAATATTTGTGTTCTTCCAGTTTAACATCAATAGAATTTGCAGTGCCTTATGTAAGATGGCTGCTGTTTAAATGGACATATGCACGGCATCAAATTTTCTTGTTCAGGATAGACTTCAGTAAAAGTCCTGATGTCTATTTAAGTTAGGGGTGGGTAAAATGTAGTCCTGAGGCCACATGTAGCCTGCAGTTATTTTCCCCTCCCGGTTGCCTTGAGCAGCCTTTTTTTCTACCTCTGCTGGAAGCCTCCCAGATGAGAAATGCGCCTTAAAATAAGTCACAGGTCATCCCTGCCCTCAGGTTAACATTTTTTTTCAAATCAGAAATGATATACCAACCACTTCCATTTTGTCAGTCTTTGTGGTCCTTAGGAAGTCCTGGAGGCAGGAAATTGAACACCCGCCTGCCAAGGTTGCCCATCCCAATGTAAAGTGATTACTTTTGCTATGGTTTTGAGGAAATACTTGGTGAAATTCTGTCTGGAGAAGTTGGGAGTTGACACTCTGCCAGCATATGTATTGTAGGTCCTCATATGAGAATGGAGGTGGGCACGGGCGGGGAGACATTCATGGGGAGCTTTCCTTGCCCATTGTCCTGGCCAAGTGTTTCCATTTTGGGTTGGATCACAGCTGCACCTGCCATCGTATAGCCTAGCACAGTGGTTCTCAACCTGTGGTCCCCAGGTGTTTTGGCCTACAACTCTCAGAAATCCCAACCAATTTACCAGCTGTTAGGATTTCTGAGAGTTGAAGGCCAAAACATCTGGGGATCCACAGGTTGAGAACCACTGCAGCTTGTTATACAAAAAGGTACCAAATACTTCCTTGTGTAATACTTGCAAAAGCACTTTAACATAGCAAAAGTTACCATGATGATTAGAGCCATTATGTCAGCTTTAAATAGATTGCCTTTGATTACTTCATTCCTAGTTTTATGATTCTGTAGGCTCATTTACCCAATATATATCTAAAAGTTTCATAAATGTTGAGGTTTCTCCCAAGAATCCTAGCTACTGTCCTCTGGTTAAAATTATTGGTTGTAAGTTTGACATAATTGTACCACACAATACAAGGATTCCTGGGAGGAAATGAGCTGGCCAATTGAAATTAGAAATTAGAACTGAAAGGAGGATTGGACTGAAGGTAGTGGAGAATTATGGGTGATTTTGGGCTACAGAGGTTTCCCATTCCTAAGCTAAACATGATCTGTTTCTACAAATACATTTCTAACAGTGGAATCATAGAATTATAGAGTTGGAAGAGACCTCGTGGGCCATCCAATCCAACTCTCTGCCAAGAAGCAGGAAAATTGCATTCAAAGCACCCCCAACAGATGGCCATCCAGTCTCTGCTTAAAACTTTCCAAAGAAGAAGCCTGCATATGTAACATATGTAAATTGGCTGGATGTTGTGGGCACACCCCAAATATTTGAAAGGTGATTTTCTTGCACATTGGATCCTTTTTACCTTTTCTGCAGTGAGGGCAATTAATGCTGTTGACTCATGAAGCACAGCTAACTGTTCTGAGCCATTTCCCCACCTTTCCTCACTTGGGTACTTCCTAACTTAGAGCAGCAATTTAAAGGCCTGAAGACTCCCTTGAGGCACACTGTCTCTCCCTCAACAGATGTGCAGCCTTTTATTAAAAGATGTAGTACAAGTAACTGACTTCCAGTGTTAAACTTCTATGGTGCCTTCAGGGGGCCTCCTTTTAACCAGGGAATTCTATCCCAATCAGTTTTCCCATCATGTCTTCCTTTCAAGAAACATGAATATGTGTAGATGGTGTCTTGGAAATGTTGCTCTTTGGACTTCAACTCCAAGCGGGCCCTCCCTCAGCAAGGTGGTAGTTTCTTCAACCCTCACTTGTGGCAACCCCACAAGATTTGCTCAGAGGGGGTTTGCTCTTGCCTTTCCCTAAAGCCATGAGACTGTGGGCCTGTCTACACCTGGGAGGGAAAACTCACCCCATATATTTCTGGATCTGCATGGATCTCACATTTGCCCTGTTAGTGGCAAATCGCATTATTATGAGCATGTCCCCGGGGCAAACCCATTTCTGTGTGAAAAACCCCTCCCATGTGCACTATTGGTGGCCACACAGCAGTGACTGCTTCTTTAATATTTTAATTCCTGCCATGTAAGTGAATATATGTATTTTTATGTCTGCCTAAGTTGTGTTTAACCATCCAGTTATGCAGGGGTGCACTAACACCGATTATATAAGTACACTGGTTTGCAATTATTGCATATACAGTAGAGTCTCACTTATCCAAGCTAAACGGGCTGGCAGAAGCTAGGATAAGTGAATATCTTGGATAATAAGGAGGGATTAAGGAAAAGCCTATTAAACATCAAATTAGGTTATGATTTTACAAATTAAGCACCAAAACATCATGTTATACAGCAAATTTGACAGAAAAGGTAGTTCAATATGCAGTAATGTTATGTTGTAATTACTGTATTTTCGAATTTAGCACTAAAATATCATGATATATTGAAAACATTGACTACAAAAATGGCTTGGATAATCCAGAGGCTTGGATAAGCGAGGCTTGGATAAGTGGGACTCTACTGTACAGTTCTTTCTCGAAAGTTTTTTTTGCAGTGAATTTAAGATAAAAAATCCAGCCGTGACCAAGCCCATTTCCTGGAAGGGATGATCTCATGACCTGTTGACCTGTGTCACCTACAACCAGTTTGAGCCAACACCAATTCTTTCTCCAGCTCCAGTTCAAAATCACCTTTTGAAGATAGCCACATGGGGAAAAAACACAGAACTAATTCTGATCCTCAGCTAGAATGTGGGATGAAATTACTCTTTTTAAAGCAGGTTGAGGCCCTAAGAATCAGTTGGGGTGCAAATTATCATGAATATTGCCTGACAGGATAGCAGCCAATGTGAGAAATGATTTTTTGGGTGGGTCCTGTGCCCAACACAATCCAATGGCTTTCTATGGATGAGCAGAGATATAAAGCCTGGTCTTTCAGAGCCCTAGTGCAACCCTCAAAGGCTAGCTCTACTGGCAGTTATGGGAGTCATAATCCCCCAAAGTCATGTTTCCAAGTTCCAGTTTTTTGTTTGTGTTCCCCCCCCCCCTGCACCCCATCACCATTATTCACATATTTCTTATGTTAACTCCTTAAGAAAAAAAAGGGTAGCGACAACACTTTCTCCTCCAGGACACATGCCTATTACATGCACTCAGATTTCATACCAAGACACTCTGTCATGGACAGCTTGCCACTTTGCACACTGCAGGAGGTTAAATGTGTTCTGATTACATATAAAGGACAATTCTACATCTACATCATTTATCTTGAACTCAAGGAAGACTCCTCCATTTTGCTGCCAACAATTTCTGGCCACGACAGGCTACTGCATGATAAATCGGGGCACCTACTGTGTCCAGGCAGGCTTTCCAGCATGTAATGGTGAGACAGGATCAGGAACTTGTCCATCTTTGTTGTGAATATAGGCATGTAGCCAGGTTCCTGTTTTCATCAGTGAAATGTTGGATTTAAGATGATACATTGCTTTTGGGGAAGCTTTTCACAACGTGGGGCCTCCCAAATGTTATGCTTTAATCCCATCAACCTTGGCCATGCTTAGATGGGGATTATGTACTTCCACATATCTGGTGGGTACCAGGTTGGTGTGTTAACATTTACGGGTCTCATCACTGTATAGCCTTAAAGCTACATTTTAAAATTACAGAATTTAGAATGTCAATCAGGTCCTTGCTGCTGTATTGCTGTTGTTAATTGTTTTAGAAAAAAAGAAATGCTGTTTCTATATTCTAGTCTTCTTTTTTGAAGATAAAAGATTTTATACAGGGTTTTGCTTCAGTTTTAAAAGGAGGAGGAGCCATTTTTTCCTTGGGAGTGGCAGAAATATTTATTGTGTGACACTTCCCTGTGTGTTGTGATGCAGAGATGGAGCAAGACATACTGATAGTTGGGGCTGAAAAATCCAAAACGGCACCACAATTTACATAAAATAAAAACAAAGAGCTGAATAACTGGCACTTTGCTTGCCTACTAATGGCACTCACCGGTCATATTCCCTAACCTGCCCAACATCAGGGCAAGGGAAAGAAACTGCTTGCAGCTTCCACTGCCTCAGTAAATGACTGTGTGCTTTCCACCCCCTTGCTGCTGTCCCAGAAGTTTGAGCAGCTGTGGAGGAGTATTGAAGCTGGTATGAACCATAGGATTAACGCTCCCCCATCAGACATCCTATCTCCCCTTGGACAAACATCCCCATTCTGGTCCTGACAGTCCATTTGCAGCACATTCAGAAGGAAAATGCTTTCTTCCATCCGACTCTGACTGGGTTTATGATGTCCTGCTCCATCTGATAATGTGAGCCGCATAATGTGACTGTGTCTCATGGCAACAGCTTTTAACCACCCTTTTTATAGATCTGAACCTTCGCTCATGTTCCTTACAATTTCAAAGACTGTAATTATTTTCATAATCTCAGTTGTGTTTGCCACACCATCTTTGTTGCCTTGAAACCTGCAGAGCGTTGCATTTTGAAACTGGAATATTTCGATCCTGCGGCGTTCTGAAATGTCTAATCTTCTCTGCCTAAGTCCCTTCTTTGCTCCTGCAGATGTCCATGGCAGAACGAAAGGGAGAGGGAGCCATCATTTCTTTTCGCCTTCACCACCACAGATTGGGATATGTAGTGGAAGCAGAGGCACATCTGGATTTAACATCATTGCTGGTTCAAATGCAAATGGAGAAGAAGATGCCCATATGTCACAAACAGTAGGAACACATGGCTAAAACTACACTGATGTCACTGTGTTGTAATATTGGCACAAATTGTGTGTGCATAAATAGCACAGCAATCTCATATGAAAAAAATCAACTATTTCATAGGTTTTATTATATAGCAGGGTTAGAGAAACTGGTATCTTCCAGGCTGAATCAAATCATCATTCTCAGCCAGTAACCAGTGGTCAAAATGTTACAATGTTATCTACCCCTTCTCTACAGTTTGAAGCTCTGTGGTGCATATCATCACCATCACCATTATTTTCATCATTATCATCATCTTAGTCACCATTATTGTTGTCATCATCAGCCTCAGCCTCATTGTTCTTCCACCCAATGCTTTTTCCCTAACACTGGGATACAATCAAACTATAGAATTACAGTCAACCCTCCATATTTTATGGGGTTGGGGGCACAGGATTGCCGTGAAAGTGAAAAACTACAAATAAATTGTTTCTTCTTTCCCTGAAAAAAATCTCCCTAGAAATTACTACTTCCACTAACACAGCTCTATAGAATCTCACTGGAAATGGAGGGAGCTTATTGAAAGTAGAAGGGAAAGAAAAATTTAAGGAACCGAGTCAGACAATTCCCATGATCAAACAAATAAAATAATTTAAAGAGCAGAGGTATAATTGTTATTTATATTTATAACCAAATAATAATAACAAAAGCCACTAGAAGACTAGAGAGTTGTTCCCTATAGAAACCTCTAGGCCCTGCAGGAACTGGAACAGGTTGGACATAGAGCCACATTAGAGGATCTAGAGAATCCTTGAGGTAACCTTTTAATCAAATCCACAAAAGTCAAACTTGAAAATCTGGAGGACTTAGAAAAGCAATTTTAAAATATGCCAATTATAAATACTTTTCTAAAACATTTCAAACTTTTGCTCATGTGAGACAATAGATTTCTATCTTTGCTCAGCCCTTTGCAGCAAGTATCTCTTGTGTGACCCAGGGTGGTGTAATCGTTGGAGCATTTGTCTACAACTCTAGAGACCAGGGTCTGGATCCCTGCTTGACCATGGAAACCCACCGAGTGACAGATTCAGAGGGAAAAAATGGCAAATCCCCTTGCTAAAAATATCCCATGATTGGATTGCCATAAGTCAGAAATAATGTAAATGCACACAACACAGCGAATTTTTAGAACACCTTTCCCATGAGCAGCTAGTTCTAAAATAGTCAAAATGGCCTTCTCCTGCCTTAAAAAGTTGCTTTAGAAGGTGTCGATTTAGTTCTTCTAGGAAAGGAGTTCTGTAGTCTGAAAGTAGCCAGCAAGAAGGTTCCCACCAGTGGCACCTGGCTCAAGATACAGAGAGGCTCATAAAAGGGAATGTGGTCCTTCAAATAACCAGAATGTAAGCCATATAACGTTTATGCCTCATGATTCATACTTTTAATTGTGACTGGAAAGAGACTAGTAGCCAGTGGAGCTCTTTTAACAAAGGCAGTTGGAATGTTAGCAGTTGCTTTCACTCTGTCATATATGGGCTGCTATCGCAGAATATTGTACAGGACTGCCAAATGTGCAAAATTTTACACGAAATTTGGGATCAAAAATGGTCCTGAAAATATTCAGCATCAAAATTCAGACATAAATATGTTAATAATTTTGTGTGTTAAATGTAATGTTGAGGTCACAGAAACAATTCAATGCCCAGAAAAGAACAGAATGGACTTTGGTAAAATGTTAATTCAAGAAAATGAAATTATTTTAGCCATTCAAATGTTCAGGTGATTGTCTGCTAAGGAATATCAAGTGCTATAGGCCATATTTCAGAGGAAGGCAATGGCAAAGCTTCTCTGGGCATTCTTTGCCTAAGAAAATGTTTTAAAATTCATGGGGTCACCATGTCTATAGGTAACTTGAAAATTAAATACTACACACATATTATTACAAAATACCAACACCTCACAATGGTTCATATAGTCCAAATAAAACTAAAGGGTCCCAACGACAAGTAAATTAATATAATTATTTTATATTTTTATATAACTGATTGTGAACAGTCAAGGCATTTTGCTGCCTGAGGCATAGCATTGTCCCCCAGTATTTATTTATTTATTTATTTATTTATTTGCAACATTTATATACCGCCCTTCTCACCCCGAAGGGGACTCAGGGCGGTTTACAAGTATATATACATACAATATATTATAGTATCCAAAGTCAGTCAAGTTATATAAACACACAAGTAAGAAAAGCCCACAAACATTCCTCATCATCCCTGGGAACACCAGTAGAAAAACAACAAAGTGGCTATCCACTGATTTTCTGCCCTTTGATGATGCCCCAAATCTGCTGAGAGCAGTGACTGCTTTGCTCTGCCTAGGGCTGAGTTTGGTCCTGCGATGGGTGATAATGTCTTTCCAGGAGATTTTGTTGCCTCACCATTTTAAGGCGCTTTCCTGAGACCTGCTGAGCTAAATGAATTCTAATCCCAAGCTCAGGAAACACAAGTCCCTTAGGATCCACAGGGGTGTAGGCGTAAATGTTATCAGTGGACACAGCAGCTTTGTTCGGCAGCCTCCTCTTTCGGCAAATCATAACTGAGCACCTGAGGAACTGTTGTCGTGATCATTTGTGGCTGCCAAATTGGTTTCCTCTTCAGTAAGCCAACTACCCGCCATGTCTTCACACTACACATGCTCATTAGCAAACATGTAAGTAAACAAACAACAAAAAAGGGAAACATATCGGCTTGATCCACAGACAGGAGAAGGAAATAAATAGAAGAAGCCTTTGAATACACCTGATGCCCAGATCTCAAAGGCTACCAATTCAATTGGTGTGACCACCCACAGAATATCCTATTTTCACATATATATAGCAAGGTAGCAAAGTTATTACAGGCAGACAGAACAAATGAGCAAGAAAATTAGGATGAGGGACATAGGGCTTTTGGCTTGATGCAATCTCTTCACATCCTCACTGACAACTGATACTTTTCCTTGTACCTTTGGAAGGCCAGATTTGTTTAAAATTCTTATTTCCTTTCTTCTGTCCAGCTATTGAATCTAACCACCTTATTTTGAATGGCCAGGAATACACTGGTGTCATTCATGAGTCCACATTATGTTGTGCTTCAAAATATCTCATGTCACACCATTATAGCTCATTGCTTCCACTTCAACTGCCATGGCTTTTCCCTATGTAATTTGGGAGTTTTCAGTTTAGAGAGGGAATTAGGCACCACAGAACCTCTTTAGTGCCTCACCAAGCTGCAAATCCCAAGATGCCACAGGATGCTGCCATGGCTGTCAAAGTACTATAATTGTCAGTGTGAAAAAGTCCCTACTTTCAGGTGACACACAAACTCCAACACTGTTTCCAGACCAGCTGCATACCCACTTCATAGATCCAATTCCACAACCAGCTACAGAAGTGTTTGCTCAAACAATAGTGTGCCTAGGGATTGCAAGAGCAAATGAGGCGTCGTTTATACATCTGGAAAAACCAACAGAACTCTGTCAGTGCACTATTTTCTCTATAGGAATTAGATTTAGATTACTGAAATTTAATTGAGGGGTCCTTTTGAAAGTTGTGGCTGAAATGTCAAGCAAAGTTACTTGGAGCAGGTCCCTGCAGGCCTTACTTCCAATGAAGCAGGTACAGACTTGAGCTATTAATCCAGAGGTGGGCATCATGCGGCCTTCCTGATGCTGTTGGACTCCCAATACTTCTCCATATCAGCTATACTGGCTAGGGTTTCCAGGAGCTGAAAATCAACACTATATGGTGGACCACACAACTCCCACTTCTACATTAATCTGTTTTTCTAGCTGCTAGAAGACATTGCCAGGTGACTCCCCAAACCCAAGCCCTGGGTACATTTCCAGCTGCTGACTACTTCTGGAATTCTGGTTATGATTCTTCTTACACCATGGTGCCTTGCCTGGCAATGGATTGCTGAATTCACTCTGAATTTCATTCTGCACTTTGAATGAGCTAAGGATCTAGAGGGGACACTGGGTTCAGCACCTTGGATAGCACACTCAAAGTCCCTGCAGAAACCAGATGGAGATTCACACCTCTGACAGAGAAGCCACAGACTGCCACTGGCCCTACAGAATTGAGAGTGACTTTTATCTGGAAATTCTTCATCAACCAAATCGATGCAATCAAATCTTCTGGAGAATAGTTCTATCTACTTCAATACACTAGAACATCTATGCACTTTAAATCCAGTTGCTGCCTCTTGCATAATTCTGAGGTTGGTTGTTTAGTGAGGCCCAGATCCTCTCTGGCTGAGCAGTTTAAAGTCCCCCCCCTAAACTACAAACCCCAGAATTCTGCAGGAGGCAGCAACCAGATTTAAAGTGGATAGATGATCTAGTGTGATGAGGTCCTGTGACTCTGCAAGTGACTACCCTGAATAATGCTAGTAGAGGCAGCTGGAATGCTTCTCAGATGACCAGAGGCCAAGAGGACAAAGCTTCTGTACCGTTTTATAGCAGGTACATAGGAAGCAATCTTACACCTAAGTTGGTCAGATGTAGATATGAGCAGGGCTCCTGCACCTTTATTTAGAAGACAGATATAAGTGGCACCTGATGAATCTTCTCGTTCAAAACAATTGTTAAAGGTACAGAAGATGTGTTCTCTTTAGCACCTGGCTATCCTATTTGTTTCATAATTTTTCCTCCAACGTCATACAATAATCTCCTCCTTATTCCTTTCTTTATCCTCAAGGTAGGTCATGAGGACCGGACCAAGGTGTGTCTAAAATGCACAGAAGATGCCCACCTGGTCCTCCCCAGTCCTATTCCATTCTAACCACTACACCACGCTGTCTTTCTCTGCTTATACCAGGTGAGATTAGATGTCCACCAAGCCTTGTACAGTATTTTCTTACTATTTATTCTTACCAGTACTCTCGTCAAGCCTTTAGGTGAAGCAGGATTTTTTCCTTTCGCTTCCTACTAGCAATTTGTCTGGTGTCAGAGATAAGCTGAGATTTTCTCCATGTAAAGAAGGCGTTCAGGTATATACAGCTCCACCCACACCATAGTAACTTGCAACTCTCAAAAACCTGCCTGTCCTACACAACTGTTAAAGATACAGGAAACCTGCCCTGCTGTTCTGCTAATCAAGACACACCATAATTAGCCAACATATGCAGTAATGTTTTCAGTTAGTAATATTCCTGCTACCATTAAAGCCAGGGAGACAAAAACAAAGCTTAGCTAAACTCGAGACACTGAACATATTGATAATTCTGGGGGAAAATAATATTAATTCCCTCCTACACCATGTACTCTCATTGTTTGGCTAAGTGCCCGCCTCCCACTACCATCAGCCAGAAAAGCAAATAATTGAGTATAAAAGAGTCTCCAACAGATACCACTATAAGTAAAAGAGCCAAATATGGATGATTGGGAAAAGTATACTGAGGGAAACAACATGTAGAAAGTGAAAGGTCCCCAAAGAGCATTAACATTTGGGGTTCTCTCTCGCCATAGTGACATGGAAATTTAAACCAGATCTTGTCCTAGGACAGCATTAGTAGCAGAACCAGACCACATGCAGCCTAAGGGAGTTCAAGAAATAGCATGAAGGGAAAGCCTTGAATGGAGAGTCATAGAACTACAGAGTTAAGAGAGTAGGGGGATAGTGGTAATTGAGTTTCACCCCTGCTCAGTGTGGGATCTGCAATGCAAAATGCAACTGCAGCATCCCTGATATGCTTGAATTCCCTTACTCTACCCGTTTTGCTTCCCTAAGCTCTCACATGGACGAGCATTAGTGTTGATGATGGCTGTCTGAGAGTGGAACCGAGTGCTTTAGAGATTGCAGATCTTTACAAATCTGTAAGAAAGTTTTAGATTCTCATCTCTCATGAGTGTTTTCATTGTGGATTTCTGCATGGCGGGGATGGACTGATAACCTTAGGGGTATCTTCCAACTCTATGACTCCATGATCCTACAGCTCAAGGGGCTGAAGACCTTCTTTCATCCTGAGTGCTGACTATGTTTCAGAGAAGCTCTCTGAGGCCACCTTACAGCAAGGCCAAAAGCAAAAGGGTGGAAAAAAGATACCAGAATACTTCAGCTTACATATTTTATTGCCAGAACACAAGGCTTAGAAGAGTAATTTCAACTTTTTAAAACTGGATAGTCTGGGTGGGGAAGGGAAGAACCATACCACTGTTGGAATCCTATATCACCTTTTACTTCCAACTGTATGAATACTTAGGTAGGTAAAAGAATCATTAAGAACCCCTGATAATTGATTGCAAAAATGTGTATCAGGACATGGGCAAGAGTGGAACCAATATGCCACAGTGTGATGCATAAAGCTGGTGCACAGGCCTGTAGCGAGGTTTTTTTTAAGGGGTTCAACCCCCCACCCAAAATTTGTCAGGTTATTAAAAAAAACTGGTTTACTCATGAATTTTGACTGGTTAACCAAATCCCCATGCTAAGTCTATGAGACGCAAAACATTAAGAGTTCCTCCAGGCACTATCACAAGCAGATATTGACAGGTTTGTAGTGCGGGGGGGGGGGGGTGCTAGGGGTTCAACCCCCCGCCCCCAAATTTCAAAACTCTTCCCGAAAATTTTTTCTGGCTACGGCCCTGCTGGTGCATAATGATTAGGGGTCACTTTCCAACTCTGCTGCATAGTTAGGTAGCAGCAGCCCTCTACTGCACATGGGTATTACAAACTAACCAGTTATAATCACTACATACATGAGTCTATTTACAAAGATGTAATTCTCACACAGGATTCTGGTCAAAGACTGGAAAACCTCCAAACGATAATGTAATAGGGAAGGGGCATCTATAGCCCTCTGGGGAAGCCTCAAGAACCAGATGGAGACCTCATGAAGGTCTCATTTAGTTGTGGGGGCCTAAGATTCCCCATTGCCAACATAATTTATCATTGTTTAGCTGTTGTATGAGAGGGTGTGAATGATAACATGCTGCGTAAAATGCACATGTGGAAGAAGTCTCTTGTTTTTGCAAACATTACTGTCAACACTAGGGGGCAGGCATGCTCCAATCACAGCTGACAGTAGCAGCCCCCCCTCCCCCCCCCCAAGAATCAGTATGATTCAGGCTGGTAATTTTCCTTTTCTAAGCCGCCTAAATATCCTAAAGGCAATAGATTTGCCCTAATTTTGGAAGTTAAGCAGGGTGGAATTTGGTTAATGCTTGGATGGGAGATTGCCAATGAATAGCAGGTCATCTGGCTTATATTTTGTAGGAAGGAACTGGGAAAATAGCCTCTAAGTACTCCTGGTCTAGGGACCTCTTCACACATTGTGCCATTTCGCCGGCAGTTGTTCCATTGCCTCATTGCCCTTTCCCCCTTCACATGGGGAAAAGGGGAGGAAAATCCGATGGAGCTATCCAAAAAACTCTTTGTCGCTTGCGATGCTTCCCCTCCACTTCTGGAGGAATGGTGGCAGGGTCAAACCAGCATTATTTTTGGGCCCTACCTCAAAAAGAGAAAAGGAACTATAAAAACCCTGTGTGAAGAGGTCCTAAGAAAACAATATGAAATTCATAGGGTCACCATAGGTCAACTGTTGATTTGAAGGTATAAACCAGTGATTCCCAAAGTAGGCGCTACCGCCCCCTAGTGGGCGCTACAGCGATCCAGGGGGGCAGTGATGGCCACAGGTTCATTTGGGGACAATGAATAACTGTATTACCATTCTATTCTGAGTTCAAAAAATAGTTTCATAATTTCAAACTTCAATGTTTCTAATTTATACCTTTCTTTACTATATTTTACAAAAAAGGTAGAAACATTAATACATACATCTTTCTGTTTAATTGCTATTAAATTTAAAAAAAAAATTAATTTCCAGGGGGCACTGAGTAATATTTTTTCTGGAAAGGGGGCGGTAGGCCAAAAAAGTTTGGGAACCACTGGTATAAACACTCAAAAATCTTGGAGTCTTCATGGACAACAAGTTTAACATGAGCCAACAGGGTGATGCAGCCAATGTGATTTTGGACTTCATCAACAGGAGTATAGTGCCTAGATCGAGAGAAGTCATGATGCCCCTCTATTCTACTTTGGTTAGACCTCACCTGGAATACTGTGTCCAATTCTGAGCACCACAGTTTAAAAGAGATATTGACAAGCTGGAAGGTGTCCAGAGGAGGGTGACTAAAATGATCAAATGCCTGGAGATTATGCCCTATGGGGAGTGTCTTAAAGAGTTGGGTATGTTTAATTTGCAGAAGAGAAGGTTGAGAGGAGACATGATCACCGTTATAAATACAGTATGTGAAAGGATGTCATAAGGAAGAGGGAGCAGGCTTGTTTTTTGCTGCTTTGGAAACTAATTTACATATGTTTTAATTGTTATAATGTATTTTAATGATGTATTTTTATAGTTTTAATTGATTGATTGATTTATTTCGTGTCAAAAGCATTGCCTAACAGATACATTTGAAAATGATGGGAAAAAATAGAGGAAATCACAAACAACTAAATAGTTTTAGACCAGAAACGGGCAACAGCAACCGCATTGTCCGTAGCTTTAAACAACTCCTCCTCCAGTTTTAATTGATGATATGTACTGTTTTTGTTTTATTATTATGTTCTTGGCATTAAATGTTGCCAACTGTTGTAAGCTGCCCTGAGTCCCCCCGGGTGAGAAGGGCGGGGTATAAATGCTGGAAATAAATAAATAAATAAACAAACTAGGACTTGGAGCAATGGGTTCAAATTACAGGAAAGGAGATTCCACCTGAACATTAGGAAGAGCTTCCTGACCATAAGAGCTGTTCAGCAGTGGAATGCTCTGCCTCAGAGTGTGGTGGAAGCTCCTTCCTTGGAGGCTTTTAAACAGAGGCTGGATGACTATCTGTAAGGGTTACTTTGACTGTGCTTTTTCTGCATGGCAGGGGGTTGGACTAGATGGCCCATGTGGTCTCTTCCATCCCTATTATTCTATGATTCTATGACATGCTGTCATTTCAGCTTCTGCAAGAAACTAGGGTTTGCCACCCCCACCCCAAGTGTCTAGCTTCCCAGAAGGCAGAATGAGACACAGATGGGTAGAAATTAAAATCAGAGGTTTATTTTCACTGACCAGAGAGGATGTCAATGGAGAAGGCACGCCAAAGAACAGACATACCTCAATTGTGAATACAGAGCACATTTATTACATTTTGCGAGCTATCCAAGTAATCTGATTGGTAACTTGAATAGCTGTCTGATTGGTCCACAAAGTCTCTAGCTAGGATCTGTTCACCAATTGGTCATCACTGATAGGTCTTTACTGTCGCAGGAAACTTAAATAAACTGTCACTAGATTATTTCAAAGAGTCTCTCTGTTTATTAATCTGTCCCTGAGAGGAACTTGGTCGGGAAGGAATGTGGTGTGGCAATTGATCATGGGCTTAATGTCCTGGATCCAGTGGTGACAATGGGTTCAGCCCAGATAAACAATGGATGCTTTAGGGTGATAGCCATCTCAATAAGTGCCGCAAGGATGGGTCATGAGGGAGGAATTGTTCTACCGATAACCAGATCGTACCAAGTGAAACAAGAAATGGACCCAGGAAGCTGTGATGCAAACCCACTGTGCATTCCCCCCAAGCCTTCCAGTTCATTGTAAAAGGATTATTATAATTTGGGGATCATTTTCTGGAGTTCAAGGTGTGGTGAAACAACCTTCTGAAGACATTCATGATAGGCTATCACAGGGCAAAAATGAAAAGGCAAAATGGGTGTACTTTATGTCCACATGGAGCTATGCATCAAAATTCATATTTGGGGGGTCCGATTTTTTGACAACACACACAACAACAACAACAACAACAACAACAACAACAACAACAACAACAACAAATTACAAGAGTTTTCAGAAGCAAAACAAACATCGAGGCCAGAATCTTGCTTCTGGAAACAATTATAGCAATATTATTTTTGTCACTTATCAGTTTCCAAATTTCTGGCTTCAACAAATGTTTTCACGATTTCAACAGTGATTCCTATTCAATATCTTACAAACGACTTAGAGGGCCACCAAAATGGTAAAAAGTCTGAAAACCATGCCCTAAGAGGAGTGCCTTAAGGAATCTGTTTTGCCTGGAGAAGAGAAAGTTAAGAAATGACATAATAGCCATGATTAAATGTTGGAAATGATGTTGAAATGGGAAGGCTTGTTGTCTACTGCACCAAGGACTCGAACATGGAGGAATGGATTCAAACTGCAGGAAAAGAGATTCTGTCTAAACATTGGGAAAACCTTTTGATAGTAAGAGGTGTTCAACAGTAAAATATGCAGTGAGATGAAGTCTTTTTCTTTGGAGGTTTTTAAAGAGAAGCTGGATAGCCACCTGTTTTGAATGCTTTGATTGTGTATTCCTGCATGGCAGAATGAGGTCGGACTGGATGGCCCTTGGGTCTCTTCCAAGGAAGTGCAGCCTATTTCACCAATTGAATAGTGCTTTTGAAGTAGAGACTAAACCTCAAAGCAGATTCAGCAGCTCCCTGATATGGAACCCTCCAGCTTCCATGGATAGGATTTGATTTCTGTTACCGGAGATCAACCCCATAATCTATTTTCAGTGCCAAGGCAAGTAATGAAGAAATCCCCACATCACTATTGCAATGCTTCTGAGCACCAAGCCTACAAAATGTCTGCCAGGTCCACAAAACAAAACAGAGAGCGAAACTTTCCGATTTGAAGGCAGCCAACTGAATGCTGGCAAATGGGATTGTGTTCTGTCATCCCTAGCTTTCATCCCCCCATCTCTTGTTCACTGTGCCAGCTCCGTCACACTGACCCCAATGAGTGAGGCTGGTGCTGTCAGAGTTAATTTGCCGCTGGCCCCTCTCAGATGCGCTAAGGAGTTCTCCCCCTGTTTTCTTGTCATTTCCTTGCCCCAACAGTGAGGCTTTTAGACACAGACTCCATTTCAGGCGGTTTATGTAAACTCCTCTGCATGAAGAATTGGGTGGCTGTAGTCAGTCACCTTGGATGCATGGTTGGAAGAGCAGCAGGGAGTGTTGGCAGAAGTCCCATGCAGCAAAGTGGCTCCTTGAGGAAGACCGGAGTCCCGCTCCAAAAGCGAGACTAAGCAATATGGGAACAACACATCCTGTCAGACTCGGAGAAAACATGCAACCTGAAAACAGAGTCTGGAAATGTTATTGCTTGGATGGGAGCTCCCAACATTGCACAGGCACCTTTCTGGTGGCAGGATTATATAGTCAAAAAAGGCCCCTTGACACTGAGCACAAGACTGTACCATTAATATGCCAAAGATGGCAAGGCTATGTGGACAGCTAATCTCAGCAAGTGACCCATATTGCCACGGAGCATCCGGTGGTGCAATATGTTAAACCCTTGTGCCAGCAGGACTGCTGACCAAAAGGTTGGCAGTTTGAATCCGGGGAGCGGGGTGAGTTCCCGTCTGTCTGCTCCAGCTTCCCATGCGGGGGACATGAGAGATGACTCCCACAGGATGGTGAAACATCCGGGCGTCCCCTGGGCAATGTCTTTGCAGATGGCCAATTATTTCACACTAGAGGTGATTTGCAGTTTCTGAAGTTGCTCCTGATATGGAAAAACCCCCCATAATGCCACAAGAGCCAATCACATTTGGAGACAAAGCATTTTTTAATTATGGGAGGCTTTCTAGTGTTTCCAAACAAACAAAACAACACAAAGGTGATGATTCGATACTGTGCACTACAGTATAATTTGTCACTTTTATTTCATTGGTAAATTTTTCTCCCATATCCAATTCTTGTATTAATGTCTTTAAAAAATCCCAATTTAAATTATCAAATGCCTTTTCCACGTCCAAAGCCAGTATGGCAAATTCTTTCTGATTGTTCAGTTCATAATATTCTATTAAATCTAATACTAGCCTTATGTTATCCTTCATAAATCTATTTGGTAAAAATCCTGTTTGGTCTTCTTCAATCCATCTTCTTAACTTTTTTTTAACTCTTTCAGCCAGGATATTTACCAGAATCTTATAGTCAATATTAAGGAGTGAAATTGGTCTATAATTTTTAATCTCCGTTTCACATGTTCCATCTTTATGAATCAAAACTATTTCTGCCTTTGTCCAAGCTTCTGGAATTTTCTGTTTTGTCATCACTTCATTTAGTACCTTTTTAAATAAAGGTGTTAATTCTTGTTTAAATGTTTTGTAAAACCCAGCCGTATATCCATCTGGGCCAGGAGCTTTATCTGAATCCATTTTTTGTATCGCTTTTTCTATTTCCTCCTCAGATATAGCTTTATTTAATTGTTCCCTTATTCCATCGTCCAGTTTCTGAAATCTAAATTTATTTATATAGGTCGTTATATCTTCTTTACTTATACTATCTTTTGAATACAATTTTTATAATATTTCCTAAATTCCTCCATTATCTCTTTGTCTGTTGAGATGAGTTTGTCTCCCACTTTAATCTTCGTAATTTGTCTTGATTGTTGTTGTTTTTTCAAACTTGTCTGGCTAACCATTTCCAGGTCTATTCGCATTTTCAAATGTCTGTTGTTTCAGAAATTTAATTTGGTTAGCTTGAAATTCCAACTCAAGATGATTCTTTTCCACTGTGTTTTATTTTGATGCAAGCCACCCTGAGTTCCTTCAGGGAGATAGGGCGGCCTGTAAATAAAGCATTATTATTATTATTATTATTATTATTATTATTATTGAGTTTGACACCACTTGAACTGCCATGGCTCAATACTATAGAATCCTGGAAGTTGTACAACCTTGTCACATGGCCGCCGACGGTGCTCTGCTTCATAGAGGGGGAATCCAGCACCCCACACCCCGCATCACCTAGCTCCAGTGGAGGGCGATCAGATGGAAGGAAGCGTGAGTGTATGTGGAGTGTGCGGCTTCCCCCATGCATTGCAATGGCAACATGGGAGTCCTCTTGTGTTGCCCTGGCAGTGGCTCCACCCTCCTTCACCCATGGAGCTGTGCTGGTGTCATCTGATGGGAGCCAGCTGGCTCGATGGGTGACTGGGGCTAAATCGGTGCATGCCACCAAATTTAGCCCAGTGTGAAAAGGCTGGTAATTTTACAATGTCTTTAGCTTTCTCCTTCTGGAGCTTCATCAAATTACAACTTCCAGTATTCTATTGCATTGAGCCCTGGAAGTTATGGTGGTGTCACATTGCATTAATTCTACAGAGTAGAGGCTCCCAAAATCTCAGTCTGTTCAAAAAGATTATTTCATTCTTGCAATTAGCCCAACACATTTTGGATTAGTAATATTTAATGGTCTTCTTCAGGGTAGTGCAACTTTAAAACCGCCTGCAGGGATCCTACAAAAAAGCATTACTTCTCTGAAGAAGACCATTAAATATTACTAGGCTGAAACATGTTGGCTAATTGCAAGAATAAAATCATCATTTTAAATACTCTGAAATGTTATCTCTTCTCTACATCCCTTCCATTGGGTGTTGCCAGTGCTCTTTGCTTTTTTAAGCCAGGTAACAAGAAAGCAGAGAGCACATTATTAATAAGGAAAAGCATACAAAATTATTTTAAGCAAGGAAGCCCTGGAGTTTATGTACTGAGTTTAGGAAATCCTGGAAAACGGAATTTAAGAAGACACTAAGAAGCTTACCAGGAAGAGCAAGACTCTGGGTGCATCTATACTTCCCCAACTCTCCTCCCCACCAATTGCATTAAACTTCAAGTCCCATTACTCGCACCTAGATGGATATTATAGTTCAATGCATTGGCGAGGAGTGGGGAAAATCAATCTAGGGAAGGGTAGTATGTTACATTTCTCTCTGTTTCTAGGTCCTACAATGTGCCAAAGTTCTACCTGACGTGTCCCTAGAGGAGATATATTGAGATGGCTTTGTTTCCGAGCGATGCTGCGCATGCGTCAGATAAGATAGACGTGCCTAAGAGAGCTCCCTAACTGCAAAAGAAATAAAGCTTATTTTTAAAGCCCAGGAAGATCATAAATCTCTCTCTCCAACCTGGACCCGGTCGTGAAAAAAGAGGAAGCAAAGCAGATCGCAGTTTGAGCGTCTGAAACTTGAAACCTCAGAAAATAAATCAGAAGACCGGGTGAAGGAAAGAACTGAACGTGAGTGCCATAATGGCGGAGGGAGTGGAATGGGGGCGGAAGCTGGACCAAATATTACAAACATTGAATGAACTAAAGATAAGCTCTGATAGCTTAAAGAAGGGGAATGATGAATTAAAAGAACAAGTTGAAATGATTAACACCCGGCTGGGATCAATGGAGTCAAAGGTGCAACAGTATGAAGGTAAATTTATGGAGATGCAAGAGGAGACTAGAAAACAGAAAGAGGAAATAGCCAACTTAAAAAAACATTTAGAAAGTGCAAACCAAAAACTCCTAAACAAGATTGCTGACCAGGAAGATCGGTCACGAAGAGCAAATATACGCCTGAGAACAGCAGGGCAGGATTTTCAGATGAGTGACAATTTAAAACAAAATATTGTCAGTTGGCTACAGACTTTGATGGAAATCTCACCGGACGATATAGAACGATCGCATTGGGCTTATAGAGGTAGAAAAAAACCCAGAGACATTTTGATCCGTTTTTCAAGGGAGGCAACGAAGGAAAAGGTGTATAATCAGCTTCGGAAAATAAAAGACCTTACCTTGGCAGGTAAAAAGGTCTGGCCTCTCCTGGATCTTTCATCAGAGACACTGGATAAAAGAGCACAGATGAAAGAAATTACAAAAGTCCTGGAGGGGAAGAACCAGCGATATACTTGGGCTTTTCCTGCCACCCTGATCGTCTATAGAGATGGTAAATTATATAAAGCTACTGATTTGGCTAGTGGAAAGACCATGCTTAGACTTCTGAGATTTTGTACAGAAGGGGGAGTATCGGATGAGACGGAGGAGTCAGATAATGAAGAGGTCCATAGAAGCTTCAAAAGAAAGAAGGGGAGTAAGAAGGCCAAGGACACTCTTCAGGCAGCTGGACAGATAAGATCAACAGAGCTGGAAGCTGCAGACAGAGGCGGGCAAATAGAATCATGCTCGACTCAGAGTATATCTGTTATTGGAGACTTGATGAATAGGGAAGGAGAGCATGGTCAAGATTTACAAGAGACTATAGACTTAAGAAATTTGAAGCAAATGGACTTAGACCAAATACGAACTTTGGAAAAACAATTGAGAGAACTAAAAAAGCAAAAGCTGAAAGAGGAAACAAGGAGAATGGAAACAAGATCCAAGATGTAAAAAACCACTTTGATAAACTGGGTTAAAATAATTTGCAGGTGTGGGAACTGGCGAAGGGCAACGCAGCCGCCAAGTGGAGTCTGGGAAGGGAAGAGAATAGAACTCTTTCGAGTCCTTCTCTGATGGGAGAAGGGAAAGGACTGGACTCTGAGGGGAAAGGGGCACAATGGGGATCCAGGGAGGGGGGCAAAAAGGGGGAGAGGAGAAGAAAAGAAACTGAAGAGACAAGGGGGAGAGATAAAAATGGAATTATACAAAACAAATGGGTGATTTAACTATATTGGCACTGAATATAAATGGAATGGCAGATCTTAAGATTTATAGGATGTTGAAAATGGCAAAGGAATGTAGGATAAATGTGATAATGTTATCGGAAACTCATAAAAAGAGGGGGAGGGATAAATTGATTAAAGATAAAACATGGAATAGAATTTATGAATCTCGAGGGACAGGGAACTCACGAGGGGTAGCAATTCTAATCAATGAAAATGTTCCATTTCAGGAGCTTGATGTTCAAAGAGATAGGGAAGGAAGAACAGTTTTTGTGAAAGGCAAGATAAATCAGGTTAAAATAACATTAGCTGTGATATATGCACCGAACAGAAACACAAAACAGTATATATTGAATACTAAAAAGAAGCTGGATAATTATGCGGAAGGGACATTGATTTGGGCAGGCGATTTCAATTTGGACTTAACTAAAAAAAATAAAAAAGCAATAAATGTAAATAAGCTTAATATGGTGGATGCACACGCAAATCAAAGTATTAGGGATACTTTTTATTCAGCAAGACACAATAAATTTAGCTGTATAGATTATATCTTACTAAATAAAGCAAGCAAAGCCCAAATAAAGAAGGTAGAAAGGAAACCAATATTTTTGTCAGACCACAGTCCTCTGATTGCAACCTTGGGATTGAGTAATGAGATTAGTCAAAGAATTTGGAGATATAATTCGGTGGTAACAGAAAAAGATGAATATAAATTGAAGCTTCAGGAGGAGATAAAAGAATATTATAGAATAAATGATAATGGAGAGTTATCTAAAACTGTGGTGTGGGACTCATTTAAAAGTGTATTAAGAGGTCAATGTTTTAGTATTGAGTCCTACATAAGGAAAAGTTGGAGAGAGAAAAGAGAAAAATGTATAAAAGAAATTGAATCAATACAAGAACAATTGAGAATAACGAGGAGAAGAAATATAAATAGTATATTAAGGCAGAAAAAGAAAGAATTGGAATTAATGGATGAGGTGCAATGGAACAAAATGAGACAGAGTGTGAGGCAACGAATTAATGGATGGGGTACAAAATCAATGAAACAAATGGTGAGATATTTAAAGAGGAGAAAGGAAAAGTCATGTATAACAAAACTTAAAGATAAAAATGGATTGGTGAAAGATGGAAGAAAGGAACTCGAAGAAATAATGAGAGATTTTTACAGGGAGTTGTACCAAAAAGAACAGGTGAATAATGAAGAAATAAAAATTGGGAATAAAGTAAATGAGGAGGATAAAATTATGCTAAATGATGAAATAACACAGGAAGAAGTAATTCAGGTAATTAAAGGACTGAAACAATATAAGGCACCTGGTATAGATGGATATACAGCAGAATTTTATAAGACCTTTATGCATGAGTTGGTACCATATATGGCTGAAATGTTTAATGAGGTATATATGAGAGGTATTGTCCCGGAAACATGGAAACTTTCTGAAATTATTCCAGTTCTGAAGCCAGATAGACAACCGGAGCTCCCAGAATCATATCGTCCGATCAGTTTAGTAAACCAAGATTATAAGATATTCATGAAAATCATAGCAAATAGATTGGAAATTATTCTACCAAAGATTATAGGAGAAGACCAATATGGATTTGTTAAAGGGCGGAGTATCAGTGAACCAATAAGAAATGTTGTTAATGTGATTTGTCATGCGACAAAAACAAAAAGAAAATTGTCAATTCTAAAGTTAGATGTGTATAAAGCTTTCGACAAAGTAAACCATGAATATCTGTATAGATTATGTAAAGAACTAAATTTGGGGAATAATTTCTGTGAAATGATTAAAAATGTATATAGGGAGAATACGGCTTGTATTAGAGTGAATGGACAAAGAACGGAAAACATTCAAATTGAGAACGGGACCAAACAAGGTTGTCCATTATCCCCAATGTTATTTGCTCTGGTAATAGAACCCCTAGCATATAAAATAAGGATGGATGAAACATGGGAAGGGTATAAGATTGGGAGGAAGGAGGAGTTGAGATTGAACCTGTATGCGGACGATGCAATAATTTTAACACAGAGACCAAGGGAAATGATTAAATCAATGAAAATAATATTGAGGGAGTTTAAAAAAGTATCAGGGCTATCAGTAAATATGGAGAAATCAGAGATATTATTTATTAATACACCACCGAAGGAACAATTAGAGATAAGGAAGGAATCAGGTTTAAAATTGGGTATTAAAAAGATGAAGTATTTGGGAATTTGGATATTTAAGACACTTGATAAAATAATAGATGGAAATTATAGAATGGCATGGAAGAGAATGTTAAAACAAATGAGTAGGTGGAAGAATAAAAATTTGAGACAGATGTCTAGGATAAGGGCATTGAAAATATTGATAATTCCAAAAATGATGTATTTATTTCAGGCTCTCCCAGGAATTCCTCCCATGGCAAAATTAAAGGAATGGGATAGGAAACTAAATTATTGGGTTGAAGGAGGGAAAAGACCAAGAGTAAGGAAAAAATTGATAATTGCAAAAGAAATGAAAGGGGGATGGGGCTGTCCATGCCTAGAGCTATATAGTGATGCCTTCCAAATTGAAAGAGCAATAGAATTACAAGTGACAAATAAAAAATGGGTGAGATTTGAAAAGGAAATGAATGGAGTTAATTGTGAAGAAATAATCTTTAGAAAATGGGATAAGAGAAATATAGATAAATTAATAGGACCAATGAAAGGAACAATGCAAGTGTGGAAGAAATGGCAAGGGAGAATAAGTAGCTTAAAATCTAAAATGTCAACAGTATGGATAATCAATAAGGATAAGGAATCAAATATGAATAGAAATATTCAAACATTGAAGGAAAAAGGAATAGAGAGACTAGAACAACTATATGACAGAGAGGGAACGGTAAGAGAAAATAAAATTAAACAATGGCTTGGAGAAGAAAATTGGTTACAGATAAGAGCAATCTGTGCATATTGCAAAATAAAAGAAAATATTAATATGGTTAAGAGAGAAGATAACGCCTTTGAAAAGATAATAAGAGAAAAGGGGGAAGGAAAGAAGGCACAGGCCAGCAAAATATATACAATGCTCATAGAGGCTGATGGATGTATAATACGGGATCTGAAAAGTATGTGGGAAACGGAGCTGCAAATCACAGAACAAGAGATGAGAAATGTGGTAGAGACAATAGGGATGAAAAGGAATACCAGAGTACGAGAAATGAGGAGGAAAATATTGCACAAATGGTATCGTACACCCTGCCAATTAGCATACTACTATAAAAAGGGGAGTAGTCACTGCTGGCATGGATGTCATCAGAAAGGGCGGTTTATGCACATGATGTGGGAATGTGAACATGTACAATATTTTTGGCAGACTATACAAAATGAGTCAAATCAAATACTAGGAAATGAGTGGGTCATAACAAAGGAAATAGCGGTATTAGGGAAAAGAGAGGAAATGGGAAATAAAAGGGAAATAAAAGAAGCAATAATTGAATGTGCACAAGCAGTAATAGTATTAGGGTGGAAAGATAAATCAAAATGGACAGTAAATAAATGGTACCAATATATGGTGGAGCAAATGGAATTTGAAATTATGAATGTGAAACTAAATGTTGTAAAAACTAATGAAAATAGAACAAGAGAAATGGAAGAAAGATGGACAATGGTAAAGAACTATATCATGAATCAATCTGGAGATCAAGCCATAAGAAATAAGATACAAATGTTATATAGTATATAGGTTGGAAATGGATTAAGATAAAGATATAAAAATTGTCTCATAAAGAAATGAATATGTAAAAAGAAAACAATCCTCGTGTTGGTGGTGGGAATTGTAAATGTTTTGTATGTCTACGGTATGTATTTTTTGTGTTTTAAAAAATAAAAATTTATTTAAAAAAAAAAAAAAAAAAGATGGCTTTGTTTCCTTGAGCAACAGATTAATTTCTAATACAAGCAGACAATTATCCCCTATAACTGTATTATAAGCATGAAACTTACTTAGAATGCTTTACAGGTTGTCTGGAGCTTATCTACTTTTGTGACGTTTGATTAATTAAGCATGATCCAAATTGAAAGCAAACTAATTTTTGTATATTGTTTCGATTCAATAGCAGCTCAAATGTTGGTCAATGATAGACTGATTGCATTGTGAACTACATTAGTTGTATTGTAAAATGGGGCAAGTTTAAATTTACTAATGGCAGGAAAAAAAGAATGCTGAAATCCCACTTTATTTTTGGTTACAATAGATGTTCAGTTTGATTATAGGTCTGACTCAAAAGATAAAGCCAACATTTCAGATGCTAAGTATCTTTGCATTAGTACTAAAATATTTTTATCTGAAATTGGCATACAAGAATGCCACATTGCTTTTTTGATTGTGATATTAGTTAAGCAACCTGACAATGCAGTAAGAAAATGGGGAAATAAATTGGATGCTATGGAAAATAAACTCAACAATAATTAGATATCAAAGGATTTCACAGAACAACATAGAAAATTGAATGACATATTAGTTATTTGGGGGTAATGATGGAAGAAGTTAATTGTGCAAGTTGAAGATTTGGGAAATAAAGCTGAAAGAAACAATTTGTTTTGGAAGGTGTTCCCAAGGAACTTTAAAAAGTGGAATGTCTAATATTTGTGGGAAACTAGACAGCTCCTTTTTATTAGCTTTGTGTGCAGAAAAAACAAGGATGTATCATCAACTCTCCACATTTGTAGCCTCGCCTTTTTACAAAATTGGTTATGAATTGATTTAATTAAAATGTTCTCTTTAGGAAACTCTAGTCCTGTACTGTGACTCTATGGCCAACTTCCAGCTGAAGGTTTATTTGCAGTTTTTCACTTTCATGGGGGTCTTGCGCTTCTATTTAAACAGGAGTGGACCCTCCAGCTGTTTTTGGATTGTAATTCCCATAATCCTTTTGCCTTCAGATTTGCTGGCTAGGACTGATGGAGGTTGCAGGCTGAAACTATGTGGAGAACTCATAGTACCCTACTCCTGATTTAGACTAAAATCACACTAAACTTGTCCAAATGAAGATCTCAGAAAATTATTCTGTTTGACAATTATTTAAAGAAGTGGAGTCATTCTCATTCATCTCCTCCCAATATGTAACACAGGGTCTCAAACTGAGAGTTGGGATCTCTGGGGGGATCACCAAAGACCATCAGAAAACACTGCAACTCCCACGTGTCAATGTCTATTTTCCTCAAACTCCACCAGTGTTCACACTTGGGCATACTGAGTATCCGCACCAAGTTTGGTCCAGATCCAACATTGTTTGAGTCCACAGTGCTCTCTGGATGTAGGTGAACTACAACTCCAAAACTCTAGATCCTTCCAGTATTTTCTGTTGGTTATGGGAGTTCTGTGAGCCAAGTTTGGCTCAATTCCATCATTACGTGGAGTTTGGAATGCTCTTTGATTGTAGGTTAACTGTAAATCACAGAAACTACAACTCCCAAATAACAAAATCAATCCCCCCTCCAACTCCACCATATCGGGTATTTGTGCCAAATTTGGTCCAGTGAATGAAAATACATCCTGCATATAGGTATTTACATTACGATTCATAACAGTAGCAAAATTTCAGTTATGAAGTAGCAATGAAAATAATTTTATGGTTGGGGGTCACCACAACATGAGGAACTGTATTAAGGGGTTGTATTAGGAATGTTGAGAACCACTGATCTGACAGAATAAATGTATTTCAATCCCTAGATGTATACTGGAAGTATACCTCAGGATCTATCCAATCCAATGTGGCTCAGACAAAGACAAATTGCTGTTCAAGTTCATTTCCCCGCATCAATAAGTATTCATTGAGACTGATTTGTCTAACAGATGTATGTATTTACTTCTGTGTGATGGATCTCAGATGTTTAGTAGTCTACTGAAATTACTACTTGGAGTTCAGATGCTGATAAGCAAAACTGGATGTTTGGGATTATTTGGAAAGAAACTGCAATTAAGAAAGCCAATATCAAAATTCCTTATATAACTCTATACTGTAGCCAATTTCATGTGCAGAAAACAAGTCTGCATCCTCCTTTTCAAGGCAACTCTTGAAATATTTAAAGAGTGCAATCATGTCACCTTTCAATTGTCTCTTCACCAAGCTAAACATGCCCAGCTTCTTCCATTTCTCCTCATAGGTTTTAAATGTCATATTTCTTATAATCTTCAGTATCCTTCTCTGAATTCACTCCAGCTTGTCTATATCTTTCTTAAAATGAGGCTTTCAGAACTCAACACAGTACTCCAGGTGAGTCCTAGTCAGTGCAGAATATATAGAGACCACTACTTCCCTCGACTTAGAAACTATGGTTCTATTAATTCAGGTTAAGATAGCATTAGCTTTCTATGCCACAGCATTACATTGTTGGCTCGTGTTCAGTTTATCACCAACAACGATCCCAAGGTAATGTTCAATTTATCATCCCAATAACCCCACATATTGCTGATCCAAGTATCAGCCAACCTATACCAGTATTTCATTTTTGTGGCCTAAATGTAGAATCCTTTATTTATCTCTGTTGAATTTCAGCCCAGTTTTCTAGTTCATCAAGGTTTTTTTTATTTCATCAAGATTCTTTCAAATTCTGTTTCTATCTTTCAATGTGTTAGCTAAACCTTCCAGTACACCATCTGCAAATCTGAAAAGGATTCCCTCCACCCCATCATCTAAATCATTCATAAAAATATTGAAGAGTATCAGTCCCAGGACAGAACCCTGCAGCGCTCCACTTGATATCTCCTTTCAGTCTGAAGCACAGCTTACAACTCTTTGAGCACAGTTTCCCAATCAATTATGGATCCATCTGATAGTGTTTCCATCTATTCCATATTTAGTCAGTTTGCTAACCAAAACACCATGAGGGATCTTAACGAATGTTTTGCTGAAATCCAGATAAATGATACTCACAGCATTCCCATTATACTTAACTAGTGACCCAATAAAAAATGGAAAGTTAGTTTAGCAAAATTTGAAAGCCTTATGCTCTTGTTCTTACTAATTATTGCATTATCATCAAAATACTTGCATATAGATTCCTATATTGTTCCTTTTAATATTGTTGTAGTATTTAAATCAGGCTGACTGGCCTGTAGTTTCTTGCATCTTCCATCTTTGAGGATCCAGTGATTGAGAAAAGAGCAGAAAGCAAGCTTTGTTTTGGGGGCTATGACTACTTGGCTTGTGCACAGGCTTTTTGGTTTTGACCATATGCTCCCCCTGAGCCTATGATATATAAGAACAGGGCTTCTGATGAGTCCCTGACATCTTGGGACCTGGGCTAGCATGGAGCGGGAGATACTTTAGAACAGTTCATGTGAGGTTAGGCATTCTCTATAGCAGTAGTTTGTATTGTTGCATGGTGCCCACAGCATCGGGAAGGGTGCCCAGTGCTCACCACCTGCTGCTCTCCCTTGGCAAGCAACTCTGGATGGTGCCAAACCTGCAGCCAATTTAGTATGGAAACAACACACCCCACACTTCATTCCTACCACCCCTTTTTTCAGTAATAACAGAATGTATAACCAGCTCTACCTCAAGGAACTTTCTTGAGGCTTCTCTTACTTCTGGGTTGTGCTAGGATGCATTAAGACAACAGCCATTTACACCTCCTCCAAAGCTATTAATACTTCATTAACACCCCTAGTTTTCTGTGGCTTCATTCAAAGTGCATTAGAGTTTATTGAACAAATGTGAAGTACATTGTCTAGTTATTTTTTTGTAAACTGTCAGCAGGTGCAGTGACTGCTTTTTAGTTCATTCTGCTGTAAGGAATTTGTTGGTTAAAGCAAAGCAATCCTGGCATTTTCTGCCTAAAATGGATGAGAAATAGCGGAGCAGAGAGGTTGAAGTTGTTCCATTAAGCAATATGGGTGGGTACTCTGGTCCTAACTGCAAATGTTCTGATTTTGAGTATTAATATGCATTCTCTCTTCCTAATACTTACTGATACTCCTTTTTTTCACTGATGTGTCTAGCTTTGTTTTTTTTAAATGATAATAAGCAAGTAGGCAACAACTACTGGTAGAAGAGGCCTATAATAACAAAGAGCCATAATATATTCTGATACTTTTAAATCGGCACCACTGACTTCTTAGGGCCCTTTCACACAGCCACATAACCAGAATATCAAGGCAGGAAATCTCACAATACCTACTTTGAACTGGGTTATCTGAGTCCACACTGCCATATATACCAGTTCAAAGCAGATAATGTGGGATTTTATTCAGCTGTGTGGAAGGGGCCTTAGTATTATGTGTAAGGTAGGTGCCCTACATAAGTTGTCAAGGTGATAAGGAGATTAAAGATTTGGGGGGTCTCGTTAGAAATTGAGACCAGCACAAGACTCCAGAAGGAAGGCTGTGCAACACCTGGCGAGCTTACGAGAAGCAAATAAAGATTTCCCTATTTCCCAATAAAAGTCTCACCAAGTTTCGAAGCAAAGGCCACCAAGTTTTTTCTGGTCCAGCTGAAGCAGGACAACGGTCGCAATAAGATACAAGAAGAACTGGCATGCCATTATACAGAAGAAAGCACATTTTATACACTTTACAGTTTGAATTTCCCACCCCCACCCATCCGGCTGGCTCCATGATGATTGGTCAGGGGAATCCCTGACATCAGAGGCTGGGAGGAGCAGTCGGGGGGTTCACGCATTTCAACCAATGAGAATGCAAGTCCCGCCAGTGATGTCTCTCCCTGGCTGGCCAATGGGGGAGATGGAGGCGCGGCAGAAGGGAAAACAAAGACAATCATATGTTGATGAAAGGATTAATGAGTGACCCTATACTGGGTCTATCGTCCAGCGGTCCGGTGAGAGCCTCCGGGCCCTGCAAGCTGGACCTGTCCTATTGAGAAGAAGAGTGGATAACAAGTCGAATGGGGATCTGATGTCAGTTCCATTGTCCCAGAGTCGGCAGTATTGGTGGTCCTGTTGAGATTAGGTGATTCATAATCTGGGAAGGGGAAATGGCATTGTCCTGAACAGCTGTGGCATACCTTGCCTCTCCGCAGAGGAGATCTGCCATTCATGTGAAATGATTTGAGTCAGGGTATGGACCTGGGGCAGGATAGTGGCACCCAGCTCGAGATGGAATGCTGGCCAAAGTTCACAACAGAGTCACTGTGCTTCATTTTATATGGGGGCAAGATATCATAAAATACAATAATAAAATATATAAAATTGACAGGAGACACATGTGGGACTCACAATGGGGGAGAAAGGAGATCCAGCATCCCCATTGTTTTGGGAGATATACACAAGTTTCATCCATGGGGCTTTTAGGGGGCTGGTACCAAGCCCCAGCAGATACCATGGATCCAATGTATACTCATTTTGAAGCAGCACTCTCACGCCGAGATTCTTTACCCATTCCTTGTAAAGGGGCTAAGCCATGAGAATTGGGACTCTATTCAAGAAACTTATTCTTCAGACTATGCCAAGGGCACCACTTCTCCAACAAAGGACTTTCCCCTCATTCAGAGAAAGTAGCCAAGCACTATCTTCCAGGAAGGATAGAACAGCTGTAGTAGGCTAATAGAGCTGGGACTTATTGCCAGTTGCACACTAGGGCATCCATAGAGTTTTCAGGAGCCACCATCCTAGCTTATGCCTCTGCATCCCAATCTCCCTATGCACAGGCAGATAGAGCTGCACCTATAACAGGGGAGGGACATTGGAGAAGTCAGGTCGAGCCAAGCCTGCTTTGATAATGGAATAGAAGGGGCTGGTGGAGGAATGCTGACACAGCCCTTCAAGGACCATTCAAGGTCTTTCTTGAGATGCAAAAAATGGGGAGAAGCTCTGGGATCTACAGCCCAAGGTCACCTTGGCATATGGCTGGGCACCACCAGCAGAAGCTTGTGCCAACAAGAGCACAGGGCAGCTTTTAAAAAATTATTATCATTTAAATGAAGTCCATAGTCAAGCATTTCATGTGATTGGGAGAATAATAGCAGCCATTTATCTCCCATTTCCTGCTTCAGTACAGCCGCCTGTGTGTGTGTGTGTGTGTGTGTGTGTGTGTGTGTGTGTTTCGCAGGCCACGTGGGCACAGGGAGTCCAACCTTTTTTCTCTTCTCAGAAGGTTAGTAGTATAGTATAGTAGTATAGAAGAGCTGGCAGGCCCCCTCCCTCCATTCCCCTCTCTGCAGCTGAAAGATGTAGGTGGCTAAGTTCTGATCAAACAAAATGATACAAAACTGCATGAGCTGTCAAGTTCTACAGAACCTTTAATCAGTTGTGTGTTAGAAAAGCCTTATTTAATTGTCATTGTGCTCTTTTATTTTAATGAATTTTAGCTCTATTTTTAAAAAGAGGAATGTGTTGTGAGTCACTTTCAGTCTCATATTGGGAGAAAAGTGGGACAACAGTGCAATAGATACATATATGTTCAGTATCCCTTATCTGGAATTCTGAAATGAAAAATCCTCCAAAATCCAAAATTGTCCATATGGGTAGCTGAGATTGTGATAATTTCACTTTCCAATGATTCAATGTACAAAAACTTTGTTTCATGCACAAAATTATTAAACATATTATTATAAAATCCCCTTCAGGCTACATTCATATGTTGTATATAAAACTGAAATGAATTTTGTATTTAGACTTGGATCCCATCTTCAAGATAGCTCAATATGTAGATTCCAATATTCCAAAAATGGGGAAAAATCCAATATCCAAAACGCTTCTTGTCACAAGCACTTTAAATAAGGGACACACTACCTGTTTATGGATAAGACATCATAGGCAGACAGGAAGAGTGGGATTCCACATATCCTTTCCTCTCTGCTACATTAACAGATTGCAGGATAGTTTCTATCCTGGAAGGGCAAGAGGACAGAGTGTTTGCTCAAAGAAAACCTCTGAGGGCCCCAAGTCTTCCACCAAAAACACAGTTTTTAATTTCTAAGTTTTGCACATTCCCCTTAAGTGCCTCCAGATGTGGCTTTCATCCTACAGTCATCCAGACTCAAATACAGACCATTGGAGGAAGCAGATGCCAGTATCTTCTATGTATAACCATAGAATCATAGAATAGTAGAGTTGGAAGAGACCTCATGGGCCATCTAGTCCAACCCCCCGCTATGAAGCAGGAAATCGCATTCAAAACACCCCCAACATATGGCCATCCAGCCTCTGCTTAAAAGCCTCCAAAGAAGGAGCCTCCACCACAGCCCGGGGGAGAGAGTTCCACTGCCAAACAGCTCTCACAGTGAGGAAGTTCTTCCTGATGTTCAGGTGGAATTTCCTTTCCTGTAGTTTGAAGCCATTTTTCCGTGTCCTAGGCCCGGGCTGTGGCGCAGGCGGGAGAGCAAGCCAGCTGCAATTAACTGCAATGAATCACTCTGACCAGGAGGTCATGAGTTCAAAGCCTGCTCGGAGCCTATGTTTGTTTGTCTTTGTTCTATGTTAAAAGGCATTGAATGTTTGCCTATATGTGTAATGTGATCCACCCTGAGTCCCCTTTGGGGTGAGAAGGGCGGAATATAAATGCTGCAAATAAATAAATAAATAAATAAATAAATAAATAGTCTGCAGGGCAGCAGAAAACAAGCGTGCTCCCTCCTCCCTATGACTTCTTCTCACATATTTATACATGGCTATCATGTCTCCTCTCAGCCTTCTCTTTTGCAGGCTAAACATGCCCAGCTCTTTAAGCCGCTCCTCATAGGGATTGTTCTCCAGACTCTTGATCATTTTAGTTGCCCTCCTCTGGACGCTTTCCAGCTTGTCAACATCTCCCTTCAACTGCGGTGCCCAAAATTGGACACAGTATTCCAGGTGTGGTCTGACCAAGGCAGAATAGAAGGGGAGCATGACTTCCCTGGATCTAGATGTTATATCCCTATTTATGCAGGCCAGAATCCCGTTGGCTTTTTTAGCTGCTGTATCACATTGTTGGCTCATTGTTGGCTCATTGTTGGCTCACTCTCTTGTGTCTTTCCAAAGCATTATTTTATTTTCATACGATAGCACAAAATGTCTCTTAAGGAGAAAAAGATGGCATTACTCAGAAGTCTTGTTGATTAGAGATCTCCTAGAGATCTCCATCTGGAAGTATCCCAATAGGCTACTCCAGTTTTTTGGAATAGCACAAAAATGAACCCAGCAGGGCATTCACATAAGACTTCAGTCACGTACCTATGGTGTTGTGATTTAAGTGTTGCATTACCTTTCTGGAGACCGGGGTTTGAATCCCTGCTTGGCCATGGAAACCCACTGGGTGACCTCAGGCAACTCACATTATCTCAGCTTCAGAGGAAGGCAAAGGGGAATTCCCTCTGAACAAATCTTACCAAGATAACCCCTGTGGTAGGTTCGCCTTAGGGTTGTCATTAGTCAGAAATGACTTGAAGCCACACAACAGCGACATTAGTCATATGGAGAACTGTTTTTTTTCTATAATAATGCAGAGGAAGCATCTACCTAAACCATACCTTAGGGGATGACGCAGCTCAAGCCATTCCTATTGTCCAGAGACCTTTTTTTCTTGTCTGATCTCCTATGTTTGCTGGTACTCTGTGCATAAATTGCCTGAAAACGTTTTAGGCATTCTCATCACACACCTGGCATTTGACTTTAGTGTGCTGTAAATGGATTTAAACTGTGCTTTAAGGAACCACTAAGTGTGAAGACTTGCCTGTGCTGCAGCCTCACTGGCAAAGAGGCAAGTTTCTACTTCTCAAGGAAGAATGTAAACTTTGTGACTCACCGGTCTGCCTCAGTGAATGTCAGACTCTTTATCACAAGTCTGAAAAAATTGACTGCAGTACAGGGGAGTGGCTTAGGGGAATGTGGGAAATGTAGTTCAAAAATACTGTTTCCAGGCTCTTTTTTAAAAACCCTGTACATATCACAGTATTGTGTGTTGTAAAATCAGCTGTCTAGGGTCCTTTACGGGAAGAAATACACACACATAATGCAATTATGCATGTAAGTAAATATATTGGTAAGTAAGCATTCTTCTTTGGCAGAGGCAGAAGTGAGGTGTCCTCTTTATATGCACTGGAAAATTGGTGGCATTTTAAAACTGTCAGCTTAAGTTCCAGGATGTATTCTAGATCCAGGCACATTGACCATTCCTCAATCCACAGACAGGATTCTCTTGCCACAGTTCTGGGCTAAGTCTGGGTTAACAGCAGTCATGGCATGTTACTTTCTCCTCTCATACATCCAACTGCCCTTATTTGGTTGTGCAGGGACTGTGCAGATTAATCCTCTGTCATCCCACTTTTTAAGCTGCTTTTATAATGTTCCCATTTCCCTTTCTCCTCTCACTTGTCCTCTTTGCCCTCAGCTTACTTCAATTACTGCAGACTGAGTTCAAAGCACAAAAGTAGTTTGTATTCAGTGAACTAAGCAATGGGGAGAGCAGAATAGAATATTTTCCTTTTCCTGTAGGCTCAGGTAAACAAATGTAGGCTCAGGTAAACAAATGGCTGCAGCCTCTCCTGGCTTGTGTGTTCCTCCACACTAATAATTTTTACTGTCCTGACCACCTATGATTCTGCTTAGCCCTATGTGTCCCATCTTCATCTGTGAAATGTTGGAGGGCATGTCCTATGTCCCAATCTATAGAGCCATTGTTGATCAAAGATACTTGCTTGGTAAAGCGATTGTGAGTCACTGTACAACATTTGCCAGTCTCTAGGCCAGGGGTCCCCAAACTTTTTAAACAGGGGGCCAGTTCACGGTCCCTCAGACCATTGGAGGGCCAGACTATAGTTTTTTAAAATCTATGAACAAATTCCCATGCACACTGCACATATCTCATTTTGAAGTAAAAAAACAAAACAAAATGGGAACAAATACAGCCTCAATGTTAATAATAATCATAATAAAAATAATAAAGAGGGTTGTAAGAGACCCCTTGAGCCATTTAGTCCAACCCCCTTCTGCCTTTGTGCACCAAAAGCACAAACAAAGTACCCCTGACAGATGGCCACCCAGCCTTAATGTTGTTAATAATAATAATAATAATAATAATAATAATAATAATAATAATAATAATAATAAATCACACAGTCCTAAATGCTTGGGAAGTGTGATTTTGTAATACGAAATCCAGCATATATATCTCATTTGCTGTGTTATACTGTGTCCTTCTGTCAATAATAATAATAATAATAATAATAATAATAATAATAATAATAATAAAGAGGGTTGGAAGAGACCCCTTGGGCCATTTAGTCCAACCCCCCTTCTGCCTCTGCACCAAAAGCACTAGCAAAGCACCCCTTAATAATTAATAATTAATAAAATAATAATTAAAATACCATTGTAAACAAGCAAAGCTTTGGAAGGCGTGCACCAGGTGAGGGAGGAGGTGGGAAAGGTGCATGCATTTCCCTCCTCCCTCGCGTTGCATGCGCCTTCCTCGGTGGAGGAGGAGGGAGCTGCTGCCACGGGGGCCGGATAAATGGCTTTGATGGGCCACATGTGGCCCCCGGGCCTTAGTTTGGGGACCCCTGCTCTAGGCCAAGCGTTGATGGGAGAGGATGCGAAAGGTTAAGAAAGGAAAAAGAGGGGGGGGGGGTCATGCTCTTAAATTGTCGTAGCTGGTGATTAATACCCAGTGGTTAAAGCAGGCATGCCCATTTACAGTGGAAGCCAATAGGAAAAGAGGAAGACTGTATGACAGATGCACTGATCCAATAAAAAAAGCTAGATCAAAGCTAGATCCGAGCAGGGCTGTGGTGGACCAGGACTCATGAAAGTGCCTCATTCAATTTCATCATAAGGTGAAAATGATTTGATTGCAGGAGTGTTTCTTTTACTGAGGAGAGATGTATCACTGATCCCTAACAATACATTTTATCTTCTGCTGACCCTATTCTTCCATATGCTCATGGTGAAGGGAGCCAACTTTTGACCTCATCGTATAGGCCGCCGGAATCGCCACACAGCATGGTGAATCCAGTGGTACCTAATATGGGGCATGGGGAACCCATTGCCCAATGCCCAGCATCACCCGGCTTACCCTCCTAACTCATCCCATGAGGGGAAGTGTCCGCTGCCCAGCTTCCCCCTGTTGATTTCAACTGAACATGGGAAGCCTGCCATGTTGCCGCTGCAGTAGCATGTGTCAGTTCCTTTATAGTTTTACAACAGAGTCCCACCAGAAATACAGTAGAGTCTCACTTATCCAAGCCTCGCTTATCCTCTGGATAATCCAAGCCATTTTTGTAGTCAATGTTTTCAATATATCATGAGGTTTTGGTGCTAAATTCGTAAATACAGTAATTACAACATAACATTACTGCGTATTGAACTACTTTTCTCTCAAATGTGTTGTATAACATGATGTTTTGGTGCTTAATTTGTAAAATCATAACCTAATTTGATGTTTAATAGGCTTTTCCTTAATCCCTCCTTATTATCCAAGTTATTCGCTTATCCAAGCTTCTGCCGGCCCGTTTAGCTTGGATAAGTGAGACTCTACTGTAGTTCTACATTGTAAGATGGGAGCCAGCGGGCTCTGTCACAAAACTATAGAAGAACCAGTGATGTTGAGCCATGACCCCCCCCCCCCCTCCCCCATGGGAAAATTATGAATTGGATGAAGCACCAGCACAAGCCTCGGAGAGGAACTGCAGCAGAGCCCACTCCAGGAGATAAAGGGTTTCAAATCCCCTTTCTTCCTCCAACTGTACATCTATCCCCCAATAAAATATCTCTTATTAACTTATGCTTGCTTCTCTGCATCTTTCTTGACTTATAATGTTGTATAATTTTATAGGCATAACTCTTTGGAGTATGAAACCACCCTGGTTTCACTGACACTTCATGACCCAGATTTCCACTGGTGTCCTCTGGGTCATCATTCCAACAATGGACTCAAACACACAGGATCAGTAGAACTGGCTGAGCAAGAGATTACCAGACCCTGAATTGGGCCAACCTTCTTTTGTGCCAGCTATATGGACAAAGGACTCACAGTCACCCAGGCATCTTCCCTGGAAATTGGGGGAGTTCTGCTACTGTTCTTCCAGATTGCCAAAATGGAACACAATGGACACTAGTGCCTCGCCAAGCACGGACTCAGTTTCCGGGATCACATTATCCACAAACTGCCCTAAATTGCTTGATAACATTGGTGCATGTCACCAGAAAGTATATGATTTATTTATTTAAAACATTTATATTCCGCCCTTCTCACCCCGAAGGGGACTCAGGGTGGAGCACAACATATATATGGCAAGCATTCCGTGCCAGGACATAAAATAATTATAAATATAATTATATACACAAACATTAAAATCAGTTATATCTACTATAAAATCAGATATTTAAACCAACTCAGAACACCATGCTGGCTCTGGTCAGCAGAATAGGCTCCCTATTATTGTCTCATTGCACTGCGCTGAAGGCTTGGTCCCACAGCCAGGTCTTTACCATCTTTCTGAAAGACAGGAAGGAGGGGGCTGATCTAATCTCATCAGGGAAGGAGTTCCATAGCCGGGGGAGGGGGGGCAATCACTGAGAAGGCCTTGTCTCTCGTCCCCGCCAAACCTGCCTGTGACAGTGGCGGGACCGAAAGCAGGGCTTCCCCAGAATACCTTAGTCTTTGTGGTGTTTCGTAAAGGGAGATGCATTCGGATGAGGTTGTAAGTCTCTTCAGATCCTGTGGGACTGCAACTTCCAGTATTCTTGTTAATGATGATTAGTATTTCAGCTCAACTATAACTAGAGAGAAGGTATAGGTTGCACTCCCATTCCCTGACATAATTTGCATTCTTGCAAACCATGCCATCCAGGGTTGTTGTATGTCTTTCGGGCTGTGTGGCCATGTTCCAGAAGCATTCTCTCCTGACGTTTCGCCCACATCTATGGCAGGCATCCTCAGAGGTTGTGAGGTATGGATAAACTAAGTCAGGAAAGGAAAGAATATATATCTGTGTAGAGTCCAAGGTGTGGCAAGAGTTCTTTGTCACTGGGAGCCAGCATTAATGTTTCAGTTAATCACCCTAATTGGCACTGGAAATGTTTTGTCCCTTGCCTGGGGGCATCCTTTGTTCAGTCAAGTCCTCATTGTGTTGGTTCCCATCTACTGTTTTGATTTTGGAGTTTTGTAATACTGGTAGCCAGATTTTGTTCATTTTCATGGTTTCTTCCTTTCTGTTGAAGTTGTCCACATGCTTGTGGATTTCAATGGCTTCTCTGTGTAGTCTGACATGATAGTTGTTAGAATGGTCCAGCATTTTTGTGTTCTCAAATAGTATTCTGTGTCCAGGCTGGTTCATCAAATGCTCTGCTATGGCTGATTTCTCTGGTTGAATTAGTCTGCAGTGCCTTTCATGTTCTTTGACTCTTGTTTGGGCGCTGCGTTTGGTGGTCCCTATGTAGACTTGTCCACAGCTGCATGGTATCCGGTAGACTCCTGCAGAAGAGAGATCCACCCAGAGGAAAGGTGTTCTTACCATACATCAAGGGAACTACTGACCGCATAGGGAAGCTGATGAAGAAGCACAACCTACAAACTATCTACAGACCCACGAAGAAAATCCAACAAATGCTACGGTCAGCGAAGGACAAGAGGGATCCTCTCTCTTCTGCAGGAGTCTACCGGATACCATGCAGCTGTGGACAAGTCTACATAGGGACCACCAAACGCAGCGCCCAAACAAGAGTCAAAGAACATGAAAGGCACTGCAGACTAATTCAACCAGAGAAATCAGCCATAGCAGAGCATTTGATGAACCAGCCTGGACACAGAATACTATTTGAGAACACAAAAATGCTGGACCATTCTAACAACTATCATGTCAGACTACACAGAGAAGCCATTGAAATCCACAAGCATGTGGACAACTTCAACAGAAAGGAAGAAACCATGAAAATGAACAAAATCTGGCTACCAGTATTACAAAACTCCAAAATCAAAACAGTAGATGGGAACCAACACAATGAGGACTTGACTGAACAAAGGATGCCCCCAGGCAAGGGACAAAACATTTCCAGTGCCAATTAGGGTGATTAACTGAAACATTAATGCTGGCTCCCAGTGACAAAGAACTCTTGCCACACCTTGGACTCTACACAGATATATATTCTTTCCTTTCCTGACTTAGTTTATCCATACCTCACAACCTCTGAGGATGCCTGCCATAGATGTGGGCGAAACGTCAGGAGAGAATGCTTCTGGAACATGGCCACACAGCCCGAAAGACATACAACAACCCTGTGATTCTGGCCATGAAAGCCTTCGACAACACATGCCATCCACTTTCATTCCCAGCATTCAGTGAGATTCTTAGTGCTTTAGTTAAAAATATGATTGCTGCAGTTAGTCCTAGTGATGCTCTCAAGCGGTCATGCAGCTGAGAGAGAAAGAGAAGAGAGGGAGAATTTTGTGAGCTATAATCTAAAAAATAACTTTGCAAGTTACACTGCTAGGCTCTGGGATATTGAGATGTGAGCCTGAGGAAGTTACAGTTTGGACTACAATTCCCAGATTACTTCCATCATCAAATGCCATTGGCTGTTACTGCTGAGGGATTCTGGAAGATGTAGTCTAAAAAGTGACTTACATACCCTACTAGGATCTGTCTTGCTAGGCTGTGCCCTGGCCAAAAACATATCCTTCCAAATGCCTTCCAGACGTAAATAAAGTGCAGGTTTGGGGTATTTTAGCTACAAAAAGCCAGAGTCATGAGAGATCCAGATCTAGCAACTGGCCTCCCTTGCTACCATTCTGCAGGCTCAGCTGAATGGCAAGAGAGTCCTTTCTGTGTCCAGCCTTGCTTCCTTGCCCACATTTGGTCACCTTCCACTGCCGCACAGACTGCAGATATCCAGCCTTGTCAATAACAATAATAATGAAGATCTTCTCCTAATGAAAGAATGGAGCAGATGGTGTCGCGTGTGGCTAGCTTGGCACAGGAACTGAGCGGTGCGGAAAGTAGGCACTTTGCATGGCAGGCAATGTGCTGAGCCTAGACCATGCGGAATCTTCTGGGGTGGGAGAATTGGCGTCTTGTGGAAGAGAGCAGACAGCAAGCAAATGGTGGGGAGGGAGAAAGGGAACCCATTTCCCATTGGAGTTCATGAACTTTCCTATTCTTTGACTGGGAGAGAGCCCTTACACAGAGTTCCCAAATAGTGACTATATGGGCAGATATGGCCCCATTCATCCCTGTTTGTGGCTGGCAGTGTCCAAGCAATGGGGTGGGAATGAGTGTAGCTGTACAAGGGCTAGTTTGCAATGAGTGCTCAGCAGTAAGAACTTGCTGCAGTAGAACCCTATATCCAAACATTGTGGCATGGAAGCTATAGACACAGCTATAAAACTATAGCACTTTGGGAGGGAGCAATCTCACAACTGGCTGTTCAAAATGCCGAACAGAACCTCACAAACTTTTGAAGTCCTGGGGCAAGGGGTTGCAGAGCTCATTTGGCAAATGGCCTCTGTAACCCCCTCCACCAGCACTCCAAATCATATCTGACTTTCACAATCACCCGATACCCATAGTTCCTGGCCAACAATGGACCTTTCCACCTAGCAATGAATTAATTTCTGGCAAGTGCAAAAGGTCAGCGAGTCACCCACCGCTCTTTCTTTGTCTCTCCCTGAGAACCTATCAAGGTGTTTCAGTACCCATTGTTTGCTCAGTCGGGACTCACTGTGAAATCCCGGCTGACTGTGATGACTCATGGGCCATGTAGTTCCGTTCCTAGCACTGTTGTGACGGATGAAGAGGAAAACTTAGGTTTCCCACCGTTTCAGCCAGAATTGGAGTTTTCTCAGCCAGAATTGGAGCCCTTGCACCTGCAGGAGATTTGCCTTCCAGAAGTCTGCCAAACAAGCCCTGAGCAGAAATCTCCCCCATTTTCTCGCCGTGATTATTATAAACAACAGAAAGGCGCTCAGGAGGCGTCTCGCAGGAGCGCTAGGATTGGTGCCAGGCATTCAGCTGATTAAGCCTGCTTCCCATGGGAAACTTTAGGGAGTCATGCATCTGGACACAGAGAATGGCTTTCGGTTCTGGTTCCCCAGAGAAATGTTCTTTGGCGGGAAAACGAGACCCTATTTAGGTGTTTTGCCCACGTAGGAATCTTGCGGAGTCAATTCGTCAGCTTCGGGAGTAGGTTGTGTGTGGACTACGCTACTCCCGCGTTCAAGCCCTTTGTTCCCGTTTCCAGCCTTGCCTTGCTTCCCAGGACCTTGTCTTGCTCCACGGACCTTGCCTTGCTTCACGGACCTTGCCTTGCTTCCCGGACCTCGCCACGAATTTACCATGGATCCTGTTCTTGCTCCTCGTTTCTTGTTGCCTTGAAATAAGCCTAGTGTTCCAAGAATCAAGTTTACTTCCTAGCCTTGCTTAAGTTTCATGGACTAAAGGACCTTGTCATCTCCCTTCACTTTGCCTGGCAAAGTGAGTGTTTCGGTTACTGGATTACAACTTTGGACCTTAATATTTCATATTGGACATTGTTTCTTTGGACTAATTTTGACCTTTCCTGAAAGGTCTACTTCTGGACTATTTTCTACACTTGTTTTTATCAACTTTATATATTACTTCAATAAAGATATTAGATAGATTCTGGCCTCTGTGTATGGTTATTGGTGCTCTGCGGTCTGGGTCCTGACACTGACAGGATTAAAACAATTAAAACCATCAACCCCAGATCTTGCCCACATTCCTTTACTTAAGCACCCAGAGGAGGCGGATACAGAAAATGGCTATAAGCTTCAAACTGAGCAATGATACTTTATTAAATTTCCCACCAGATCAAGGAAACAATCTGTTGCAGCAGCAGGTGGGGCATCTCCACCAATCAGCGTGTAGATTCAAACTTATACCGAAAGTGGCAAAAGTCCATTCTTTTGGATTGCTGTTAGGTTCTATAAATGTCTTTGAATGTACCCATTGCCTTTATGTCTGATTTGGGAGTACTTTGTCCCCCAACACCCACTTTTGGCCAAAGTGATCCTTGACTTCACCCTGTTTGTGTCTGATTCAGAACTTAGGCATGCTGGGAACATATGGCTGTGGAGCAGAAATCACATAACAAAGGGATCAGATTCTATTGGATCTTGGAGGCTAAGCAGTGTCAGATCTGGGTGATACTTGGATGGGAGACTATCAAAGAATACTAGGTGCTGTAGGTTATATGAGGGAGAAACTGGTAAACCATTTCTGAGTATTCCTTGTTTAAGAAAAGACCAACTTGAAGGCACACACAGAGAGAAAACAACAAGAAGAGAAAGGCACAGGGAGGGGAGCATCAACATAACAAAGGGATGAATGTGACCTGATGGAGTATACTATTTATATTAATGATTATTTGCTAAATTTGTGTGCCTTGCCTGCAATTTTAAGTGTCCCCTAGTGTGGCTTAGGCTTGATTCATTTGGGAATGACAGGAGACAGAGCTGGATTCACAGAAAAGGTGTGGAATTCGCAAGCAGGAATTTGAAGAGGAGGTGAAAGGAAGAGAGATGTCATCACACAGACATTGCATACCTGCCAACATGTTATAGATGAAAAGAGATAAGCCACCCCAGGGAGCACATTTCACAGATGAAAACAGGAACATGTGTGGTCAAGAAGACAGATGTTATTAATGAGGGCAAAAACACAAGTTAGGAGAGCTTGCTTTTGCCTGATCTAACTGAGATCTTCTACTCTTCCTCCTGCTGAGTTATTGGAGCGCAAACTACTTTGGCACTTTGAATTCCATTTGCAGTAACCAACGTAAGATGAGAACAAAGCGGGAAGCAGGAAGAGACTTGTACATTTTAAAGTAGCTGAAAAGATAATATAATACACTTCATTTATATTCTGCTCTATCTCCCCAAGCGGATTCATAGTGGATTACAGGTACATATATGGCAAACATTCAATGACATTATACAATTGACAGAGACAGACAGTACATATACAGAGGCAAGGCTTGCCTCATTTCATCTCCGGCATCCGGCTGTGCTCAACTTGGCCATGGGGAGGTGCTGTTGTTTCATTTTCCACGCTGAGGAGCCTGTTGTCCATGGACAGATTTTGCCGGCATGTTTTTCAGGGCGCCTTTTACCTCCACAACCAAAGCGGTACCCTTTTATCTATTTACATTGTTGTTTTTGAACTGCTAGGTGAGCAGAAGCTGGCTTGATAGCAGGAGCTCATCCCAACCCGGGCTTGAACTGCCAACCTTATGGACGGCAGGATCTTCTATAGCTGGTGGTTTAACCCACTGTGCTAGCCCAGCCCTGAAAAGAGTGTGAAAACAGGATTAATTGGGACTTACTCTGCCAAATTAGGACATCTGAAGAGTATGGAATTCAGGTTTGAAGATCTTGAAATGAAGAGCATCGCATATATTCCAGGAGTGTGGTCACAGACACCTTGAAAGGCTGGCCAGACCTAATAGGCATTAACCATGGTTTGTCTTCTGAAATAAGAAGCTGGCAAGTATGTCAAGAATTCTCGGGGCCTTTTGGATGTAAACCCAAGTGGTGAACTATCAAGTCTCTAGCAGACTGCTGCACAAGCCTTTGCCTTGTCTCTTCCTGTTTTGATGGAAGTCACCTTGGTTAGTGGCCAGCAGTCAGTGAGAAGCTGGCATGTGGCCAAGTCTGGGATTGCTTCTTCCTCTTCCCAAGTCTCCCCATCTCTTCCATGTTGAAAAGTTGCTGGCTCCTCGCTTACCTTTTTACACACTTCCACTATCCTATTTCCAGCTGCAAGCTTTTCCTTGGTCCCTATGAATGATAGGTGGCAGGGCTAGAGAAAGGATGCACCATCCAACTTTTCCCTACTTGCATGTAGCCAGGAAGGGATGATTGCTTGCAGAAAGCATTTTGCGCAGCTGAAATTGTCCGGTATATTCTATATATGGGCCTGAGGTGGGGGTTTTATGGGGTAGCAGTAGAGGCTGATGATGAGATTGTATAAGCAATAATGTGAAAGTACATACAACAACAGCAGTAACAACATCACTACAATTGGTGGTTAAAAGCGGCATCGGTGTGGCACAGGACAGAAGGGGGAGTTGTCTTAGACCACTTGAAAAAGAATGGCAAGTGCTATTGGTACTGTCTTTATTGAGGAAGTTTACAGGGACAGGCAGGTATGAAAGTAACAATGTTCTGCTCTGTGGTTCACATTGGCCCCATGTTTCAGAAGCAGAGCAAGGTCAGGCTTAGCTGGTGCAGGCCAGGGAGAGATTGCTCAACACATTTGCATGAGAGGTTGATGGGCCAGACTCCCAGGAAGCTCAGTGGTGGAGTGCATGCCTTGCAGACACAAAGTCCAAAGTTCAGTCTCTGGCTTATCTTGTCAAAGAACAGCATGGCTGAAAGAGAAAAACTTATCTGCCTGATGTCTTGGCAAGCTACTGCCAATGCTGTTCACATCAGGGGGCAGGAGGGTGCCATTGCACTCTTATTGCTCATTCTTTCAATTTATATCCCACCTTTCTCCTGGCACAGGACCAAGGGTAGCTTGCAGTATAGATGAAAAGAAAGTACAGCCAAAACCCCCATTTAAACAAGTGTTAAAAACCATTACGTTACACAATTATGTTTTTTAAAATGACTAATTGAAGACCATTTAAAATACATTTAACACACAGTAAAGAAGTAAAAAACATTGTATAATCCAGTAAAAGACCCTTTTACCAAACCAGTTAACATCTATGTAAATAAACAGGTCTGTGCCTGGCTGTGAACAAGCAGGAGGCCAGTGGAAAGGGCTTCAAGAGAAAACTCCCTCTTTGATCGTAAAACTTGGAAAGGCTCATACAGCCTTTCAGACAATCTGAACCAAGCTGTATTGGGCTTGATAGGTCATAACCAGCACAATGAATTCTACATGGAAATGGACCAGTTGGCAGTGAAGTTGTTGCAACAAGGGAATTATATGCTCCTCATAACAAACCCCATTAGTATGTCACAGTCTTACAAAAACCAGCTCCACATAACCAGTCCTGTGAGTATGTGAGAGTCATCCAAACAGAATATAATGTATGCATGTGCCACCACAGCTAGATCTGACATCACTGGGAATGGTTGTAGCTGACGCCTTACTTTTAGCTGGACAAATGCACTCCTGATCAGCAGCAGTATACCTAAACAATGAACTTGAAATTTCAGGGGAGTATAACCATACCCAGCACAGTCTGAATACCTAATCTCTACTCCCTGAACTGCCTTTCAACTGACCAGGAGAACCTCTGTCTTTTTTGGATTCAGCTTCAAATCTGTTTGCCTTCATCAAACCCATGACTTGTTCTGGCTTAGCATTCATGCCCTGCCTGTTGATATCTGGCAGACCACTGGTCACCCCATGTGAATAGGATGCTGGACGTGATATGCTTTACACTGATCATACACATAGCTCTTCTTGTGTCCTTAGATGGGCCAGAAGAATCTCCTTGTGTCCTGAAAGATGCCTGATTAAAAGCAATGGCAAATTCAAGGCTGGGTTTCTTGTAAGAGTTTTTCTCCTTTTAGAGTTAATTTCATACTTTCCGCCTGTCTTAATCTGGCAGGGAAGTTCCCATTTAATCTTCTGCCATCCTACTTTTATAGCCATTTTCAAAATGTCTCCGTTTATCTCTCCTCCTGCTACTTTCCCTCTTTGCTCTGGCTTTCATTGGCATAAACTGAGTTCAATGTGCAAGTGTAGCTTGAAATTGGTAAATTTAGCTGTGATTATGGGAAGGGAAGGGGAGGGAGAGGTTGCAGTAGACTCAGGCAAATGCAAACTTGCAGTCTCTCATAACTTGTGTGTTCTTCCCATCTTGACCACATACTGATTGATGTACCTTGGCCAAACTAATCTGTGACACACTGGAGGATAAGTGAGAGTTGGCTTTCCCAACTGGGCCTACTCTAGTGCCCATCTCTTAAATTGTTAGTGTGATGATATTTATACTATCTAGACCAGTGTGAGGGTGATGAGCACTGTAGTCTGACATATCTGGGAAAAGATGGTTTGGAGAAGACAAGCACCTAGCCTATATCTTAGTTTAAAAGAGAGAGAAAACAAGAACACTGAGAGGCAGCTTGATCTTTCTGAGCTAAGATTCCCTATCTACAGCCTAAGTCCCAGCACACCTGTCAGAATTGACAGGATGAAGCACAGAGGCACCTGGCCTGACAGGGCCACGTAGAGAGGTAGCAGGGATGGCAGTGCTTTGCACTAAATCCATTGGTGGCTGCTGGACTGAGGTGGCTCTGTCAAACTGTAAGTGTGGCACAGAGATCAGCTTCTCCTTCAGCCGCAGGGGGACAATCTGTGCTGCTCTGCCTGCCCTGTGGCTGTCATCTCCCTGCTCCCTTTGCCCCAGCCTGCGGCATCCAGGCAGGCAGGTCTCTTGTGTGAGGCTGCTGTGGTGCAAGCAGCTGGTTGGTTTTGCCTGCACTGAATCAATGGCTAAGCTGCGGCAATCGTTTACAAACGTCTATTGACAAAATATGAGCAAATCCATTACAGTGGCGGCTCTGTAACAAGCGCTCACCTGATAATATGATTTTCCCCTCACTTCTCCCTAAAGTTGGAGTGACACAATCAATCCTGCCACTTGCAGGCTGGTTCGTTGCTGCAAAAGCTGGTCTTTCTGTAGCTTCCGGTGGCTCCAATCAACACACACAGCAAGGGAGCTGGTACTGGCTTGGCAAAGGGCACACGGCAACAGGATACTTCCTCACAGTTCCTTTTCTCCAGTGACATGAAAACAGCCTGGCCCTACACAGAGACACACACAAGCAGCACTGTTCCTGCCAACACATTGGATGGGTTCCTACACAGATGCTGGCACACACATCTTAACCCTCTTCAGAAACATTCCCCACTATGTAGGACGTCATTTTGGGTCTAGATCTGACCTAGAGTTGCCAGATCGAAACTGAAAGGCCTCCCGGATCTTTAATGGTTGTGTAGAAGAAGGAATTAAAGTGAGTGGTGCTAGTCCTGCCATTGCTTTTGTGTCAGTCTGTGTGAGTGAGAGAGAAGGAGGGAGGGAACCAGAAAGACTGACAAATCCTTATTGGCAACTGCAATGATTTAACCTTCATAACTTTCTAGAACTAGGACATGCTATAAAATCTCTAAAGAATGTGAGATTCATCTGTAGCTACTGTTACTTATTGTCTAGTTGAAAGATTTACAGAGATCTTACTGTCACCTTGTAAAAAGTGAGCACTGCTAAAATGTAAGCTGTCCTGTTTAATTAGTTGTTGCAATTAGTTGATGTTTATCAAATAGACATGTCTGGCAAAGGGACTCTCTCTCCCTACCCCCACCCTCACCATCAACTGGTTATTTGTAGTCGCTAGCTGTTATTTCCAATCAGAAAGGGGTTCTTTTAATTAATCAAATACCTAATCACTCGTCTCCATCTGTATGGCTCAGGGAGACCTTTCCCAGCTTCCTAGGGCTTAAGGACAGAGCAGCAGCTCATCTGGGGGCAACTTGAAGGCAGTTTGGAATAATTTTTAATAATAATTCTTGGCAGTTTAGAATTTTTAGGGCATTTTATAATATCAAGGCCACAATAAGAGCCATGTTGGATTAGAGAGAAGGTCTCTCAGTAGCCCAGTGTTCTGTTCCCAGTTGCCTATAGGAAGCCCATATTGGTGGGTCAGAAGCCTGCATTTCACATTTCCCCACTAACTGATATAGCAAGCGGTGACATCATAATCATTTTCAAATAATATCTGAAGGACAGTCACATAGAAGAAGGATCAAGCTTGATTTTTTCTGCTCGAGAGGAAAGGCCCTGGACCAATGGGTTCCAATTAGACAAAAAGGATGACTCCAAGTAAACATTAGGGAGAATACTTCTGGAACACGGCCATACAGCCCGGAAAACTCACAGCAACCCAGTGATTCCAACTATGAAAGCCTTCGACAACTCATTAGGGAAAATTTAATGATGTAGGGAATTATTTAAAAGTAGAACAGATAGTGGTGAACTCTTTGCTAGAACAGAGATTGGATGCCTGCCTCTTATGGGTACTTCAGTAGCGCATTCCTGTACTGGCAGGGAGCTGGACTAGATGGGATTCCTTCCAACTCTGATTCTATATTAGCCCCATTAGTGGAAGTGATATATAATTATCCTGATCAATAGCCATGGATGATCCTAACTGCCATATATATATCTGATCCCCTTTTAAAGCCATGATAGATGTTAGCCATCACTACATCTTGTGGTAGAGAATTTTCCAATTTAATTCTGTGTGAAGGTTTGCTACGGCTAGGGAGAAAGAAAGAAAAGAACGGCATGACTGTGAAAAAAATCAGAGCAAGGAACATTCTGGTTGGCATACTTCAGCTGCTGTCAATGTAAAAAAATCTAGTTTTAAAATAGAGTGCTGAATGTGAATCTTAAAGTATTTTGCTTTCTATTTGTTACCAAAACAACTGGATAATTGCTGCTGTGCTGTACCGTGTGGCAAGAGGGCTCACGCTGCTGCTGAATGAGCCTTTTTGTAAAGGAAGGTAGCCTGACCTTTTCTAAGAAGCTAAACTACTGGGTAAGCCCCAGGTTTCTGGAACTTCCAATTATGATCTGGTGGTACACACGTTGCAGATCTGTCTCTTCTCAGTGCAAACACCATGGGGAGGTTTATCATTTTTGGTTGGGGGGATGTAGATGGGAAAGGAAATGTACTCAATCTGTCAAAGACTGATCGGTGTATTTGATACTAGCACACCTGCCCTGCGTGCTCCCTGTCTCTTGGCCACAGAAGGGAAAAGGGACAGAGATGGCACTATGCTCTAGGCACCGGTGTTGGCATTTTGAAATGTTAAGATTTGCTTGCAAATGCCATGTTACACACTGACTCTGATCTGATGTATTTTTGTATGATGTACCGTAAGACTGCTGAAGGAGGTAAACATTGCCTTGCCATTATAAGGCGTAGTCTGACATGTTGGAGTCAGGGGAAATGCTGCTCTGTTATTGTATGGTTGCTTTTGGGACAGTGGCTGCTATATTACTCTACGTCTCTTCAGGGAAATGAATGCAGCCCTGTTTCAAGAGGGTCAACTCCAAATTGCTGGAGAAGGTATTGCACACTTATTGCTGTGCCGTTGGGGAAAGATGTGGATGTTATAATCTATATTGACAACTCCATTCAAGGAGGGATGTTTGACAATAGCTTCTCCTTGCAGTGGGCTATGTTTGTTTCTGTATGGCCATTCTGGATGGAGACTAGATTAGGATCTTCTGGTAGAACTTTGGACATTTGGTAGTAACAACAGCACATAAAACATAATGTCAATATGAAAATCTCTGCCCTGGCAGACTTTGTACTAATTACCTTTCTATTCACCTCAGTGTTCTTCATCTGTAAAATTGAAGTATTTGTTGGTTGCCATTTCTCAAGTCTTTGTGCCATCCTACTGGTTATTTTAAGAGTTTTATGTTAGTATCCCTAAAGCCATGGTGATGGTGGTAAATGGTGATGTTGTTTGCACCAGGTTACGGTAAGTGGGTCTCAGGATCCTAGTAAAATTCAAAGTATTTCCTAGCAGTCTGTAGTTTGCTGAACCCTGATAGAAGGATTGTAGGGATTCTGCGTGGCCTTATCGTCTCTGCTCTCCTCTCCACAAAAGTCAACATTGACACTGAAATACAACACCGCCTGAGCTCTGCAAGTGCAGCATTTTTCCGAATGAATCAGAAAGTGTTTGATGACCGGGACATCCGTAGAGAGACCAAGGTGCTTGTTTACAAAGCCATTGTCCCCCCAACCCTGCTCTACACCTGCAAAACGTGGATTGTCTACAGACATCACACCAAACTCCTGGAGTGTTTCCATCAGCGTTGCCTCAGGAAAATCCTGCAAATCTCTTGGGAAGACAAGCAGACAAATGTCAACGTGCTGGAAGAAGCAAAGACCACCAGCATTGAAGCAATGCTCCTATGCCATCAGCTCCGCTGGACTGGCCATGTTGTCCGGATGCCCGATCACCATCTCCCAAAGCAGCTACTCTACTCTGAACTCAAGAACGGGAAACGTAATGTTGGTGGACAGGAAAAGAGATTTAAAGATGGGCTTAAAGCCAACCTTAAAAACCATAGACCATAGACACTGAGAACTGGGAAGCCCTGGCCCTTGAGCGCTCTAATTGGAGGTCAGCTGTGACCAGCAGTGCTGCAGAGTTCAAAGAGGCATGAATGGAGGGCTTAAAGGAGAAACGTGCCAAGAGGAAGGAGCGTCAAGCCAACCCTGACCGAGACCGCCTTCCACCTGGAAACCGATGTCCTCACTGCGGGAGAACATGCAGATCAAGAATAGGTCTCTTCAGTCACCTGCGGACACACCCCCAAGACCCTATAACTGGAGGACCATCATGTTTGGCCTACAAGGGATCGCCTAAGTAAGTAAAGCATAGTCTCTGCTCTTTTACATGAGCCTCAGACCTTGATAATGCTGTGGACATAATGACCACTCCAACATTGTTGGGAAACCAGCGGTGTGTGGGTTTAATGCCTTTGAATTTTTGTACTATACTGTATATTGTTTTAAATATTTAGATTTTACTTATATTGTAAACTGATTTGGCTCTTATCATAAAATAATTGGGAGATAAAAATGAGTCAAACAAACAATGTGAAAAGGTGGAGAGCCCAACATTAAAGAAAAAAAAAAAGAAACCCTGATTTGATGCAGAAAGTGACTGGAAATCAGGCCTTTCAATTCCATCAGTGTTCAACATAACAAATGAGCAACAGTTGTTCATAGCTGTGTTGGATCCCAAGATCCTTCTTCAAGGAGATCATTCTATTCTTTAAGAGAGTGCATTCCCTCTGAATGGCAAGCTGCAATATATGGTCTTTGGGAAGATGCCATTCTCTCCAGCAGGCCCACTGCAGCCTGGAAAGATGCCTAGGCTTAATTTGAGTAGTAGGACAAATCAAGGTTATCTGCTTCAAGAGAAAGAGGTATGTGTTTCCCCATTGCTAGGGTTCTCCATGAACAATCGTTCATCTATTGATGAAAAATAATGTTTGTTAACTGTTGGAATGGCTTGGATGGTTAAACTTACTCCCTGCTATTTTGTGGAGCGCAGACTAATGCTATCATTTTGTGGAGTCTATCCTGCTTTGTCCTAATGGGAACCTGGAAAAATGTTCACCAAGCACAGAACCTCCTTATCCTAGTCTAAATTTGGCCCCAAAGAGAATAAGGTGGAGGTAGAAATCTTTGACTGCCATACAAAACTACAGATTTTACAATTTTACAGGATAGAGTAATGACAGCCAAACTGATATCAAACTTCTATAATTGTGCAGTCTGTATATATCCTTAAAGGGAGAGCATGCCTTTCTGCCAAGCCTTGTCCTGGACTTCAAGCCTGGAGACTTTGCTGATTCCCGAGATCATATGTTGTATCACACCACCCTACTCTCCATTAATGTGCAGAAAAAGAATAGGAGAGAAAAAGAGTAGGAGAGAATGGAAGGAGAGTATTGCAGATTTGCATTCTGAGGCTCTGACCTTTTCTTCCATATCCTTTTATTATAGGCCTTTAGATCAGAGAACTACAGAAAGATTTGAGGTGGTAAGGTCATCACAATATACTGTGTGCAAATGTCCTTCCATATCACACACCAAAGCCACATTGCATAACCTCTTAAAATCCTTTGAAAAATGATATGAATCAGGGGGAAAACAATAATCTGTTTATGTCTTGCCATTCACTTGTGATGTGTTAGATTGTGGCAGGCAGAAGTCAGATTGGGATCTACTGGCAGACCTTGAGTGAATTTCAGGGGATTCTGACCCAACAGTCTAGAGTCTAGGACTCTAGGGGAAAAATATTGTCCTCCCAAACTAGACATCTGATATCAACCAAGTAATCTTGGGAAACAAGAGAGGATTTGTATATGGAATGACCTGTGCATGAGATTCAGTTCTCATACTGAAAACAAATTCCTAGGTTGACCATATACTCTTGTTCTGCATCAGATCAGCACTTTTTTTTCCTGCAAATGTATTTTACCTTCCTGAGCCACTGTCTTGTTCCTGGCCATGGTTGGCAGGCCTCAGAGTTCTGATGAGAAATAAATGTAGGTCTGGGCTAAAACACTAAAGCTTTCTCATTCCTATCTCAGCACGTTCATGGCAACAGCAATCACCACCACTCAAAATCACTGTGTGACGGTCAGCTGCTTGGCCCTTTATTACCTCTTTTTTTGCATAACCACTTTTTAGATTGCAACTATTGTTACAGTCCTGCTTTTTTGCAATCTACATTACCACCCTTGTGTCTGACAAGTGATTGCAAACAATTTAAGTTTTCTTCATGACCACTAATGGCATCCCACCATTAGTAAAAAAAAAACAAAAAACAAAACTCATAACTATGCCTAAGATACCCATGCTCTGGCAACCTACAGATTCTTGCAAAAACAGCTCAAAAATGGTACTTTGTCCAAAATAAAGCTGCTAGCTTATTAACTGGTAGAAATGGTTCTTTATCAGCTCTTTAACTACTTCACTGCCTGCTGGTTCTTTTCTGAGTGCAAATTCAGAGCAAAAATGCTTTCTTTTACATCTCAATGGATGGCATCCTGTTGGTTAGGCCCAGTTAGAGGAAATTCATTTAAACAATTCTAAGATGATGATTCAATGAGTCTATTGTATTTAGGACTAACAATAGGTTTAGAAGGAATGGGAATTCCTACATTAGCTGCCTGCATAGGAGTATGTAGGGATTTTATCACATTAACCTATGGATTCACCATGCATTGTGGCGAATCCATGGCAGCCTGGCAGGGGCTGTGGAAAACCCATTGCCCCATGCCCTACATTGTCTGGCTTACCCTTGGCCTCATCCCAAAGGGGGAAACATCTGTCGTCCAGCTTCTCCCCATTGTTGCAAATGCAACATGGCAGGCCTTCTGTGTTGCCTCTGTGGTGGTGCCTGCCACTTTTTCTCCCCTTTGGGCCAGAGAACCCTGCTGAAAAGTAGATGTATGTCATGGGATGAGCTCCATGGCCAAAGGGGAGAGGAACCGACGTACGATGGGCAAATTAGCCTGTATGGTGTGGTCATTGGTTACTTAGCTGGAGAAAAGCTAAAAAATAAAAATGAGTTCTTATGGCACTTTAATTATTAATAAGTTTTATTGTGGCATAAGCTTTTGTGGATTTCAGCCCACTTCAAAACATGCACATTCTTTCCTGAGTCATAGGCCGCATCTACATTGTCAAATTAATGAAGTTTCACACCACTTTAATTGCCATGGCTTAATGCTATGGAATGTTTGGATTTGTAGTTTGATGAGACACCAGCATTCTTTATCAGAAAATAATGAAATTATTATTATTATTTATCAACCATCTTTCCTGATGGCTTAAGCCAGGGTATAACAAAGTCAAAGCATATGAACATAAAATACATGCAATAAAAACATACATAAAACACACTATTATAAAAAGCAGACATAAAAACAGATACAAATGTAACATATAGCAGGAATAGAATGTAAATCAAAACTCATAATTGAAAGTTGACTGGGAAGGCTTGACGGAAAAGATGGGTCTTTAATTGGGTCTTATATTTTGACACCTTGTTTTGCTGTTAGAACTCTTCCGGCAGGTTTTTTGACAGTCATGGGGTGGCCGATGAAAAGGTTCTGGGTGACAGTCGCTAGTCAGGTTCTGGCTGGTTGGAGTAAGCGTTCATCAGAGAACCTAAGTGTCCTAAAGGGCAGTTTGTGAAGGAGAAGGCAATCATGTAGATAACTTGGATGGACCCAAACCAAGTAGGGCTTTAAAGATCAAAACCAACACTTTGTACTTTGTCCAGAAACTAATTGGCAACCAGTGGAGTGACTTTAATATGGATGTAATATGCTTACTCCTAGATGTTCCTGTAACCAATCTGGCTGCCATGTTTTGAACTAATTGGAGTTTCCAAATTTTTTATTGAGGTATCTCAATATACAGTACATAACAGAGAAGGCTAAAAATATTGTGAAACTACAACTCAAATGATTCCATAGCACTGAGCAATGGCAATTAAAGTTGTGTCAAACTGCATCAATTCAAAAGTGTAGTAGAAACAGACACAGATATATTGTTCATAGTTATAAATATATTGTATACAGAAGGCTAAGATTTTATTTAACAGTTAAGGAGCATCATGCTGTGCCTGAATTCTTATATGGTCAGAAGGGACAGTGGTGATGGCCAACAGGACAGCTGTGTAGCTAGCAGCTTCTCATTCATTCCAGTGGCTGTTCAGAGGGTATTCTAGTGGCTGTTCCAGTTGTGGGGTGGGCTAAAGGGCAGAGCTATGCCTTTACATTATTGCATTATGGACAAATGGGGAGCCATCTCTGTAAGGGGTATTGGATACCTTCTTACACAAGTATGTAAATAATATACATTCTACTTATGCCATTGTGATGTCCCAACATAATTGTGTGTGTATGTGTGTATTGATATATGCACACATTGTTGGGGTGGCTGGCTGGAAACAATGAGGTCAAAGGGAAATGAAATGCAGAAAATACAGATAGTGATGACCACATTATTAACAGTCACTATGTGGGTTTTCTGGTATGGGCTTCAGTGTACAATTGCATAGAAATGTCATATTTGGAGTTCCTCCTCCAGGTGATGTTGGCAAGGGAGCTACTAGGAGGAAGACCTTTTTATCAGTAGCACACCACTCTACAATGTCTGTATTATAAGACATCCATCCTTACCAAGCACTCTTCAGATGTCCTGCGACCCCATCAGACGGGTTAATTTACCCATCCTACACCACTTTGTCTCCCCCTTCACCACAGAGTTCTTCCCATGATGCGCAGAAACCTTTGACCGGGCTCTGTGGTGAAAGAGGAGAGAAAGTGGCACATGCCGCCCCTGCAGCAACACAGGAGGCTTTCCCTTACTAGCAAAGGGGGCAGGCCTGGTGACGATGCTTCCCCCCATGAGAAGGGAGAAAAGGCAAGTCACGCAAAGGAGGGTGTGGAGCAATGGCTTCTTCACACACCCTGCCGAGACCCCCATGGATTCGCCACAAGGAGAATCCTCAGTCTAATGTGATAAGACTGTTGGTTTAGTATGATAGGAACTGTAGTCCAGAATACCTGGAAGGAACCATGTTGTAGAAAGTGGTTGCATGGAGAGGACATTCCAAAGGTGGATGGCCATTGCTAAATGAGGAAAGGCTGCTGTAGGGTTTCCAATGTCTATTTGATATCAACTGGATTTGATTGGACTCTGCTGCTTTTATTGCTCAGCTGACTTTATTATCTATCAGTGATTTATGTTTTGTATGTGTGGTTTGCATTTTTTTTTTACTATCAGTGACCTCACTGTTTCCAGCCACTCACCCCAACAATGTGTGCATATATCAATACACAGCACACACACACACACACACACTTACGTTGAGACATTACAATGGCATAACCAGAATGTATATTATTTACATCTAAAAGCTGTGATGCTAAAGAGTTAGGGTATACATTTCTAAATTAAAACAAACAAATAAATCTTTGTTTCTAAAAACCCACTGTGCAATGTATCCAAGGTTATACTGTCGTTGAGGGCTGAAAGAAAGATCCATTTGGAACTGAATCAGAAAAACAGGGAATTCAAGATTGTTGTATTTGAGATCTTGAGATTCCAGAGCGGCTGAGATCCATCCTTAGGCAGAGGTTGGAAAAGTAGATTATTGGGACACTTGTTCCTGCACGCTGACAGGTTCCAGGCATGGTACTCCAAAAAAGTAACTTTTCCAAGCTCCGCTACTGATGCTTTGAGGCTAGGGCTGCCTGTGTGCTGATGTGCTTTCTTATTCACTGCCTGGCCTGCATATTTTTACAAACACTGATATTACAAAACACAGCCTACGTCTCTAGAGCTCTCGCCTCCGAAGGAAAGTACAAACACCTGCCATCCCGAAACCAGCCCTCCATAATCTCAAAGGAGTGTTGCTCATTTCTCTCTCAGCCAGAATAAATGTTCTGTTGTTTTTCTATGTGCTTATCCTCCTTCCTGCCATACAGATAATGGGAAAAAGACTTACTGGTCCATCTGAGCTGGTTCTGACCTCATGGGTTTCAAGCCAGATGCTGATTGGGAGATACCAGGGCTTGAGCCTGGAACCTTGTGCCCACAAAGCCCATCTTCTGCTATCCTGCCACATCATCTGCTACCCCGTTTTATTGGAGGGGGCCAGTCCTTGTTAAAAAAAAACTAGAAAAAGGAGAGGTACTGAAGGTGGCTTAACAAACTCTGGTGCCTCACTGGATAGCTAATCGCTGTAGATGGATGATGTTGGCTGGCAAGCAAGCTGTCTTTCCTCCCTCCCCATCCCAGCTGGGACATAACAGGTGGCAAAACATACACTGAGCAGGAGGGGAGCGTTGGGAGGAAGCTGCAGCCTTGACAACTGTGCAGTGGTGCCCATTCATCAGCCAACTCATTTATAGGCTACATAACTCCACTTGTGCTTACTTGGCCCAGCACAGTCATTGCAATGTGAAAGTGGGGTTGAGGAAGGTGTTAGTAGAGGAGCAGAGCCAGCATTCAGCCAGTCTTCCCTTCCCTGCTTCCACTTTTGTATACAGAAATACCCTCCAATATTTCACACATGAAAACCAGAACACATGTGACCAAGCAACATCAGAGCATGGTTAAGATGGCAAATATTATTAATGGGGAAGAAGACACAAGCTAGGAGAGGCTGTGGCAGTTTGCTTTTGCCTCTGTCTTCTGGAAATGGCAAGAGTCTTCCCCTTCCCCTCTTCTCCTCTCTGCTGATTGAACTGAGTAAAAACTACTTTTGCCCTTTGAACTCAGTTTGTAATAATGAACATAATCTGAGGACAAAGGGGGTAAATTGGAGGAGGTGAGAGAAACTGGGATATTTTAAAAGCAATTGAAACATGGAATGACAGAGGATTAATTGGGACTGTCCCTGCCAAATTGGGATAGTTGGAGAGTACTGAACTATGAGTTTCAAATGTTTTCTTACCTGTTTTCTTGCTGTTTTTATACACTCCTGGGAAACCTTCTAGGCTTCCGATTGTTTTTGCTTGGATAAAATAGAAAGGGGACTGTTTCTGGCACTGCTGGCTTTCCTGCAGGTCAATGTCTGCTGCCCATGGAACTGGAACCTTAAAAGTTCTTTAACTTTGGGTGCCCAGTAGGTCCCAGTTTGAGAAGGAGTCCATCTGAAAGACTGATAAACTTTCTCAGATTTGCCTGGAGAAATAAAAAAATGTATTTCTCCACACAGTGAGCAGCTGAGCATTGGAATTCATGGTCATTGGATGTAGTGACAGCTCATAACTTCAAGAGTTTGGAAAAGGGGATTAAACAAACTCATGGTGTATGGGACTATCAGTGGATACTAGTCAGACTCTCAGTGCCAATTGTTGGGGGATTTCTTTTTCTACATCAGGAGCGACTTGAGAAACTGTAAGTCGTTTCTGGTGTGAGAAAACTGGCCGTCTGCAAGGACATTGTCCAAGGGATGCCCATATGTTTTGATGTTTTTACCATCCTTGTGGGAGGCTTCTCTCATGTCCCCACATGGAGCTGGAGCTGATAGAGGGAGCTCACCCACTCTCTCTGAATTCGAATTGCTGATCTGTCAGTCAGCAGTCCTGCTGGCACAAGGATTAACCCATTGCGCCACCAGAAGCTCCTTGACTAGCCAAAGGTCGGGGAATGAGAGAGAGAAGGCACATCACACTCAGGTGTGCTGATGGGCTTTTTGTGGGAAGAGAGCCCTTGGCTGGAGAGGCCTCACTTCTGAGCCAGCAGGGTTCTTCATATATTCTTATACTCTCTTTGGCAATGTCAGCTCTGTGGCAAGAGAGAGCAATGCCGCTGATTCCAGGGGGATGAGTACTACACCCCTCCAAATGACGGTAAACTGGAACTTTGGCTAGTCAAGGTAAACCTCATTGGAAATGCAGTCCAACAGCATATGCAGTGCTATAATTAGCCCATCCCTGGAAGTAGTCCTTCTCTCGCTCCCACCACCCTCACAGTCACGGTTGGTGGGGACGAGAGAGAGGGCCTTCTCCGTCGTGGCCCCCCAGCTTTGGAACTCTCTACCTAGAGAGATCAGGCAGGCCCCTACCCTCCTCTCCTTCCGGAAGAGCTTAAAAACCTGGCTCTTCCAAAAGGCCTTCGATGTTTAATTGTTGCTGAATTGATCTATCTGTCCATTCCATAATAGTCCCATTGTTGTTGTCTTGCCATTTTATACCGCACTTTATTGTCCATTCAACTGTGAAATTTCCTTCCCCATTTCGTAACACTCTGCATTTTGCCTGGGATCTACGATTTAGTCTCCTGTTTTTAACACTGTATCCTGCTTGTTGATTTTAATGATTGTTTTTATGGATGTTGATGTTTTATACTGGGATAATTGTTTTATTGCTTTGTTATTGTTATTTGTTTGTTTTATCGGGCAAGGCCCCATGTAAGCCGCCCCGAGTCCCTTCGGGGAGATGGGGCGGGGTATAAAAAAATTATTATTATTATTATTATTATTATTATTATTATTATTATTATTATTATTATTATTATTATCATCATCTTAAAGTATAAACATTTCAAATAACTAATTGGCTCAATAGCCAGAGCTGCTTGCATTGCTACTCAATCTTACGCCTTGCTTCCAAAATGGTAACCCTAGACCTGGTTTCCTTTTCATACACTTTCCAGTAATGGTCTAGCCACACGTTCCCCACACCTTGCTGATATCTTACCATTAAGATACAATCCCATGCTGCTCCACATCTCTAATTGATTTGGGACCAGTTTACTAAACTTTTTAAATACCATGGCAGATTTCTTTTTAGGAGCAGGGAGTATCCCAATTTCAAACTGGGCTTTGGAGGTTTTCCTGTTGTTTTCTGTGGATTCATTTCAGCACCAAATAAAAGCATAGCTTTTTATTATAGACTTCAGGCTTCGCTGGATTATTGAAAGCTGCTAATGTACATGGCTCAAAAATCTTTGTAATATTTTAAATCAGTTTTAACTTGCTAATACTATTTAATATATTTTGGATGGTTTATTGTTATTTTATTTGTGTGCCACCCTGAGATCTTTTAATATAGGAGAGGAGAAATATTTTAATATGTAAAATAAGATTTATTGGAAAAACAGCAGCTTTGAAAATATCCAGTATTCTAAAGGCTATTGGTTAATTTAGCAAAACTCTGCTAAATTAACAATCAGTATACCTCACAACCTCTGAGGATGCCTGCCATAGATGTGGGTGAAACGTCAGGAGAGAATACTTCTGGAACATGGCCATACAGCCCAGAAAACACACAACAACCCTGTGATCAGGACATGAAAGCCTTCAACAACACATTAACCAACAGACTTTTTAAAAATGCCGTCCTTAAATCTATGGAGATACACTGTCCAAGAGAAACAAGATCCGAGGTCATATGGGGTGAGCAGAGACTTCTAGTTCACCTGGAGGCCCTTCACTCCCACATAGTGGAGAATGAAGCCCTTTTACACCATTCCATAAACACACACTTTGTCAGTTCCCTCCAGCTTACCAATGTGTTTGGTCATTGCGGAAGATGCCTCTGGAGCTGTCAATAATAGATGCACATTCCAGCAAACGGTACAATTGTCTGAGACATTAATTAACTTCAGAGTCAATCCTTCGTCTCCAGAGATGCAGGTAAAGAGCTGGGATTTAGGTCACTCGTGAAATGAGTTTGGTGGCCTTTGTTTCTTTTCTTTTTCTCAATAAAATAAAATAAAATAAAATAAGTGCTGGTAGAGGTTTATCCACAGCGCTTTACAGAACAGCACATCCTGATGTAGGACTGTAGCCAATGGCAAGCTCTGAGCTGGCACTGAAACAGCAGCAAAAAGGATGCCCACATGGGCTTTAGGAGCATTGGCAGTTCTCGATGTGGCAGAACAGTAGAATTGGGACAGCAATGGCCTGTAGGGCTGTAAGCAGGTATCAAGTAGTGCAGCCCCGCCAGGGAAGGTGCCTGAGGACAGAATGGGAAACAGTTGTCCTGGGTTGAGAGTGGAGCTGTATAGCCTAATAAAGATGTTTTGCTTGTATTAGAATGGAGTGCAGAAAAAACAAACATGAATGTAGGATTGTTGTGTGCATGCCACAGTTACAGAAATAGCTCAGTCAAAAAATGACCCTGGACATTTCTTCTTTCACAAAAAAAAAAAATTGGCACCAGAAGTAGAAGCATAGAAAAAATAGAAATGCACTTCAGGAAAGAAGGACAGTTCAAGATGTTTCAACAAATCTTTTAGTCCAACACTAACAATATGTGTGTATGAAATGAAATAGCAGTGCAGGTTAACCTTGCCTAAGCAGGCAAAAACATGCTGAGCTTTCTAGAGACCTGTGATGACTCATGGGCCTTGTAGTCCTGTTCCTAGTACTATTGTGGCAGACGAAGAGGAAAACATGGGATTTTTGCCGGTTCAGCCAGAGCCAGAGCCTCTCCACCTGGAGGATGTTTGCCCTCAAGAATTCAGCCAAACAGGCCTTGGGCAGAACTCCCCCCCATTTTCCCGGAGGGACAATTATACTAGAGATAGAGGAGTCAGAGAGGCTAATCGCCGAAGCCTGAGAATCGCTGCCAAACAACTGGCTGATTAGGTCTGCTTCCCTTGGGAAATTCTAAGGAGTCATGCATCTGGACAGAGTTGGGTTTCGCTTCTCGTTCTCTAGGGAAAGAGCTCTGTTGGCGGGAAAATGAGACTCAATATAGGTGTTTGTCGCAAGGGAAACTTTGCGGAGTCAATTGATCAGCTTGAGGAGAGAGATCGTGTGTGGACTTCGTAATCCCTGTTCCCTGCTTCCCGGATCAAGTTTCAAGTCTTCCTTGTCTCACAGTTTGCCACGGACTTTGTTCATGCTTCATGTTTGCCTCGTTTCAAGTCTTGAATCAAGTCAAGAATTAAGTTTATTTCCAGCCTTGTTGTCAAGCTTCTTTGGACTTTGAAGACTGTTATTTCCCCACACTATTGCTTGGCAAAGTGTGTGTTTCGGTCAAGTGGACTAAAACTTTGAACTCTAATATCTTATATTGGACAATACATTTCTGGACTATATTTGACCTTATCTTAAAGGTCTACTTCTGAACTTTATTCTTCACTTGTTTTTATTGATTTTATATATTTCCTTAATAAAGATATTAGATAGATTCTGGCCTCTGTGCAAGGTTATTGGTGCTCTGCAGCCTGGGTCCTGACAAGACCATTATGAAGGATCATACCTAAATGATCAAGGGTTCATTTTGTTTACACAAGGTACAAAAAGGCCCTGGCCAAACAGTAAAAAAATTATAAAAAGGAACTTCTTTGTTATATGGTATTACATTCAAGTGCATTAATCCATCCTGAGCACAATTTAATATCCAGAGAAGTTCAAGCATTTTTTATTTTATTTTATTTTATTTTAAAAATACACAGTTTCTAGCATTCATGTTTCCTAAGCTAGTGGTCAGCATGTTGCCACATAGTGGCATGTGGCAACATACTTGGTGAAATCTCAAAGCAAAAAGGGGAACAGAAAGATTTCCAGAAATCAGGAAATGGAGATTCTCTCAAATGGCCCTTTTGCATTTTTCCTCATCTGCAAAAACAAAATGTGAATGTTACAAAATAAACCCCTCAAACAAACCTATATACATTGTTTAACCTTTACCTAGGTCCCTAGATTCTTCATTTCCCCCCACATAAAATTGTGTGTTGGTGTGTGTGAAGTGCGAGTATGCAAATCCAAGGATGAAGGGTCTGCATAAAAAGAAGAGGCAACTGCCCGTAAGGGAGCGAATGTCTATCTCAGTCCTCAAATAGTGGAGATGGAGCTGCATATTCAGGAGTTGAGGGCCATGGGTAGCAATGAGCACCCAGGGAAGCCAGGCCGGGGCCTGCTAAGGAGCAGCTATTGGAGAGAATGGATGAGCACAGTGGGCGTGCAAGCGTATGATCCTAGCAGGGGTGCTGGAACAAGTGCTGCAAGTCAGGATTGATGTGCAGATGCAGAGCTGTGTCTGTATGTTTCAAGGTGGCAAGACTGGAATAGTAAAAAGTGCTGCATTGAGGTGCATTGGCAAAACTGTGTGGGGAGGGGCTGGAGTGTGACAAGGTGTTGCAGCAGGTCAAGGCATAGATTGAGTTATGTGTGGGCAGTTGCCAAGGTCCTCTTGCCCTCCTGGCTGCTTTTGCTCAAAGCCAGAGGTTGGTGGGAGGTGCCCTTCCCCTCTCGTTTTCATCTCTCTCTTTTCCTCTTGTGCACACCACTATGTTATTATAGGGCTGTCCTTGGAAGGTGCCAGGCATTGAATGCCACTTAATATTTGTCAGCAAATCAAAGCAGCTACTCAACACACAGTAATCTCTGCAGAGGAAAAAGGTGAAGGTGCTTGGAAACCGAAGCTAGTGATAATGGTTCAAGAAGTTTCTGGGTAGATTGTGAAGAGAGCATGACACACTAAGCACACTCCACCTACCAGATATGGCACTCAGTTTCATCACAGACTCAGCTGGTGACAATGGACTTCTCTTAAGTTATGGAGCCAATAAACTCCATTAGCTATCAACCAGTCAACTTAGCACTTTATTTTCACTATACCTAATACCCTTATGACCATAGTGGAACAGCCATTTTAAACACCTTCACAGAAGCATATGAAAAGCTTGGCCTCTCACTCAACATTGAAAAAACCAAAGTGCTCTACCAGCAAGCACAAACCTATCTCTTTGCAATGCCAGCTTAATGGTTAATGATATAAAATATTGACCATTTCTGTTACCTTGGCAGCCACCTCTCTACAAAAGTCAACATTACCACCAAAGTACAATTTTTTAATGAAGCAGAGAGTGTTTGAGGATTGGTACATACGCAGGATACCAAGATGTTTGTTTAGAACGCTATTGTCTTTTCAACTCTATTGTTCACCAGCTAAATATAAACTGTATAAAAACATCACCCTCAACTTCTGGAAAGATTCTATTCAGCGTTGCCTCCAACAATCCTGCAAATCTCTGGGGAAAAAGACAGGAGGACAAATATTCACGTTCTGAAAGAAGCAAAGATCACTAGCATTGAAGCAATGGTTCTCTGCCATCAACTTCGCTGGACTAGCCACATTATCTGAATGCTCAGTCACCGTCTCTCAAAACAGTTGTTTTATTCTCAACTCAAGAACAGCAAATACTAGAATGTTGGTGGACAACAAAAGAAATTTTAAAATGGGCTTAAAGCTAACTTTTACAAATTTGCTACAAACATCAAGAATTGAGACTGTCTGATACTCGAGCATTGGATTGTAACTGGAGGCCAGCTGTTACCACAGGTGCTATGGACTTTGAAGAGGCACAAATAGAGGGCAAAAGGAAGAAACGTACAAGAGGAAGAGGAAGGTGCATCAAGCAAACTTTTGTCATGACCCCCTTCCAATTGAAATCTATGTGTTCATTGTGAAAGACACTGTGGATTCAGAATAGGTCTTCACAGTCAGTTACAGGCACATCTCCAAGACTCTACCTTTGAAAGACAATCATACTTGGCCACAAGTGATCACCCATGATGATGAGAGACTAGTGTGGAAACCACAACCACTCCCATGTTCAAACTTCCACTTCTAGAGTCTGAACAAAGAGAACATCATGGTATACAGGAACAACACTCTTCTCCAGGTTTTATCTTAATTTTTAAAAAAATATTTTTCTGTAATTGCACAATTGCGTTGCTGTGGTGGGCTACAATTATGCAATTATGTCAGCACTCTCCATTTGCAAGATGTGTTGAAATTATATAATTTGCAATTTTAGCATAGGAAAAAAGAAAAACAATCAGCACACAGGCACTACATAGAAGCGATATGGGTAGGAAAGTGGAATCAAGTGAACCAGTGTGGAAGACTGATTGTGGGCATGTGCACCACTGAAATGGCACCATAATGCAATTGGAGATAAGGTGTGAAAGTGATTGTTTCCATATTGGTATTTCTGTTTACCTTTACTTATGCAATTGCAGTGAGACAAGGGGCTGTTGTGACAAAGTCCTTAAGAGTACTCCCTCCCACTGAATCAGTAGTATTTCTCTAAGAGTTTATTTGATTAAGCGGGTCTGCCATTGTCAGGAATAGCCAGTAGGATTCAGCACATTATGTTATTTATTGCTTTTATTAATTGTATTGATATTGATCTGAACCTACACTCATTTACTGTCATTTGCTTTTTACTTGGTATCTAATTTTATGGTGATATACAACTTTTTAAAGTGCCTGGAGATAATGGACCTATTAAAATGTCAGAAACAAACACCGAATAAAAATATTGGTGGAAAAAAACTGGCTGGACTGAAGCACACGCATGCCACACAGCCCAGCAGGCAGGAAGACTCCAAAATGGATAGACGTCAATGGTTTGGTTTTTTTTGGAAGTGGGGAGAGAGAAGCTATTTTCTCCACATTCAACAAGTTCTTGGAATCAACACGAACTCCATTATTGTGCCGGGTCTCAAACCAGTCATGGCAACAGGAGTCTCCATGAGCCAATCCTCAGCACTACCCTTGCCCAGGCATGGGTTCATCACCCTTGATGGGCATTTGGCTCGTCTTTAAAGGGAACGATAATACAGGCTGCACTCTGCCATATGATATGTACTCCTCTGCTATTCATTTATGTGGAACTCAGGCCTCTGTGTCCTCCTCACATTGCTGGGCAATTCAAGCCAGCTCCACTAATCACTTTGCATTCAAGTTTAAGTGGAATAGTGCGCCATGTTCCCATGGCAACCTCCCCAAGCCATACAGGAGCGGAGTGGCTGGTTTTGCTCTATGGGGAAGGGGGGCATTGGGGGAGAGAAAGAAAGAAAGAAAGAAAGAAAGAAAGAAAGAAAGAAAGAAAGAAAGAAAGAAAGAAAGAAAGAAAGAAAGAGGAGGAGGAGGAGGAGGAGGAGGGAGGAAGGGGTTTCTTGGCAGGGGATTGGATTGGATGGCCCATGAGGTCTCTTCCAACTCTATTATTCTATGATTCTAAATAAAGAAAGAAGGATGGATGGAAGGAAGGAAGGAAGGAGAAGGGCACAGTTTGCCAAGTCAGCAAGAAAGTCTAGATAAGGGGAGAACGGGAAGGCTAGCTAGAAAGATAGCACAGTCTACCCTCCACATTCAGTGAGATTAGGCGTGCTGAACCCCCAGGAAAGTGGGGAAAAAACACAAATGAAAATACACTATTTTTCACTCAAGAGCACATTTCTCTAGGAATCTCTAGGTCTTGCAGCACAATTGTGTGGTGAACTTCCATCTGAAGATGCCCAGAAAAAATATTTCTGGAAGACCTACAAATGCCTACAGAAGGGTTCTCTCTAAGAATCTCTAGGCCATCCCCAGTGACTTCTGGTGGAAATAAACCATAGTGTTGCATTGGAAGACTTACAGATTTCAAGAGAGAACGTATTCTCTTTAAGAGTCTGTAGGTCAACCCTGCAAATGTGGATGGTCTGTACAAGCTGGGAACTTGGAAATAACTGGACACTCTTCACCTTTAACATCCTCCTGTTCACACCTGATAAGACGGACGGTGGAAAAACCCGTAGTTATTAGCAGGGGCTAGGTAAAGGTTTTCCCCTGATGTTAAGTCCAGTCGTGTCTGACTCTGGGGGTTAGTGCTCATCTCCATTTCTAAGCCGAAGAGCTGGTGTTGTCCGTAGACACCTCCAAGGTCATGTGGCCGGCATGACTGCATGGAGCGCCGTTACCTTCCCGCCAGAGCGGTACCTATTGATTTACTCACATTGGCATTTTTTCGAACTGCTAGGTTGGCAGGAGCTGGAGCTAACAGCAGCCGCTCACGCTGCTCCCGGGGTTTGAACCTGGGACCTTTCAGTCTCCAGCTCAGTGCTTTAATGCACTTCGCCATTGGGGCTCCTTTTTATTAGCAGGGGCTAGTGGGCAGGATTAGGCCAGCTGGAAGGCAAGCAGCCGACCATGCTATGGAGTCCAATGTCACGAATTTGGTCAACATGTTGGGAAAGTGTGGGAAGACATTGGAGTGCTTTCACACTGCACAGTCATAACAATTTCAGTATTACACTCCCCCTTTAACAGAATAAAGTGGGAATCTTCTGAGATGGCAAAAATGGACTGTTTCTTCTGAACTGGAGGTTTTTAGTTGGGATTCTATTTGAAATGCCCTTGCCATGTCTTTAAAATAAAACACCTAACTTAGCACAAAAGAAAGGAAAATATTTGTCCATTATGGTCCAGTTATAGATTTAGCCACACTTCGGAATTATAACAATGTGATGGAATGCGATGGAATTTTTGAATTTGTAGTTTTGTGGCACACACACACACGCACACACACACCCCTTTTCTGTCATAGAGCCCTGGTGCCATACTAAACAATAAATCCCAGGATTCCACAGGAATTATGTCGATTAAAAGGAAGTCAAACTGCTACAAGTTCTAGGAAACAATTACTGGCACATGAGATTCAGGGCAAAGAAATTTCCTGAGCTTTGAGCCCTAAAACACAGATTTTTAAAATCCTATGACAATTGTATGGTGCTGGGTGCAGCAGGCTACCTTAGTAGAGTTTAAGAAATGACAAATGGAAGACATAGTTCTACCCTTCAACATCTTGCTGCCACCTCCTGGCAAATGCCACCTGAGACAAACTTCTCTCTCTGTCTATTGATTGAGTCAGTTCTCTGGATCTGCAGGGATTGAAAGGGGCTGGCATAATACCATCTGCCAGATCTGTTTTAAAACAGGATTTAGAATGTGGCTTGGCAGAAACAGGGTTTCTTGCCTTGTTGTTTAGGCACTTGCAAGTGTGGCCATTCCTAATTAAATGGTTCATCGGGCAGTATATATAATATTCAGCCGAGTCCAGGTGCATTTATTAGGAAGAGTTCATTGACATTTCCTCTGAGGTGAAGTCAGCACATCATTGCAGCTTTACAGCAGGTGAGAAAAACACATCAGAGGTTGGGAAAGAGAACTTGTGAATTTCCCATGAGGAAGAGTGAACAAACGGGAATTGCATCGCTTGGGAATATGGTGAGCTACCACTCAGGGCTGAAATTTCAGAATAACTAAAGGAAACAGCTATGCATTAGTCAACAAAGTAGATGTGTCCCTGGCATCACTCTAGTAGCAACAGAAAAGTTGGTACCAGAGGCAGAAAAGATTTCGAAAGAACAGGGGGAGATTTCTACACCACATAAAAGAGGAACTCAGTGTGTTTCAGCAAACTTTTTGTTCAGAACTAATAGTATGTACATCTAAAATGAAACAACCATATTGCTTATACAGTGTTCCCTCACTTATCGCAGGAGTTAGGTTCCAGGACCACTCGCAATAAGTGAAAATCCGTCAAGTAGGGACACTATATTTATTTTAATATTTATACATTATTTTAGTAGTTATACACTATTTTAAGTCTTTATCAACCAATCGTGTGTTGATAAATCGCCTCCTTCTCCTCCTGTTGCCGCTTGGGCTCCTTTTCTCTCCCTTTGGCTTCTCCTTCCTCCCTTAGGCAGTAAATTGTAATTTTTTATGATTTATAATATTCTTTTAGAGTTTATTGAAAAACCGCAAAACAGCGAATGCGTGAAAAGTGATCCGCGAAGTATTGAGGGAAGACTGTAAACCAGGGGTCCTCAAACTTTTTAAGTGGAGGGCCGATTCACAGCCCCTCAGACTACTGGGGGGCCAGACTATGATGAAATAGTCCAAAATTAGGATTGTTTTAGTGTGCCTTCAAGTCATTTCAGACTAAGGTCAACCCTAAGTCTAAAGTTTAGGACAGAGGCCAGGTAAGTGACCTTGGAGGGCCGCATCTGGCCCATGGGCCTTAGTTTGGGGACCCCTGATCTAGACGATCTCATAAGACCATAGATAAGCAAAGAGACATCCAAAGACCATCGGTAAGGAAAGGGGTCCCCAAAGGCCATCCAGACAATCTCATAAAGCCATCAGAAGACCATAGATAAGGAAAGGGACCCTCAAAGACCATATAGATGGTTTCATAAGACCATCGGTAAGGAAAGGGACCCTCAAAGGCCATCTAGATGATCTCATCAGGCCATCAAAAGACCATAGATAAGGAAAGGGACCCTCAAGGACCATCCAGATGGTTTCATAAGACCATAGGTAAGGAAAGGGGTCCCCAAAGGCCATCTAGACAATCTCATAAAACCATAGATAAGGAAAGGGACCCTCAAAAGCCATCTAGATGGTCTCATACGACCATAGGTAAGGAAAGTGACCTCCAAAAGCCATCTAGATGGTCTCATATGGCCGTAGCTAAGCAAAGAGACCTTCAAAGACCATCTAGACAATCTCATGAGGCCATAAGTAAGCAAAGAGACCTCCAAAGACCAGGTAGACTTAGGTCAACCCTAAGTCTGAAGTTTAGGACAGGGGGCAGGTAAATGACCTTGGAGGGCCGCATCCTGCCCCCGGGCCTTAGTTTGGGGACCCTTGCTGTAAACTGTCAAGACCCAGGCTGCAGAGCACCAATAACCATACACAGAGGCCAGAATCTATCTAATATCTTTATTGAAGGAATATATAAAGTTAATAAAAACAAGTGTAGAAAATAGTCCAGAATTAGACCTTTCAGGAAAGGTCAGAATTAGTCCAAGAAAGCAATGTCCAATAAGAAATATTAAGGTCCAAAGTTGTAATCCAATAACCGAAACACTCACTTTGCCAAGCAAAGTGAGGGGAGATGACAAGGTCCTTTAGTCCATGAAACTTGAGCAAGGCTAGGAAATAACTTGATACTTGAAACAAGGCTTGAACGTGGAACAAGGTAACTAGGAACAAGAACAAGGTCCGTGGAATAACTTGGTAAAATCCGTGGTACAAGGCAAGGATTGGTCCTGGGAAACAAGGCAAAGTCCGTAGGTAAACAAAGGCTGGGAAGCAAGGCGAAGGCTGGATAGCAAGGCAAGGCTTGAGCGAGAGCGAGGCTTGAATCGGAGCGCGCTGTCCGGACACGACCCGCTCCGTAGGCTGACGAATTGACTCCGCGAAGTTACTACGCGGGTAAAACACCTAAATAGAGTCTAGCTTCCCGCCGAAGCAGTTCTCTGGGAATCAGAACCGAAAGCTAACTCTGAGACCAGATGTGAGACTCCCCAAAGATTCTCACGAGAAGCAGTCTTAATTGGCCACATTCTTAGCTGCAATCCTCGCACTCCTGCGCGAAGCTGAATCCAAACTTCTCTGTTGTTTACAAAACTCCCGGCGCAAGAATACGGGAGAAGTAGGCTCTGGGCTTGTTTGACATACTTCTGGGAGACAACTTTCTTGCAGGTGCAAGGTTCCCAGATCTGCCTGGGAAAGATCTGGCTGAGAGGAATCCAGTTCAGACTGGGAAGGTAAAAAACCCAAGTTTTCATCTTCATCAGGAATTACAATGTCCTGAGCAGGACTACAAGGCCCATGGGTCATCACACTATCCCCCTCCTCAAGGCCCCTCCCAAACTGGGGCCCTCTCCCCGAGGCGCGAGGTCGCGGTTTGGTGGGATAGGTCTGATGAAAGCGACGGGTTAGATCAGGAGCATGGACTGTGGAGGCGTCTTCCCAAGAGCGTTCCTCAGGGCCAAAACCCACCCAGTCAATGAGATATTGTAGGCGGCGGCGGTGAAAGCGAGAATCCAAAATGTCCTCAACCTCGAACTCCTCCTCCCCATTCATCAAAACAGGAGGGGGGGCCGGTTGGTCTGTATCAGGTCGCACACCATCCGCCGGAAGGAGCAGGGAACGGTGAAACACTGGGTGAATGCGCATTGAACGCGGAAGTTGGAGTTTGAAAGTCACGGGGTTTAATTGCGCCACCACTGGATAGGGACCAATGAAACGGGCATCTAACTTCCGGCAAGGGCGGTGGGAGGGCAGAAAGCGAGTGGACAGGAAAACCCGATCTCCTACCTTGATTTCAGGGCCCGGCTGGCGATGTTTGTCAGCGTGGCGTTTATAGTCCTCCTTGGCTTGGTCCAGTTGCTGGAGCAAAAGTTGTTGCACCGCTGTGAGTTCCTGCAGCCAATCCTCTGCTGCGGGAACCTCTGAAGTTTCAATGACAGGGGAAAAGAAACGTGGATGGAAGCCGTAGTTTGCAAAGAACGGCGTTTCTTTTGTAGAAGCTTGAACTCCATTGTTGTAGGCAAACTCAGACAGTGGTAACAGAGAAGCCCAATTGTCCTGTTGATAGTTTACATAACAGCGAAGATACTGCTCCAAAGTGGCATTGGTGCGCTCCGTTTGCCCATCTGTTTGGGGATGATGAGCTGAAGATAAGCGAGAGTCTATGCCCAATAGTTTTTGTAGTGCCTTCCAAAAACGAGAGGTGAATTGAGATCCACGGTCTGTGACTAAACTCTTGGGCAATCCATGTAGTCTGAAAACATGTTGAAGAAATAGATCCGCAGTTTCCTTGGCCGTGGGGAGGCCTTCGCAGGGAATGAAATGGGCTAACTTGGTGAATAGGTCCACCACCACTAAGATCGTGGTGAATCCACAGGAAGGTGGTAGGTCAGTGATGAAATCCGCGGAAATTATTTCCCATGGGCGAGATGGGGTAGGAAGGGGGTGTAAAAGCCCTGAGGGCTTCTCCCTTCGTATCTTGGAGCGCTGGCATACTGGGCAGGTGTTGACATATTTTTCCACATCCTTGCGGATCTTGGGCCACCAAAAATCCCTTAGGATCAAATGCATAGTTTTAAATAGTCCGAAGTGTCCTGCTGGTTTGCAGTCATGACACAGACGAAGCGCTTTTTCCCTGCCCGGTCCGGGTGGGATATAAACATGATTTCTATAGCAGAGCAGCCCATCTTTAAGCGAAAAGGGGAAATGCAGACCTTGGCGAAGTTGGTCCTGCGCCCAGGCATCTGCTTGCTGACTAGCCCTGATTTCTTGAGCACAGATGGGTCCTGGAGTAAGGGAAGTTGAACCAATGGGAATGGATTTGGTGTTCCCCACCGTGAGCGTGGCAAAGTTCTCAGGTTGTAGCAGTTGGGATTCAAAGGTCTCCTTGCGTCCTGCAGCGTATTCCGGTTTACGTGACAGGGCGTCTGCTTGCTTGGTTTGGGCTGGGGTCACATAATGGATCTGGAAGTTGAAACGTTCAAAGAATAAAGCCCAACGTTGCTGCCTCTGGTTTAGTTTGCGGGCAGTTCTTAGATGTTCTAGATTACGATGATCAGTGTGGACTTCAATGGGAAATTTGGCCCCTTCTAGCCAATGTCTCCAAGTTTCAAAGGCTGCCTTTATGGCCAGTAGTTCTTTTTCCCAAATGGTGTAATTCCTCTCTGGTGTGGTTAGTTGACGAGAATAAAAGGCACAGGGATGGAGGTGATCTCCCACCGGTTGTAAGAGTACAGCCCCAATTGCCACATCAGAGGCGTCCGCCTGCACCACAAAAGGGGTTCCAGGATTTGGGTGCTGTAGAATTGGCTGGGAGGTGAATAGTTTCTTTAGTTGCTGGAACCCTCTCTCTGCTTGATCAGTCCAGCGGAAAGGCTGCTTTCCACGGATGCAGCTAGTGATGGGGTCGGACCAGCGGGCAAAATCTGGAATGAACTTGCGGTAATAGTTCGCGAACCCCAAGAAACGCTGCACCTCCTTCTTGTTAGTTGGCGCCCGCCATTCCAATACTGCTGAAACCTTGGCTGGATCCATGGAAAGCCCTAGAGGCGAGATGCGGTAACCAAGGAAATCTACCTCTTGTAGATCAAAGGCGCATTTTTCCAGCTTGGCATAAAGTCCATGATCCCGCAATCGTTGTAACACCATTTTGACGTGGTTCTCATGTTCTGATTGTGATCTAGAAAACACCAAAAAATCGTCCAGGTAGATTATCAAGAACCTGTCTAGATAGTCCTGAAAAATGTCGTTGACAAAATGCTGGAACGTTGCGGGGGCTCCGCATAAACCGAAATTCATAACTCGGGACTCGAATAATCCGAATTTGGTCTGGAAGGCGGTCTTCCACTCGTCCCCTTCCCTGATGCGAACTAAGTTGTAAGCCCCCCGAAGATCCAGCTTGGTGTAAACCTTGGCTCCTCGAAGCCGATCCAATAGATCCGAGATTAAGGGCAGGGGATAGCTGTTCCGCTTGGTGATATTGTTCAATGCTCTGTAGTCCACCACCAAGCGTAGTTCCCCTGACTTCTTCTTCACAAACATCACTGGGGAGGCGGCTGGGGATTGAGAGGGTCTGATGAATCCCTTGCGAAGGTTTGTCTCTAGGAATTCCCTGAGAGCTTCTTGCTCTGGTTCAGTCAGGGAGTAGAGATGCCCTCGCGGGATCGGGGCCCCCTCCACCAAGTCAATGGCACAGTCATAAGGTCTATGTGGGGGTAATTTTTCGGCTTCTTTCTCATTGAATACATCCCAATACTCGGAGTACTTCTTTGGCAAGGTGATAATGGGCTCGGTGTCCGTGGCGTGGCATACCTTGGCTACGAGGCAATGGTTTTGGCAGTACGGTGAAGCAAACTGCAGTTCTCTGTTGGACCAGGAGATGTTAGGGTCGTGGAGAGTCAGCCATGGAATTCCCAAAATCACAGGGAAATGAGGAACCTCGGTAACAAAGAAGGAAATCTCTTCCATATGTTCCCTTATCCACATCCTGGTGGGTTCCGACCACTGACTTACGGGGCCCGTCTTGAGGGGGCGGCCGTCTATGGCTTGCACCACACGGGCATTCTTGAAATCATGATATTGTAATCCCAGAGAGTCGGCATACTCTCTATCGATGAAATTGTTGGTAGCTCCAGAGTCTATCATGGCGTGGATCATGACGGGTCCCCTTTTTGCTGACCATAATGTGACCACGAGAAGGAACAGGACCCCGGTTGGCGGCTCTTGGATGGATTTTTTGACCGGGTTGGCGAGCCTCTCTACACCCGGTCGTTGGCTTCCCCCGCCGGCTGTGTGCCAGTCGGCTCAGACGTCTTCGTCTCCGTGGAGGACGCCGCCGCAAGACGGGCGGCAGGCTTCCCTTTGGCTGGGCACTCTCTGGCGAAGTGGCCCCCGTTCCCGCAGTACCAGCAGAGGTTTAAGCGTTGACGACGGGCCTTCTCGGCGGCATCTAGTCTGGGACGCACATTGCCCAACTGCATCGGCACCTCCTCGCTCCCTCTGGGGTATGGGGTTGGCGGTGGGGGTCTCCAGACCGGACGTGGCTGAACGCTGGCGGGAGCGGGGGGTTTTGCCCCGGCTCTACCGCCCTGGCCTCGAACCCACTGTTTCCTGTTGGCAATCATGACTTCAGCCCGTAAACATTGATCAATGAGTGCCTCGAGGGTCTGGGGAGGATCCACCTTGGAGATTTCTTCCAGCATTTCAATGTTGAGACCCTCCCGGAATTGTCCCCTGAGGGCTACATCGTTCCAGCCGGTGTTGTGGGCCAGCACTCGGAACTCGGCTATATACTGAGACATAGGTCTGTCTCCTTGGAAAAGGCGACGGAGTTTGTGACCGGCTGCCTCCAAATTGTCCTCGATTCCCCAAGTCTCCTTGAGGTGGTCCAAGAAGCGTTGCGCTGATCTTAGGTGTGGAGAGGCTTGGTCGTACAGTGCCGTCGCCCAGCTGGCCGCTGGCCCGTCTAGAAGACTGTAAACCCATGCCACTTTGATGTCTTCTTGGGGAAACTCGGCAGCACGGGCCTCTAGATAAGCTTGACATTGGCGACGGAAGACATGAACCTTAGAAGCTTCTCCAGTAAACTTGGTTGGCAACGCCATGGCCGGAAGACGAATTCCGCGTTCCTTCAAACCCCTTATTTCTCCATCCTGTGCATTGAGCTTATCACGGATTCGGTCCACCTCCTCCTTGTCGATGGTGTAGGTAATCGGCTGGCCGCTCGGCCCAGGTACGACTCCGGTAGACATTCTGGCCGAGGTTAATTGGTGCTTAGGGTGGCGGAGTCAAACTGTCAAGACCCAGGCTGCAGAGCACCAATAACCATACACAGAGGCCAGAATCTATCTAATATCTTTATTGAAGGAATATATAAAGTTAATAAAAACAAGTGTAGAAAATAGTCCAGAATTAGACCTTTCAGGAAAGGTCAGAATTAGTCCAAGAAAGCAATGTCCAATAAGAAATATTAAGGTCCAAAGTTGTAATCCAATAACCGAAACACTCACTTTGCCAAGCAAAGTGAGGGGAGATGACAAGGTCCTTTAGTCCATGAAACTTGAGCAAGGCTAGGAAATAACTTGATACTTGAAACAAGGCTTGAACGTGGAACAAGGTAACTAGGAACAAGAACAAGGTCCGTGGAATAACTTGGTAAAATCCGTGGTACAAGGCAAGGATTGGTCCTGGGAAACAAGGCAAAGTCCGTAGGTAAACAAAGGCTGGGAAGCAAGGCGAAGGCTGGATAGCAAGGCAAGGCTTGAGCGAGAGCGAGGCTTGAATCGGAGCGCGCTGTCCGGACACGACCCGCTCCGTAGGCTGACGAATTGACTCCGCGAAGTTACTACGCGGGTAAAACACCTAAATAGAGTCTAGCTTCCCGCCGAAGCAGTTCTCTGGGAATCAGAACCGAAAGCTAACTCTGAGACCAGATGTGAGACTCCCCAAAGATTCTCACGAGAAGCAGTCTTAATTGGCCACATTCTTAGCTGCAATCCTCGCACTCCTGCGCGAAGCTGAATCCAAACTTCTCTGTTGTTTACAAAACTCCCGGCGCAAGAATACGGGAGAAGTAGGCTCTGGGCTTGTTTGACATACTTCTGGGAGACAACTTTCTTGCAGGTGCAAGGTTCCCAGATCTGCCTGGGAAAGATCTGGCTGAGAGGAATCCAGTTCAGACTGGGAAGGTAAAAAACCCAAGTTTTCATCTTCATCAGGAATTACAATGTCCTGAGCAGGACTACAAGGCCCATGGGTCATCACATAAACAATGTGTTTTGGGCCTTCTAGAGACCATCTAAAGATTACTATTACTATATTTCCAAAAACCATCACTATATTTATCCTTTTTTTAAACATGTTGGGGTGGGACAATTAAGGCAGGCTTATCTCTTCTTTCCTTTTATTTTAAGATCTCATCAGACAAGGGTGAATTTGGCAACATGCACCGATTTGCCTATCCTTTTATGACAGAACGTGCCATCTCCCATTCCATAATGCACTACAACTTCTGGTGGGGCTCTATCGTAAAAAGAAAGATGAACTGGTGCATGGTGTGGCAGTGGCAACACGGGAGGCTTCTCATGTTCCCTTGGATCAATGAGGAGAAGCTGGGGGGGGGGGTGCTTCCCCCTGTGGGATGGGGACTTGTGTGATGACTCATGGGCCATGTAGTCCCGTTCCTAGCACTGTTGTGACAGATGAAGAGGAAAACTTAGGTTTCCCACCGTTTCAGCCAGAATTGGAGCTTTTTCAGCCAGAATTGGAGCCCTTGCACCTGCAGGAGATTTGCCTTCCAGAAGTCTGCCAAACAAGCCTTGAGCAGAAATCTCCCCCATTTTCTCGCCGTGATTATTATAAACAACAGAAAGGCGCTCAGGAGGCGTCTCGCAGGAGCGCTAGGATTGGTGCCAGGCATTCAGCTGATTAAGCCTGCTTCCCATGGGAAACTTTAGGGAGTCATGCATCTGGACACAGAGAATGGCTTTCGGTTCTGGTTCCCCAGAGAAATGTTCTTTGGCGGGAAAACGAGACCCTATTTAGGTGTTTTGCCCACGTAGGAATCTTGCGGAGTCAATTCGTCAGCTTCGGGAGTAGGTTGTGTGTGGACTACGCTACTCCCGCGTCCAAGTCCTTTGCTCCCGTTTCCAGCCTTGCCTTGCTTCCCAGGACCTTGCCTTGCTCCACGGACCTTGCCTTGCTTCCCGGACCTCGCCACGAATTTACCACGGATCCTGTTCTTGCTCCTCGTTTCTTGTTGCCTTGAATTAAGCCTAGTGTTCCAAGAATCAAGTTTACTTCCTAGCCTTGCTTAAGTTTCATGGACTAAAGGACCTTGTCATCTCCCCTCACTTTGCTTGGCAAAGTGAGTGTTTCGGTTACTGGATTACAACTTTGGACCTTAATATTTCATATTGGACATTGTTTCTTTGGACTAATTTTGACCTTTCCTGAAAGGTCCACTTCTGGACTATTTTCTACACTTGTTTTTATTAACTTTATATATTTCCACAATAAAGATATTAGATAGATTCTGGCCTCTGTGTATGGTTATTGGTGCTCTGCAGCCTGGGTCCTGACAACTTGGGTGTGTCGGACAATATGGGGATAGAGCGACAGGTTCCCATGCTCCCCGATGGGTACTGCTGGAATCGCCATGATGTTTGGTGATTCTGGCAGCCTTTCTGATGAGGTCCTTTCATACATACACAATAAGAGATTCTGGAGGGCTGCTCTTTAACTTGCCTGTGGTAGGCAGGCACATATAGCTATATTAGGATCAGCTAGTATGGAATTCCATTCTTCCTCAGCTTTATTACATTGTTTAATGCAGAAAGACTCCTGAAACCACAATAAAAAGGAAAACTGAAAACACAGATTCTGAGACAAAATGAGGTTAAGCCTGTATCGAAGTCTGTGAATATCTTCTCTCCAATGAATACTCAATTGACCCTTAGTTTTAAGGAGAAAGTTTCAGTATAAGTTACAGTTAAAATCACATGCTGTGCAGAGATGATAGGTGCATTGTGAAAGATTCCCTTTTCCTCAGAGACATGAACAGCAAAACAACAACACTGAAATCGGGGTGAGCTGTGGCTAAGTCTACACTAAAGAGCTATTACTAACTCACCCCAAATTAATTTGTGATCATAGTAAAGGGACCACAAATCATGGCAAAGTGGCTGCTTACAGTAAATGGAGAACACTTGCCAATGGAGAAATATCTGAGAATGATCCAAAAGTGTTGGCAAGTGAACATGAAACTGGATTACATGGATTTCCTTCTTTATATTTGCAGGCTTCATTATCCAAGGGTAATTTTTGGGATGGAAAGCTAAAGCTTGTTGTTGTTGTTGTTGTTTATACTTAAATTGTTCCTTTAGTGACCATAAGCTGAATCTATCACAGAATTATCTAGGCAAGATTTATTCTCTGGAGATTTACTATTGCCTTCTTCTGAGACTTGAGAGATGGTAACTTGTCCAAGGTCTCCCAGTTGTTGACCACAGCTAACATGGGATTCAAAACCTGGTCTTCGAGAGCCCTAGTCCTGCCACCAAGCCATTACACCATAGAACAGATTTGTATTTTGTATCCCATTTCCTGCATGCTTAGAATCCCTACTATATTTAAGAGAACTAAACATTTTCTTATGAGTTATAACATGAAAACAGTGCAGCAACTCCACGGTACTGAAACAATCAGCTCACAAAATCCTTTCTAAAAAGCTGGGTTTTGATGATGACACTTATTTACAACATTTATACCCTGCCCTTCTCACCAGAGGGGACTCACTTAGAGGGCTTTAACATGAGCTTTTGATAATTGACCTAATAATCTCATGCAATGATGGTATTTAAAGCAGGGCACTGAGGGTAGATCTGAAGTAGTGCATGAGCATGCTGTGGGCATGTGGTGGGGGAAATTTCTCAAGTCCATTAAATTCTAGATTCCAAAGGACTTAGTCCTAAATAGTTTCTTAAACAGGGCCTGGAAACTTAACCAGCAACCAGTGCTATTGCTACAAGAGACATACACAGTTGTTCCATAGGACATTGCCTTGTCATAGGACAATATCCTATGGAATGTGAGATTTGCAGCTTACAGAAGGGCATTTAGCATTTTTAGCCTCACCGAATTACAAGATTCCCTAGGATACAGCCATGGCAGATGAAATAGAATCATAATACAACAATTGTGCAATGTGAAAGGGCTCTTCACTAGACAGGTGTCTTATCTTCAAGGATGGGTCACAGCATACTGCCCCAATTTCAGCTTCCAAGTGACTTCCAAAATCTGTCAGTAGTGGGACCTCCTGTCACAGCATCCCACCAGGAGACAATGGAAGACACCTAGGTACAAGAGTCTTCCAACAGTGCCACCTCCTACCATACAAGCACTCTTTTCTTCTCCCCTGATGCTGGCTTTGCAATCCCAGGATAAGCTCAACTAGGCATGGCAAATCACCATCTCTCTTAAGAAGGCAGAGATTTATCTGGTGGAAATTTCCTAGCTCGTAACCATGAATCCATCAGCTGCCTTTGCTGGCTATTCAATCTTTCATAACTCCCAGTTAAGGACATGCTGTGACAGGTGGATAAAGGATGAAATAGGAGGGTGATAACTAGGATTTACAGGGATCCCTGAGACTGTGGTGGGAGAAATGTTGCTTTTGTTCATCACAGGCACACTTTTCATCTATGTCTTTTTCTGCTGGCTGAATTGAAGTATGAGACAGGACAAATGTGGAACCCAGTTGATCTGGGGAAAATAACAGTATCAAATCCCTCTTCACTGAGCTCTTTTTGTTGTTGGCTCCATCCATCCCAAGGGTAAAATCCAGACAGTATTTTCACGTCTACCAAGGCAGTGGTTCTCAAGCTTAAAGGTAAATGTAAAGGTTTTCCCTGATGTTAAGTCCAGTCATGTCTGACTCTAGGGGTTGGTGCTCATCTCCATTTCTAAGCTGAAGAGCCGGTGTTGTCCGTATATACCTACAAGGTCATATGGCCGGCATGACTGCATGGAGCGCCATTACCTTCCCGCCAGAGCGGTACCTATTGATCTACTCACATTGGCATGTTTTCGAACTGCTAGGTTGGCAGGAGCTGGAGCAACAGCGGGCACTCACTCTGCTCCTGAGATTTGAAGTTGGGACCTTTCGATCTGCAAGTTCAGCAGCTCAGTGCTTTAACACACTTTGCCACCGGGGCTCCTTCTCAAGCTTGGATCTCACAATATAGTTGAATGTCAGCTCCTAAGTCCTAGTGTTGAGAAATTCTTGGGATCTGTAGTTGAACAATGTCTGAGGACCTGTGGGTGTAGCTACAGCACTGTGTATGTGTGTCAAAATGTAAGCATTGTCCACAGATAGGATTCTACTGCCCTATGAAAATTTCCCTCAGTCTACAAGTTACAGTGGCCCTTGGAATCTGCTAGGGTTTAGTTCCATAACCAAACCACTCCCCCTTGAATACCAAAATCCATGGATGCCCAAGCCCCACTATACAACAAATAATGACAGAATAAAATGTTGCCCCTTCTATAAAATGGCAAAATCAAACTTTGCCTTTTTGAATTAATTTAAAAATATATTTTCCAGCAGTGGATGGTTAAATTTGTTGCTGCAGCATCCATGGATATGGAGAACTGACTGCACTTGCATTTGCAGAGAGTGAGACACTGAAGATTGTTCATACTGTATGCTTACATTTGCTGTGTTTGCATTCTCTTGGTAGCTTTGCTAGCCCTTTTTGTTTGGATGCCTACATTGTGTTTCTAAATGCTCAATTGACATTTCAGCATAGTGCAAAGCCAGAAATCCTCATTCCTGGGGAATGAGGATTTTTCACTGATTGAAGGCAGAAATATTGGTGGTGGTGGTGGTGGGGTTAACGCCCTCATTTTGCCTTTTCCTCATATCTAGACACCTGTGGGATGCCACAGATTGGGAACTATTCCATAGAGGAAACTGGCTATATACTACCCCCTGCTTAAGGGCCACTAGTCCTCTGAAGATTAGGATGAAAACCTGCTTCATTGGCATCAGCTCCCTAAGTGGGATTTATTTGGCAGTAAGAGCAGTCCAAATCTGGAGTGGAAAGCAACATTTTGCCCTACACAGATCTACAGCCTTGATCTGTGGAAGGAGGCAAAGCCTTGGCCAAGTGAGAGAACAGAGGGGAAGCCAGGAAATCTGACAGTTCGGTCCTCCTGCCTGAGGAAGAGGAGTGAAGGTCACTTTGGCAAAGAGCCTCCAGAATTAGGGCTTGATGCCATCATGCTATCTTTTGATCTATTGCTGCCTACAAATTCAGTCAAGATGCCTCTCGCCTTAAAGCCGATATAGAGAATTACAGTCAATCTCAGGGACAATTTTCTTCCCTGGGACCCCTTGGAGACTAGCTAAAATGACAAATAAATGGAAAGAGAGAGAATATTTCTGGTTTTGAAAAAAGGCTATTTTAAAAAGTTAAACAGTTTAGGGAATTTTGCAACTTATTTAAAAGGTGAATTGTTGCTTCTTGAAACTTCCAGGAAAGGAAATTTACCTTTGTTTTCTGGTCAAGAAAATGCCATTTGGGGAGTCTGGAGCAGTCAAGAGCCACAAAAATAGTCTTAAAGGGCTGCACAGGTATACTTCTGTTAATAAAGTAGGTATGTTCCTGAGCGTTACTTCTTCAACAGAATATTTGGCATCAGAGGCAAAGAATAAGGCAACAAAAAGAAGTGCAGCTCAGCAAATTCTTTATTTGTAAAAACAATTTGCACATGTGAAATGAAACCACTCAAGTGAGTCTTACAGAAATAAACAAACATTTTAAACCTTCTAGAGATTACTTAAAATCTTATTCCAAAATACATCTAAGGATTTTTTTTCCTTGCACCAACCTTCACTTATGATTTCCATTGTAGTGGCCAAACTTGCACATCCACTTTTCAAAAACATGTTGGTGAAGTAGCGTAATCTGTCCTTCCCCTTTCTCTCTGTTTTTCTGCTCAACCTTGTCTGTTGTTGGCCAGCACTCAGCTACAGTTATACCAGTTAGAGTGGAATTCCATTTTTCTTCACTTATGTTTGATTGTACTGTTTTCTGCAAAATACTCTGTTAACCCAATACTTGGAGTCTAGGTTTCTTCACTCTCCTTCAGCATCTTCCCAATGCCAGTGCTGCTAAAAAAAAAACCTCCCAGCTGGACTAGATGCCTATTTATACTGCCATATAATGCAGTTTCAGAATGCAGTTTAACTGCATTGAACTGGATCATATGAGTCTACACTGCCATATAATCCAGTTCAATGTGAAATCGAGCAATTAGAAGCAGTCGCGGATAATGAGGTCTGGACCGCGGATAGCGAATCCCACAGAGTGGATCCATTAAGTAGATGATGGGTGCCGGCAGCGGGCCACCTGTGGATCCATGCCTGGACAAAGAAACTATGACCCAATGTTCCCCAATCAATAAATCTCACCAATTGAAGAAGAAGCCACCGAGGTATTTTGTTCAATCCAGCTGGGTGGTGCTTTGATTGTGTTTCTCCTGCATAATTGGCAGAAGAGGGTTGGACTGGATGGCTTCTGAGCTTTCTGCTGATATTATTATTATTATTATTATTATTATTATTATTATTATTATTATTATTATCATCATCATCATCATCATCATCATCATCATCATCATCATCATCATCATTTACAAAGTCTAGATGGCCATCTGTTGGGGTGCTTTGACTGTGTTTTTCCTGCATGGCAGAAGGGGGTTGGGCTGGATTGCCCCTGGAGTCTTCCACTGAAATACTGTTAAGTTTATGTTGATTAAAATTGTTATTCATTTAAATATTGTATTGTTTTTTCTTTCCTTTTTTGCACTGTGTGAATGTGTGCGCCAATGCCTGATGTATGTACATTGTATATAATATAATATATAAACATTTCTTGGGACTCCAGAAGAAACTTTTGTTTCAAAAAGGGCTCCACAGCTGAAAAAGTTTGCGAACCCTGCCTTAGAGGTATACGGGACTACTAAAGTAATCCCTCTCCTTGTCTACCTTCATGAGTTTCAGCCTGAAGCCTGAGAACCTAAACAGAAAGCACAAGCTCATAATGCCAATATTCTAAGAAGATAATTTAGGGACAGGCAAGATGTGGGCCACAACTTGTGGTGGGGAGCTCTACAGCTTCTGTTTGACAGCCTTCGTTGATATCTGCCCCAAGATTAGCAAGAGTTTTATAGAGTTCTATACTACAGGAGGATGTTTCAGCTTTGTTCTGTATTATGGAGAGCCATCAGAATCATTTGCTAGTGGAGGGAAATCCAGCAAGGGTTAAGCCTTGGTGTGTGTGTGTGTGTGTGTGTGTGTGTGTGTGTTCAATCTAGCCCCCTGATTCTGGGGCTATTCATTCAGCACCCAGAGATAAATTTTATACTGGGAGAAAGGCAGGAAAAAATAAAGTATATAAATATTCTGTGGGGTGTTCGAGCTAATTTGAGCAGCTCAGGTTCTCTCTACCCATCTCTTTAACGAACCTGGGCTGCAAGTCCCTCTTTATATACTTTGCTCTACCAGACTGAACGTAACTCTTCCTTGAGTGTGATGGTGGTGGGGAATGATGATGTGGGAGTAAAATAGGAATCCATCTTCTCCCATTCACCCTGTGGCGCTAAGCTTTGTAAGTTAATGATGTATCTTGTGAAGATGTACTTCCTTTTGTCTGGCCTGAATCTACTGCCAATCAATTTCACAAGTGGTTTCTGCATCCTGGCATTATCCTTGTGGGAGTTTGTGTGTATGTGTGTGTGCAAGTTTCTCAATCCAGTCAGGTCCAGCCCTTCATTTCTGGGCTTAGTCCCTCTACCTGCAGTTCATGTCCAGCTGCAGAAAGCAGTGCAGCATTTGATCATCTCTGATCTTTCGCTGTCTTCCCTCAGGATCAGGCACAATGTTGCTGCCTTACCTTTTGATAAGAAATCTTGTACAATCCCCGATAGCATCGGCTGGCTTCCTCCTACATGGAACACCATAGCAGACAATGCCTCTGTGTTTCAATCTCCTTGTGGTCACGCTGATTGCACAGTCTCTTCTCTCTGGGTATGAGCTGTGTGTTATTGGTGTGCCTGGCTCGTGTCTGTATAGATTGCATTTCTAGTCTTTAATCATTTATTCTGTATTTCTACGATGTTTGTCTTGAGGGTGTTCAAATGTCTGGCACACTCTCAGGAGTGAATTTGGGGATGGGTGGGAGGAATAATTGGCCCTACTACAATATGCCCTTCTTTTGATGACAGACAGGGATCTGCATTTCACAGGGGTGTACCTTTGGAATCAGATCGATTCAAATTATTCAGCGAGAGCCAGTGTTTGGCATTCTTAATTAAATAGCCAATTCATTATACAAGTGGCTCTTTGGGGAAAAAACATATTAAAAGCTTGATCACATGCAAATTTACCTTCAAGGAAGTGTGCTTAATACAGACAAAACCAGATTTAATGATGTAACAAGTAATTGATGATTGATATGACAGATCCTGATTTTGGAAACTGCCAGTATCCACAGAAGAGAAAAATGAAAAGTATTGGATTGTTCAGGTATGGAGCTATCTAGAAACTCCTCAGAATGAATAGACTGACCCAATAATTTGAAAAAATACATATAACAGGTTTTGGTTTGGCTTACTCTGGTCAACCTGAACAAGTCAAATAAACTGGAGGAAATTTATCATATTGGCTTTTGACTATCTTGGGACCACAAGATCAAAAGAACAAAATTCATACGCAAGAATCACATTCTTGTGGAGGAATTCATATCATTTCAAAATACAGCCGTGGACCTGCTATTTCTCCCACTTTGAATGTTCAGAGTGGAAGGACCCCACTCACAGCTTGAGTAAAGATTCTGCATGAAACAATTGTCTGAGAAATCATGAAACCAAACATCCAAATCCTAAACACTCCCACTAGCCCCCAGTGAACATGGTTAGGGCTGCTCTATATGGCTTTTTAGGATCTCTTCCCCTTTGTTCATCCATTTCCCAGCTCCTGGTGGAATGATAGCAGAGCGGCATATGCTGCAGCTGCCGAGTGGTATAATTAAATGCTGTCATTAATCCCAGCTCCAGGCTTGAGATTTCTGTTGTGCTTTTCAGCGCAACAAGGTGGGGAGCTTGGGCATGTGGGGCACGTGATGACAACCCTTGCTTCTGTTTGCAGTGCAATGAGTGCCTGCTTTTCCTAGGCTCATTCAAGCTCTCACCACAGACAAGTGTGTATAATGGCACTCCACACTGCGGCAAGAGCACCCACCCTCTGCCATTTCCCCCAGAGAAAGCACCATGGGGGCCCTCATCCACACCATGCCAAGCATCTGTATCAAAGAATTTTTTTACCCCCATGGGAGTGCCTGTTGCTTGCTGCCTCTATGGTTCCTGATCCCTGTTCTTACTTTCTTCAATTACCCATTGAGATAACATGAATTGTAGCTGCAATCAATGAATCCGTTAAAGCTCCCCATTTATTGGGTTTTGTGACCTCCAAAAGCTGACTGTAGTGCAGCAAAGGGATGAAACCTGCATGCACACACTGAGGAAGGTAAAAGAGGCCTAATTCCTATTCAGTAGCATTTTCTATTAAGGCTGGGTCTATTCAAGCAGCACAAGACATTTTGCTGCCAGAAGTGTAGTTAAGAAACCATGTTTTGGCCCTCCCACAAAAGGTGCACAATATCTAAAGTCATTTCTTACAATATTTTGGCAGAGAAAACAGAAAAATTCTTCATATATTTCTACCCATCTTTAGCAGCAAAAGTGAAATAATAACAAATTAAATTACTATTTTGTGTCCTTTCTTGACACTCCAGATCTGCTGCTCTTGCCCCACTCTGCCAAATGACAGGGCCAGTCCTGATGCAGCAGAATGCAGTGGTAAGAAGGTAGCGCAAAACACTAATAGAATGGAATGGTACTGTTTTAGGCTGCATGTTGTAGACTGCCAAAAAAAGTTCAAAAGAGCATCAAAAATCAATTTAAAAACAATAGAGATTGAAACATAGCATGCAATCACAACTACAAAATCTGAAAAAATATTTCACAGAGACAAAGTTCCTTTAAGGTACAACCTGGTCAAAAAGAATTTACATCTGTTTATGAAAACTGGGGAGTCTTCAGTCTTCATCAGCATAATAGTCCACAAATAGGCCAAAGAATTATGTTGATGAGTGTCAACTTAACATTCTTGCCATTTTTATGTGTGCTGGGAGTAGGTACTTTAAGTCATGGGTCATAATTGCCCAAGACACACCAACTTGCATCACCACCAGGATTATTCAGAACACTAGTATGGCTGGGGGAAAGCTTTACACACCAGAAACATGGGGGAGCAGAGAAGGTGAGAGAGCTTGGCAAATGACATCACTGTTCCTGCTAATCAAAAAGCCACAGTCTTCTGACCTTGTGTGCCCTGTTGACACCACATCACTGCTGGTGATAATAAAATGTTATCTGCCAGGCACTGAAAAGCCATTAAGGCATACCATCCAACTGTTCTGATTACATAGGAACAGTCTCGGTTAATTCTCAGCCACACCACTTTTTCAGCTGCTTTTAAAATGGCCCAGTCTCCCTCTCCTTCCACTTTAGTTATTGCTGAGATCAAAGTGCATCGGCTGTTTGCATTCAATTAAGTCAACAGGTGAGAGAAGGGGTAGATTCAATAGATTCAAGGAAAAGCAAACTGCTGAAACCTCTCCTAGCCTAGCTGTTTTTCCTCATTAATAATTTTTGCCATCTTGACCACACTATGAAGTTCCCTGGCTACATATGTTCTGGTTATTATCTGTGAGCTCCCAGTGGTGCAGTGGGTTAAACTCCTGTGCTGGCAGGACTGCTGACTGACAGGTCGGCAGTTCGAATCCAGGGAGAGTGGGTGAGCTTCCTCTGTCAGCTCCAGTGGGGACATAAGAGACGCTTCCCACAAAGATGGTAAAAACATCAAACATCTAAGCATCCCTTGAGCAACGTCCTTGCAAATGGCCAATTCCCTCACACCAGAAGCGACTTGACGCAAAAGTCCTCCTGACACAAAATAATAATAATAATCTGTGAAATGTAGGACAATATGAGTTTATTCTGTTATCTTGGACTATGCCTGACTTTGAAAAATAATTTAAAAGAAATTTGACAATTGGACAGAACTGGGGACTATGTGGCCCTCCAGATGCTGTTAGACTCTTGCAGTTTGCCCATCCACTCCTGCTAGTGAGGGATGAAGGGAGTACAGTATAACTGAAAAATCATGAATGGAAAAATGATTTCTATTTTTAAATCTGAGATAGCACCTCTCTAGAAATTTTTAGATCTTCCAGTACAACTTTATGGTCACGTTCCACTGGAAACTGAGATAGAATCACATCAGAAGGTTTAGAGATGCTTAGACAAATGTTCTCTCTTGAAATCTCGATCCTCCATCATGACTGGAGGAAGTTGATCATAGAGTCACAATGAAGGACCTAACCATTTTTAGAGAATTTTTTTAATCAAATCTGTGAATTCTCAAATGGCAAAACTGCAAATGTAGTGGTGACTTTAGTTGTTCGCCATCATCTAGAGGGCCTCAGGTCCTGAAGAACCACTCCTTGAAATAGAGTTTGGCTTTTTAAAAAAATAGTTTTAATATTTTACCAACACAACAATGGATAGACTTTAAGAAAAGAAATTGGTTATGACAACTATTTTTGATGTTTGTTGTAAAGTAGACAAATGTTTGAATTGTACTAAAAGCCCAGGCAGCAGCTTCCTCTGCTGACTTGTTGCAGGGTTTTTGTTCATGGCAACTGCCTCCTTGAGGCAAATGGACTTGTCTGTCCTGAGCAGACGTTGCAACGATGCACAGCATTGCTCAAATGCTCACACTGAGAAGGTCTGCTGTCTTGTGCAAAATTGCAGCATCTGCTTGTGGCAAATTAGACAACCTGTTTGTCACAAACAGGAATGCACTTCAAGGAAAGAGTAAAGGAAATGGATAGGAACAGCCCGAGTGTGTGCTGGTCTTGCATGTTTTGCTGTTTGCTGCTGTCAGCAAGCACAGCCGGGTCTAAGTAGTGGGCTTATTCTTGTGTCATCCAAAGTCAGGTAAATAAAGCAAGAAGAGCCAAACTATCCACCTCTCAGGGCAATTTTAATACCTTAGTACTGCTGCCACCAGTTGCCGTTTATTTTTTTGAATCAAGGGAAATCATCATCATCATCATCATCATCATCATCATCATCTCATCCCCCCCCCCCCCAACTGAGACTGTGATAGGAGAATTATGGCAAAAGATCCTCAATGGAGCCAAACCCAGGACTAGTATTTATCCAGCATTTTATTTCCCACAGTGGCCAAGCATTTGCGAATGGTGATCAAACACAGATAACTAAACACACACTTTTTCTAAATTCTTCTTCTACCTCTCTGGACCATGGATGTTCAGTGTACTGCTGTAAAGTCAATGCTGTAAAGCCTCTCCAACTGTCCTGATTTGGTGGGGACAGTCCCATTTAATACTTTGTCATTCCACTTTTAAATGTTCCAGCTTCCCTCTTTTCCTCTTTCCACTTTGTCAACACTTCAGCTGCTTCAACATAAGGCCCCATCCAGACAGGCCCACATCCCGGGACCTGTTTTGGTTTTACCTGAGGCATCCAAATGATGCCTCATGTAAAACTGAATTAATTTAGAGAAAACTGGGATTAATAAAACATCTGGAAAGATCCGGACCTTAACCTAAGGTCCAAATCTTTCCAGGCTTTGCAGTCCCTCAGGTCAATCCCCACAGCCATCCTAGTTCTTCAGGCTCTAAGAGCCTGGAGAAGTAGGATGGCACCCACCAGCCCCCCTCCCCTCCCCTGAAATTTACATAAGGGGCCTACCAATAGCACAAACCCCTCCAGACAGTGTGGGGGGGGGGATCTCAGGGTTATGTAAGGGTGTGTGGCCTTAATCCAGGGAGGAACTGGATTTAAATAACCCAGTTCCTCCCAGGATTAAGGCCTGTGTGAAAGGGTGCTAAATTCAAGTGGAAAAGTAGTTTGCACTCAATTAACTCTGCAGGAGGGAAAGGAGAAGAGGAGCCAGCCACATGCATCCCAGTTTTCATTCAGGTCCAGAGATACAGATCAGTGTAGATCCAGCCTTAGGATGCTTCCAGACAGCATTAAAATTCATATTAAAGAAAATTAATAAAATTGCAGGACCTAATAGTAAGTCCAGACACAGACCTGTCAGTCCTGGGAAATTGTCCCCTGCCATCCCGACCCCTTCTTTTATAGTAGATTTTACAAATCTGCAAGATGAATAAGGGGACATCTGGTGGAAGTCTTTTTAATGTTCTCTCCAAGATGTGCTGGATCTTATATGCACCCATGTGTATATGCACTCAGTGTACACTCTCTTCTCACTCAACTATAAATCCAAGCTCTGTTAATATCATAAAGATCAAAACAAAGGAATGGTTACAGAGAGTTCTAATTGTAATTGCTTTCCAACTGTGCTTTCATTTAGCCATCTGTGTGGCTGTGGCTCCATTTTCTGACAGCCCTGATCAACTGTTTCAGTCTTTTAAAACGTGCATATGCGCTGGAGCAGTTCATATAAGGGTATAGGAAGGAAGTCACATATTTTCTATGACTACATGTGAATATGCACCTTTTTTGGGTAGAATCAAGGTTTAAGCACACCTTTTAAACATGTGCTTTTCAGCTGTTAACCCAATTCCACTTGCACTTTTGCGAAACATAATGTAGCTACCCCCCCCTTTAGTTTGGTTTCTTCCAGGTTTTATGGCATGTGTGGAAGGGTCCTTAGTCATCCTAATTTCCAGGAATAACCTAGGCTTGATTTGCTCTAATATACTTTTATTTGTCTTTTTGTAGACTATAGTATTAATTGATTGAATGTGCAGTATATCCCTCCTTTCTCTCAGGCCCCATCTACACTGCTATATAAAATCCAGATTATCTTCTTTGAACTGGATTATATGGCAGTGTAGACTCATATAGTTCAGTCCAAAGAAGATAATCTGGATTATTTGATTTGATAATCTGGATTACCTGGCAGTGTAGAAGAAGCCTCAGGTTGAATCTACACTGCCCTATATCCCAGGATCTGATCCCAGATTATCTGATTTGAACTGGATTATATGAGTCTACACTGTCAGATAATCTGGGGTAATCATATAATCAGGGATCAGATCCTGGAATATAGGGCAGTGTAGATCCAGTCTCAAAGTGAGGTCCAAGGTGGCTTATGATATTTTAAAATATATAAAGTTAAAATATTAAAGTACAAAAGATAAGAAGAAATTAAATAATTAATATTGTTAAAACAACATTATACAGTAGTCTCTCACTTATCCAACATAAATGGGCTGGCAGAACATTGGATAAGCAAAAATGTTGGATAATAAGGAGGGATTAAGGAAAGGCCTATTAAATGTCAAATTACGTTATGATTTTACAAATTAAGAACCAAAAACATCATGTTTTACAACAAATCGACAGAAAAAGCAGTCCAAAACATGGTAATGTTATGTAGTAATTACTGTATTTATGAATTTAGCACCAAACCATTGCAATATATTGAAAACATTGACTACTAAAACATTGGCTACTAACGAATTGACTACAAATAAAGATAGAATTGCATAAAATGAACTTACAGTAGCCACATTGTTGGAAATTAAATCCATAAAAAGTTCAATCCTTGCTGCCTAGAGAAACAGCTGCGGATCGGGGCAGGAGGCAAACTGTGTTGGATAATCCAGAATGTTAGATAAGCGAATGTTGGATAAGTGAGACTCTACTGTAGTTACAATATTTAAAATATAATGTAAAAGCATACTAAGACTAATACAGAGGATTAGAACATTAAAGCAGCACACCAATTGCATACATACTACATATACATATAATAAAATATCCCCACATTTTTCTCATTTTTCCAATATTTACTAGAACTGTCTTTATACAACTTAGAAAGCCTCTCTGGCATCAAGTACCGCCTATACATCATCTTATAAAATTATTCTTTCAAATCATTACTCAAAGTAAATTTCACACTCTTTGTCCAGACCTTCTCTCATTGTTCCAATTGAATACGTGTACTTATATTTTGAGCCCATTTAACCGTACAATCTCTCACTTGTTCTTCCCCCATTTCATATTTTAATAGTATCTTATACATTTTTGCAAACAAATGGTCATCTGCAGAATATAATAAATGTTCAAACTCCTGTTTAACTGTTACAAATCCAAATAAGTTTTTATCCCTCATAAACCACTCCATAACTTGTCTATGAGCAAACCATTTTAGTTTACTCCTTTCTCATCTTCAGCCTGTGTTGGTCATTACATACTATTAACAGACCTTTGTAGGTCAACCATTTCCCTTCCAAAGGAATTTCTCTTTGAAACAAAGCTTCATGCAGAGAACACAACAGTGACATCTTTGAATAAAATCTATTATTGTATTAATTCCACACTCCTAATAGTGATCTCTCTCTGAAGTTATTGTTAAGGTTTGAGTCTGCTTTTATTTTCTCATACCAAAGATAAACATGTACTCCAAATTTCAGACCATCTCCTTCTAAGTATAATAATCTTTTTTCTCAACGTTAGCCAATTGTTCAACCATGCCTGAAGAGTCTCCTCTCTTATCTGTAGAAACTTCACTTTCTTTTTGGCTACAGGCAATGTCTTTTTACATTCCCCTCTTAGTGCAAATATATGCTTAACATTATCTTTGAATCCTGTTAATACTACTGCTAGCATAAACCACCAAAATTATTCTGGCCTTAGTCTTTACTATTCAACAGAACTGCTGTTTTTAGCAGGATCTTCCTGGAGGCACACATTAAAATGCTTCTGGTGCCATCACACAAAAGGCAGTGCATGCCTATAGTATCCTTAATTCAGCAATTGGCTTTTTTAGTGTTAAAAAGATGGAAGGCATGTTAGGGAAACACTAACATGTGTTGGGAAGATGGAAGGGGGGTTTAGAAATGGAAGACTTTCCCTTGCCCACACACTTAAAATTCTGTGAATGAAACAGGATGATTACATAATAAAAACATCGTTTTGAAGTAATATTTGCTTCTGAAAGAGAATAGGAAATACAGAGATAGCAGAGAGAATTCATGGAGCTTATAGTTCGCTCTGTCATGACTGCCTTTCCTTGATTTCTTTTTTGCAGGCGGCCAAGACTGTGCCAAGCTGTAAACACACCTGCTATTCCCCCTACGGACAATATAGAGAAAGTGTATGACTTTACACCATGATTTTGTAAATCAAATCTCTGTCACCCCTGGAGACTCCTAACAATGGCTCATGTCCTCCATAATGCTAATCAAACAGCATTGTAAGTTACTTTCCCCTGCCTGTAGCATATTCACAGAAAGGGGCCATTATAGATTTTCTCGCTCTTGCTTTGTCACTTCTAGCCCCATTGTTCTTTCCAGGCTGGGTACTCATCATTGATTCTTCTTTGTCTGTATTTTAGGCTGAGGAGGTAATGCTGTGTTGGTCCCACAAAACGAGATAGAAAAGTAGCTTACAATGATTCTTTTTAAAGGGGCAGACACTGTATGATATTCAGATGATTGTAAAAAGCCTTGGCTTTTGAAAAAAAGAAAAGGAAATCAGTTTCTGGAGGATGCAACCTTGAGCAGGAGGGGGAAATGCTTAACTATTTCCTTACCAGCTATTTTCTTTCTTAAAATTATACCATCCCGATTCATTATCTTTCCATAGGAGGAAAAGCAGTGTTAGGAACTGGGAGGAAGGATTTAAATATTTTCTTCACTCCATTCATCACCTGCCCCAGATAGCCTCCTGTGATGGCCTTCCACCTGGGTTTCATTATATAAACCTGCATATGTTGCATAAATCTGTCCCAAAAATCACTAACAAAAATGTATTGATTGTAACTGTGCAGTCTACAATCTGTCTTGGGAGAATTCCTGGGCTTACAGGCAATTTTTGCTAATTTTTACTCCGTAATTGGTGCCTAAACAGACCTTTACCTGTTGAGCAATTCAGGAAGTTTTGCATGAATGAATTTCCTGTATGTAATTCTGGGTAAGAATCAACTGATGGCACTACAGCAGTGTCCACAGTTTCAGTTCTAGTGTAACTGTGTCACAGGTGTGTCTCTATTCATTTTATAATTTTAACTATGGGCAATTACACGCAGACAGCTGCCCTGTTGTTGAAACCCTAAACTGTGCTATGTAGACCATATGAGCAGCTGTGTCTTTGCGAAGAACCTGCCACACCGAAAGGTCCACCATTACAGTCAGTTTTGCTCCATGTAATACACAGGTGGCTGTGGATCATGCTGGCTTAAAACAATGTGGTTTAAAAGGGTTAATCTTGGCAACCACTGAACCTGGGTATTCACCCACAAACTCCACCAGGCAGGTCACACATGTCACAGTGTAAATATAGTAATTACTACATAATGTTACTATGTATTAAACTGCTTTTTCTGTCGATTTGTTGTAAAACATAATGTTTTGGTGCTTAATTTGTAAAATCATAATGTAATTTAACGTTTAATAGGCTTTTCCTTAATCCCTCCTTATTATCCAACATTTTCACTTATCCAACATTCTGCCAGCCCATTTATGTTGGATAAGCAAGACTCTACTGTATACCTTGGAAATACTTTTGTACTCTTTAGCTTGGAATGTATTTTGAACTAGTTTTCTCTATAGAACATTATTTTCTTTAATAAACTTTTAATTAGTTGATTGATTCCTGTTGACTGAGCTATATTTGGGCTAATTAGCTCTCCATCTTGGGTGAAAAGGAGTCACATAGGTGGCTGGGCTGCAACAGTTTGCATGCTCAACTCCAGACAATCTCAGAATATTTATTTATTTATTTCTGCCTTTCTCTTGGTATAGGGGCTCAAGATGGTTAACAATAATTCTAAAAGAATATAAATTACAACTATGTAAATGCATTTACATATAAATATAAATATTTAAAACAACTAAGCCATTTGTGTAATTAAATTATTAAACATGAAAATGCATTCTGGATTTTACAGACCTATTTCAATTGTTTTTCAATTCTGGTTTTGGAGGAATACCTTCCTTAGAAAACCTGTGAGGTGATGACCTTTGTTAAGAAAATGGCAGAATGAGATCTGTCTATTTTCTTGGTTCTTTGCAATGCTTTAACTATGGAATCTTGCACAAGCTGCCCAAACTTGATATCCTTTCTGTACTTCCATTTCTCCTTTGAAAGCAATTTCTTGATGGTGGTACTAGTAACCTTACTGCTTATTGGCATTTATATTTTGAAAGCTACTTATTTTAGTCCTTCTCCTGCACTGTTCAACATCTCAATTAAGCTGCAGAGGTAGTCAGAAGTTTGAAGGGAGCAATCACCAATATGCAGGTATGCCCCCTTCTGTTTCATTCAGGTGAAATTCAGATGAATCATTAGATATCCGGATATGGCTGTGGCATTGAAATGGATGAGAGTTAATATACAGAAGATCAGTTCAAACAAGATGGAAGCATCTTTATTGTTGCTATAAGCTGCCCAGAAAACCTTGCTATAAGGATGCATATAAAGAAGACAGTGTTCTTTTATTTTTGGCAGAGGATCACATCACCTTCCAAATGGAGGCACCTGTAGCATATCACTCCTTGGTGGTTCTGAGCGGTTTTAGAATGGGTACTATTCTAAAAGTACATTTCCTGGGATGTTAGAGAACTAGACCGGAAAGGGTTTTAAAGATCAAAGCTGGAAGGATCATGGAATGGGACTGGATATAAAACTGTATACAGTGCAAATGTTTTGAAACATGCAGTTAAGCAATCCCTGATGTACACCATGAGCCTTGGGTTTATCCAATTACAAGATGCAGTAGATTTATTGAATTACAAGATACTGACTACATTTTGAGGTATATTCCGTAGCCCTATTTTAATAAAGGGGGGATCACAGTTATTCGATCCCATCAGTGTAAGAGTGTAGCCTTCACACACAATCTGTACACATAGATGTTGTCCATAGCCACATAGCTCTACTGATGAATGTATCTGTGACTGTATGGCTGTGTACTGGCTCTTTCAAACCTTCATCTAAACATGGGTAGGAAATGGGGGTAGATTTTGCAGGAATTAATCTATGACTCCAATACTTACATATATTCTGATTGCTACCCAAAATATATTTAGGTCTTCTGTTCTATATCTAAGTTGCATGTTCTGCTGATTCAATTTGTACCAACATTGTTGTCACAGAGACTCTGTTAATGGCAACCTTACTGGTTCTCTCTAGTGGGCAATGAGAATAAGCTCTTGCTCTATATTCTCCACTGGCAAACTCACTCTATGGAGCTTCTCTCAGGCTGTACTGAGACAGGCAGGTAAGCATCCTCATTGCTGTATGCCTTTGAAAGAAGCCCATTCCCTACTGTTTCTCTGCCTGTTTGCACTCACAGAAGGAGCTGAGCTTCCTTCTGCTGTCTCTCTGGTTATGTAGCACAGCTGGCACCTGTCTTCTTTCCTCCTCCATATGCTTGTCATGGTTTGGGGCTGCCGGCACACAATGTGTCCTCCTTCCTGCTCCATGAATACATGCACACATGCTGATGCCATAGTGACCCACCCAATCTATTAAGCCCATAATGGAAAGAGTCTACACTGAGGGGATTTTTCTGGACTCAGTCACCCTCCTCCTCATGCCAGAGATTGGACCTATACTTGTTGTGTGAAGCTTATCCCTCTTTCCATACTACACCATTATAGCACTATTAATTCCATTTTAACTGTTATGGCAACATTCTGTGGAATCCTCTGATTTGCAGTTTAGGGAACAGCATTTAGATTCCTGATCAGAGAGTGCTTGGGCCTCACTAAACTACAAACCCCAGACTTCCACAGGACCTTACCATAGCAATCAGAGTGAAATAGATCAGAGATCCAGAGGGAATCCTACAAACCATCTCTGAAGCCATAACCAAAGCTAACCAAGCCCCTTTAAAGTGGGGTCCCATGGGATAATTTCTCTGGTCCCATGTTTGAGTTCAGCCTTGTGCATGAAGTGGCCCATGTTTACATTGGCATTGCTGCACCACTGTAAACTTGTGCCTTTCAAGAAAAAAATCAAAAAATGTAGGTTATTGTTATACTTGCCAATGGCAGCAAGAATTATCTATGCTCAAAGATTGAAAGACTCAACTATTCTGACACAAGACAATTTGCTAATGAAAATAAGTGAACTTGCGAAAATTGATAAACTTACTATGTTGATTAAGGAGAGGTCTCTAACTTTAAGAAGGACTGTGGCCTATTCATTGTGTTCCTCCAGCAAAGTCAAATCTTCATCACTGGTTTTTTGGACTAGAAGAGTATTATTATGTGGGGAAAGGATGTATCAATTGTTCTTTTTCATTTAATGGGTGCAGAAAATTGAGCAAATAGAACTATCAGACAGAATTAGATTAGATGTAGAATTTTATGTAGTTAATTTTTTTGGTGTTTAGTATGTTGTAGTAGTATGTTTTCTTTTATTCTAGAAAAGGTATTTTAACTTTGTTTTTATTTATTTATATGTAGGTTTTGTATTAATTTGTCTAAATAATAATTAATTTAAGAAAAAGAAAAATAATGAAACCAGTGGTGGCCTATTTTTGTCAAGACCGCATGAGCAAGATGATTGCAGCCACAGACAGTGCTAAAAGCATTATGTTTAAGAATTTTTAATTGGCCTCTCCTTTGCTTTTCACATGATAGGCAGGAAAGAGAGGTGGAGGGCATCAGGGCCACCAGATTCTGGGACAAAGGGTAGATTAACTCTTTGATCCTACTCTACTGTCCTGACCGAAATCACCCTCTTAAATTGCTACTTGTTCTATTGAGACAGATACCATAGGAGTGCTTCTATGTTTTCCACCATAGAGCAAGCAGCAGCCTGGGGATGTAATGCTAATGCCTGCATAAGACATCATGCTCCATGAGAACAAGGAGTGCCCCCTTCAACATAAACATTTAAAACATTGTGCTGTAGCAACCAAACAATGGCCACCTTCTTCTATTCCTCCTAACTTTTCAGAGTGATCTCTTAATAGTATGGGAATGAGTAGCTCCTCTTTCCCCAGCACCATGGTACTACCTGGGATCCTATCACTAATACTAACTTCTGAGAGAAAAGGAGGAAGAGGAAAAGATGACATCTACCACTACCACCAGTACCAGATATAAGTAATTGATTTCCTTGTAGAGTGATCATAAAGAAAAGAGATGGTGAACTTAAGATTTCTCTTTCTCTATATACAACAAAAAATAGGCCAGCAACCTCATGTTCATCTGTAAATCACCATCTAGTCCAGGGGAAAGGATGCAGCCTCTCAGATGTTGATGAGCCCCAGCAAGCCAGACCAATTTACAGTCCACCAACATCTGGAGAACCAGATACACCACATCTCAGACCATTGATTTCATGATTACAGCCATACACTAATGGAGAAATCATGTGTGTGTGCTTTCAAGTCACTAGTCAATTTAAGGTGCCCGCAAAAATATCATTGAATTTTCTTAAGGAAAGAATTCTCAGGGGTGGTTTTTCTAGTTTCTTCCTTTGGAGTATAGCCTATAGTACCTGACATTCATTGGCAGTTTTTTCCATCTAAGTATTATCTAGGGCTAACTGTTCTTTGCTTCCATGACTAGATGGAATCTAGGCTTTTTAGGGCATTCAAGCTACAGAGAAATCTTACACTCACATAAAACTGTGGGAGTGGGATGAAGTGGATGGGTTATTACATCAATATGCCAGCAGAACAAAGTATTAACCATATGCTCTGTCCAGATGGGCAGGAGAAAACACAATACACAAAAATTGCATTAAAATGCCAGAAAACACCAATAGCACCTCTGGAAACACTGTGACAGACTGCTAGTAATGGCAGTAAACACGTGACAGAAATGTGGAGGGTGAGTTTTGGAGGGAGTTGACCAGCATATCACCATGCAAATCACACTAAAGGGAAACCTACAGAACTTTCTGGCAATGGAGAACTGTCAATGGTGTATTCAAATAAGTTCTCTTTAGTAAGCTATTTCCACAGTTCGGAGAAGACCCAGCTCCTAACTGTTGTTGAGTTTCTTTAGGAATATGGAGCAATATCTTTTTGTGTAGTCTCAGAGGAGGAGGAGGAAGAGGAGGAAGTGGGATAAGGTGTTTTTCAAAGTAGGCTGGATAGGGACTCTGCACAAAAAAGCAGAAACAAGGTGAAATTGGCAGACATGCACCAGATACTACCCTATTCCTTGTAAGTGATTTCCCATGTTAGAAAGGTGCACCAGTTCCATTTCTACCTCTGACCATTTAAGCAAAATGTGTTCCTCCATTCAGATATGTAAACAGGTTCCTTTCATAAGATTATAGGATTTCTTTATTTAATTCATTTAATTAAGATTCTCCTATGATTTTGTGAGTAAACTTGGAAATGTCCTGAGATTGTAACTGCACCAACTCACATTTTCCTACTCATTCACAAGATCTTGCTTTGTCAGTTTGTATCTCCAGATGCATTTTTGCACCAAAGGCAATGTTGGCACTGGGCACATCCACATAATGTAGTCAGGTACAGTTGTGCTTAGTAGTTTTCTTATCTCTCAGTGTAAGCCTCTTATCTCTGCTCTTGACAGTGCTGCTCACATAATTTTTCTTTCTTTGCACTTCAGTCATGTTACACTTCTATATGTTTCTCTTCACTGACTTTCTTTATTGTTCCACTTTGAGTTTAAACTTCTAACTTTTATGTCTTTTCATGGCCCTGCACCCTATTATCTATCTACCTTGTTTTCTCTCCATTCTCATCATTGGCTCCCCTATTCAGTAAATATAGCCACTCCCTTATATAATGTTATATAAGAAAAATGCACAACAACCCAATGTTATCTGTTTGCTTCCTCTCTTAGGGCCCTTTTACACATGCAGTAAAACCTGGAAGTAACCAGGTTTTAAAAAAGGGGGAGGGTTGGCTAAACAACATTTGGGGCAAGTGCAAGCAGAATAGGGTGAACAGCTGAAAAGCATGTGTTTAAAAGGTGTGCTTAAAACCTGATTCTGCTCCAAAATACGCAACTTCATATTACTATATCCCTGTAGTTATAGAAAATATGTGACTTCCTTCCCATCCCCCCATGTGGACTGCTTCAGCGCACATGTTTTAAAAGCCTGAAACAGCTGATTGGCCTGTTAAAAGTGCAGCCACAGCCACACAGGTGGCTAAAGGGAAGCACAATTGGAAAGCAATTAGAACTCCTGCAAACATTCCTTTCTTTCTTAAACAGAGCTTGAATTAACAATTGGGTGAAGAGAGAGATAAGAAATCTACTTGTGTGTACATTGGGATCTCCACATTTGCACATAGAAAGCCTAGCACATCTTGGAGAGATTTTTTTTTTTTAAAAAAAACTTATGTCGGATGTCCCCTGTCCCCCCTCCATCTTGATCCGCTTCAAAGGAAGGTGTGAGGACAGTGGGAGACCATTTCCCAGGACTGACAGGTCTGTGTGTGGACTTGCTGTCAGGTCCTGGGATTTTTTGCCCCAGTTTTTAAACCCACATTTTGACACTGTCTTGAAGTGCCTTTAGTCCCTCTCTGTTTATTTGATATTCAGCCACCTCCTTCTTTGCTTTGCTTCAAAAAATATTAAAAACACATTGGTTCTTCGCTTATATTTCTTTCTTGATGTTCTATTTGTGTTTTGTTTTTTATTTGTGTTTTTTAATTTGGTAGGTTAATTATTGAACAGTTTTAAACTATTCTTCTTCTTCTTTTAAGAGTCTCATCCACCAAGAACAAAGTTTTTCCTCACCCTCTAGAACCTCTCTCTCTTTTCTCTCATGTATTTTAAATTGTGAGCCTGCAGGCAGGGGCCTGTGCATTTTATTCATGAACAGTGCCTGGTATATATTAGTCATTTTATAAATAATAAAGGATGATGATGCCATGCAGGCACTTGATGAACTCCGATGCAAATGGTTCCAAGCTATTGGTACAAAGAAACAAGAACAAAAGACAACAACCCCTAACATTAAAGCACTGGTGAGACAAAACACACATTTCAGGTTTATAAAACCCATACACCCCAACGAACCCTGGCACCTGAACATGACTATAACAGCTCACCAGCAGAGTATGTGCTTTTAAGTGTGAAGATGTGTGTGTGTGTGTGTGTGTGTGTGTGTGTGTGTGTGGTCAGAAGTTTCAAACACTGGTAGTCAAGTCCCAAGAAGCCATACAAAGCTAGCTGGTGTTTTGCAAATGGAGGCTCCTGGAAACAAGCCATCGACTGAGTGCTTTTGCAAGCCCACAGGCAGCCTCCATGAGGACATAAAGATCTGCTTCTCTTGTCCTCATGGCTGGGCGTTTCCCCAGCACCCCTCCTTCCCTGGGCTCCCAGGACTGTCAGAATGACTTTGTCTAATTCTACCTGCTGCAGAGAATCAAGCTGATTACCATCCTTGATGTAGATTTATCTGAACAGCGAGTGGTGGGGGGACTCCATTATCACCAGCCCAGCTCTCCCAGAGTGCATGTAGCTCCTGACAGGTGAGAAGCTCTGTGCTTTGCACAGCTCCTGCAAAGGCTGAGAGCCAAGACCCAGCGGTCTGCATGGAGGGTGGGAGCATGATGTGAGGCAGGGCCACCAAGACACGCAAAGAATGAAGTGCTACAGGAAAGGAGGGTTGCCAGAAATATGGGCTCCACCAACAGGCCTGCATTTCCACACTACACAGTCTTTTCCACACCATGCAACCTTCATTTCATACTTAAAATCTTCCTTCTTGAGCAGGCAAGCCCGCCAGAATCCCCATGTGGATGACTATCTGAGCCAAGTATGGGATTACTCTCTGGTTGAGTACTAGCTCTGATTATTTACCATTGTTAAACTCTAATTAGCTCTTAGGAAAATCCAGTCATGGCAACCAGTATCGAATTGTGCTATACAATATTGCTGTAATACAACGGAGAGGATTCCTTCTCTGTGATATAACTGTGATAGATAAGCATCCTTAAGTGGGCAGTGTACCACAGGTGACATACTTCTAGTTTGCAGGGCAGTGTTAAAAAGCCATGTTATTTATGGCCAGCACTTTAGAGCAGCCTAGCTGTGTCTCCTGTTTTTTCATCTCCTGCACACACACACCAATGCCTTTATCTGGGTCTCCCAAAAACTTAATGGGAGGTCGGTTGAGATTTCTTTTCTTTTTGGTCCAGCAGAGCACATGGCTGGATAAAAGGAGACAAGAAGAAAAGAAGGGAATGTTACTGATTCTATCCAGAGTTGGTGTATAAACATGTTATGAGAGCAGACAATACAGCTTTATGGGATAGATGTTGCATAGCCAGTTTCCCCCCTGGGAAAAAGAATGGGAGGGGAGGCAGGGAGAGAATGGTGTTTTTATGACTGCCAGAGAGAAATTGGTGACAAGAACTGGGGTCAAGCTGAATGGAATCAAGCAAAAAGCAGAGGCAGGTCAACTTTCAGATTAGTTAAATGTCAAGAAGGAAAAGGAATCGATGGCAGAAGGAAAAGTGGGGGAGGAATGGGTCATCACTACTGGCATCTGACAGCAAACACAAATGCAGAGACTGAAGAACTACTCTTTTTGCATCCTCATTTGCATTTCTGAAATCCATTTCCCCTTTTCTCCATCTATATTTTCCCTCCACCTCTCCCCTTCCACCTCCTGTAAGATCAGGTGCACTTGCTTCAGGGATGGAGCCTTTGTGTTGAACTGTAATGAGATTTCTGCTTGGCTGCATGGAGAGAGGATCCACAGCAGACATCTTGCAGTGTCTCTCTCCAAGCCAGGCTATCAGCCAGCCCCATGTAACTCACTCTCCTCAGCTTCTGAGGGCCCAGACCTTGTACTAACCTGACAGAAAGAGTGTATGACAAAGCCAGGAGCAATTGCTACAGTGACAATTATTTAAAAATCTGTAGGAAACAAAAGTCTGGGTGACATATAGAACCATAGGATTGTAGAGTGTAAAGTGTCCCCCAAGAGTTACAAAGTCCAATTCCCTGCCAGTGCAGAAGTCCATATCTAATCTGTTTTTTTTTTAAAAAAACAACAACCCTAAAATGAAGCAGAATTCACCACTTTCCAAAACAGCCCACTTACTAATTCCCAGTTTAACATAGATTCTGTTAAGGAAGTAATGACCCTGAGTTTGGAGGACCTGAGCAGGGTTGTTGATAAGCAGATGACTTAGTGACCTAGAGAGTTTCCCAAAGTCAAATTTGAATTGATGCAAATTACCAAAAACAGCAACGTTAACATTATGTATGTATTTGAGTCTGATCCCATCTTCTCTCAAGTGTTTCTGAGAAGTGAAGAGAAATATTCGCTTTTGTTCTTCTGTCATTTCAGTCAAAGCAGAAATGGTGGTTAGTTCATACCACAAGTTCTTTGAACAAGCAAGGATCCTGTTTGCTGTTGTTTTGGATAATAAAAATTAAAAACAATCATGATGTATCTTTATTTGGACAAAACAACAAGCTGTGGCTTGTTGAAGATCAAAGTGGGTGCTTTTCCTCTCCTCCTCATGCCTGCACCAGAACAGAAGAGAAATAGAAGGGAGAGAATGAGTTTGAATCTTATTCATGTAGCCCTGAAGTACTGTTTAGCATTCTATCAAAATTCAGTTGTGCACAAATGGTCAATAAATATTTAAGGCTGGGCAAAGGTGAAGTTATTAGAAAGTAGAATTAGTATTAGCAAAAATGTTACCAAGCCACAGTAACCCCCCCCCCCACTGGAAAATTTATAGTTCACCAAGAGACCACCATATGATCCCCCCCCCTTTATTATTAAAAAGGCTTTTTCGGAGGTCCACAGTTGCACAAGATCAGAGCTTCAGAAAATCAAGGATAGACCCAGCAGCAGCTGTACCCCCATGAAATATATTGTATCTAACCCTTCAATAAATTGTATCTACTTTATGATTTTGTGTAACTTGTATCTTTCAGCTGTGTACTGTATCTTTTTCCTGTATAAAATGTATAAATTGCCTTACAGAGATTATCAAAATGTAGCCCAGAGACAGCCACCACTCTGTGACCCTGCTGAAATAATTATAGAATCATAGAGTTGGAAGAGACCTCATGGGCGATCCAGTCCAACCCCCTGCCAAGAAGCAGGAAATCCTCTGAGAATAGAAAGGTTGAACAAATTCCTCTGGCTGTTTCCCAGACCAGATAACATAGGTGACTTCCTTTGCCAGCCAGATAAGCAAAATGTTTGTATAATTAACCTGAGGCTGAGAGCCTGATGCTCCCTTGAAGAATCAGGGGCTCAGAATATGTGCATTTATTCCCTCTTTTATTGACAGCCATGCCCTTGATTGCCCAAAATCAGCACCTTCGAGTCTCGCACTTTTGTTTCTTCAGCTCCATATCTTTGTTTAGCATGGAAATGAATAGTTGAGCTAATCAAAAACTTATCAGCATATCATTAGTATTGTTTACCCCCAGATCGTGCCCTCCCGGGGGGTGTCTCTACAGCTAATTGATCCTTCACCCTGATAAATCCCCAGCCGCCATTCCCCCGCCAATAGAATCCCCACCTGGAAGCCATGACATCAGTGGAGCTTTCAGTCAACCCCAGTGCAGATACTAGCCAGTTTCTTTTCTGGCCAGTCACGGGAGGGAGTGGGAGGTTTGAATGGCTGTCAGAATTGTATAAAATGTCTTGAATTTCTCTGTATGGTTATGCATGTACATTTTGAAGCAAATTGCTTGTACTTGCATCCTTTTTGCGTGAATCGTAATAAACTTCTGTGACTGGTCTTAAACCTGGTGAGTTGGTTTCTCTGCCGTGGCCCTTCTCGTTTAGCATACACTCGTCAGGCACAGATTCTATTCTCCATGGTCCTAGCTAAATCACTTCAAAATTTATAGAAATTTTGCAACAGCATGAGCAACTGGGCAACTTTATTACCACATTTGCATCTTGTCCTTTGTCCAGGCCCCAATTTTAACCTCCTAGCTATTTTGTAAGATGAACTTGGCAGAAATTTCTACAGGAGTGGAAACTGTGCATATTGTCATGTGCCTACAAATTGAAGAAATTAATGATATCGGATGTGCATGACTAGTTTCTATAGTCATACTTCCTGCTTTTTCCATGTTACTTGCTGCCTATCAAATTATCTCAGTAAATGGGGACCTTAGAGCTTCAGAGTCTTCAGTTGCTGTCCCATGTTTCCCTTTAAAATGAGTTTAGGGGGTTTATTTTTGTGGTGTATATGAGTAATATAAAAATGAATAACAAATTTAAACTATCCTTTAAAAACTGTAACAGAAAGGTAAAGATAAATGTTTTCCCCTGACATTAAGTCTAGTCATGTCCGATTCTGTGGACTGGTGCTCATCTCCATTTCTAAGCTGAAGAGCCAGTGTTGTCCGTAGACACCTCCAAGGTCATGTGGCTGGCATGACTGCATGGAGCATCTTTATCTTCTTGCTGGAGCATTACCTATTGATCTATTGAGAGTTCTTGGAGAACGGGAGAAGTCCCAGCAGATTGGAGGAGGGCGAATATGGTCCCTATCTTCAAGAAGGGAAAAAAGAACGACCCAAACAATTACTGTCCAGTTAGCCTCACATTGATATCAGGCAAGATTCTGGAAAAGATCATTAAGAAGGTGGTTTGCAAACACTTAGAAACAAATGTGGTCATTGCTAATAGTCAACACGGATTTACCAGAAACAAGTCATGCCAGACTAATCTGATCTCTTTTTTCGATAGAGTTACAAGCTGGGTAGATGCGGGGAATGCTGTGGATGTAGCCTATCTGGATTTCAGTAAGGCCTTCTACAAGGTCCCCTGTGACCTTCTGGCAAACAAGCTAGTCAAATGTGGGCTAGGCAAAACTACAGTTAGGCGGATCTGTAATTGGTTAAGCGAACGAACCCAAAGAGTGCTCACCAATGCGTCGTCTTCATCTTGGAAAGAAGTCACGAGTGGAGTGCCGCAGGGTTCCGTCCTGGGCCCGGTTCTGTTCAACATCTTTATTAATTACTTAGATGAAGGGTTAGAAGGCACGATCATCAAGTTTGCAGATGACACCAAAGTGGGAGGGATAGCTAATACTTCAGAAGACAGGAGCAGAATTCAAAACGATCTTGACAGATTACAGAGATGGGCTGAAACAAACAAAATGAAGTTCAACAGGGACAAATACAAGATACTTCATTTCAGCAGAAAAAATGAATGCAAAGATACAGTATGGGGGACGATGCCTGGCTCGACAGCAGTACATGTGAAAAAGACCTTGGAGTCCTTGTGGACAACAAGTTAAACATGAGCCAACAATGTGATGCGGCGAAAAAAGCCAATGGGATTTTGGCTTGCATAAATAGGGGTATAGCGTCTGGATCCAGGGAAGTCATGCTATCCCTCTATTCTGCCTTGGTCAGACCACACCTGGAATACTGTGTCCGATTCTGGACACCGCAATTGAAGGGAGATGTTGACAAACTGGAAAGTGTCCAGAGGAGGATGACTAAAACGATTAAGGATCTGGAGAACAAGCCCTATAAGGAGCGGCTTAAAGAACTGGGTAATGTTAGCCTGTAGAAGAGAAGGCTGAGAGGAGACATGATAGCCATGTACAAATATGTGAGGGGAAGTCATAGGGAGGAGGGAGCAAGCTTGTTTTCTGCTGCCCTGCAGACTAGGACACGGAACAATGGCTTCAAACTACAGGAAAGGAGATTCCACCTGAACATCAGGAAGAACTTCCTCACAGTGAGAGCTGTTCGGCAGTGGAACTCTCTTCCCCGGACTGTGGTGGAGGCTCCTTCTTTGGAGGCTTTTAAGCAAAGGCTGGATGGCCATCTGTCAGGGGTGCTTTGAATGAGATTTTCCTGCTTCTTGCAGGGGGTTGGACTGGATGAAAGTCCAGGGCTCATGAGGTCTCTTCCAACTCTATGATTCTATGATCCTATGACCTACTCACATTTGCATGTTTTTGAACTGCTAGGTTGGCAGAAGCTGGGGCTAACAGTGGGAGCACACCCCGCTCTGCAGATTCAAACCACCAACCTTTCAATCAGCAAGTTCAGCAGCTCAGTGGTTTAATCCACTGCACCACTGGGGGGCAGGAAACATATACAAAAAAAACAAACAAAATGTGCTCTATGTAGGGCCAACAGCACTCAAAATAACTACAAACTGCCCTGCTGTTTAAGAGTTTTATGGATGCATGAACTGAGCCTTTATTGATGAATATTATTCAGTCACTTTCTCTTTCCATCTCTAATTTGCATTCCTGTGGCAGAACATAATGCTCTGCTAGATATCCTTGTTCTGTGCCCAGGGCTCCCAGCACTTCCTCAACTACTGCGATTTTAAAAATCTTGATCCTATGAAGTAGTGTGCATTTATATAGTACATAAGCATGCCCCACTTTGCATAGGATTGTATCATGGAAGGTTTGGATGTTACAACACAGCTGAGAACTCCCACAATTCAATCTTTATTATACGTTAGGAAAAAAAATTCTTGTGAACTTATTCTTTTAATGATATGTTGACATTATCTTCTATCAAATGCAGCATTTTGTAATCTCCAGAGAAGTTCTCAATGTTTGGGTTTTTCTGCACACACAGGAAAACAGTAATGGAAAAAATCTGTCTCTATTCAAGCACTAAGCACAGGTTTGTCTCATCTTATCCACTAAAATGGCTGAACTAGACTTGAACTCAGATCCCTGTATTCAAAATTTAATGTCGATTGGTAAAGTATATTCATTAAACAGGTCAGCTGTCAGTCCTTCACTATATATTTTCATGGTATGAATTAGTATTGTTTAAAATTTTATTGAAGCAATGTAGTAGATAGAAGTATTGCACCTCAGGGTAACAGATTGGACAAATGACCTGAGATCACTTCCAACCTTGCAGTACAAATTCTGCTGTGACTCAGTGCTTGTTAGACTAAAGGGCAACCGATGTGGCCACAGTCTTGGCTTAATTCAATCTGTGCAGCCACCATCCTCTGCCTCCTTCCCTCCCCACTCCTGAATGGATTGAACATGTGCATGGCAAACTGGTCATGTGCATCAAACCTCCCTAAGCACAAACTGACAGCATGCCATCGATAAGCTGTGGGAGAAAATCCACATAGCTCATTGTGAGCATGCTAGCGATTTGTGCTTGTGCCAGGCCAATGCACATGACCAGTTTCCCACAAGCACAGTTCGCTTACACAGGATGCAGGGTGGAGGGTGGGGAGTAAGGAGCACCTGAACAGTTAAAAAACCCAGCCTCCAAAGACATGGACAAATACCGGTAAAGATTGTTTCTCCCTGCACAGCATTCAGCTGAATTTTGTATACCGATAAGCAATGTGGATTCCCTCTGTCACAATACAATTTCCTTTCTGACAGCCTTCAGGGAGGCCGCTCCATTTGCCAGCCTGCCCATCGGCTCAGGGTGCTTTTACAAGTGATTCTAAAAATGTCTTTTAGTCTAGAATGTGTCAGTTGTGAATGTTATTAATGCAGAAGCATGGAGGGAGAGAATGCCATTTACCAGCTGAATGTACACGCTGGCCATTGTAGCCTTTACATTTGCATTGCAGATGTTTATACCAAGTACCTCGCATTTGTAAAAATGGTTTTAGCAAACAGAATGGAGTTTTTTAGATACCAAATAAGATAATGTATGACAGGCTATCTGTGGAAGAATTTGTGGCCATATACAGAAGTAATAGCTATGTAAGGAACAGCTTGTGAACCCATTTAACATTTTACCCTTTCCTTAAATTTCATTATATATGCTAAACCTGGCTATCCACAAACTCTGAATCTAGCTACTTCATGACCATGTCTTATACTGTTTTTTTCTTGATTTCAGGTTGGGGTGAGAAATTCATGCCACATCACACTTTGGGGAATGTGTAAGTGGATTTTCACAAAGCCAGGTTAAAGACTAGTGGGAAACCTACACTCTCTATTCAGGAAGGGAGAACACAGTATATATGCTGAACATATTTTAAAAAGGAGAACAAAACTGAAATAAAGTGAACTGCAACAAAGGTAGGTTGTCTGCAAGTGCCATTAGCAGTAAGAGTGAGTGTGTAAAAGGCTGTAGCAAGGCAACAGCTTCTGGAAAGTCTGACTACAAACTGGATTGAGGAATCTAACATAGAGTGAAAATACAAAATTGTCCCAAGGTTTGCACAAGATTTTTGAACTGTGCTATCCAGTGGTACTCTCAAGGTCAATGCCTTTAGGACAGTTTGGCGGCCCTGGCTATACCCATTTATTCTGATGCTCAGCCTCCACCAGAAAATGACCCTAATCATCTTGAGAAAAAATGTGGGGATCAAACATATATGAACTCTATGAGCTTATTTGCCACAACAGTGACAGGGAACAGGGGTACATAAGGTGCAGAGTTCCCACAGCATGTTGTCCATGGTTGCAACCTAGCCAGATGGGGGGATTTTAGCATCGTAGGACACTTTCACCCCCATAATGGACAGAGCCCCATGCTGGCCATCGCATGGCGTCGTGTGACTTCTGGCGGAGGCCCTGCCCCCAACCCTGTGATGGGGAAAGCGTTGCCAAGAGGGAGTTGCGCATGGATTCACCTCGCTTCCCCTCTCCTTTCTTTTCACCTGGCCTTTGTGATGAGGCACCTGATGCATTTTCTACAGTTGTTTCTGATCGTTTTAAAATATATGCATTTGAAATATGCTTTAAATATGTGTCTGTTTTGGTTATGCTTTATTTCTTTTGTTTAATTATTTGATTATGATTTTATGTTTCTAATGACTATGTTTTCCTAATCCTTCTGTCTGTCTTGTTTCAATATCTCCATGACCATAAAATAAATACACTGTCTTGTGCTGAACTGATTAAATTTGTGACCCTTGTTTTCAGCCCTGCCACCAATATGCTGAAACATTTCAAATAGAAAGAAAGATAACCATATACGAGTATATTGTGTTTGTATTTCATTCAGTTTGTGTAAATGAATTGTCAGTCTAGTTAGCATCTTGACTGTGAACTGAGGAGAATGCCATCTTGTCCTCAAGCAAAAGAGAGAGAAAAAGTCTTGAACTAGCCCTGTTTAATAAAGTATTGTTATATAATGTTATTTTTGCCTACTGGTGACTGCAGCATGTCCTTACCAATCTCAATAAGAGAACTCTGAGGCATTACATGAGCACACAACTTTAGAAGTAGTTACTATATTTTAAGTAACATTACGGAACATTTTGCTGTAGTGGGAAAGAACAGGGCACTGACAGTCTGTGACTTGTCCTGGGGATAGTTGTTGATAGCAGGTTCAGTGTTGGGAAAAGGGCTGGGGACACACAAAGAGACTGCCTGGGATAATTGGCTTTAAAGTGCTTTATCTCAATGAAGAAGAACACTAGAATTTGGAAAGGCAGCTTGGAAGGAACTAGGCAAAATCCGGAAGGGTCAATATATAGTTGAATATTAACATTAGGATTGTTCACAACATCTCATTTCCCATTTGTGGTTGTGAAAGCTGGAGAGAGAAGAAAGTTGATAAGAAAAAAATCTACTCATTTGAGATGTGGCGCTAGAGAAAAGTTCCACAGATGCCATGGGCTGCTAAAAAGATAAATAAATGAGTCTCAGAGCAAATTAAATCTGAACTCTTTCTAGAACTGAAGATGCTTAAAGTAAGATGGTTGTACTTTGGCCATATCATGAAAAGACATACAGTAGAGTCTCACTTATCCAACACTCACTTATCCAACATTCTGGATTATCCAACGCATTTTTGTAGTCAATGTTTTCAATATATCATGATATTTTGGTGCTAAATTTGTAAATACAGTAATTACTACATAGCATTACTGTATATTGAACTACTTTTTCTGTCAAATTTGTTGTATAACATGATGTTTTGGTGCTTAATTTGTAAAATCATAACCTAATGTAATGTTTAATAGGCTTTTCCTTAATCTCTCCTTATTATCCAACATATTTGCTTATCCAACATTCTGCCGGCCCGTTTACGTTGGATAAGCGAGACTCTACTGCATTAGGAAAAGAAAAAGACAACACTCCAGACAGAGAGAAACCATGGCTCTGAGTCTACCAGACCTGAGCTGGGATATTGGTAAGTGTGGCTTGGAAGTCTCTCATTCAGTGAGTCACCATAAATCAAGGTCACCTTGACAACAGTTAACAATAACAAACAGTATTTGGCATCTCTTGTTCAGGCTCTGGTTTTGGTGCATCACTGGGCTCGAGATGTCTTCCGTTTGGTAGAGGGGTTGATTGATGAGGGATAGACATGTGTGGGCAGAGAAGGATGAAGAACTGGGCCATGCAGAAGCAAAGAAAACTGTTGACAGTAAATGTGGAGTTGGGAGATGGCCAACCAAAAATGACAAGCAAAACAGACAAGGGTGCATCTACACTGTAGAATGAATGCATTATGACATCACTTTAACTACTATGGCTCAATGTGATCGAATCCAATGATTCCATCACATTGAGACATGGGCAGTTAAAGTGGTGTCAAATGTAGATGCACCCAATAACAAATGGAGAGCTATGCCCCTAAGGGGCCGGCATTGAGGACGGGAAGAGGAGAAGACTAGAAAGGGGAGCTGGTACCCCCTCCCACTCCCCACTTCTCAAAGCCAACCAGCCACATGCTTCTGGGTGACCTCCTTTTGAAATACCTCCATGGAAACTGGGACAGATTATATGCTCATCAAACGAGGAGCAGCCGCCGCAGCCTGGGGCCGAGGGGGCTTTTTCTTCACCCCTTTTCCCGCCAAGCAAAAGCAACCTTCTTGAGAGTTCACACACGCACGCAGGCTCCCTCCTCCCCAACTTACACACCATTCCTTGACAACTTGTTAGTCTTCTGTATGACAAGCTATGGGCAGTGGAGAGGGAGAAGTGTGGATGTTTTTTCTTTTTCTTTTGAAACCATGAGGACCTAAGCCTTGGGTCTTTTTTTCTCAGCTTGGCAAGGCCATGAAGCATGGGATGGGTGTCAACCAATTTTCAGGCAGACATAAGTGGGGAGGAATGAAGAGGAATAATTTCCAATGAAAGTGCCTCAGGTGGGGAAATAATGTGTCACTTGACTTGTCAACCCTTTTCCTTGCCAAGGTCCTGGCACCAACGCAGACACAGTCCACTTGAATTATTTCCAGGCAGAGAGAAAAGCAAAGGCCTTTCAGGGTGTGTCTACACTGTAGAATGAATGTGATTTGACCCCACTTTAACTGCCATGGCTCAATGCAATGGAAACATGGGAGTTGGTATTTTTACCAGGTCTTTAGTCCTCTCTAACAAAGAACACTTAGTGCCTCACCAAACTACACCTCCAAGGATTCCATGGCATTGAGCCATGACATTTAAAGTAGTGTCAAACTGCATTTATTTTACATTGTAGACACTCTCAAACTGAGGGAAAGGGGCTGGTGTGTAAACCTTCACCTTCACACCTGCTCTGTGTTGCTATTCCTGCCACCACCTCTCCTTTTGAATTCATTCCCAGCTCAGCTGCTTAAAGATGTATTTCGGCTCTGATCTTTGGTTACGAATTTGCTGGGCCTAAAAAGTGCCAATCTGGCAGTCTGTGGATTTGGACTAACTTGAAATCACGAGGAAAACGCTGCAGCTGCTTGTCTTCCTCCCAAACACACCACTGGTTTGGATAGTGTGTATACGGTGTCTAGAGGGCAGGAAGAACTGCTTTTATTGGAGCTGTTTTAAATGTATTTGTGGGTACTGAATTGGATAAAACACAATAAAGATGCCATGCCACACACTCTTCTTTCACAGATTTCATCACTCATTTCAATTTTAATTTCATTCATCCATGTATTACAACTTAAATACTTCAAAGCAAAAAATGGTCATTTTTGGATTAGGAACAGGTTTCTACAAAACCAGCATTTTAAAAGCAGTTTTTGACCCTCAGTTTTGTTGACCTGTGTAATGTTCCCTGAAGCCAGGGAGGTGCTCTTGATGCACTCTTGCTTTGTGTGGCAGGTGCATTTGCAAGAACAAGAGAATGCTCATGTTAGTTGCCTTTTGCTGGAATGCCTTTAGCTGGGTAGGATGCAACACTACTTATACATAGTGGGAGTACAGGCGGTCCCCAAGCTGCGAACAAGATAGATTCTGTAGGTTTGTTCTTAAGTTGAATTTGTAGGTTAAGCACATTTTAAGTGTAAATCCAGCCAAAAGTATATATGTTCTAGCTTTAGATGGCATAGGGAAGGGCTAACACCCCTGTGGTTTTTGTTTTGCTGTCTGTGCCCCAGTTCAGAAGATTTCACCTCACTTTCTGTCCCTGTGATAATTAGATTTTGAAAAAAATTGGCTTGTTGGAAACAAGGATTGGTGATAAAGTTTTGGTGGAGGCAACTTTCTCTATTATTCAAGAGTGAATTTCCCTTCCTAGTGGTAGATTTCTCTCACTTTCTGTTGTCTCACCCCTGTTCCTAACTATGAGTAATTTGTAAGTCAGATGTTTGTAACTCGGGGACTGCCTGTACATCTACTATATGAGCTGGGAGTTCATCTCACCAAGCCCTAAGGGAATTACTTTTCATGTTTAGGAAAGCACTGCAGAGGTTGCAATATCTGCAAGTCACACATTTCTAAAGGAGCTGGAAGAGTGTCCATTCACGTGATGCTACTATTCTAGGTGGAGCTGAGTGGCAAGCCAGAACTTCATGGATTCTTTATAATGTGCAACCTTCAAAGTCTGCCATCTTTCACAGCTCATCACACCCTAAGTGCTGTGGTGACATTACTCCCTTTTGGCTGAGCTTTAGCTAAAGATGCTAAAGAGAGAGATCTCTTTAAAGCCCTAAATCTTGGGAAAAGGAGAAGTGATTGCAAAAACAGCCTTAGCTGAAAGAGGGGCCTCTTCCCACCTTAATCTGTTAGATTCCTGTTGTAAATTAATCAAGAGTCTCCCCTGGACTCTGCCTAACTCATCAGCCGCATCCTTGGGACTACATGATGCAAAGTACACATTAGAGGGCAAGCTACCTTGGAGAGAAGCTTGTTAGCACAATGCTAAATCTCTGGTAAGTTTCTAAGGAACTCAGAGAGAAGCATCCTTGGGTTCTTGGGAATGCTTTACCACCACCACGAACAATGAGAAACAAGCTGAGGACAGCAGAAGTAGTTTTCTGGTCATTCCTCCTAAGCTCAAATTCACAAATATGTATGCCACATGGTCTGTCTTCCACATCCCAAACTTGTCTACTACCCTAAAGTGTAGTGGAACACAGGAACTTTCTTAGCATTGTTGAAGTACAGTTCACCTACCAATTCAGTTTGCTTCTATGATTTCATGAAATTCTGGGAAAGCGTGGGTTGTATTTCATACATATTGGCAGGAACATTTTTGTTAATAATCCCACAACTGGGCTTTAAACTGAGTTGTGTGTGTGGTAGGGAGGCAGTATAATCATCCTTGACATATACTCCTCCTCCTTTCCTGTTCAGTCTGTTTCTCTAAAATAGGTTATACCCCTCTACTATTACATTCCGGTTATGAGATTTATCCACCAGGTTTCAGTGATGTCTATTATATCATATTTGTTTTGCTGTGTTAAGAGTTAAAGTCAATCTCATTTATTTTCCATGTTCTGTGCATTAGTGTAGAGAAAGTTAAGGACTTGCCATTATCCCAAACTGCTCATTTAACCTCCCCCCCACCCACCCACCCCCACTGCTGAGTTCTTATATCTTTTGCCCAGTTATCTCTTTAACTGTCAGGCTTTTATCTCTAGCTCCTTTTGTGGAGAGGTGGCTGCCAAGGTAGTGGAAATTGTCAACGTTTTTAAATGTTACACCATTAAGCTGCATTCCTGGCATTGCAGAGGGATTGGCTGATGCCTGCTAGAAGACCACTTTGGTTTTTTCAATGTTCAATGAGAGGCCAAGCTTCTCATCTGCTTCTACAAAGGTGTTTAGAGTGGCTTGTATGTCTTCTTCTGAATGCGCACACACTATGTTATCATCAGCATATTGGAGTTCTATAACAGATGTTGTGACATCTGGATTTATACTTAGGTGACTAACTGAACCAATGGCTCCTCTTCATCCTGAAGAGAAGTGACTAGTGGGGTTCTGTCCTGGGCCCAATGCTATTTACCATCTTTATCAGTGACTTGGATGATGGAATAGAGGGAAGGTTTCTTAAATTTGCAAATGACACCAAATTAGGAGGGGTAGTTAATATCCCGGAAGCCAGGATCAGAATTCAAAATGACCTTAATAGATTAGAGAGCTGGTCCAAAACTAACAAAATGAATCTCAGCAGGAAGAAAATTAAGGTACTACACTTTGGTAAAAATGCACAGAAATAGGATGGGAGATACCTGACTTGATAACAGTACAACATGCTGATGACACTTAAATCTATTGCTGATGACACCTTTCTAATCACTTAGAAAGAAATGCTGTGATTACTAAAAGTCAACATGGATTTATCAAAAACAAGTTGTGCCAGACTAATCTTATCTCTATTTTGATAGCATTAGAAGCTTGGTATATGCAGGGAATGCTGTGGATAAAGCATATCTTGATATCAGAAAGGCTTTTGACAAGATCCCCCATGACCTTTTTGCAAGCAAACTAGTCAAATGTGGGCTAGGCAATACTACTATAAGGTGATTCTGTAATTGGTTAAGTGACCAAACCCAAAGGGTGCTCACCAATGGTTCCTCTTCATCCTGGAAATAAGTGACTAGTGGAGTGCCGCAGGGTTTGGTCCTGGGCCCAGTATTGTTCAACATCTTAATTAATGATTTGGATGAAGGTTTAGAGGGCGTGCTTATCAAGTTTGCAGATGACACCAAATTAGAAGGGATAGCTAATATTTCAGAGGACAGGATCAGAATTCAAAATTACCTTAACAGATTAGAGGTGGGCCAAAACTAACAAAATGAATTTCAACAAGGACAAATGTCAGATATTATACTTAGGCAAAAAAAAAAAAAATGAAATGCAAAGATACAAAATGTGTGATGCCTGACTCACAACAGTCCATGTGAGAAAGATATTGGAGTTTTTGTGGACAACAAGTTGAACATGAGCCAACCGTGTGATGAGCAGCTAAAAAAGTCAATGGGGTTTTGGCCAAATCAGAAGTATAGTGTCTACTAGATCGAGGGAAGTTATGGTGCCTTTGTATTCTGCTTTGGTTAGACCTGTCCTAGAATACTGTGTCTAATTCTGGGCACCACAGTTCAAAAGAGATATTGACAAGCTGGAAGGCCTCCAAAGGAGGGCGACTAAAATGATCAAAGGTCTGGAGACAATTGCCTATGAGGAGCATCTTAAAGAGCTGAGCATGTTTAGGCTGCAGAAAAGAAGGCTGAGAGGAGACATGATCACCATGTATAAATATGTGAAAGGATGTCACAAGGAAGAGGGAACTGGCTTGTTTTCTGCTGCCCTTGGAACTAGGACTTGGAGTAATGGGTTCAAATTACAAGAAAGGAGATTCCACATGAACATTAGAAAGAACATCCTTACCATACGAGCTGTTCAACAGTGGAGCCCTCTGCCCCGGAGTGTGGTGTAAGCTCCTTTCTTGGAAACTTTTAAACAGAAGCTGTATGGCCGTCTGTCTGGGATACTTTGATTGTGCATTTCCTGCATGGCAGAGGGTTTGACTAGATGGCCCATGTGATCTCTTCCAACTCTATTATTCTATGATTCCATTATTCCTTTCCACAACAAGCCATGGAGGCTTAATCCTAAACTAGTGTCTGTCATCAGTAATGGACTGGATTAGGTTTATAAATAGAGGTTGAACAGCCATCCATTGGAGTGGTTTGATTATGTACTCCTGCATGGCAGGGAATTGGACTGTGTGACACATGTGGTCCCTTCCAATTCTATTATTCTATGTATGTAGGGAAAGGGGAAACATGCCATTTTATCTGTTACCTCAGGGAGCAAAATGCCATGGGTGTCACGACCCAGGCTGCAGAGCACCAATAACCATACACAGAGGCCAGAATCTATCTAATATCTTTATTGTAGGAATATATAAAGTTAATAAAAACAAGTGTAGAAAATAGTCCAGAATTAGACCTTTCAGGAAAGGTCAGAATTAGTCCAAAAAAGCAATGTCCAATAAGAAATATTAAGGTCCAAAGTTGTAATCCAATAACCGAAACACTCACTTTGCCAAGCAAAGTGAGGGGAGATGACAAGGTCCTTTAGTCCATGAAACTTGAGCGAGGCTAGGAAATAACTTGGTACTTGAAACAAGGCTTGAACGTGGAACAAGGCAACTAAGAACAAGAACAAGGTCCGTGGAATAACTTGATAAATCCGTGGAACAAGGCAAGGATTGATCCTGGGAAACAAGGCAAAGTCCGTAGATAAACAAAGGCTGGGAAGCAAGGCGAAGGCTGGATAGCAAGGCAAGGCTTGAGCAGGAGCGAGGCTTGAACCGGAGCGCGCTGTCCAGACACAACTCGCTCCGTAGGCTGACGAATTGACTCCGCGAAGTTACTACGCGGGTAAAACACCTAAATAGAGTCTAGCTTCCCGCCGAAGCAGTTCTCTGGGAATCAGAACCGAAAGCTAACTCTGAGACCAGATGTGAGACTCCCCAAAGATTCTCACGAGAAGCAGTCTTAATTGGCCACATTCTTAGCTGCAATCCTCGCACTCCTGCGCGAAGCTGAATCCAAACTTCTCTGTTGTTTACAAAACTCCCGGCGCAAGAATACGGGAGAAGTAGGCTCTGGGCTTGTTTGACATACTTCTGGGAGACAACTTTCTTGCAGGTGCAAGGTTCCCAGATCTGCCTGGGAAAGATCTGGCTGAGAGGAATCCAGTTCAGACTGGGAAGGTAAAAAACCCAAGTTTTCATCTTCATCAGGAATTACAATGTCCTGAGCAGGACTACAAGGCCCATGGGTCATCACACTATCCCCCTCCTCAAGGCCCCTCCCAAACTGGGGCCCTCTCCCCGAGGCGCGAGGTCGCGGTTTGGTGGGATAGGTCTGATGAAAGCGACGGGTTAGATCAGGAGCATGGACTGTGGAGGCGTCTTCCCAAGAGCGTTCCTCAGGGCCAAAACCCACCCAGTCAATGAGATATTGTAGGCGGCGGCGGTGAAAGCGAGAATCCAAAATGTCCTCAACCTCGAACTCCTCCTCCCCATTCATCAAAACAGGAGGGGGGGCCGGTTGGTCTGTATCAGGTCGCACACCATCCGCCGGAAGGAGCAGGGAACGGTGAAACACTGGGTGAATGCGCATTGAACGCGGAAGTTGGAGTTTGAAAGTCACGGGGTTTAATTGCGCCACCACTGGATAGGGACCAATGAAACGGGCATCTAACTTCCGGCAAGGGCGGTGGGAGGGCAGAAAGCGAGTGGACAGGAAAACCCGATCTCCTACCTTGATTTCAGGGCCCGGCTGGCGATGTTTGTCAGCGTGGCGTTTATAGTCCTCCTTGGCTTGGTCCAGTTGCTGGAGCAAAAGTTGTTGCACCGCTGTGAGTTCCTGCAGCCAATCCTCTGCTGCGGGAACCTCTGAAGTTTCAATGACAGGGGGAAAGAAACGTGGATGGAAGCCGTAGTTTGCAAAGAACGGCGTTTCTTTTGTAGAAGCTTGAACTCCATTGTTGTAGGCAAACTCAGACAGTGGTAACAGAGAAGCCCAATTGTCCTGTTGATAGTTTACATAACAGCGAAGATACTGCTCCAAAGTGGCATTGGTGCGCTCCGTTTGCCCATCTGTTTGGGGATGATGAGCTGAAGATAAGCGAGAGTCTATGCCCAATAGTTTTTGTAGTGCCTTCCAAAAACGAGAGGTGAATTGAGATCCACGGTCTGTGACTAAACTCTTGGGCAATCCATGTAGTCTGAAGACATGTTGAAGAAATAGATCCGCAGTTTCCTTGGCCGTGGGGAGGCCTTCGCAGGGAATGAAATGGGCTAACTTGGTGAATAGGTCCACCACCACTAAGATCGTGGTGAATCCACAGGAAGGTGGTAGGTCAGTGATGAAATCCGCGGAAATTATTTCCCATGGGCGAGATGGGGTAGGAAGGGGGTGTAAAAGCCCTGAGGGCTTCTCCCTTCGTATCTTGGAGCGCTGGCATACTGGGCAGGTGTTGACATATTTTTCCACATCCTTGCGGATCTTGGGCCACCAAAAATCCCTTAGGATCAAATGCATAGTTTTAAATAGTCCGAAGTGTCCTGCTGGTTTGCAGTCATGACACAGACGAAGCGCTTTTTCCCTGCCCGGTCCGGGTGGGATATAAACATGATTTCTATAGCAGAGCAGCCCATCTTTAAGCGAAAAGGGGAAATGCAGACCTTGGCGAAGTTGGTCCTGCGCCCAGGCATCTGCTTGCTGACTAGCCCTGATTTCTTGAGCACAGATGGGTCCTGGAGTAGGGGAAGTTGAACCAATGGGAATGGATTTGGTGTTCCCCACCGTGAGCGTGGCAAAGTTCTCAGGTTGTAGCAGTTGGGATTCAAAGGTCTCCTTGCGTCCTGCAGCGTATTCCGGTTTACGTGACAGGGCGTCTGCTTGCTTGGTTTGGGCTGGGGTCACATAATGGATCTGGAAGTTGAAACGTTCAAAGAATAAAGCCCAACGTTGCTGCCTCTGATTTAGTTTGCGGGCAGTTCTTAGATGTTCTAGATTACGATGATCAGTGTGGACTTCAATGGGAAATTTGGCCCCTTCTAGCCAATGTCTCCAAGTTTCAAAGGCTGCCTTTATGGCCAGTAGTTCTTTTTCCCAAATGGTGTAATTCCTCTCTGGTGTGGTTAGTTGACGAGAATAAAAGGCACAGGGGTGGAGGTGATCTCCCACCGGTTGTAAGAGTACAGCCCCAATTGCCACATCAGAGGCGTCCGCTTGCACCACAAAAGGGGTTCCAGGATTTGGGTGCTGTAGAATTGGCTGGGAGGTGAATAGTTTCTTTAGTTGCTGGAACCCTTTCTCTGCTTGATCAGTCCAGCGGAAAGGCTGCTTTCCACGGATGCAGCTAGTGATGGGGTCGGACCAGCGGGCAAAATCTGGAATGAACTTGCGGTAGTAGTTCGCGAACCCCAAGAAACGCTGCACCTCTTTCTTGTTAGTTGGCGCCCGCCATTCCAATACTGCTGAAACTTTGGCTGGATCCATGGAAAGCCCTAGAGGCGAGATGCGGTAACCAAGGAAATCTACCTCTTGTAGATCAAAAGCGCATTTTTCCAGCTTGGCATAAAGTCCATGATCCCGCAATCGTTGTAACACCATTTTGACGTGGTTCTCATGTTCTGATTGTGATCTGGAAAACACCAAAAAATCGTCCAGGTAGATTATCAAGAACCTGTCTAGATAGTCCTGAAAAATGTCATTGACAAAATGCTGGAACGTTGCGGGGGCTCCGCATAAACCGAAATTCATAACTCGGGACTCAAATAATCCGAATTTGGTCTGGAAGGCGGTCTTCCACTCGTCCCCTTCCCTGATGCGAACTAAGTTGTAAGCCCCCCGAAGATCCAGCTTGGTGTAAACCTTGGCTCCTCGAAGCCGATCCAGTAGATCCGAGATTAAAGGCAGGGGATAGCTGTTCCGCTTGGTGATATTGTTCAATGCTCTGTAGTCCACCACCAAGCGTAGTTCCCCTGACTTCTTCTTCACAAACATCACTGGGGAGGCGGCTGGGGATTGAGAGGGTCTGATGAATCCCTTGCGAAGGTTTGTCTCTAGGAATTCCCTGAGAGCTTCTTGCTCTGGTTCAGTCAGGGAGTAGAGATGCCCTCGCGGGATCGGGGCCCCCTCCACCAAGTCAATGGCACAGTCATAAGGTCTATGTGGGGGTAATTTTTCGGCTTCTTTCTCATTGAATACATCCCAATACTCGGAGTACTTCTTTGGCAAGGTGATGATGGGCTCGGTGTCTGTGGCATGGCATACCTTGGCTACGAGGCAATGGTTTTGGCAGTACGGTGAAGCAAACTGCAGTTCTCTGTTGGACCAGGAGATGTTAGGGTCGTGGAGAGTCAGCCATGGAATTCCCAAAATCACAGGGAAATGGGGGACCTCGGTAACAAAGAAGGAAATCTCTTCCATATGTTCCCTTATCCACATCCTGGTGGGTTCCGACCACTGACTTACGGGGCCCGTCTTGAGGGGACGGCCGTCTATGGCTTGCACCACACGGGCATTCTTGAAATCATGATATTGTAATCCCAGAGAGTCGGCATACTCTCTATCGATGAAATTGTTGGTAGCTCCAGAGTCTATCATGGCGTGGATCATGACGGGTCCCCTTTTTGCTGACCATAATGTGACCACGAGAAGGAACAGGACCCCGGTTGGCGGCTCTTGGATGGATTTTTTGACCGGGTTGGCGAGCCCCTCTACACCCGGTCGTTGGCTTCCCCCGCCGGCTGTGTGCCAGTCGGCTCAGACGCCTTCGTCTCCGTGGAGGACGCCGCCGCAAGACGGGCGGCAGGCTTCCCTTTGGCTGGGCACTCTCTGGCGAAATGGCCCCCGTTCCCGCAGTACCAGCAGAGGTTTAAGCGTTGACGACGGGCCTTCTCGGCGGCATCTAGTCTGGGACGCACATTGCCCAACTGCATCGGCACCTCCTCGCCTCCTCTGGGGTATGGGGTTGGCGGTGGGGGTCTCCACACCGGACGTGGCTGAACGCTGGCGGGAGCGGGGGGTTTTGCCCCGGCTCTACTGCCCTGGCCTCGAACCCACTGTTTCCTGTTGGCAATCATGACTTCAGCCCGTAAACATTGATCAATGAGTGCCTCGAGGGTCTGGGGAGGATCCACCTTGGAGATTTCTTCCAGCATTTCAATGTTGAGACCCTCCCGGAATTGTCCCCTGAGGGCTACATCGTTCCAGCCGGTGTTGTGGGCCAGCACTCGGAACTCGGCTATATACTGAGACATAGGTCTGTCTCCTTGGAAAAGGCGACGGAGTTTGTGACCGGCTGCCTCCAAATTGTCCTCGATTCCCCAAGTCTCCTTGAGGTGGTCCAAGAAGTGTTGCGCTGATCTTAGGTGTGGAGAGGCTTGGTCGAACAGTGCCGTCGCCCAGCTGGCCGCTGGCCCGTCTAGAAGACTGTAAACCCATGCCACTTTGATGTCTTCTTGGGGAAACTCGGCAGCACGGGCCTCCAGATAAGCTTGACATTGGCGACGGAAGACATGAACCTTAGAAGCTTCTCCAGTAAACTTGGTTGGCAACGCCATGGCCGGAAGACGAACTCCGCGTTCCTTCAAACCCCTTATTTCTCCATCCTGTGCATTGAGCTTATCACGGATTCGGTCCACCTCTTCCTTGTCGATGGTGTAGGTAATCGGCTGGCCGCTCGGCCCAGGTACGACTCCGGTAGACATTCTGGCCGAGGTTAATTGGTGCTTAGGGTGGCGGAGTCAAACTGTCACGACCCAGGCTGCAGAGCACCAATAACCATACACAGAGGCCAGAATCTATCTAATATCTTTATTGTAGGAATATATAAAGTTAATAAAAACAAGTGTAGAAAATAGTCCAGAATTAGACCTTTCAGGAAAGGTCAGAATTAGTCCAAAAAAGCAATGTCCAATAAGAAATATTAAGGTCCAAAGTTGTAATCCAATAACCGAAACACTCACTTTGCCAAGCAAAGTGAGGGGAGATGACAAGGTCCTTTAGTCCATGAAACTTGAGCGAGGCTAGGAAATAACTTGGTACTTGAAACAAGGCTTGAACGTGGAACAAGGCAACTAAGAACAAGAACAAGGTCCGTGGAATAACTTGATAAATCCGTGGAACAAGGCAAGGATTGATCCTGGGAAACAAGGCAAAGTCCGTAGATAAACAAAGGCTGGGAAGCAAGGCGAAGGCTGGATAGCAAGGCAAGGCTTGAGCAGGAGCGAGGCTTGAACCGGAGCGCGCTGTCCAGACACAACTCGCTCCGTAGGCTGACGAATTGACTCCGCGAAGTTACTACGCGGGTAAAACACCTAAATAGAGTCTAGCTTCCCGCCGAAGCAGTTCTCTGGGAATCAGAACCGAAAGCTAACTCTGAGACCAGATGTGAGACTCCCCAAAGATTCTCACGAGAAGCAGTCTTAATTGGCCACATTCTTAGCTGCAATCCTCGCACTCCTGCGCGAAGCTGAATCCAAACTTCTCTGTTGTTTACAAAACTCCCGGCGCAAGAATACGGGAGAAGTAGGCTCTGGGCTTGTTTGACATACTTCTGGGAGACAACTTTCTTGCAGGTGCAAGGTTCCCAGATCTGCCTGGGAAAGATCTGGCTGAGAGGAATCCAGTTCAGACTGGGAAGGTAAAAAACCCAAGTTTTCATCTTCATCAGGAATTACAATGTCCTGAGCAGGACTACAAGGCCCATGGGTCATCACAATGGGTCAATTTTGCTTACCAAGTTTTTCTTTGTTTCACAGCACCCATAAATAGAAGTATTTGCAAGACCTAGAGCTCAAGAGTGGAATCCTATTAGTGAGAGCATTTCCAGACAGGACTACAACCCATACTGAAGTGGATTTTAAAAACTCGCTTTAGTGCAGGTTTGAGTCCCCACTTACCTCAAAAAACCCGGACTGTCCTGGGGTGTGTGTGGCTGGCTACATGCCATCTTGATTAAAATCTGCATGGCATGTAGCCACCCGGAAGCCCTCCAACTTTCCCCTAAAAGTTAAGTAAAAGGTACCTGGCTGCCATAAGTTCCCCCCTCAGAAGTGAGTTCCCACAGGCCCAATAGCCCATGGGGTATCAAATTAATTTGGAACAAACTATGGAAACCTTGGTTTGTTCCAAATTCATGCATTTTCACCAGAGGCGTTGTTTGGACACCTCCGGTAAAAACTGAGACAGGTCTTGTTTTTTGAGCCTGTCTGGATGGGTCCTGAGATACACTCACATAAGGGTGGCTTACATGTTTTTGTATGTATATATCTCCTTTTTGGAAGGGGCACGGTGGTTTTAGCTGCAGCAGCAGCTTACCTATAGGGAAGGAAGCGAGGGGGGAAGCAATTAGACAATGAAGATGTGGCTTGTCTGGGCTCCAAGAGGAAGAGAAAGGTGGGTGTACTCTATTTCTTCCCTGTTTGACCCAAGATCAGCTGCTGCTTCATCATTGGAATTGTTTTCCCCTCCATATTGGTAAACACTAGGCTTGTGCATTTTGGCTGAACTTTGATCCATTTCTGCTGGCCAGATTCTGGTAGACCTCCACATCCATTTTTGCACACCTCCCAAAAATGGGTGAGCAGCCGAGTGGTGTTTTTGGAAAAATACAGCTAGATCCAGCCCATTGGCAGCAATGGGGGGGGGGGGCGCTCCTCGGGCTCCCCTTCCTGTCATTTTAAGCAATAGCATTGTTTGTTCTTATATCCTTCATTAAGACCTGGATTAAAAAGCATCAGAATTAAGATACCACTCTTTCTGCAATCTTTTCCCCTTCCGTCTGTAGAGGACACCTGGCTTTAATGCTTTCTTAAAGCTGTTTCTACTGTAGAGGAGACAGGCGCTATAGGCACTGCAGGTGCTCTCGTTCTCTCCCTGCATGAAGGTTTCCAAGGCATTTTAAGGAGGTTTCCCACTTCCCAGGGAAGGAAGAGCAATGACCTGGAGCTATCCTGCCCTGGGCTTCCTTTAAAAAGCCCTCTCTTTTCTCTTGATTTGCACTGCAGGCACTGCCTGGAGTGGTGCCTGCCTTTTCCCCCTCACACCTTTCTGCTTCCTTAAAGCTATTTCTAATTTCTACTCTAAAGGAGAGGTAACTAGATGGTAGCAGTTTTCTGAGAATAAGACTTTTCTTTTTGTTTGCTGGGATTAGTATTATTAATGATAATACTGATCTTTTAGAAGTATTTTCTGAAGGAGAGAAGGGGAGGAGAAAAAGAAGCTAAAGGGTGACCCCCAAGCCCCCAAACATGCATGCACACTCCACCCACCCATCCCACATATTCCTAACTCCCAGTCCCACTAAATAAAAAGAATCCAGAAAATAAAGAGAAATCAAAAAGATTCAAGAGAGAGGCCAAGCCAGAAGCCAAGCCAAAAAATACACTGAAGCCAGGATGCAACTGTGATGCTGAATAAGGGAGAAGGAGCCATGATCGATTGCCACGTGGTCCCATTATGGGTGGGAAAATGTGATGGCTGGGCCCTTGCAGTTACAGCCATCCAGTAGAGCCGAAGAAGCCCGTATGACCAGAGTAAAAGGGCTAAAATGGATCTGCGCACAAGCCTAGTAAGCACCAATCCCTTTTAGACCTGACTGCTCGAGGGCAAGGAGAGAAGATGGATCTGTGCAGGCTTTCCACTCCGCCTCCTGACCGTAGGCATAATTCAGCCATGCTGGTACTGGAGGCTGCACAAAGAAACTGCCTGACTTAAGATATCCCAAGACCTCCCTTGAACCAATTGACTTGCTATTAATTTATCTCATATTCAGCATCTCCTCATCCCAACCCTTTTACCCTTTTATGTCTCCCCAGCTCTTGGAAGCCTATACGAGCCACATGAGTTCAACAGCTGTCAGATAATGCGAGAAATGTTCAGGCCTGATTGATTTAAATAAGGAAAAAATTCTCCACCACATTGACCAAGTGACATAACATCGATCTGTGATGGAAGGAAAGTGGCCATCAATCTCCACGCTGCCTGCCCGTGCAGAAGGAGGGATGGGTAGAAGGTAGGTCTCCTTCTCCTAAGGGATTTTAAAAGAATGAACCATAGTCAGTGAAAAGACCAACACACTGGCACACTATCTGAAAAGCTGCCAGCTTTTGACATCACAATGTCACTTCTATGTGCTTAAAAATTCTGAATTGTCTGAGCCACTTATTGGAAAAAGAGTTTGAAAACCTTTGTGTATGGAAACATATTTCTGAGCTTGACCACAGCCAGTCTGGTACTGAATTAGCTGGGAGAAAGGTTCAGAGAGAAACTGGGTGGGAGAAGACATAAGACATTGCTGTGCCTTTTTGCAAGCAACCCCACTCTCTTCTTCTATGCAATTATGACTGCATGGAGAACATTTATAGGAGAATCTTACTAAAGAAGCAAGTTGAACTGGAACTTTTTTTTGTCTTTCTTGTCCAGAAAGATCCTCCCTAACTAGCCTGAGTGGGAACTGGGCAGAGTCAGTCAAAAAGACTGATAGTGGCAAGGGCAGCTATTTAGAGAAGGCGCTGTAGTGCACAGTTCTGTGACTTACTCAGAACTTGCCAACAAACCTATTAGTTCCAGGTAAGAGCCTAGCTCTTGAGAGAGAGTTCCCAGATGTACAAGCTGGGTTTAGAAAAGGCAGGGGAACGAGAGACCAAATTGCCAATATCTGCTGGATAATGGAGGAAGGCAGAAAGTTTCAGAAAAACATCTATTTCTGTTTTATTGACTATTCTAAAGCCTTTGACTGTGTGGATCATAATAAATTGTGGCAGGTTCTTGGTGGTATGGGGATACCAAGTCACCTTGTCTGTCTCTTGAAGAATCTGTATAACGACCAAGTAGTAACAGTAAGAAGAGACCATGGAACAACAGACTGGTTCGAGACTGGGAAAGGAGCATGGCTGGGCTGTATACTCTCACACTACCTATTCAACTTGTATGTAGAACACATTATGCAACGTGTGTGGCCTGATGAATCCACGTCTGGAGTTAAAATTGCTGGCAGAAACATTAATATCCTCAGATATAAAGATGACTGAAAGCGAGGAGGAGCCGAGGAACCAAGGTGAAAGAAGAAAGTGCAAACGCTGGTTTGCAGTTAAACATCAAGAAAACCAAGATTATGGCAACCAAACGGATTGACAATTGGCAAATAGAGGGAGAAAATGTGGAGGCAGTGGCAGGCTTTGTATTTCTAGGCACAAAGATTACTGCAGATGCAGAATGCAGCCAGGAAATCAGAAGACATTCACTTCTTGGGCAGAGAGCAATGACCAACCTCGATAAAATAGTAAAGAGTAGAGACATCACACTGGCAATGAAGGTTCACATAATTAAAGCAATGGTATTCCCCATAGTAACATATGGATGCGAGAGCTGGACCATAAGGAAGGCTGAGCGAAGGAAGATAGACTCATTTGAACTGTGGTGTTGGAGGAAAATTCTGAGAGTGCCTTGGACCGCAAGAAGATCCAACCAATCCATACTCCAGGAAATAATGCCCAGCTGCTCACTGGAGGGAAGGATATTAGAGGCAAAGTTGAAGTACTTTTGTCACGTCATGAGAAGACACAAAAGCTTGGAGAAGAGAATGATGCTGGGGAAAATGGAAGGAAAAAGGAAGAGAGGCTGACCAAGGGCAAGATGGATGGATGGTATCCACAAAGTCAGTGGCTTGACCTTGAAGTAGCTGTGGGTGGCCATGGCCGACAGAGAGCTCTGGCGTGGGCTGGTCATTAGATCACAAAAAGTCAGAAGCGACTGAATGAATAAACAACAACAAGAGCCCTAGTAGCATCAGATAGAACATACTTTCCTTCCTATATCAAGATGAATAACATCACTGGGACAAGGGGACAATTTTCTGACCTGGGAACCTTTGCGGGTCTTCTGGATTGTCACAAATGAGAGGGGGACATGAAGAGCCTGGAAATTTTTTTTGAAAAATTGTTCCCCACCCCCACCCCCAATGTTACATAGTATCAGGGGAAGCCTGCAACATATCTGAAATATGAATTGTCATTTCTAAAAGCTTCCAGAAAAGGCAATCCCTCCCTCCCATCCATCTGTGGGAGTTGAGGGCCATGCAAATAGCTTTAAGGACCACACTTTATCTGCTGTTGCTCTACATTAAATGACCTCTTGCCATATATAACACACCTTGATCTTGACAATCTTTAGTTTGGCCCTTTCTCAAAGTCTCTGGAGTACCCTATCATGTTGTGAAATCCCATATGTGCATTTTCTCTTGGCATGAAAAACCCACGGATAGATTGGACAGCTATCAATGTTGGCATCTCAGTGATGGAGCTATGTCCTTTCTGTAGTACAAGAATCTTGGAGCTATTACCTTCTTTTGGACCATGTTGACTTTTGGAGGAGGGGCTATAATAATTAAAAGTATCTTCCCTAATATCTGTGTAAGACTAGCTCTGCTGTGCCATTTAGAATTATCTGACCTAAATGGGTTATTCAAATGTTATTCCACATTACCCCATGTAAATAGTGTCCAGAGATGACTGGTAATGATGATTCTGGTTGCATCTACACTGTAAAATTAATCCAATTTGACACCACTTTAGCTGCCATGGCTTAATGATATGGAATCATGGGAGCTGTAGCTCACTGAGGCTCCAGTACTATTTGCCAGAGAAGGATAAAGAGTTTATAAAGCTACAGCTCCCAAAATTCTAAACACTGAGTCTGGGCATTAATTACCACATTGTAAATGCACCCTCTTTAAAAATGTCACATTTTGAACTACTGTTCCAGTCCACAGGCCAGCAGTCGCGTCCAATCTCCTCTTAGCCTGGAGAGAGCTAAGAGTCCTTAAGAGCAGTTTTCCTGTCTCTGCATTTCCATAAGAGCAGCTTCTGTCCCATCTTTCACCCTCCTTTTAAGTATGCCAACACCCCCTCTCACATGGGGGGACTTAAAGGCAACTCTGGGCCCCTGGCCAGCTGCTGGCCTGTTTGCTAGCAAGACAGCAGTAAATTAATGTCCTTAACCAGCTCTGCACATCTCCTTGCCCAGCCAAAAGTTTGCAGAAGGCACAACTACCAGGCCATGTGGAATGGCAAAATAGCATTCACTGCATATTTTAATAGATGCTTTCTACCCCCAGCATTAAAGGTAGTTAATCTGCTCTTGCAAATGGCTAATTTTGAAAATCCTCTTATCAGCATTAGCTCCTCAGCAGTGGTATTTATTTACTGTTCATTTTCATAATCTTTCTTCCCCCACCCACTCCTCTCCATTTGTGTGACTGAGGCTGGCTCCCTTTCAGAGAATCCTGACAGAGAAGAGAGGTGAGAGAGGAGGACAGGCTGGTGGAAAAGAGAATTGTCATGTTTGGTGATGTCAGAGAAGCAGAGAAAAGAGGACAGGGGATGCAAGGAGGAGCACAGTTTCTTTTGTGTGTCAAATCAGGCGAGGAATGCAGAGTGCAATGAAAACCTTGAATGCACTGGGCTTGTTGTTCACTAATGTGCTATTATGTAATCAGAGGAGTGCAACTGCAACATGTTGCTGGCTCTATGCATCTACATCCCATCCTAAAATCTTGTACATCTTCTGCATCAGTTTTTGTACCTGGCTACATATCATACCACTCAAGGATAAGACTTTGTGTCTTTCCATTGACATTTCTTATAGCAATGGGACTTGAGTGTCTAGAGAATCACCTGTCGAAAAGTGAGGTGTCTTGAACGCATTCTCTAAGACAATGTCACTCTTTTCTTCTGGATTAAAGAGCTGTGGTCACTGTTTTACTTTGTATCAACCTGGAATAAAGATGGATATCTAGTTTGTCATACTGCAATTTTAAATGGTCATTTGGAAGCTGAGATGCTTGCATTGACATGATCTCACAGTCTCTGCTTTTAAAAATGTTATTTTGGTTAGTTGCATTTGGAGTTAACATGGAACAGAATAGTTCATTATAACTTATTCTCCTGAAGAATAATAAATATTCCCCATTTTGCCATTCTTTAAACCACTTTTCTCTGTTCAAAAGTGCTTCAGATGCATGTAATAAATATACATGTACAACACAATCCTATAAATTGTCTTTGGAAGTGAGTCCCAGTCTGGACAGTATTTATTCAAAGCATTTTAGCCCTCTCATTAGCTAAAGGGGCTTCAAAAGTGCTCATGTACAGACATTACAACCAAGAATAGCCCTGCTTGCAGGTGTACCATCTGAAAGGCACCACACTCATACACACACAGAGAAGGAAAGAGGAGGAAAGAGACAAAAAGTAAACTCAGGCACCAATTATTCAGTTTTCCCGATGGGATTTGATCCCATGACAGCTTCTGTGGTAGTAGTTTGAGCCTCTGATTATGACTCTGGAGACCAGAGTATGAATTCCTGCTCAGACTGAGTGACCTTGGGCAAGTCACATTCTCTCAGCCTCTGATGAAGGTAAAGGCGAACACCTTCTGAACAATCGTACTAAGAAACCTCCATGATAGGTTTTCCATAGGCTTGCATAAGTCAGAAATTACTTGAAGGCACATAACAACAAAGTATGCATAAGAGTACAAGTTAGTCTTCTGAGTGTTTCCTTTGTCTCCATTTCAGCTTTTTTACTCTATCTCAGATTGATTTGCGATTCTGAGTGATTACTGCAAAATCTTTGCTCATATGTAACCCAGCCTGATCCCGTCTCTGATTGTTTCCTGCCCAGGGAAATAAGGCTGGCTTGCTGAAGGCTCCTTTAGTCCCCATTCAACTGTTTCACTTCTGTTCAGAGAAAGATCTATATGTAGCCTCATTGAATAACAAACGGCAGTTATGCTGCTTAGTGAGAGACAAGGACAGTCCACCCTGGGCCTTAGCTTTTTTTTCTCCGTCTTGCTGTAGTCCTTGCATTCTATCTGCAGAATTCAAATGAATGGCAGCACCCATTATTTATTAACTCTCACCCCATGCAGCCTCCTTTCCGCACCTCCCTTGGGTTAAAATAAGAGAGAGAGAGACTGGAAAAGCGAGTGAAAGAACATATCTTGGGTCTCCTGCTCTGTACTAACCCAGCTCGAAAGGATCACGTTTTCCCCTTGAGCAGCAGAGTCCAGTCTAAAATATTAACACCTAAGAATTCTGAAGGGGGAAGATCACAGAATGGTCAGTTGATGGGGAGGAATGGTAAAAGCAGCCAGGGATGTGCAAAGAAAGAAAGGGGAGGAATGAAGAAAAAAGGCATGTCACTCACACGTCCCTGTCTCTTCTCTTTCACATGGCTCTCCCTAACTATCTCTTTTGTCAGACAGTGAACAAATGCTACTGCCAGTCTCTGTTCTGGGAGATGAGAACAGGGATCAGGAAGCACTAGTTTTGCCAAAGCTTTCCAGCTAAGCCTCTGGTTATGAGCCCTGATGTGGGGAGCATTCATGACAGTTGACATACATACAGTTTAAGGGGAAAAAATCACATAGGATCTCTTTTATTTTCTACATCTGCAGGACAATAACTGACATTTTCTGCTCCTTCAATGGTGCAGGGTGCCTGGTTTTCAGTAATGGGCAGCCCAGAGCTTGGGGAGAAAAAAAATATTTCGAGATTACCACTCCGTAGCTACCACTGGTTATGCTGGCTGGGAGATGCTGGGAATTGTAGCACCTCAAAAAGAACTCTTTGAAATTGGCTAACTAAAATGTGGGGGGAGCTCTAGAAGTGTATTTTATCTGGGTTAGGGTTAGCCCTTTGTTAGAAATTGGGCTGTGGGTTTCATTTTAAAATAGAAAATGAGGTGCCCCCTCTATTTGGACTATGAACCACTGATGATCTGGAGTAAAACTAGTAGAACAGAAGATTGGTTTGATGTCAGGGGTGTGACATAATTTAAAAAACCAAAATGTATAATCCACACAATGCCTTGCCAGATATGGCTCAACCAATCAGCTTCATGCATTTTATTTTGCAGTCCAAACACACACATTAAATGATTTCTTACATATCGTAACAAGGCGTAGCATCTACCAGGAATTTCTCACGCAGGCCTTGTACAATAAAACTCTCAATGGATTGTGTCTGTGTTTGTGTAATCATCATTTATTCAAGTTATTTAAACCATTTTCTTTAATCAAAGGGTTCTCAGGTAATCAACAGGTAATCAGTCATATATTACCACTGTCAAAAACTGATAGGCGGCAGACTGTCATTCAAGCTCTTAGACTACCACTCTGAAAAGCACTACCTTAGCAATCCAGCTAATGGCTGGGGCAGAGTATACTTCTCTTTGGATGTGCATTTGCAGGGCTAATGGTTATAATGTAGAGCCAAATGTTCTTTCTTTGGAGGGGGCAATTGTTTCTCCTCTGCACAACTTGGAAATTTACTTTGAATGAGAATGGATATGATGACATTCTGAAACCACCCGCAACTCAGTTATATCCATTCTGAACCCCAGTTATAGCCATTATTTTAGACTGACTCTTCCAGTTCTGCTGATCTGGCCAATAAATGGGACTATATTGATTTATCTTTTTAAGAATGATATTCTGCTAGGAAGGCATGTTGGTGAAACTTCCCAATGGTCCTTTGAATCCTGGCCAGAGGCCAATATATGCTATGCATATCCTCCGCCTTCCAGTTTGAAGACAAGTTGGAACTGGAGCCAAAATGAACATACTTCCAGACAGAGAACTCTTAGCATTAGTAATGAAAAGCCATTGTGCAGTTATTTTATTTCCCTTGACAATGGAGCTTCTGTTGTACGAAAAGAAACAGGGGCACAACACAAGGCAGAAGATGATGATGTCTCCTGGCTGTTCTGCCAAAAATAAACAAAACCATGAATGAGGCTGGAATGATAAAAAAAAGCCTTGTTTGGAAGGGCCCCAAGTATCAGCAGGGGTGTCCCAGGCACTTTGGGCCCTCAGCACTAGAATGTGCCTTGAGCTGCTTCTGCCAATTTAAAAACACTGCCATTATTATTCCTCAAGGGTTTCATAGCCTCACAGAACAGAATGATTTGTTTCCCCACCTCCTTGGTGCCTTCTGCACACACCGATTACTGCTTCCAAGAAAACAGTGCACTTACCTCCAGAACTATCACCAGTTCCACACTTGGTTACAAAAATAAAAAATGCACAGCTCTTAGGCATGCCTATAATAAAGCCAAGTACAGGCTTATTTAACAGGTTCTTTGATAAAGATTCAAATAGTGGCAAGGAGAAGGATGGGAAACAGATGGCTACAGAGAAAAGAAAAGAAAAGCTACAATTAAAAGCCTCTGCTCATTAACAAGATTCTTTCCTGACTAATAAGGTATGTCTCATCCAAATGGTCAATCCATACAGAGCTCATTTAGCCAAAAGAACTAGAATACAGTTTTCCTGAGACGCTCCTGCTGGCAGGGTTCCATTCCTAAGAAGTCAGAGAATGGTTTCTTCTCATTCCATTGTTGTACGGGGTTTATTCTCCTGAAAATACACAACCTGATCCTTGCCATTCTGATTTGGCCCCAATAAATTCAGTGGATTTAACTTCTACATTAATGTGCACAAGAATCTAGCCTTTGATTTATTGTTGAAACAAGAAAATAATGTTATAGTCAGAAAATGGTTTCACTTCTAGGTTTATGATTTTTTTTTGAACTGGACTTTGTCTTCATATCAAGGGGAGGTCTGGCTCTATTTGGGTGCCTTAAAAGCAGAGGTGCATGCTAGAAAAGCTCAAGAGATGCCAAAGTAAATCAATGGGGCAGATCTTTGACACATTTGTCCAGAATAACTGAAGCAAGATAGATGTTGCTCCTATGATGTGTCTGGTATAGTGGTCCGAGTCCTAACATAACTTTAACTGCCATGGCTCATAGCTATGGAAACATGGAAATTGTGGTTTTACAAGGTCTTTAGCCTTCTCAGTCAAAGAGTGCTGGTGCCTCATCAAACTACAACTCCCAGGATTCCATAGCATTGAGTCATGACAGTTAGAGAGATTTTTAACTGCATTCTTTCTACAGTGTAGATAAATTGTTCTTCTCGATTTAATATCCAGTCCACAGAAGAGTTCTGTAGAGCTCAAAAAACACCACCCTTCTTTCCCTCTCCTGTCATACTGTTCTAACCTCACAGTCTCTGGGCACCTGGAAAACAGGAAAAGAGGCCTTGCCCAGCACATAATAACCCCTTTTTCACATTCAGGTGAGCCAGGAGCATTGGCCTGAAAACTTTGAAATCCTGGGCACCACAATTCAAGAATGATATTAAAAGGCTGGTAAGTGTACAGAGAAGTCGACCAAAATTATCAAAGGTTTGGAAGCCAAGTCCTATGAGTAGCAGCTGAAGAACCTGGGTATCTTTAACTTGGAGAAAAGAAGGTTGAGAAAAGACACAATGTCCATGTTGAAATATTTGAAGGGATGTCATCTTGAAGATGGGTTGGACTTGTTTTCTGTTGATCTGGAGACTGACACTAAGCAATGGGTTCAAAAAGAGATTCCACTTAAACATTAGACAGAACATCAATGGCAAGAGTTGTTTGGCAGTAGAATATGCTGCTTTGGAGTGCAATGGAGCATCCTCCTCTGGAGGTGTTTAAGCAGAGCCTGAGTGGCCATCTGTTGAGTTATCTAGCAATCATGCATGCATTTTCAATGTGGGATGGTTTATGTAGTTAGTTTTGTTTGTTGCTTAGTAACCTGAGCCAAGCTGCATTCCAAAGTTGATGGCACCATTTTAAGGGTTGTGCATGTGAAGTGAGAAAGGGGAGTATCCTTTCTGGGGACACACAGGAAGTGATGTACACCTTTAGAATTTGGGGCATAAAAGGGGAGACTCTCTTCTTGCTCTCTCTCTGCTCTTCCTATTTTCTTGATCCAGCCATCCCATGCTGATGTTACTTCTTTGTTAAGAGATATGTAGCATCCTGAACTGTATTCTTTTGGAACTAAAATGTTTTTTGCCTGTATGACCATCATCATACAAGACTGTGAGTAAACATATTTTTACTATTTTACTTTTGATGTCTCTGATGCTTATTTTATGCGCATGACTCTTTAAAGGGAAAAGGAGGCTGGCTATTTTGTTTTTTCTCACTTCTGCTCACATAAACCCCTAGTCTTCTGCGTTTTTGCTACTCTGCACCAATATCTAACCATATTAGTATCATAATCCTAACAGGTTATGAATATATTCCTAATACCATCTGTCAGGAGTGCTTTGCTTGTGTGTCCCTGCATGGCAGAAGGGGGTTGGACTGGATGGCCCTTGGGGGTCCCTTCCAAGTCTAGGGCTCTGTGAAACCCAGGAAAATGAATTTTGGAACCAGGTCTCCCTTTCTCGCCCAAAAAGGCATGTTCTTCCCATAGCCAGTAGGTGGTGCTGTTCCACAGGGGCGAGAGCACAAAGGGCACCAACCTCATGAGCCTCCTTCCCACACGAGGAAGACAAAAGGCCCCACTCTTCGCTTCCATGCCTGATGCACCCCCCCACACACACACACACTTGCTGTTTTTCTACTCAGACATTGCTCATCTGATACAATGGTGCTTAATTCTAATAATATCCCACTTGCCTAAATACCACAAAATGGAGACGGGCCAAAGTCATTCATTCTGTCAGGGGATGATGGGTAGCAGAGTGGATTCCAAAAATCATCATTCTGGTCTCACCGCCCCCTTTCTTCCGCAGGCTGACTTCTCTTGCGGAGAAACAGCACTGGCCAACAGAATTCCAGCAGCCGGAGGTTCAGTTGTAAATCCAACTGTTGTTAAACTTTATTTACATATTTACAGTTACATTTCCCGGCTTCGGAGCATAGCATTCATTGTCCATCTCCAGCGAAAAGCTCACGCCGAACACCGGAGATAAGATAACACACACATTCCTCTGTCCAGAGGAAGTTCCAACCCTCAAAGGCAGGAAATCAATCCTGATAGGTCACAGTAATCACAACAGGCTCTCAGTCAAAACTAGCCTGCTATTAACTATTTCATTACTGAAAATACACATTCTAGCTCATCAGCAGTAAACACTTGATTTACATTTCATACAAATACAACCATACTCCAACACATTCATCACGAACCTTAGATACACCTTGTTAAATATTTCATCAAAATTTAGACAAAAGAGTCTTGGGGCTATGAGGAGGTGTACTTTCTTGGAGTAAAAAGGGCACTCAGCTTGTGGCCCCCTGAGGCGAAAGGGAAGAAGGCTCCACCACTTTTATAGAGCCCCATTGAGTTGGTAGAAGGACTGTTAATAAGGATGATTGGAGAAAGACATCCACCCTTCACTTCAGATGGTTGTTTCAGATATAAAGGGTATGACAGGAAGGGGGAAAAGGGAAAATGAACTAAGATGGACCACAAGACGTTTTGCTGTGGTGTAGCAAAGGAGAAGATGGTGGCCTCCATTCTGCTGTCTAGACTAACAACTGAAGCTCCTCTCAACAATGGCAATGGAATAGCTTCCCCCACTATTATGGAGGGATGAAAGCAGCCTGTTAACAGGCAGTGCCTGGAAAATTTACTGTTTTGGACTTGTGTCCCTTTAGACAGTGTGCCTTCAAGTTATAATGACCCTGTCACAGGATTTTGTGAGAGTGTTTGACTCACCAAAGTCACCCAGTGGGTTTCCATGGCCAAGCAGGAAATTGGCCCCATTATCCAGAGTCTTAGGCCTCATCTACACTGACTACAGATAACAAACTCACAAAAGCCTGTGAAAGAAAGCCCTTTATAGGCATCAGTGCTCTGTGCTTTGTGCAACCATCATCCAGACCTCAAACTGGTTCCAGGATTTTCTATTTTCTGCACAGCGAAACTACTTTCTTCAATATCATTGTGAAACTGCATTAAATAGTCAGCATAAATGGGGCCATAGGTTGATGCTCACACTGCTTCACATTCTAGCCCTTTGGAAAACAGCTCCCAAATTTCCACAGTTGTAGTGGTCATGCTGATAATGGCTTCTGAGAGTTTTAGTCAAAAATAAATAAATAAAGGAATCAGGAAGTCACAACCACTATCCAGGCTATTCATCATTTCTGCTTAATGGGCAATAGTCACACCTATAAAAGAGAGATCCTTTTAGGATCTGGACCATAACAGAAGAAGGCATTGTCTCTGTACTGAATCTGAGCCAGATGTTTCTAATCTACATGTTGATTCAGAGTGACATGCTGGAGATTAGACTGATGACTATTCCCGTAAACTAGAACTAGTCAGAGAAAGTTACACAACGGGAACGATAAGCCCTGGAGCAGACTTGGAGGTGCTTCTTCTGAGATATATAGATATAGATATACGTATACACACATGCACACATACCCAGAGCTTGGGAAAAATAGATTTTTGGATTACAACCTCAAGCACATCCTCAACACTAAACCAGGATGGGATTCTGGGCAAAGTGGCCAGGATATTCAGGGAGCAAAAAAAAATATTTTTTTCTGCATGGATCTCTATTACAAATTAAGAAAGCTAAAAAGCTGCACAGCCCACTGGGTAGAGTAGGTGAAGAGACTGGAGCCCCAGTTTTATGGAGCCAAAGCTTACTATGTGCAGTCCAGAACAAATAGTCTTCTCAGGATTTGTGGGCTTGCTATGTGTGCACCACAGGAAAGATATAATGGCCTACTTCTGCCGGGATGATGAACATACTGTGCAAATTAAAAGTTCTACATGCATGATTAATAGAGGCTAAATTAGACAAAGAAAAGGCCAGGAGGAAGGGGCAGCACAAGATGTGCTAATGAAGAAGTGACCTTCTGGGTTAGGGAATCAAAGCCACATATTGCTCTAGATTTAAGTCTACACAGTAATCTATATAGACTAGACCCAAACTGCAGCATATGTAAATATTCAGCTGCCATGTCAATATCAAAAGATCAAGGATGTTCTGCAGCAGTGGTACTGGTTCAGTAAAAATGATAGGTTACATTCTACAGGAGGGAGAGCTGATTTCAACAATATATTCAGAGCCCCAATCAAACAGGAAGGGTTTCTGTGTGAAATAAATTACCTGAAGTCAATCTGAGGAGCTGGTAAGTGCTTATCTCAGTTTTAAAATATCAGTACAGTAGAGTCTCACTTATCCAAGCTAAATGGGCCGGCAGAAGCTTGGATAAGCGAATATCTTGGATAATAAGGAGTGATTAAGGAAAAGCCTATTAAACATCAAATTAGGTTATGATTTTACAAATTAAGCACCAAAACATCATGTTATACAACAAATTTGACAGAAAAAGTAGTTCAATACACAGTAATGTTATGTTGTAATTACTGTATTTATGAATTTGGCACCAAAATATCACGATATATTGAAAACACTGACTACAAAAATGGCTTGGATTATCCAGAGGCTTGGATAAGCGAGGCTTGGATAAGTGAGACTCTACTGTACATGTTTCCATACTACACGTTCATCTTACTCTTGCATCTCTACATATATCAGTCTCTCATGCCATTTATGTTCATAAGCAAAGTGTGAGAAAGGAATGCCATCAGGGTGGGAATGGTTTCTTCTCCACTTTGCTCTGCCCTGGAATCAAACTCTTCAAGAGACTGACTGTTAGTTCTTTCCTATAGCTTGGGAAATGGTCTTCCTGACCTTGTAATAGAGAATAGCCATTCTGATAAGAATGTGCAGAGGGTCAGAGGGCCATATCAGGTCCTTCCAATGCTGAGCAGACCACACACAACATTTGCCAAAGAAGTAACATTGTGATAATTTCTGTTTATTTGCAAAATAAGAGTTTCAGATATTTTGGATTCTTTACAGGCATAAACATAGGCAAAAATTTCAGAGAAAAATAGCATGTTTTCAGATTTTTTTTAAAAAAATGCAAAGGTTTGGGAAATTAGCAGCGGTGCAAGGGAGGCTGCAGGCAGCCTGTAAACATTATAGCCCCCACCACTGTGCTTTAGGAAGCTTTTAGGTGTAGTGAGTCATGGGTTGAGGTTTTGTTCCAGTTGGATTCTTGCTTAAATGCAAAGCTGAGTCAGTCACTGTCATCAGCAGTTCTGTTCAGATGTCAAACAGCAAGGGGAATAGGGAAGGGAAAAATAGACAGTTTAACTGAGTTTTAATGGCCATGAGGCAAGACAGTAGACCTCTAGCCTCCTCTTCTAGCTTTGACCTTTGGCAGAGCCACCAAGTTTTATTCTGGCTAAGTGACCTTGAAGAATATTATCATCAAAACCATAGTGATTGGGGAGTTCTCTGTGTTATAGTCCAAAATAAATATTTTACAGCTCTGGTTGAAGTACTAAACTACTGAGATGTCTTAAAGAACCCTTGTCTGGTATCCTTCATAGCTCCGTTAACAAGGCAATTAAACAGTTTCAGTATCAGAACTAGGTCAGAAACCACGAGAATTGTGTTTGTGTTGGCATATTGATTGTTGTCTTTTTTTCTTTTATACATGAATACTAGAGGTGGAGAGGTTCCTGAGAATATGGTTTACCAAGATGAGTTTCTCCCACCATTATTTTGTCCTGGAAATAAATAGAATTCAAATATAGAGACTGCCAAACTATACAACTGTAATCTGCAACACTGGCATCCCAGAATAATGCTTAGAATGGGGAGAGGAGCCTCCATCATCTTAAGGACCAAATTGCACACCCTCCAGCTGTCCCAGCTTGGCAGGACAATACCAATTTATGTCCCACTTTTTCAGTTACTTTTTAAATGTCCTGGATTTGTTCACCTCATTCAGCATTCTCCCTTTGTCTTTAGCTTACTTCAGTTGTCACTAATAGCTCAAAGTGCAAAGTATTCAGTTCTCAGGAGGCAGAGGGAAGGGACAGAACCTTACCCTAGCTGATAGGTTCAGGGAAAATGAAATTTTGGCAGTATCTCCTAGCTTGCCCATTCTTCTTTTTTAATTTGACATTTTGACCACTCTATGATGTTGCTTGTTCACATGCAACCTCCAAAGTGCCTGCACTCTCCCTTGTGCAAAATGCACACACTCCTATGCACACACACACATACAGATGCACAGGCTCAGCATCCACCAACAGAAGAAAGGCCAGGGACATGGGCATAACTATGGAACGAGGGGGCAAAATGAGGGCATTGCCACCACAGATGACTTTTGCTTCAGCCAAATTAAATTTTCTTTCATTCTTCAAATTTCTAGCACTGTGAAGAATAAGACTGGAAATCATTCACACCTAGCACTCTATTATTTGCTGTGTCTGCACTCCTTTGATACTTTTGCTGGCCTTCATTTCTTTGGGTGCGCAAACTGTTTTCTAAATGCTCAAGTTACTGCAATGCTAGAAATTTGGGGACTCAAGGCAAATTATATCTAAGGGGGAGAATTCTATGAGGGTAGGGCATCACTTGCCCACTCCACTCCAATAACTGAACTACTGGGGAATATTGCATTTATTCATCTATTATTTATTTAATTTATATCCCATCCTTCTTCTAGCATGGGTTTCAAGGCAGTGTTCAATGTTATAAAACATACAGTGTCTCTGACTGAGTTGTGGTCTTGAGACATATTACTAAAGTCATTCATGAGAAGTATCTCATTCATTTCTCCTTTTTCCCCTCAATGGCTTCGGTGCTTGGAGAGGAACCTCTCCTGAGGCTTCCATAAGTTAGATAATGTGGTTTGGAGAGCCAGATTGAGCCAGATTGGGAAAATATAACTGCGCACATAGGTAAGCTAGGCATGGAAGTGACTCTAGAACATTCAATCAGATATTCTGGCCTTTTTGTTTTTTGCCAAGCTGGACCTTCATTGTTTGATACTGTCATGAATTTTTGTTGTACTGGCAATTTCAGAGAATTTGCAGAATTCCCTTACACATGCCTGGCTGGACTGGCTTGCAGAAAGCATGCTAGCTTCTACAACCCACTCCAGAGTTTAAACAGAGTGGAATGAGTCCATTTCACACTCTCCTAAAACCATTTTTTAAGCAGAGTCAAGAGATTATGCCCACCTCTAATTCAGTTTTAGAGGAAGGAACTGGCAAAACCACCTCTTGGTATCCCTTGCCTAAGAAAATCCTATAACATTAATGGGTTTGCTATAAGTCAACAAACAACTTGAAGGCAGATATGCATGTGATCAGTAAAGTCAGTGATGGGCAGATAGATAAGCAACATTCTGTACTGAGAAAGCAGTTCCCTAACTTGCATACCAGTATTTGTATAAATCAAGCACAGTGGTAAAGTCTTGCTTATGATTTCTTTGATTTCTGTTAGTCAGAGGGAGAACTAAACACACATGCAGAGCACTAGGCAATTATTCACTGACCACTGAATATCTGGTCAATAGTGACAGGCCACAGATATGAGTACTGGATGTATTACACTACAAAGGCCCCTGGCATTCACATTTGTGTCCTAACACTTTCTTAGACAGCTCCATAGTAGCACTTAGGTTTAAAAAGAGAACTACCAAAATAGGATCTCTATTTGAAATGTTCCCTTGCTCATTAGGTCTTAGACACCTGGTCTCAAGAAGAACTTGCTTCCCTAAGTCGCCAGCTTTATCCAACAATGTTGGTGGAATGTACTGTGTAGGCAGCGCCCTGCCCCACCTGGGACAAGAAGAAAGACGACAGATTCCTGTGACAAGAGAATGGGGCCTGCCAGCCAAACAAAGAGAGGCCCCGCTGAGTATCTCATCAAACCAAGACATCTCAGTCCAAGCTCATTTCTCATGCAAGTCATTTAACAGGCGGTTAATCCCTGTCCAATCTCCCCCGCCCGACACAATCCAATTTAATTTAGAGAAAAATCACACAAAGGCTGTAACATCCAGCTTATCCCTTGAAATGCAATCGCTCTGTAGAAAAGAATTAATTTTTAATTCCATCTTAATTACTCAGAGTAATAATCCATTTACACAGACCGGCGTGGTCAACCCCATACATTCCATCGTGCTGGAGGGTCAGAGTCATGTGACTAATGCCCTTGTCAGCTGACCGGCTGAACTAATCAATCAGGGGTGATTATTATGCCAGGAGCCCTGAGAGAATCTGAAGCCATCGATTAGTCCCTTTGGGTTGTGTGGCTGTGTCTTTCCCATTGCTCACATTTAATTAGTAATTATTTTGGCACTAAGCAGCACCACTCAGCTGCCTTTGCTACAATGACCCCAACCTTCGTCTTGTAAATATCTGCCTTCCCCTTTAGCACGGGCCAGGATTAAAACAAAATGTGTGTGTGTGTGTGTGTGTGTGTGTGTGTGTGGTATAATGGTTTGGAGTGTTGAACTGGAACTTCAAAGACCCAGGTTCAAGTTATTAATAAGTTGTGTCCAGCCACTGGGGAACTCTCTCTTAGCATGAAAGGCCATTATGAGGATATCATGTAGGGAAAGAGTGTCATCTACTCTGTCTTGAGCTCACTGGAAGAACAGTGGGATATCAATTTAATTGAACAATGAAAACTGTGATGCCCCTGTATTTCTGTTCAGTTTTGACCTTCAGGTGTTAAACATCACCCATACAGCAAATGCCCCTTAAGTTCCTTGCCCAAGCCCCTTGCTTCTTTGACGCATTACCTGATTCCTCTAGTCTCTGCCTTTGGATAGATTGACTCTCAAACTGACCATATGATGGTCCAGTTGTTTGGTCATTGAAAGTGGACATTCATTATATACACTAAGTTGCTTCTAGTTGCTATAGTTAATGTCAACAGAACCTAATACTCTGGCAAGTGGCCCTTAGTAAAATTATCTGAGGAGGAGACCAGCTTCTAAAAACCATATCTGCATCCTAACTGACCAGCAGTGGTGTTTTGCTATAACCTGCCTCAAGCCACGAGGAGAGGCATGTAAGAAATAAAATTATTATTATCGATAACCCATCAAAATTATTATTATTTATTACATGTACATAACAACACACGCATGTGTCTGGGATTCATCTCTTCCCAAGGACCTAAGATATTAGAGATATTATTATTAATAATAATAATAATAATAATGACAAGGATGAGAGAGTCAGTTAAGCCAGCAGATGGGAACATGTGGGCATCCTCCCTCCCTAGGCTGGCACAGTGGTCTCAGCCTGGGATGTTATGATCTGAATAATATAGACTGATCTCTTGTAGTCATATGTAGACTCCAGTCATCTCTTTCGGCAGGCCTACCCGGACAGTTTTAATGACAAATTTTAAACTTCCATTTTATGTCTGATTTTTGTTTTGTGTATTTTAATATGTATTATGGAAATATGTTTTAATATGTGCATTCTATGATTATGTGTTTTGATTATGTGTTTTAGCAATGTTGTAACCCACCTTGAACCATGTGGAGAGGCGGGTAAGAAATTAAATTAAATTATTATTATTATTATTATTATTATTATTATTATTATTATTATTACACCCGATACACATAAACAATTTGGTGGGAGGGATTTTTGCCCCCAAACTCACAGCACAGCAGTCCTCGTCCTCCCCCAAATTTCTAAGAGCTCCACTTATCTTGAAAATTGGTTGAAGATTGGGAGAAAACAAAACTGGAAGTAATGTGACATCACCTTTGATTGTATCAGGTGTTCTTTGGTTGCCTCAGGCACCGGGAGGAAGATTGTCACCCACTGTCTCCATGGTTGCCCATATCTGGTTTAGATCACAATAATCCACAATCTGTTGGAGAAAATCTCCCGGTAACTACATGCTAGCAGTGGATGCTGTTGAAACGGGTGATGTCATCTTATCTTCTTTCATATACATGCATAATAAACAGATAGAACAGTAGATCCTTTTCAATCTTATTTTTCTTGTTTTCTGTGCTTTTGTGGTCCCATCTGGGTTTTTTTCTCCATGAGATGCTCTGCGTAAAGAATTGACTGCACTGTGACCCCACTTCCTTATGCATGCTGACAGCGGTGGTGAAGAGTGTAAAGCTAAGAGGATGCTTCCTGAATCCACTCCATGTTATTACTTTTATGCATTGTCCTTAGTTTCAAAGATGAGAAGTAGGAGATCTGTGATGGAATTGTCTAACATTTCCTTTTCTTTATAAAAGCAAATTGGAATTAAAGCAAGGGGTTCATTGCTGGGTGAATGGCATTTTAGGCTTTTCCCCACCCTATGTTCCCAGTCTGAATCCTTCTCTAAATCTTTTTTTTTTCCTATTGGTAGCAAAAGGTGGGAGGTGCCATCCTGTTACTGTTTGCACCATAAGTCAACAATTGGGTTGAGTATACAGGTTGCTGTTGGTTTTCATCAGTGAAAGATGTAGCACAATTGAAAGAAGAGATTTAGATCAAGAAGAGGGCCATGCAGCACTTCTCTATGAGCCCTGAGTATGTTTTTGACACTTTATTTTTTATCTACAAATATACAGAAAGCATCCAGCAAAAGCAAATACAGTCTTCCAGCAGGCTGCCCTGCTGACAAATCTACATCAGATACCCAGAGCAACAGTGTGGTTCTTTGTGGTCCTACGAGCTTGCTTCCAGGTCATTGAAATTCTTAATTCCTTCTCTTCTTCTCTTTTTGTTCTGTTCCACACTGTGATCGAGGTGACCACCCCCCCCCCCCCCAGGACTTTGTAAAAGATAGTTCAAAAATCAAGACTTTATGTTCTATATGTCATATATTTATAGTAGAAGGTGATTGAGTCTTTTTACTGGAGTTTACTGTGGATTATCCCTGCACTCTGAGGCAAGAGATAACAACTTCATGAAGTGTAAAATCATGCTGCTAAAACTCCACTTTTATGAATTCTCCCTTATTTCCATGAAATCTATCTATCTGCCTATATGTATTTGTACTCTTTGGGATCCCCGGAAAATATGTATTTTTCCCAGCATGGTTTATATTCCAACTTTATTTTATTTTTCATTTTATTTCATATAATTGTCAAATCATGAAATCAAATAGGAAATATTTTGAACCCAACATGAACCCCAGATCCTATGACCCAGGCTTCCCTTCCCAAAAACAAAAGGATAATCCTCCACCGCTTAACCCAATCAAATTCAGATTGCATGGACAATATAGGGCCTGAGTCGCCGAATTCCTAAAGGTGATTCGCCCCCAAGGCAAACATTGTCATATCTCCTCCAAAAGGAAATCCAGGACACCTCAGGAAGGCGCCCTGCAGAGTTTGTCAATTATGGCCCATCACCACCCCAAGGCATATCTAAAATCTGTATACGTGACAGGAACCCTTGATTGCTGTCATTAATCCCTTTAGAAATCGGTCTAGCAGGAATTAATATGATATTTCCTGCCCTGTCACTTCATTGTTTCAATAACTCCCGCCTTCTCCTTCCTGATTGGCTCGAGTGGGGACAAAAAGCAGCTCCCTATTGGGCCAACAGAGCAAGGCGGGAAACGAAAGCCCGCCTCGTTCAACCTTCTAGCCTATCCGCGATCAGATGGGCGGGGGAGCGGGGCGGGAAATTCAAAGGGCTGTCAGACTGAAATTTTGTATAAATATGGCTGTATTTTGATTATATGGTACCCTAGTAGACTGAATGATCACTACTAGAGTCCTTTTCAGCTGAATCGCTCAATAAAGACTCCTTGGCGGATTTTCCTTCAACTTTGGCGGACCTTCTTCATTTCGGCTTCAGGTTGTATTGCGGCTCATATTTTCCTATTGGCTCCGCCAAGGTCCGTTCTCTCAGGACCGGATCGGGACTCTCCTTAAGGGCCCGATCCCCTAAAGCGCGGTCGACAACATAATTTGGCTTTACCACGAAGGGACTTGCTTGGAAGTTCCAAAAATCAATTTTTAGGCTAAAATTCCAAGCGGCGACCTTGGAATATATTCTGGAACAGGTTGGGGAGAGAAACGGCTGCAAGGAGGGCCCTCCGACCAACAATTTGACCTCATTTCACATCCAAATTTCTCTGGCAGTCCCTTTCTCTCTCTAGATCTGATTCAGGGTACTGAACAAAGGAGCCAGATAGGAGGAAGCAGATTTTTAGCTCCTCGAAGGAAAGGCGCCAACGTGAAACAGGGGACGCCCTGAAAAGGAACCGGTTCCGTTGTTAAGACCCAGGTGGGAGGAGCTCTGGAGGTATTGCACTTCGGATCAGGGCTCGGTAACAAATTCCTGGTGAAACGCGGGAACATCTGGCACCTGAAAGCATGTGAGAGCAGTCTAGCTTGCAGATTGCAGGTTCAAGGATCGTAGGGTAGGGGAACAGTTGTGCTCCCTGGTCACCTGCGGATTCCACGAACGCTAGCCATTCAGCCTTAGTGGAGGGAACTCTTGAAAGGACGAGCTGCATCCTGCCGGTTGGGTGAGTCGTTACTCCATTAACTGTCGGTGTAGGCAGGGGCTGAGCTAAGGATGGGTGTTTGTTCAGCATGTCTAGGGTGTCCCACCCCAGCAGACATCCCCAGGGATTCTCCATTGGGTAAGATCCTGGCCAATTGGGGTGGGTTTGCATCGAAAAACATGGTGCAGGCCAGGTTGGGCTAACTCAGCGCGCAGTCGAAGCACTCTCTGAATCTACTTTAATTGCTATGGCATCATCTATAAAATCCAGTGGCTTGCAGTTTAGGGAGGGATATATAGAACTCCAAGCCTAGAGAGCATCTCTAGTTCCTCACCAAGGCCCAAGATGCTGTAGAAACAGGGGTGTCCAATTTTTTTGCTTCCCTGGGCTACACTGGAAGAAGACAAATTGCCTTGAGCCACACAAAATATGCTAACACTAACAATACCTGATCAGCAAAAAAAAAAAAAATGAAAAAGGTCCGTGCATACTTTGTGTAAACAAAAAAATGTCCTCACGTAATAACCCTAATTACATGCAACCACTTTTAGGTGAGTCTTTTAAAATCATGGAGTGGGTCTACTGGCCAAACTGTTTGCAATTGTAATGCAAATTACATATAGGTACTCTTATATTTGTAGATGTAACATATTTTGCCATCACTGAGATTTTATGTTGGGCTGCATTCATAGGCATCCTGGGCTACATGCGGTCCGCAACCCACAGATTGGACAAGTCTGCTGCAGAATGATGCCATAGCAGTTAAAGTGAAATCAGAGTGCTGTAGTTGTGCAATGTAAAAAGGCCTTTTGATCCTTCTGCCAAATGAAGACATTGTAGTTGGTCCAAGTAAGTGCATTGTCTTTCTGTTCAATTTAGAGTTCTAATGGATCAAAATGATTCCCTATATTCATGCTCTATACTAGGTATGGGCGAATTCCTCGGAACCGTTGTAAATCAGAATAAAATCGGATCTATATCGATTTTCGAACAGGATTCCAACGCACCTTAATGCATTGGAATTAACCCTCAGTTCCAAAGTGTTGAAGCTCATTCATTTAATGGGCTCGTAATTTAGATTGGATATATGAGAAAGCGTTTTTGAAGCAACCCAAACTTGTTTGCAGGGAAGAGCAGACTAGCCTGGGCTTGCCTCCCTACCCAATCGGTGTGGATGTTCATGTAAGGGGAGGGGTTTGGACGTCCTCTTTTAAAAGCGTCTGCTGCATGCCACAAGGCTCATTCTGGCTTGGAAGTTGGAGTGAGGAAGGTGGTTGGTCTTTTGCTGCCTGTGAATGCCTGCCTGGCCTGTTGTTGTTTGTTGCAGTAGGACCTAGAGCACTGGCAGCCATTGGGGGAAAAAAAAGGAATCGACTCTTTAGAGAGAAGGCATTTTTTGGGGTGGGAAAGGGGTTGTTGTTTTTTGTTTTAAAAATCTAAAATAAAGGAGTAAAAGAAGAAGTACAGTAGAGTCTCACTTATCCAACACTCACTTACCCAACATTCTGGATTATCCAACGCATTTTTGTAATCAATATTTTCAATACATCGTGATATTTTGGTACTAAATTCGTAAATACAGTAATTACTACATAGCATTACTGTGTATTGAACTACTTTTTCTGTCAAATTTGTTGTATAATGTGATGTTTTGGTGCTTAATTTGTAAAATCATAACCTAATTTAATGTTTAATAGGCTTTTCCTTAATCTCTCCTTATTATCCAACATATTTGCTTATCCAACGTTCTGCCAGCCCGTTTACGTTGGATAAGCGAGACTCTACTGTATTTATTTTTTGAGACAAAAGTGGGGGTTGGAAGTTTGGGGAGGGGAAAGGGGTTATTTAAAAAATCTTCTAAAATCAAGGAGCAAGAAGAAGCACTTTTTTTTGAGACAAAAGTGGAGGTTGGAAGTTTGGGGAGGGGAAAGGGGTTGTTTTGTTTTAAAAATCTGACGCCTTTGTCCTGCTCAAAGCACTGTGTGTCCCATCATTCCCAAAAACCCTCTCTGCTGTACCCCCTTAGTCTGGGGAGCCCAACGATGTTACACAGCTGAATCCTTCTCTAGGTTCAAGCCCTTTCTGCCTTTTGGGTTTGTTTGTTTGTTTGGCCTCCTCAAAACTGCGTGTCCCATCATTTACAAAAACCCTCTCTGCTGTACTCCCTTAATCTGGGGAGCCCATGATGTTACATAGCTGAATCCTTCTCTGGGTTCAAGCCCTCTCTGCCTGTTGGGTTTGTTTGTTTGTTTTGGTTGAGCCTCCTCAAAGCACTGCATGTCCCATCATTTCCAAAAAGCCTCTCTGCTGGTGGTGTACTGCCCTCTTTTCGTCTGGGGAGAGGCAGCAACATTACATAGCTGATTCCTCTGGGTTCAAGGCCCTCTTTGTTTGTTTGTTTGGCCTCCTCAAAGCATTGCGTGTCCCATTATTTCCAAAAACCCTCTCTGCTGGTGGTGAACTTCCCTCCTTTTGTCTTGGGAGAGGCAGCAAACGTTACATAGCTGAATCCTTTGGGTTCAAGGCCCTCTCTTTGTTTGTTTGTTTGGCCTCCTCAAAGCACTGTATGTCCCATCATTCCAAGGGGGAGGCAGAGAGGATCTTTTAAAAACGTGGATTTAAAAAGCTGCAATAATTCCCTAAAATTCCATGGATAAATGAAACATGAAGTTCATTATGAGTTTCAGCCACAAAAACAAAATTCCTGAAGTAGAACAATGACTTTCAAAGTAAAAACAACCCAATGAAACAGGAAATAACACTTTCAAACCAGGAACAGATTTCCTTATTCTGAGGCTGATGGACATCTGCCGGGAATGGTTTCATGGTGTGCTATGATTTCTGTTCCTAGTTGATAAATGTCTTTTCCTAATTGGTTCTGTCGCAAAAACATGGCAAAACCTTATTACACTGCCAAAACTTTGCGCAAGGGACATAATTCTATAAATAGGACATTATGGTTTCCTGGGTGTCCTTTCCACCAATTTAACAGTTTCTGCCACAAAAACAAAGTTTCTGAAGTATAATAATGACTTTCAAAGTAAAGACAACCCAATAAAACAGGAAATAAGACTTTCAAACCATGAACAGATTTATAATGTAATGACTAAAAATGTTTTTTTTATAAAAGCTATGAAAATTCGCCAAAAACCAGAGGATAAGGGAAACGTGAGCTAACAGTGGTAAATGTGTTCTACCACAGTAGCATGTTTGATCATGATAGCACAAAAATGAGGGTGGGAGAATCCCCTAAAGTCCCCCCCCCCCATGCTGCTTTTTGCTATTGCACATGCGTGTCCACCATTAACAAATTAATTACAAATATTCTGAAGTTTTGGAGAGTTTGGATTTTTTTGCCTCAAAATTTGGAAATGACTTAAGAAACGAAGTGCCAGCAGCCCCTACTTTCGAAGAGAGTTTAGAACCTTTTTTTTCTGGATCGCACAAGTCTACTCTATACCTGTCCCCCTCTCAAGTTCAGAGTTCAATTGTGTCTGTTTCCTTTTCTTTCTCGTCCCTCTTTCTCATCTCCATATCTTCCTACTGTTCTGATTTGTCAAGGACAGTCCTGATTAGTACTCTGTTGCTTCACTTTTTCAGATGCTTTTGAAATATCTGTTTCTCTCTCTACCTCTGCTTTTGCCTTTTGTCCTCAGCTTGCCTCAGTTACTATAAACTGAATTTGAAGTGCAGAAGTATGAATTTGCGTAGAGTCAATTCAGCACTGGAAAGAGAAGAAGACGCATCAGAATCTTGCTCTTTTAAATAGGCTGAAGCCCTACTCTAGCCTCACTTTTCAGATGCATTAACAACTATGGCCAAATCCCAAGGAATAGGTAGCTTGCAATCATGGCCCCATTTATAAAAAGAAAGGGGGAAAGGATGACCCTGCAAATTACAGACCAATCAGCCTCAATACAATCAGCAAACTATATGCAAGACATCTACAATGGAAACTCCAGTACTGACTGGAACAAGAAGACATACTTGCTGAGGAGGAAGCTGGATTTGGGAGAGGCCAATCCACTATAGATTAATGTATGGTACTACAACATCTTATAGAAAATACTTCTCCCATAATGTATTTTCACTCTATGTCATCTTCATAGACTTTAAAGCAGCTTTCAATTCCATCTCCCAAGTTAAACTATGGGAAAAATTGAAGACCTTCTAAACTGACCAACGACTATTCTACGTAATCTGCTTTTTCCATGAAGGGATAATATGTTAACCTCACCAATGTAGTTGGAACTGAGAGAGGTGTCAAGCAAAGTTGCATCCTGGCCCCACTATTATTTAACTTTTACATCAACTCCATGGTGAATCATCTTCACAACACAGACTTCCACCTTACAAGGAAGACATATCTCCATCTTACTCTATGCAGATGATGTAGCACTACTCTCAAGAACACCTATTGGCCTTAAAAGAGCACTGAGAGCACTAACACAATACTGCAACACAGGTCAGCTACAACTTAACTACCAGAAAACAACATGGGAGACAATGCTGAACCCTGTGGCACCCCACAGGACAAAGGCTGTGGGGTTCAAGCAAGTGCCCCCGAGCAACACATTCAGAGAGTGATCCTCCGGGAAGGACTGAAGCCACTTAAGGGCAGTGCCTCCAAGCCCCATTCCCGCAAGGCATCTAGCAGAAAGTTGTTCAATTGAGTGGGGTCCAGTGATGATTTTTTTCAACAGTGGTTTTATCACGGCCTCCTTTAGGCCTGCTGGAATTTATCCTTCTTGTAAGGAGGCATTCACTACCATCTTCATCAACTCTTCCAAACCCCCTCTGGCCTCCTTTATCAGCCAGGATGGGTAGGGGTTCAAATGCATGTGGTTGCTCTCGCCTCTCCAAGGATATTATCCATGTCCTCAGGTTGCACTAATTGAAATAAATCTATTAAAACAGGACAAGCAGATGATCATGCTACATCTTCAGAGACTGCAGTTAAAGTGGTGTCCAGGTCAGAACGGATCAGAGCAAAAACTGAGTAAATGCTTCACAGTGACCTGCCAAATGGCCAGGGATCCCATCTTGCGAGGCAGGATGTAACAAGCCTTTGACTGTTATCATAATTCCCTCACAATGCCCTGGAAAATCCCAGGACACGTAATGGGTTTTTCTCATAAAGTAACAGAAAGGCTTCCCACCTTTATCTGATTTTATCTAAAACTTTATCCTGGGAACATACTATACCACCTATAGTAACCCACTCTGTGAAGTTAGCATTGTAGGTAATTGCACCTTGAACACCTTTTGTCTATCACCAGTACCTTCTTTGTCTAAGCTGGCATTGGACCATCAGGACCCATCAGCCACCCATCAAACCACATTCCACCCAGATGCACCAAGTTTTTTGGAAGGATTCACAAACAGATGGAAGATTTGAAATCCACAAATGACTGTTTATTAAATTTCCCACCTCACCTCTGTTAGGCTCAGAGGCTGAAGTGGACTTGTGCTTTCTCCAATGAGGCTTTGGATCCTAGCTGGCACCCTCCAGGAACAATGAGGGACTGCCACTGCCATTCTAAATTGTTCTGCCTTTCTGTCAAATGTACTATATATGAACCCATGAGTACTAAGTTGCAGTATGTCAGTTCATTGGAGTGGTGACTCCATTGACATCCTCCCTGGCCATTGAGTATAAAGCCTCTGATTTTGCCTTCAGCTCATCTGTGTCTTATCTGGTCCTTTAGAAGCCTGGCACTCTGGGCCCCGAACCTGCAGTTTTAGCAGAGCTGAAATCACATAACACTGGGAACAAGGAAACCTTTTAATGAAGGCTGATCAGTCAGAGCCCATAACACAGCAGGAATCTTTCTCTTGCTGGAAGCACCTTTTCCTAGTGAATACAAAATTACTTGCTATGGCCCTTGTGCCTGCTGTGCGCATCCAGGGGTAGAGCTGATAAGGGCTGGGAGGATTTCACCTTGGGTGGCTAAGGAAGTGACCTTCCTTTCACCTCTCACTTCATTCTGCCATATAGAGCAGCCACCTGAGCTTCATATGCACCCCACATATTAGTTGAATGGATGTTGCTCATACAAAAACAGGCCTTGCTACCTTCCTACCCATCAAGGGGGAAGGAAGGTGGAAAGCAATACAGGAATCCTGAGTGGGACAATAAGAGAAAAGGAAGAATTCCTGATAATCAGATTTTTAATGGCCATTTCCTGGTGCTGTAGTGCTTTCCCAGATTAAAAGCTTCCGAAGTTTCTTGGACCTAGAATTGCTATTGATCCAAAGGCTTTGGACAGATGCCCATGCAGGTGCAGAGAAACTGGTTGACAGCAATTTCCCCATTGGATCAACAATGTCATGAGCTGCTGGCTTCTTAATAGTAGAGGAGGGCTTAACCCAAAGGGAATGGTCCTAAACGTAAATGCTGCATCGCTCGGTGACAGAGCAATTGCTTTGTATAGAAGAAGTCACTGGTTCGATCCCTTGTACCCCATGTAGAACTAGTGAAGAACCCTGCTGAAATCACGCAGAGCGGCTGCCAGAACATGCCAAGTATGTTGCACTAGGGAGACCATTGGAATAAGTCAGTTTCCAGTGTACCATCAGAAATATAGACATGGTTATGAATTTGAAAGTTTCCTTTGGAACAAGGAAGCCTATTTGCTTACTGTTTGTCTTTCTTTCTTTCTTTCTTTCTTTCTTTCTTTCTTTCTTTCTTTCTTTCTTTCTTTCTTTCTTTCTTTCTTTTGTGAGGAGTTGTGCCTGTCAATAGAGCCATAAAAGAATAAACATTTTCTTCAATGAAATATTGATATAAAAGAGGAATATGAGGTTCTTGAAACAACAGGGCATTGCTTCAGGGTCAAGCAATTTTACGCTACATTTTTTTCATTTTAAGGATCTGTATGAGTGTTTACCTGCTACAGTTAGTAAAGATGCACTCTGTGAAATAATCCTTTAAAAGACAATTACAAAACAGTGTTGGAAACAAAAGGAAGTGTGAGTGACCTTTCACCATGTATGTTATGAGCATGCCTAGTTGGCATTTGTGTCAACTACATGCTGCTGTTAGCTTTCTGTTGAGCAGAATTTTCCAGCTTTTTCAAAATATAAAATCCAGAATGAAACATCTCAACTACAACTTAAGGGTAAAGGAAGATAACAAGGAGCACTGGCTGCCCATAAGACAGCCAGAGAGCTATTACATTTCAGAGAAGATTCTGGGCTGGATCCAGATGTTGGCATATTTAATTTAGATTGATTAAGAGTCTACCTGAGTCAAGACGATCTAAAGGCTCATAAATTCTTAACAGGTCTCCTTTAAATATGACTAAATCTGGATCCAACCCATTGTTTTGTACCTTTTATTTTCCCCAAGTGAGCAGTTTTCCCTGGTTTACTTTACTGGAGTGAAAAGAGATGTGGCTGTGCTTTAAGTATTGTTTATTTACAAGTGCAAAAGCTAGGCAGGTTAGAAACAAGTATATGGAGGCAATACTGAGTATAAAATCACCTCAGCATACAATAAAATCCTCAAAAAGCCAACCAGAAACCTTTTTCACAGCTTTTCATGGCTATCTCTAAATTACGGACAAGGCAGATCCTTGCTATTAGAGCTCTGGATCATTTGCCCTGGACTGGCAGGGATCTCTTAATTATCTAACAATAGCAACCCACAAATTTGGATGCTGGAAAAGAACGGAGCTGGGAGAAAAGTGAAATTTTATGTGAAAGGAACAGTGTGTTCGGTTCTTATGCTGCTTACAAATTCCTAGTCTCAGGATGTATTTAGAGACATGCAGCTCTGTAGTCAGAATAAAATGAATAATGGAACTGTAAAGGCACCCTAAGGATCCTTCTTGCCAATAACAAGAATCCACATCTGAAGCACTCCTGATGGTTTATGGCATGTCTGCCCACTTGAACTATTATGTTGCATCTGGCCCTAACCAAATGTTTTTGCAGGTTCCTTGAAAAGCAAAGTTAACCTGCAAAGCCTATTAACTTCTATGCTATAACAGTATGAATGATGTATATGCTTACAATTCCTGTCTTCCCTGACCACTGACCATGCTGCCTGCAGGATGATGAGAGTCAGAGTTCAACAATATTTGGAGGACCACAGACCACTCAGTATCACTGTAAAAGGTTTCACTCCCCTCATGGAAAATAGAAAATAAGAGGAAAGGAAATGGAGTGCCATGAAAGAGGACACATTTGACTGACTGACTGGCACCCTAAACATAAACATCTTATTGTAAGCACGATGTCAAAAAGGAGGAATACCTATGTTAAAACTAACAAAATAAATTCCATCAGGGAGGAAAAAATGGTACTACACTTAGGTAATAAACATGAATTGCAGAAATATAGGATGGGTGAATCTTAGTAGACCACAAGATGAACATGAGCCAACAGTGTGATGCGGCAGCTAAAAAAGCCAATGCAATTCTAGGCTGCATCAATAGGAGTATAGTGTCAATACTGAGGGAAATCTTAGGCCCTTTCTACACTGGCCTATATGCCAGGATCTGATCCCAGATTATCTGCTTTAAACTGGATTATATGAGTCTACACTGTCAGATAATCTGGGATAAGCAAATAATCTGGGCTCAAATCCTGGTATATAGGGGCAGTGTCGAAGGGGTCATAGTCCCACTCTATTCTGCTTTGGTCAGACCTCACCTGGAATAACACTGAGTCCAGTTCTGGGCACCACAATTTTAAGAAAGATATTGACAAGCTAAAACATGTCCAGAGAAGGGTGACCAAAATGATCAAAGGTTCGGAAGCCAAGCCCTATGAAGAGTGGTTTAGGAAGATGAATATGTTTAGCTTGAAGAAAAGAAGGCTGAGAGGGGGCATGATAGCCATGTTTTAATATATATTTTTTAAAAAAACATCACATTGAGAAAGGTGCAAGCTTGTTTTCTGTTGCTCTGGAGACTAGGGCATGGATTAATGAATTCAAGTGCAGGAAAAAAAGATTACATTAGGAAGAAGTTCCTGATGGTAAGAGCAGTTTGGCAGTGGAATATGCTACATTGGAATATGGTGGAGTCTTCTTCTGGGGAGGTTTTTGAGCAGAGGCCGGATGGTTATCTATCAGAGTGGGGGTGATTTTGATTGTGTGATCATGCATGGCAAAATGAAGTTGGATTGGATGGCCCTTGTGGTCTCTTCCAACTCTTTGATTCTAAAACATTCCACCAAATAGCAAGTTGTTTGAGAGCCTAGAGTAGGGAATATTTTTCTCTATGACACAAACAATGATTCCCCATCATTGGGACATTTCAAAAAGGAAGAAGCATTAAAAAATAAAGCAGCAGCAATAGCTAAATATTTCTGGAGACATGTTGCCATGCTGTCTCCCTCATCTCTCTGGGGAGAAGAAAGAAAAAAGACTGAGACCTTTCCATATGGTCAGGAAACTTGAAGAAAGAGGTGTATCCCTAAGAAGAATCACAACACCACAGGAAATATAAAGGGAGAAAGAGGTAGGCGTAGATGATAAGGTGGAAGGGCTTTCTCTACAAGCTATCTCAGCTACCTGCCTATCTCCTTATTGAGGACTATAATCTTGTGCAGAATATTGTTGATTTCCAATGCTCATATCATCTTATGGATTCTAAACAAAAGAGTTCTGGCTATTGATTGCCATAATACTGGCATAAAGGGAGTAAAAAAACCAATTTAGTCTCTGGTTAGGATTCTTCAAGAAGCCCCCAATTAATGTTTATTGCAGCAATGAGTTCCAAGAAATATGGGGATGAATAAATTATTTTCAACTGTTGATAGCTGGAACAGATCCTCTCTGGTGGCAGTTGTTTAGACTCATTCTCCCTGGATTGGAGTGGGGAGTAAGGCATGTTTAGGTAAGGATTGGGGATAGGATAGGGCAGATAAGACAATCCCCTTTTCTTTTGGGGTCCTTGGGGCCCTGTCCCTGGTGGTCCAGCATAGCTAAGCTCTAATTAATGCAGAGAAGGTTCAGGCAGAAGGGCCTCTGCCTTGAAGGATCAACTTAAGTTGAAATTGAAGCTGAAAATTTCAGTTTTCTAATGACCACGAATATGGAGGACCGCCTGGTGAGTTCTGGTAACCGCTAATCAGAAATCAGGACCTCACCAGTTCAAAGGCAAATGACAGAAACTTTATTCAATCTCCAGAAGGGATGCTGTGTACCACAATGAATGCTAAAATGTACAAGCATAAAGCATATGGGAGATGCAGTCACTTTTATACAAAAGAAATGCCATGCATTAACATTGCAAGGATTGAAATTCCCTCCCCTCTCCCTGATTGGCTAGCACTAAAAAGCCGGCCGGCATTTTCCAGGCCCCTGACTGGTTGAGGGGCGGGCCTATGCGTCACATGCACTAATTGGCCTGGGTGGTGATGATGCAACTGGGGATCCCTCCCTGCCAGGTGGGAAATCCCTGGGGCCTCCAATCAGCAGGCTGAGGCATTTCCTGGGGTGGAAAGGCTCTCAAGATGTTGCACCGACCTCTGCGTGTTTGAGAATGGCATTTGTGAAACAATGAATGTCCGGGTGGGTAAACGATGAGATTAGGCAGATATCAAGTCCAGGATATAGGAGGAAACTGGGTGGTGAGTCCCCAGGTCCATTCCTATGTTGGGAACATAATGATTAAGTTCAGAAAATGCCCATTGGAAATGGTGGCGTCATTAGCGTCATCATGATCCTTGCCTAGGTCTTTGTCCGGCTGGCGACCCATGTCCCCCAAAGGGGGAGTTCTAGATGGCAATTCAGTGGTTCTCAGTAGGGTGCCAAGAAGGATACTGTCGGAGTGATCATTGTCTTCTGAGCCCTTACTGTCAAGCTCTTCTGGGTACATAGTAGGAGATACACTGTTTCAAGTATGCTGGTCCAAAACCATAAAGAGTTTTATAGGTTAAAACCAGCACTTTGAATTGTGCCCGGAAACAAATTGGCAGCCAGTGGAGCTTTCTCAGGAAAGGGGTAGTATGTTCCCTTAGCCCAGCTCCAATTAGAATCCTGGCTGCTGTCCTTTGGACAAATTGAAGTTTTCAAACACTTTTCAAAGGCAGACCCATGTAGAGCGGGTTGCAGTAATCCAAAGGGGATGTAACCAATGCATCTACTACCATGGTCAAGTCTGACTTTTCCAGTAGCATTTGTAGCTGGCGTAGCAGTTTTAACTGAGCAAAGGCAGTCCTGGTTACTGCCACCATCTGGACTTCCAGATTTAGGGCAGAGTCCAGGGCTATCCCTAAGCTACAAACCTGTGATTTCAGGGGGAGTGCTACCCCATCCAGCACAGATGGTGTCACTATTCCCAGTTCTATCATACAGGAGACCAGGAGTACCTCCCTCTTGTCTGGATTAAGTTTCAACTTGTTAACCCTCATCCAATCTATGACAGCCGATAGACACCGGTTTAGGTCCTCAACAGCTTCCTGTTGAAAAGGAGTGATAGAGCTGAGTGTCATCCGCATATATATGACACCAAACCCCAAAACTCCAAATGACCTCTCCCAGTGGTTTCAGGTAGATTTTGAAGAGCATGGGGAATAAAATCGAGCCCTGTGGTAACCCCTAGGACACAGACCACGAATTTTGTCAGCATCCTCAGATGTCACAAGTTGAAAGATATCCAATGAAAAAGGACTAGGTGGGTCATTGGCTACATCCACTGGAGCTGGGTAAATTGTGTTGTCTAAATCAATGTAAATCTGACTGATCTCATTAGCAAAATAGAGGTCAAAGCCTCACAGTGGGCAGTTGTGTGGAATCAATGTTCATTTGAGTCATGATGTAAAAGACCTTTGACTACATGAAAAAGCTCAGATGGTCTATTACTGGCTGACCCTATACAATCTGAGATTTCTTTGCTATCTTAATTGCTGTCTCATACCCTTTATGATGTTTCATTGCTAATTTTAGTTGGATTTCCACTTAATTTTCCTCCACACATGCCCTTCCACCAAACAAAACATGAGGTCAAGAGTGTGTCCAGCATGATGTGTGGCTATATACCTGTTGGGACAGACATATGGTTGCCATGGTAGCCATGAAATCCTGAGGCACTCCAGTTAAGGTCCCCTTGGCACGAATGTTGAAGTCTCCCAAGGATGATGGCCCAAGGAGACTCCAACACCAGGTTTGAGACCACCCTGGTCAGCTCAGGAAGGGCAGCGAGGTGGCCGGTATACCAAGGTCAGGAGTGAGAAATTGTACAGCTCAGAATAGTAAATTGAGAGATTGGGGACTACTACGGGGTGAAGAAAGAGATACCACATAGCAGGGATGAAGGAAAAAGTCATAGGATTCAATTTGGGGTATGTTTGTGTGTAGAAATCTCCCAAACTGAGTCCTGTGGAGACTATATTTGACTGTCATACTCATCTGCAGAATTATTTCCTTTTCAGTATGTTGCAATCCAGTTTACAGCTCAGTCACACATACACACGCACAAATGTGTGCACATAAAGGAAAAATGAGCACAAAATACATGCAGATTTTTTAAACTGTTTCTTTGCCACTGTTGCAAAATGATGTAAATGCTGCACAACAAACATGCAAGCAAGGAAATGAAAAAGTTATCAAAATCTTTATCTTCAACAAAGATATGCATGGGATAAACACATAGAAGCTGACATAGGTACCGCTAGGGGTGCGCACTCATAATCTTTTGAATAGTGCATTTGTATGCTAGATTTAATAAAGAGTGGGTAGACAGAGCAAGAGAACGGGAAATGATCAAAACGATCAAACAAATGATTAAAACAGTTAGGAATTCTGAGCAGAAATGTTTAAAGGCCTAGAGTTCCATAAAGAAGAATCACCTGAAAACTGACCTTGGTTTGGAAAAGGACAACAGACTGGAAAAATAGAAAACTTCATCATCAGCTGTCCAAATCCCAGCCCTAGCATTGGAGAAGGGATATTTTTAATGAATGTTTCCAAATTTCTAATTTGTTCCTGGGTTCCATGGTCTCAAAACCTTATTTTAAATGTTATTTGTAACTTTCAGCTTCTGAATGCATGCCTCTTTAAACTCAGATACCCCACCAAAAAAACTTTCTTAGTAGCTGTTTGATCCCATTTTCTTGACTATGAAAAGATTTCACTGAACTTGTTGCGTGTGTATGAAATTGCACATTGCTTTGATCCTCTTATTTGTGTTGAAATGAAATGTAGTAAAGAGCCCCTGTAGTGCAACGGGTTACACTGCTAAGCTGCTGAACTTGCTGAGCAAAAGGTTGGGGTTCAAATCCAGAGAGCAGGGTGAGGTCCTCCTGTTAGCCGTGGCTTCTGTCAACCTAGCAGTTTGAAAACATGCAAATGTGAGTAGATCCATAGGTACCACTCTGGCAGGAAGGTAACGGTGCTCCATGCAGACATGCTGGCCACATGACCTTGGAGGTATCTAGGGACAACGCCGGCTCTTCGGCTTAGAAATGGAGATGAGCACCAACCCCCAGAGTTGAACACGACTAGACTTAATGTCAGGGGGAAACCTTTACTTAAAGATATTCTCCAGTTCTTCATTTACATCATTTGCTCATGTTGAGAGTTTGGATTGTGTATATATTACACTTTTAAAAAGGATTCTGAAAAAAGACAGATTTTTAAAAATGTGATTTATTCTAAATTACTTTAAATTACATCAATACGGTGAATGCAAACTATACTGGGTGGCACCATCAAAGTGGGCAACAGCAAAATGACTGTGTATAAACATGTTGCACAATGTTTCAGCCAAATGTTCTTTATAAGTGTGCACTCTTGTTTTTGTTGCTGCTGGGGTTTTTTTAGAGTCATTAATTTTGTCAAATTTTCTAATATTTTAGCTACAATATTGAAGCATAGTATAAGGTTCATGAAGGTAACACTATGAATTAGCATACTGGGTGACACCAACTCTAGTGATGCCACTGATTACATGTTTTTCTCTTAAGATTGGGTCTTGAGGACATGTCACCTGGATTTTGTGTAGTCACAAACCCACAATTAGTTCTGTTATATACTACCTTTTAAAGATGTGAACCCCAAAGGGCTGAGTGTTTCCAGTAAAGATGTCTTGAAGGAACTGAAGGAAATAGTCTGTGTTCAAGGCACAAACTAGGAAGAATCATTAGGGCATGCATAATCTCTGAGAACAGGCCTTTTTCAATTATTTTTTTCTTTTAATTTAGACATCATTCTCTGTCCTAAGTTGTTTTAATCAATATAGTTACCTTCCAACATTTCACTGATGAAAACAAAGGAATATGTGGCCAAGCAACATCAAGATGTGGTTAAGATGACAAAAATAATTAATGAGGAGGAACATAGAAGCAGGATGAAAATTTGCTATTGTTTGCTATTGCCTGAGTAAATTGGGAAGAGCTAGATCTCCTCCCTCCCCCGCCCAGTGGAACACAATATACTTTTTTGCTCTGAACTCAGTTTGCAGCAATGGAAGTAGGCTGAGAACAAAGGAGGAAAATAAGAGAAAGTGAGAGAATCAGGGACATTTTAAAAGCATCAGGATAGGTAAAGGTAAAGGTTTCCCCTGACATTAAGTTTAGTTGTTTCTGACTCTGTTGGTTGGTGCTCATTCTAAACCAAAGAGCCAGTGTTGTCCGTAGATACCTCCTAGGTTATGTGGTTGGCATGACTGCATGGAGGACCGTTATCTTCCCACCAGAGTGGTACCTATTGATCTACTCACATTTGCATATTTTCAAACTGCTAGGTTGGCAGAAGCTGGAGCTAACATCAGGCGCTCACCCTGCCCCCCAGATTCGAACCGCTGACCTTTCGGTTGGCAAGTTCAAGCGGTTAAACCCCCGGCACCACCAAGGACTCCTTAATCGGGATAGTCCCTTCCAAATTAGGACAGTAGAAAGGTATGGTTACCTGATGACATGTATGTGTACCACTCTTTACCATGCACAAGAACTTCTTCCTCCTAGAAATCCAGGTGAAACCTAGTTCCTTCACCACTAGCAGAAACGAATCCATTCAGTCTTCAGTCTCCACATTGAGATTATGGGTGGTTCTGGGTGATGTGTATTATGCAATCATTCTGCTCGGCCTCAGGATTTTACTAGGGGTCCAGATACTGATATCTGCCATGTGCAAAACTTCCATATTTACCTAGCACTTGTATGCTTTTTTTTTAACACCAGATGAAATCCATTAAAGAGAGGAAGATAGTAGAAGTGTACAATATCTTTTGGCTGATAGCACTATGAGTCTTCCATTTGGAAACAACCAGAGAATAATGCACTCTATGGATACAATGCATGCAGTTTGCTCAGTCTTTTCCCTTGCCTCCAGCATCATGTTGAAGATTTCTGACGTTTTGATCCTGTTTGTGGGTTTTGGTTAACTGTGAATTTTGGAGTTGCAGTCAAAAATGTGGCCATTTGTACAATCAATATCCCTTATTGCCAGTTCAGTTTCCATTAAGCTAAAACGCTGCTCAATGCCACACTAGCTCATTTTCCACGGATGAAGAAAAGCCCTGGAGAAGATATAAGACCTTTGTTCTTGGTAATATTCTAATCTGTATAGCAGAGCCTGTAAAGTTGCTTTTAAGGAGAATGAATATAATGATTTGCTGAAGCCATCCAAATCCTCTCAGTGGTAGGATGATGCTGTGAGAGCGAGAGCATCCTCCTACCGCTGCTCAGTTATGGATGGATTCAGCATGTCATTGTATTCATTCTTCTTAAAAGTAATTTTCCAAGCTCTGCTTCATAGTTCTTTGTATGCTTGTCCTATTGTTTAGCCTTCAATGTCTACACTAGGGCAGAATATTAGTGAGATGAACACATTTGTTTCCTTATTCTCTTGACTCTCATGTCATGTTTTCACTAAATAAACCTTTCTCTCATATTAGATTATCCACTTGGCCCCTGGGAGATTCACTAACTCTGTCCTAAAGCCACATAACACATGAACTCTGGTTTCCTGTTACTTTGCTCAGTAATAGAGTTTGCACGGTGGATGGTGAGAAATAAAACATTAAATGAGGATGGGTATGGTAGCAGTGGGAATTTTGCAGCACCCTCCCAATATGTTATTGGAATTCCCATTATCTCTAGTCATTGGCTATGTTGCCTGGGGTTCCTAGAAATTAATAGCTTAACATCAGGGGGCTGCATAACTGCTACATGATATTGAAAAAACCTACATCATTTCACTCTGTTAATTTGTTTACATGGATCAGAAGGGCAGCTGCCAGGAGTTGAAGGGCCACATGCACCCTACCAAGCCCTCTGGCTGCATTTCCCTCCTTTTTTCCTTATTGATTGTGGTTTTTGAGTGGATGAATTTTAAAAGCAAAAAATCCCCCCAAAAAACAAATACATACCCTTAATTAATTTATTGGGGGAAGGCTGGAGCCACTCAAAAACAGTCCTGATTGATTGTATGTGGTTGTGGCCACAATTTCTGCACCCCTAATATAAGTAACATCCCACTTTTCCAGCTTAAGGATGCTTAGAAATGGTTTAGAGCAGGCCTGCACAACATATGGCCTGTGAGCCACATGCGTTCCATTGGTGCAGTCCACCAAGCTCTGGCCCAGCAACCCCACCTACTGCTACTGCCTGCCACTGTTTACATGCCCTGCAAACATCTTCCCTCACCTGCCACCATTTACATGCCCCGTCACACCTGCCTGCCTCCTCCAGCTGCCATTTGCATGCCCCGCCGCTGCTCCTGCCCCTGCCATTAACAAGTCCTGCTGCAGTCCCTGCCTGCTACCACTTGCCACTGTTTGCACGCCCTGCCTGCCACCATTTGCATGTCCTCCTGCCACTGTGGCATGGCACGGCACAGCAAGAATGTACAACGGAGGAGAGGAGAAAGAAAGAAAGAAAGAAAGAAAGAAAGAAAGAAAGAAAGAAAGAAAGAAAGAAAGAAAGAAAAGAAGATAGGTGGGAGAGGGAAGGAATTCAGAATTCAGAAAGCATGATGTAGTGATTTGAACCTCAGACTATGGCTCTGAATCTATGCTCAAGGCAAAGACAAAATCTCTTTAAATAAGTTGCTCTAGGGTCACCCTGAGTCTGAAATGATGTGAAGGTACAAAACAACAACAATCTTAATTAATTGTTAATTGTACCTTACTTTGAAACTGAGCCTATCTAATTTTGGCCCCTTATTACTGGCAAGTTGTACAGGCCTGGCTTGGAGTTTAGTTCAACAAGAATATTGTTGTAGCAGAAAATTATTTTTTACACAGATTTACTCATCTATACCAAGTGAAGTGCCAGTGTATAAAAACTCCTGTCTCCTTGATTAAAAGTCACCCTTAGCCCAGATGAGAGGTCAAATCTAAGACTCTAAACATTTCCATATCATATTTTCTGCCTTCTGGATGATTTCACTACAAGAAGAAAGAAGTCTAAACTTAGCAAGGCCAGAAGGAAGAGATGCACAATAACCTTTCTCTAGAACACATTGGAAAACATTGGGCCATCCAGTTGATTTTGGCCTACACTTCCCAAAAAAACGCATACTAGAGATTTATAGGAATTGTAGGTCCAAATATATGTAGGATCAAGCCTTCCCTACTCCTATTTTAAAATGTAAGGTTCTTTACTCACTCTGAGATGCAGAAGGGGTTCCATCTCATGTCTCCCTAGCTTGGCACTGAGTCATCCAAAGCCAGGCCACAAGAAGTCTGGTAAGGTCCACTCTCCTGGCAAGAGTGGTGACATTTTGTGTGGCTCAGGTACAGTACTACTGAAACTGACCTTCTCATGCCACCTTGAGGAAACCAGCCTCTCTTCCTGTGGTCCTTGCAAAATCCATCAATTTCGGCCTAGGCTGAGCAGCAATTGGGAGATGTGGTGGAGGGGGAAGTGTTGTTCCTGGCTCTGCATGAAAACTCTCTACAGGCACTACAGCCAGCATCCACTGCAGCTCTTCAGCAAGAGGGAGAGCCAGGGAAATTGAAAGTGATTGCCCCAATCTGTATTAATTAGAGTCTATTAACTCATCAGAGCGCACAGAGGCGGCTGCACGGACTGCTTCCCCCATGAAGGGAGCTGCCATTACCATCGCTTGGCAGAAGGGGTGCAGGGCTGGCGAGGGCGAGAAGCAGGAAAGGACGAGAAGAGACCTCCCGGTAACCACTTGGTTGGGACAAGGCCTTGCCCTCTGATATCAGTGTCCTGCAGGCCACAAGGGATCCATGCTGGCCAGACAGGGTCAGCCTGGCACTGTCTCTATAACACTCTTTTTTTGCCTCCTAATATTTTGCTTGGTAGGAGAAATGAAGGATGAAGACAAGGAATGGAGTGCATCTGCAGTAAAATGACTGCCAGTAAGAATGACATGGAGAGTATCACCTGAACTTGGAAGAGTTACATTTCTCTCTTGTGAATTCCCTGAATTCTTCCAGCCCCAAAGGGAGCATTTAAGGAGTAATAACTGAAAAGGGTAACATTTCCAGGCTGCTGGGGATTACCTTGATATATTTTGGTCCTGCTTGATCATTGAAATGCTCCGGCTCTGACTTAGGGTGCTTCCAGACAGCACCAAAACCCATGCCAAAGTGGGTTTAAGTAACCCACTTTGGCGCAGGTTCCTGTCCCCACTCCCATAACCAAACCCCGATTTAGCTCCAAAAACTTACTGAAATGTCCCTGGACACCATAACATCTCTCCTCGCGTCCTCCTGGTGCCTGAAAATGATGCCTGAGGAGACGAGAGGGGCAGGCAGGAAAATCCATCCTTTCCTACCCTCCTGTCTTATCACACGTCACTTTCTCACACCAGGAGGATGCAAGGAGAGAAGTTATAGTGGCCAGACACAGTTTTAGTAAGTTTTTGGGGTAAATGGGAGGCTGGAGGGGAGGGTTGCCCTCCCACACCTTTGGACTCCAGGAGCCCAAAAGCTGCAGAGTGGCAGTGGAGACTCATCCCCGAGGCGTCCCAAGAGAGAGCCCCCACAGAGCCAATACCCCATTAAACTCAGCCCTTTTAGGAAGGCCCAGATCTAATGGGGTATCTAATGGAGAGGAAGAAGAGTGGAAATGACATGAGGGGAAAAATCTTGTCCTTCCCAGGAAATTTGAACAAAAGTAAACTGCTCCACCCTCTCTTTCTCATGAATAACTTTTGCCATTTTGACAACACTCTGCTGTTGCTTACTCATATATAGACCCATTTTCATTATTCATGGGGATGCAATAGCAGGGATTGGAAGCCTGTGACACTCTAGGAGTAGTTAGACCACAATAGTCATAATTCCTGACTATTGGCCATTTTAGGGAAGCTGGACTAGCACAGCTTACATCTCCTGGACTGAGGTGTAATTGAAAGCCCTTTCCCAGTACACCAAGTACCAGGATTCTGCTTTAACTGCCATGTTTCATCCTAGGGAATAGGCACATTGGGCCATTCTTTGAAGTTTTGTGAGGCACTAGAGGAATTCTCTGGTTGGGAATTCAAACTACCCTTCCATGACCTGCATTCCATAGGATGGAAACGGGGCTGTTAAATTGGACATATAGTGCTATAATGGTGTGGCTCGAAAGGGCTGGAAGGCAGCAGAAAAGCAAAGTTTGCGGCTGAATGTAAAAAAAATACATTCATTGTTATGACAACAATGCATGTTTGTGATTTGTGTACATTGTGGTGGGAAACTTATTAAAGTCTTTCATTGGAAAAATCTTCCCTCTGTCTTCTGTAGCCATGCTGGCCACTTTCTTCCAGTGGAGAGCTTCTTGGAAAGGAAAGCGATCACTGGGGGTGGGGGCGATGGCTGCCAATTGCTATGGGGACTGGAAAGAGGATGGTTCCTTGATCAAACAATATATAGCAGCCTTGGGATGGTGGACTTAGGATTTCTTTGGGGCGAATTCATTGTGTGGGATCAGTATGCTTCCTGAGTGAATCTGCATTCTAATCTTTTCTTCTGAGTCAAGGGCTTGACTGAAGAGGAAATTCTGGTATTTTTAACCCATCAGGTGGTGGTAGAAACAAATGGATAAGCTTACAGTGCCGCTCGGTGGGGGTTGTTTTCCTGCTTCTGAAGCCAAATGAGGAAACTGGAGGTCATTTACCTGAATCTACTTTTCGGGGTTCCAGTTTTGGATATATGGGATAGTGGTAGTCCCCTTAAAGGTAATGGCCATAATGGCAACAATGTGAGCATGTGCATTTCACCTTCTTGATTTCACACTGCACTATCAGCACTGAGACCCACTTGGCTTCCTCCATCTAGCTCATTGCTGGAGTGCCATCACCGCACCGTATCTTTTTAATTTTTGTCCCTTGAGCAGAGCTCAGAGTAAAAAGTTGTTGGCTTGCTCAAGATAGGAAGGATGAGACAGGACATTAGGTTATCCTGAAAGCAACCTGACTTGGCATAAAGAATTTCTCACCAGAAGGAGGCATGAAACTGGTCTAACTGCATTTGGGATGGAAGCCTTTAGAGTTACCAAGGTAACAAGGACAGAGTCAACCAGAGACAAGGAAACCTATGAAATATCACCTGCTTCCTTGAGTGGGTTTTCTCTACCCCTCTGTTTATATGAGGGGGGAAAAGAGAGAGAAAGAGCACAGTTTACCCCTGTGAATTCTGCGGCTCTCTAAGGTTTAAGGAAGAAGAAAAAGCGGAGGTTAAAAAAAACCCCAAAAGCAGAAGTGAAGCATTTTTAATTAAAATTGCCTCTATAGGTCTGAGTTCATACTTCCACATGAAGGTCTCTGTTTGAATGCTCAGAAATGTTTTTGCAAATGTTTTATCATAGTTTTAGCTTCTGGCATTTGAGCCAGAACCAGCTATGGCAGGACCCTCTGGTGAATGGTAGGCAGGGTGGTCAACAGAAGGCAAAGTGTAAGAACTTTATTACACTACCCTGTTGTCTCATCACAATTGCATTCTTAAAGCAAACAGAGCAGTACCGTTAATATAATGATCACTTTCATACGTTATATAATAATAATAATAATAATAATAATAATAATTATTATTATTATTATTATTATTATTATTTTATCCTGCTTTTCTCCCTCACTGGACCCAAAGCAGCTTACAATATATTAAAATAATGTAAACTACAATCCAAATACATCAGTAATAAGTATAAAACAACATAAAATAAACAATTTAAAACAACAATCATATATATAGCTGGTTCTGGCTCAAATGTCAGAAGCTAAAACTTTGATTCACATTGTGAATGTTGCCACAGTAGTGTAATGGTGGCACTTTCTTGATACAAATTCCCATGATCAGTCTGCTCCATAGCCATGCTTCCTAATTGTGTTTGTTCTGTTTTTTTCTGTTTTCTCTCACCCCCTTCCCCTTTGCAGTTGTGGCAGTTTAGTGAAACCTTATTCCAAATTGTGATATCAGGATTACAGTGGAAGGACTTCATATCACAAAGAAGAATGACAGAAGAATAGAAACATTGGATTCATTGATGAGTTTTTCTCATAAATGAAAAGAGATAATCCAGTCATGATTCAAGCATAATGTGAGTACAGGAAACATCATGTATGATAAGTTCCATTTAGATGTGTTTTGATCTACTGTAATTGCACTATCAGGCTCATGTGATAAAGTCTTAGGTCAACTAATTGTGGCTTTGTCCCTTGTCCACAGCACAACCCCTTAGTAATATCTATCTAAACAATATACACCCTTATGTTGGTTTAGTAGGCCTCCAATCTTTCTTCTGATAGGGAAGGTGTCATCTTTGGCACTTTTTCTTGTCTTCCGGTTAAGCTACCATTACCTCCTGCTGAATTCTGCAAGGACAAAGACTGAGGGTCATCCTTCCACAATATTAAATTATAATGGTATGGTTGCACTTTAATAGCCATAGCAATATCCAATGGGATCCTAGGTTTTATAATTTGATGAGGTTCTAGAATTCTGTGGCTAAGAATTTTAAGCACCTCCCTGAACTGCAATTCACAGGATTCCATAGGATGTTTCTATGACAGTTAAAGTTCAATTATAGTGCTATGTTTGTGTAGTGTAAAAATGTTCTGAAAGATTGGCAAAGGAAGGAGGTAAAAGCTAATGCCTCCCTATGGATTGGTTATAAGTAAAGAGGCAGGCAAGAACAGACTGAGTGGTGACAAGGAATGGCATGAAACTAGGGTGGAAGACTGCGGCAAAGGAAATACCCACTTTCCCCCAACAAATCACCCTTCAGGATCAAATTCCTTTTAAGGGGTGCTTTAAAACTCAAGCTGCCTGAACCAGAAAACTGAGTTTTAGTCCTCAAAACTAAGGATTTTATGAAAAATTAGAACATTTGCAAGTTTACCAGATTGCATTAAGCATTTGCAAATGAGAGGAATGAGTGGAATTCTTCCATCCTTGCCATGTTTTATTTCCACACTAAGCAAAGAGGTGTAGGCAAGACTATATTACCAGTACGCCTCCTCCCATCCTCATCCCTGCAGGGGGCTTTTGGCCAGCTTTCTACTAAACTGGGTGTGTGTTTTTCCTGGCATTGAATTGCCAGCACAGAAGCCAGAGCTGGAGACCATCCTGAACAGGGAGAAGATAGAATAATAACAGAGGGGGGAACAGATGGAGCGTTTGAGCGCTGGCCGTTTTGGCAAAGGAGAGATATACCACTGTGCTTTGCCCTAAGATAGCTCCACTTGGAAATGTGTGTAGATGCATTTCTGGGTGGGGGATAGATATGGATGACCTGGTTGTCTGATGTTTGCATGCCCAATGTGCACTTTGGGCATGTGTGTGCAATGCTTTGGTTGCTGTATCTACATGCAGAGCTTGCTTCTGTTTGTCCTGTTATCTGATGTGTATGCGCTCATGGGGAAAGCACCTAATCCATTGCTGTGTTCTTCAGCACCCCCTTGTGGGGAAAGGAAGCATTGGGCTCCCACTTGCCCTCTGCAAGGCTTCTAGGGCTGGTGGTTGTACGGCTTCGGTTTTTGATGTACAACACCTTGGGGTTGACCCAGACGAAGTGACACATTTGCCATGTTGTGCATATATTCTATAAGCAACCAGGGCAGGCCAAGCTGCTCTTGTTTGTACAGCCACCTGTTAGTTCTGCACAGGAGCTAGGCTGCTGAACAGCTGCATCCTTCCCTCCCCACCTTCCCTCCATTCATGCGCCTTTGATGGTGCTTTTTCAAAGACCAGGCTCAGCTGCGCTCAGCAGGACCAAGCCCAGAGGCCAGCTGCCTCCCCCTGCGCACCTTCTGTGCTCCAAGATAGTGATGGTCTCTGTCTTCATGCTCCAGCCTCCCCTTTCCTCACGTGTTCTAATAGAGCATGCGATGCAGAAAATGAGGCGGGGGGTAGAAGGGACAGAATGACAAATGTGGAAGGAAGATAGTGCCACCCAAGAAGCAGCAGTGGCAAAGAAGAATATACATGCAAAAGGTGAGGGCTCAGACTTGCATTTGGTTCGGGGAACATCAAAAGAGGAGCCTTGGACAAAGGAAAGAGAAAGGTATTAATGCATTACCATATTTAGGTGAATCAGAAGGGTGCAAACTGCTCATGCTTCTTTTGAGCAGAGCTTGACTACTACTCATAGGTTCTGGAAAGTGATACCTTTTAAAAAGGAACTTCTGAAGCTCTGCTGAAATTTTACATGCATAGTTGTGCCATTCTGGGTGATCTAATGAAGGCGGTTTTCACAGTGTGACCTGTGGAGCCTCCGGTGGCCTAGGGGATAAAAGCCTTGTAACTTGAAGGTTGGGTTGCTGACCTGAAGGCTGCCAGGTTTGAATCCCACCCAGGGAGAGCGCGGATGAGCTCCCTCTATCAGCTCCAGCTCCATGCGGGGACATGAGAGAAGCCTCCCACAAGGATGGTAAAACATCAAAACATCCGGGCGTCCCCTGGGCAACATCCTTGCAGACGACCAATTCTCTCACTCCAGAAGTGACTCAAGTTGCTCCTGACATGAAAAAAAAAAACCCAGTGTGATCTCTGCCCAATCTTTAAGATGAACTAGTGATGAGTGGTTATCTGCAATTGTTTAAAGTGGCTGCAGACTGATGTGCCCTTGTCATCACCAAGGTGCTGAACAAAGAGTGTGCCCACAGAATGGGAACAATGACTGACAGAATAGCATGCTTGGCTATATCCCTAGTCAGGAACTGAGAAATGAGCCAGCATGCAATGCTGCAAGGACAGAAAAGCTGAAGGCTGTCAATACTGCAAGCTGTTTGTGGAGATTTTGTTTATATTGTCTTTTATCACATACAGTGACTTCATCAGATTACACTGGGAAGTGTTCAGAAGTGTTCAAAAGAAGACAGTTCAGTCTAACCCCATTCCATAATAAGAAGGAGTTTTTTCCCTACCTTGGGATCACACTGTTTAGTGCACTCAGTTGTCTTGCGTACTTTTCAATGAAGAGGTTTCCACACTGCAGACATTTGGCCCCGCCCACCATCCCTCTGGTGCTTTTTGGTATTTCTAATCCCACAATTCCCAAAAGCAGAGAGGAAGGGAGAGGGAGAGAAAAGGGGTGGGAGAAAGGGAATCTTATTTGGAAGGGCAGAAGCAGAGGCTCAGCTGGTGTTTTGGACTACAACTCCCACAATTCCCAACAGCAGAGAGGGAGAGGGAGAGAGGGGGGGTGGGAGGGACGGGATCCCATTTGGAATGGCAATAGCACTGGCCTTCCCAACAGAGGACACAGACAAATCGTGGAAGGAAGGGAAAAGATACCCTAAAAGGCTATTTTATTTTTTTGCTAAGTAGAAGTGTTATGAGGTACAGTAGAGTCTCACTTATCCAAGCTAAACAGGCCGGCAGAAGCTTGGATAAGCAAATATCTTGGATAATAAGGAGGGATTAAGGAAAAGCCTATTAAACATCAAATTAGGTTATGATTTTACAAATTAAGCACCAAAATATCATGTTATACAACAAATTTGACAGAAAAAGTAGTTCAATACGCGGTAATGTTATGTTGTAATTACTGTATTTACGAATTTAGCACCAAAATATCATGATATATTGAAAACATTGACTACAAAAATGGCTTGGATAATCCAGAAGCTTGGATAAGCGAGGCTTGGATAAGTGAGACTCTACTGTAGCTTTAGCTTACAACCAAACCTTTCTGCTTGGGGAGCAAAAGAAAATGCCAGAAATTGCCCAAAAATGTTTATTTTGACTCCTCCCCCAATTTCTCCTCTCACAAATTGGGTGATTCTAACCTGAGAGCAATGAGGGCTACTTCATTAGAAATTTGGCAAAACATCTGGAGTTTTGAGAAAAATCCATTTCCTCACCTCTTCCTGATATGTTGGAGAAAAATGCTGCCCTCCGTTTGAAAATGCTCAAAAACTGCACTTTAACCAAAACGAATGTAGTGGACCCACAGAATACCAGATGTTAAGCGTAGAACTCAGTGGAATTTAAGTTATGTGATGAAGTGGCAATGTAGCAACTTACAGAAAGTGGAAACTTAATTTCAAAAGAATAAAAAAAAACAATTAAAACACATAGAAATATACACTATACCTCTAAAGTAGCTACCAGCAGCTACATGCAGAATCAATCCAGTGGATGCCACCTGAAACAAAACTATTAACTGATAACTCAGAATGAAAGCAAAGGAGCAAGACATTTCTTATAGAAAAAGAATGAGTGCTACCACAGAGAAGCCCCTATTTTGTGTTACAGTGAGCCACAGAAGCTTTAACAAGTTTTCAACTGTAATTGACAATGCAAGGTAGAGAGCTGAGATTGCTAGCAGCCTGGATGGGCAGGGTGGGACGCTCCTTTGCTCTGTACCCATGCACATTGACACTGTACTGTGCGTTCGCTCTGCTACCCCTGCCATTGAGGTCACTAACCCGGCTCATTCCCCTTCTGTCCAGGGGAGTATTCCTTCACATGTGAGATCATGGTTGTCACCATGGCAGCCCGCAATGAGCTCATGCTCAGGGGCTGTGACTTCAGCAGGAACAGATGGAGCTGAGAGCAGCAAAACATCCTGTTTTTATGCAAATGCTGTTAGTAATTTTTAACCAAAAAAATGGAGGGAGGATTGTGCCAGGAGATGCTGTTTTTCTCTGTATCGTGGCGTGTTTACAAGTGTGTGTACATGTGCAAAACAAAAAAAAAAGCTCTTATTAAAAACCTTTTGCCCACATGGGGGGAAAGAGCATGAACAGTTCCTCTTCTTCTTAACAAGGTGACCCCCTGGGCAAAGGTGTTCCTTTCAAGGTAACAAATGACATGCCTCCTTTTGTGGAAAGTTGACAAGAGTGTGACCTGCAAGTCAGGGTGATAGATTTGAGATCCTGGAGCCGTTGGTTGCCTTCTTCTGGGTTGAAGGGAGAAGATGGGAAGCAAGATAACATTAGTTCCAACTCTCCTTTCATCCCTGTATCATTCCCACCCCCCAACACTCCTGAAAGCTTGCCCTTCTGCTTGGCACAGGCCTCATTCATATTCCAACCTGATGGGTGCTGGTGATCAGATAATTTCTGGAGGGTTTAATAAGCTCCTGGTTATTAAAATCAGACACAGAATCTGTTGCCGCTGACCCCGTGTCAGAGATGCTATCCAGGTCTCTCAGAAACTGCATAGCCTTCTAGCAGCACCAGTCTAATTGCTGCCTCCTTCCCTTCCCTGGCAGGTCTGCTAGGTGGTTTCTTGTTCAAAAGTTTGAGAGGTATCTGTACTGTACCTTTGTGTGTGAGAGGGAGATGTTGCTAGAGTCTGGACTTGTGTATGAATCAGTTTTGCGTGCTCCTACATAGCCAAGAGAGTAGCAAGAGAAGCCAGCTGCTTAGTTGATGAAATGGACAGATGAAGATATTTGGAGACTCCTAAACTGACCTATAAAGCCCTACACGGCTCGGGCCCTACCTATCTCCGGGATCGCATCTCCTCCTATGAGCCAGTACGGACCTTGAGATCTTCCGGGGAGGCTCGTCTCAAGTGCGGCTGGTGGGGACGAGGGAACGAGCCTTCTCGGCAGTGGCCCCCCGGCTCTGGAATGCACTGCCAAAAGAGATCAATCCCCTACATTATCCAATTTCCGTAAGGAACTGAAGACCTGGTGGTGTCGACAGGTTTTTGAGTAATTATATTGGACTACCGCCGATTTCTGAGCCTGAATATATTGCATAAGATTTCCCTTTATGGTTCCCGTCCCCTTGATCTGGTCATGTAAGTGTGATTTATTGTTATAATTGTATTATTTTACTTTGTTTAATAATGTGTATTATGTATTATGTATTATGTTGTTATGTAATGTTTGTGTTGCTTTTATGACTGTAAACCGCCCTGAGTCCCATCCGGGCGATAGGGCGGTATATAAATAAAGTTTTTATTATTATTATTATTATAAACCAGGGCTTTTCTGATGTTTGGGACCAGCATTTTCCCCCTAATGCATTGGGGACTGGTAATATATTTGTGCTCATTGGCAACAACTTTTTTTACTTTCCAAAAAACCTGCTATGAACTGTCAGCCAATGGCTTGTTGATTTGTACTGGTCCACGTATCCCCTCTTTGTGTAGCACTGCTCTAAACTATATGAAATGTCAGAGATCCCATAACTCTATCCCCCTCCCCAAGTGTATCATTCTAACAGGATATAACTTCAAATTTTATATTAACTTTATTATTTTGTATTTAAAATCCCTTCATAATTTGAGCCCCCATGCTGTAGTTTAAATCTGACACTAAAAAAGGCAAATGAGTCTGGGTTGGAGAAACAGTTTGGTCTGGATTGAAGATACCAATATAAGGAGATGCCTGCAGGGACACAACCTGGGTTTCTGTTATTGTAGTGTCCCAGTCTAGACCTATAATAATAATAATAATAATAATAATAATAATAATAATAATAATAATAATACGAAGAAGAAGAAGAAGAAGAAGAAGAAGAAGAAGAAGAAGAAGAAGTACAGTAGAGTCTCACTTATCCAACATAAACGGGCCGACACAATGTTGGATAAGCGAATATGTTGGATAATAAGGAGGCATTAAGGAAAAGCCTATTAAACATCAAATTAGGTTATGATTTTACAAATGAAACACCAAAACATCATGTTAGACAACAAATTTGGCAGAAAAAGTAGTTCAATACGCAGTAATGCTATGTAGTAATTACTGTATTTATGAATTTAGCACCAAAATATCACGATATATTGAAAACATTGACTACAAAAATGCGTTGGATAATCCAGAACGTTGGATATGCGAGTGTTGGATAAGTGAGACTCTACTGTAGTTGTTTATTTGTATCCGCCTCCATCTGCCCCGAAGGGGACTCGAGGCGGCTCACAGAAATATCAGATACAAGAACAATTATCTATATATATAAAAGAGTGATGGCATCACGGCAATTCACAAAACAACAAAAGTACAGGCCCCCCAACCTCAAAATTTGACAACACAACCCATCATCCACGCCTCAAGGTTGATACAACAAAAAGAAAAGAAAAATAAAGTCCTAATTAGAGGGAGAGCAATAATTTTTTTTATCCAATTGCTGCCAGTTTAGAGGGCTAATCTCTGCCCACTTGGTTGCCTAGCAACCAAGGGACAGCCAGGTTTCAGTTAGGGGACAGGCAGATTTAGGCTTCACTTAGACTTCTTCCACAGATTATCTAATTTGCACTGGAATTTATGGCAGTGTAGACTCAAGGCCCTTCAACACAGCTATATAACCCATTTATAATCTTATATTATCTGCTTTGCACTGGATTATCTTGACTCCACACTGCCATATAATCCACTTCAGTGGGCATTTTATAAAGCTGTGAAGAAGGGGCCTCATATAATCCAGTTCTAAGCAGATAATATAAGATTATCAATATACAGTAGAGTCTCACTTATCCAACGTAAACAGGCCGACAGGATACGTGAATATGTTGGATAATAAGAAGGGATTCAGGAAAAGCCAATTAAACATCAAATTAGGTAATCGTTATACAAATTAAGCACCAAAACATCATATTATACAACAAATTTGACAGAAAAAGTAGTTCCATGCGCAGTAATGCTATGTAGTATTTACAGTAGAGTCTCACTTATCCAGCACTCGCTTATCCAACGTTCTGGATTATCCAACGCATTTTTGTAGTCAGTGCTTTCAATATATCATGATATTTTGGTGCTAAATTCATAAATACAGTAATTACTATATAGCATTACTGTGTACTGAACTACTTTTCTGACAAATTTGTTGTCTAACATGATGTTTTGGTGCTTAATTTGTAAAATCATAACTTAATTTGATGTTTAATAGGGTTATCCTTAATTCCTCATTATCCAACATATTCGCTTATCCAACGTTCTGCTGGCCCGTTTATGTTGGATAAGTGAGACTCTACTGTACTGTATTTACAAATTTACCACTAAAATATCACAATGAATTTAAAACACTTGACTACAAAAACATTGATTATGAAAAGGCAGACTGCGTTGGATAATCCAGAACATTGTATAAGTGAATGTTGGATAAGTGAGATTCTTCTTTAATATGAAATAATTACTGGGATAGAATAATGCAGAACAATATAATCTCTAAAACCAGGACAGTAAATAAACAGGGGAATTCCACACAGGAAACAATCGGGGCCAGCTAACACCTCCCAACAAAGTATTCCCATCATCAAAGTCTGGCAAATCCTCTGTTTTCTCAGGGCCACAGACAGTAGAAGCACATAAAATATCGCAAACAACACCACTCTGAAAACAAGGGAATTCCAGACAGGAAACAATCAGGGCCAGCTAACACCTCCCAACAAAAAATTCACTCAGGGAGGAAACAGCCAGGCTTTAAAGCTGCAAGGCCATTACATCCTAATCATTTTTCCTAATTGCAGCATTCATACTTGCCTCCAACAAACAAAAAAAACCAATCAGAAATATTGTATATTCACAACCTTTAGGAAATAATATCCCCTGATGGCGCAGCGTGTTAAAGCGCTGAGCTGCTGAACTTCTGGACCGAAAGGCCACAGGTTTGAATTGGGGGAGCGGAGAGAGCCCCCACTGTTAGCCCCAGCTTCTGCCAACCCAGAAGTTTGAAAACATGCAAATGTGAGTGCATCAATAGGCACTGCTCCGGTGGGAAGGTAACGCCGCTCCATGTAGTCATCCCACATGACCTTGGAGGAGTCTACGGACAACGCCGGCTCTTTGGCTTAGAAATGGAGATGAGCACCAACCTCCAGAGTCAGACACGACTGGACTTAATGTCTGGGGAAAACCTTTACCCTTGACCTTAACTACCACCAATTCCTCAATACTTTATTTCCCATACCACCAGACTTCGCCACAGCAGCGCGTGGCCGGGCATAGCTAGTATATATATAAAAGAGTGATGGAATCAGGGCACCGGACAAAACAACAAAACTACAGGCCCCCCAACCTCAAAATTTGACAACACAACCCATCATCCATGGCTCTAGGTTGATATAATAAAAAGAAAAGAAAAATAAAGTCCTAATTAGAGGGAGAACAATAATTGTTTTTATCCAATTGCTGCCAGTTAGAGGGCTAAGCTCCGCACATAGACCCCCCTCTATCGTCACCACTTTCACAGTACACAAACAACCAAATGCATACTAAACATTAAAGACAACCATACAACACACATTCAATACCACCACTACCTCAACAATTCCTCACCAACACCACCAGACAATACCACAGCAATGCGTGGCTGGGCACAGCTAGTTACAATATACAATACATCAACAAACAATAACATGCACCAGTAATAGCATTTACACAAAATGGAATTCCACATAACCACAAGAGACTAGGCATTTTGCCAAAACAGGCCTTGGGATTTTTAAATGGTAGCCATTGATCCTGCATCATGGAAGTGTGGCATAAAGGTTCCACATGTGAGACTATACTACTAGTATGTCTCCTATCCTTTTCCCTTTCAAATACACCTTTTCGCTACAAGATCATCTCTCATTCACAGCCGTTTAGTGACCAGTGGAGAGCAGAAGGTCTTGGCAGATGGCATCATATTTCTTCCTCCAGCTATATCATAGGAAGTGCAGAAGCATTTTTCAGTTTTTGGTCCCCTGGGTCATTTTAGGGTCAAGAGAGACCTTTTTAAAAACAGGAAGTGTCTTCTAAGCTACTTCATGTTGTCTAAAGGACCCTAAAAGTAGCTCCTCTAAGGGATGTTTAAGGAGCATTTGGGTTCCTTTATTTTTTTTGTTTTGTTATTTTTGTAGCAGGTGAGGGGAAACATGACACTTCAAAGTCTCTTGTGGGACTAATGCAGTTCCCCAATCTCCCAAAGAGCCAGGTACTTCTGTGGTGGATCCTGCTCTCCACCAGCCACTAAATGACTGTAGAGCAGGGGTCCTCAAACTTACGACTTCATCAGATGGGGGAAGAATCGGTGACACACTCCACTTTGTTACCCTTTTAAGCACAAAGCCCGCTGGCTCCCATTACATGACACAATGCCACTTCCAGCGGGGCTCCATGCTTAAGGGACAGTGAAGTGGAGCATGCTGCCACAGCAGCAATGCAGGAGGCTTCCTGTGTTGCCTTGGATCAATGGGGGGAAGCCGGATGGTCGACGCTTCACCCCTCCCCCTCCATGGGATCACCCTACCAGGAAGCCAGGCGGTGCAGGGCATGGGGATTCGCTACGATGCTTGGTGATTCCATCAGCCAATGTAAAGAAGTTGTAAGCCTGTGAGCCAGATGTAGCCCTCCAACATCATTTACCTGGCCCCTGCCCTAAATTCTGGGCTTAGGGGCACACTAATTTTGAAATGACTGGAAGGCACACAAAAACAGCAATCCTAATTAACTTGACTTTCTCATCAGACAAAAGCAGGCCCACACTTCACATTGAAATACTGGTAAGTCTATGTTGATTGAAATTGTCCTTCATTTTAAATATTGTATTGTTCTTTCATGGGTTTTTTTTTCACTACAAATAACATATGTGCAGTGTGCATAGGGATTTGTTCATCTTTTTTTCAATCTATAGTCTGGCCCATCAGCTTAAAAAGTTTGAGGCCTCCTGCCATAGAGAATGGAATTCTTTGGCTTAAAGATGGGGTTGTGTGAGGTTGCCATATTCCACTTCTTCAAATCTGGGTGTCTAATCTGCATATTGTGCATATTATTCTAATTATATCACTACATCCATTTGAACACTTTCCCTTCCCTCTTGTTCACTTCCTCACTTCACCAGACTCTCTCAGAAGATATCTCCCTGGTTTCTTGTGCTCCCCTGCTTGCAACACTCATCACTTCAACTCTCCTGCACCCTCCCTCCCCTCACCTCATGTCTTCACGGTGCACCCCGTATTTATTTGCTTCTTGCACATCACTGCTTGTATTGCTAACTTTCCTGTCTCCTGTTCCTCCCTTGCCTCTCCTTGCAACTTTGTAATGAGCTCCTTGCTTGCTTCTTGCACTCGTCATCTCTGCTCACTCTCCCATCTCTTCTACTCCAGCCCTCAATGAACCTCGCACTCAGGTGATGTGATCCTTCCTTGTTCCATGAGAACCACTACTCAAACCCTTGCAGTGCAATCCTTGCTTGTTTCTTATATTACTGTCATTTCACTTTTCCTTTCCTCATGCTTGAAATTCCTGGGTGGACTTGATTCATGTGAAATTATTTTACAAAAGTGTTTTCCATGTTTTGCCCCACATCACAATTTTTACAAGGGCTAGAGACTTAATTTTTTAAAAAAGGAAAGCTTGGAATCTGGACCGAATAAACAGGCACTGAACAATTTGCCTGGATTTGGGTAGAATCTGACTATCCAGTTGATATATCAACCCTAAATTGTGGGGGGTGGGGGATTTTGGTCATTGCACAGAGAATTCTGACCTCTGCAACAGACAAAAAGTGACATGGGGGATGCCAACTAATACATTTTATATGTCAGCTTTGGGATTTCAGAATATATTTGTTTCAACTCTGATCTGAATTGGGTGATAGTAAGCAAAAAAAAAATCAGAAAAAAACTGCATCTTGAGGAAGAAATGAGGTGATAGAAACAATGTGAGCCTTACTCTTAAGAAGAATAAGACCACCAGTACTTGATTTTTATTGACATAAAATGACAACAAAATGTTAGTTGTTAACTTGGCAGGTGTAATATTTCTACAGTCAAATTGTGATGACTCATGGGCCTTGTAGTCCTGTTCCTAGTACTATTGTGGCAGACGAAGAGGAAAACATGGGATTTCTGCCGTTTCAGCCAGAGCCGGGGCCTATCCACCTGGAGGATGTTTGCCCTCAAGAATCTAGCCAAACAGGCCTTGGGCAGAATTCCCCCCCGTTTTCCCGGAGGGACAATTATAATAGAGATAGAGGAGTCAGAGAGGCTAATCGCCGGAGCCTGAGAATCGCTGCCAAACAACTAGCTGATTAGGTCTGCTTCCCTTGGGAAATTCTAAGGAGTCATGCATCTGGACCGAGTTGGGTTTCGCTTCTCGTTCTCTAGGGAAAGTGTTCTGTTGGCGGGAAAACGAGACCCGATATAGGTGCTGGTCGCAAGGGGAACTTTGCGGAGTCAATTGATCAGCTTGAGGAGAGAGATCGTGTGTGGACTTCGTACCCCAGTTCCTTGCTTTCCGGATCAAGTTTCAAGCCTGCCTTGTTTCACGTTTTGCCACGGACAGTGTTCATGCTTCATGTTTGCCTAGTTTCAAGTCTTTGATCTAGCCAAGAATCAAGTTTATTTTCCAGCCTTGTTGTCAAGCTACATTGGACTTTAAAGACTCTGTCATTTCCCCACACTTTGCTTGGCAAAGTGTGTGTTTCGGTCAAGTGGATTAAAACTTTGAACTCTAATATCTTATATTGGACAATACATTTCTGGACTATATTTGACCTCATCTGAAAGGTCTGCTTCTGAACTATATTCTTCACTTGTTTTTATTGACTTTATATATTTCTATAATAAAGATATTAGATAGATTCTGGCCTCTGTGTAAGGTTATTGGTGCTCTGCAGCCTGGGTCCTGACACAAATGCACAGTGATTTGGTGTCTATGGTGGTGGGATTTTGGGTGTGTGTATGTTGTTTTGGCTTCTTTTACCAAAATAACTTCTTGAGTCTTTGATAATGTATACCTTGATCTGGATAAAATGGTGGCATGGGTTGCTGTTTACTGCTCAGATTCAAATAGTAGAATATCTTGGGTTGACCTGCAGAGAAAAATCATAAAATGGGATTTCTGGAAACAGTTGGCATTTAAAAGCAGAGTAAATGGAATTTTCTGCTGCCAACACACATACACAGAGCTTTTTAGAAATGTCAGATTTTGGCACTGAGTTTTAAATGTTGTGGTTTGATTCTGAGCTACTGATAATCTTACAATTGTGACATTTATGGATGTGATTGACTATTTTCTTAATCTCAGTATAATTTTCATTGTCTCCCACTACTAGTAAACAGAAGGAAGAATGGCCTTCAGTGTTCTGGCTCAAAGCATGCAGGTGTGTCTTTTTCAGCCATTGTTGGGACAGTTTATCACTGCTCTTAAATTACAAGTGTTGTTCTTTTTAGGGGTTTCTCTTGTCCACAGATCCTTAATCCAGGAAATCAGTTTGGCAAAAGCCATGTCCTTACAAAACCCCAGACCTTAGACAAAATTGTTTTTTATATATATATTAGAAGTAGGCTTGTCATGGTGTGAAGTGGTATGCTATATTTTTAATCTTAGGCTGATCTTTTAAAAATTGTTGTAAGTCGCCTTGAGTCCCAGCTAAGAAGAAAATCAGATATAAATTCAATAAATTAAATAAATAAGAGATTTGGTAAAACGGTGATTTCCAAAGGCTTTAGCCAGCTAGACCTGGGATCACTAATTATAACTCCTGGAATCCCTAATCACCCTGGTCTTGGGCATTCTGGGAGCTACAGTCCAAAGCAATAAACTTTACCAAGCTCTGCCAAGAACTTTACCATGTGTTTCCCTACCTCTCCCCGAGATCTGATGCAGTTGCATATTGACTGCTAAAATACAGAAGGGCAGGACTAAAAGTGGTTGATATAAAGCTGCCTTCCTCTTCTCCCACCCAGTTTCCTATTTACTAATTCTCAGTTCCAGAAAACCATCTGGGATTTCACCCTTCACAAGGGGAAGGAGCCTCATCTGGAATGTCATTTTTCCCCCAGGAAAGAATCAAAGAGAATAATTACTTGAACAAAGGCAGTAGGAGGAGCTAGAAAGTTCTATCTTAAGAATAAGTTAGAAAAGCAGTTTCTTTCCATCTAGAATTATTGCTGGGCTGCCACCTTTAGCTGTCCTCAACTGACTGTAGAATATAAATAAATAAATATTTTCATACATGGAAAAATCACACATTTTAAGTTATGTAGAGCTAGCCTGGGCAATGTGTTATTTCCCATTTGTGGTTGCTTTGAGCAATTCCAACCAGGCCTGGGGGATGATGGGAATTTCATTCTAACAGCTGTTAGAAGATTTCAGGTTTCTACTGGCTAAGATGACTGACAGATATCTAGGACTGTATGCTGTTAGTTAGTCCCCAAAAGAGTGGACACATTGAATTTATTGATTTATGGTGAGTTGATGCATATGTCAATACCATAAATGCAGAGAGTTTCCTCTAGTTGAGACTAAGAATATGATTTAGGCTATAGTCCAAAAAAGTAGGTTTTCAAAACTCTTTTCAAGTTGATTGAAGGCTTGTGTGTTTGGGGAGAATCTATGGTCGTTTCCAAGCAGTGAAGGCAGGGTAAGCTGGTAAAAGTCTTTGCTTTAAAGAAGAAAAACATTTTTAAAGGACTCCTAGGAGGAGTCGTGTTATCCTCCTTGAATGAAATCAACTGGTGCTTGTCTTCCAATGCAGATGGAGCCTGACAAGAATACAGAATAAAGCCATGCCCTCCCCATGCCACCATCCCAATTCAGGTCAGAGACCTTGAAGTTTTTTTATGATATGCAGTAAAAATACAAATATGCAAGACAGGGCCAGTCCTACCTTTTCTAAGCTAGAATTTAGAAAAGTTACTTTTCAGGATCACAGCTACAAGAATCCTCCAGGCACCTCTTCTGGCTGAGGAATTATCTGAGCTGCAATCCAAATATGTTATTTTTTTTTACCAGCTGTTGTTGAAAAAGCATGTCATCTCTATTTCTGGAAGTGTGGTTATTGGTCTTCTGTGGAGGAATCTTCATGTCACTTGGAGCAGCAGGGATGGGAAATAGGCAATTGGGCATGTCTCTTCTGTACTGGTTTTGTGGGCAATCCGAAGGCTGTCCTGAACCTGAGATGCCAAGCAATACACCATTTAGTGGCCAAGGCCATGTGCTGAAGCTGAAGCTGAAGGGGTGGGGACCTGACCTTGAGCACATGTGTTCTTAGGGTGAAGGAAGGCAGCAGCTGGCCTAGCCTTTTCCCCACCCCTTTCAGCTCTTAAAGGCATCAGAGCATCTTGTTAATTGTTCATTCCCCTGGAGCTACCCATGAAATTAGCTCTGCGGAGCATGCAGGCACATGGCAAGGAAGAAAGCACGTCGTCACTGCAAAGAAGGCCCGTTTTCCCCTCTGCCATTCCTTTTTCTGCTGTGACCCCTTTTCATTGCCTTCTCTACTAGTTTTCACCTCTGCAGGTTTCTTGGCCTCCAGCTGGCCCACATTAAATGAATGTTCAAAGGAATTCACCTTTTCCTTTGCTGCCTGTGCCCTGCCTGGCCCAACCTAAAAACAAATGGACTCTGGAAGACAGGGTGAGAATAAACATTTGGCAGCGGAGGCTTGTGACTCCTAGGTTATTGGAGTGAGGAATCTTCTCCAGTATTTAGTCTATAAAGGAGCTAGCCAAGGTGCTGAATCTGTTTTGAGAATTGGATAAGTGAATTAATTTCTTTAGAGTTAAGACTAAAACATTGGGTAGATTCATTGTCCCTCTGATATTGGTTATGGCAGGTGAGAATAGATGTGTGGCTATTATAGATCTGTCTGTCCGGAAAGGCAGGTACTGGAACATGGAAGTATATGAATCATTTCATGAGAGCTGTTCGGCAGTGGAACTCTCTGCCCCGGACTGTGGTGGAGGTTCCTTCTTTGGAGGGTTTTAAGCAGAGGCTGGATGGCCATCTGTCGGGGGAGCTTTGAATAAGATTTTCCTGCTTCTTGCAGGGGGTTGGATTTGATGGCCCATGAGGTCTCTTCCAACTCTACGATTCTATGATTCTATGATTTGTTGGTTTGGTTCACAGAATGTCCAAGAGAGTCATGGTTTGCCAAAGAAACCCCTTAAGTATATTGAAATCTTACAAGGAATCCCTCAGTGGGATTAGCAATGGCATTTGAGATTTCTTAAAAGACAGTTTTCTAACCACAAATTATCTTTAGTATTGGTGATCTTTTTTAAAACCATGGATGATTGGTAATGCTCAGTTTTTGGAACCCCAGAAAACTTCTAAGGTAGACATCAGAAACCTCTGACCTTCTAGATGCTGTTGGACTATAGCTTCTATCATACATCTGTACTGGCCAAGTTAGCAGTAGCTTAGGGAACTGGAGTCAAAAATACTTAGAGATCCACAGACACTCTTCTTGGTCTAAGATCTAGTTTATGCTCATCTATACTAGCGCATGCTTGTGCTCTAGGCCAGGGATGGATGCTGTAACCCATAACAAGTTTGCTGTGTATTTTTGCCTGAACTTTAAATGAGTTATCTAAGGTTCGTAATCCTATCTTCCAAATGTGTTTAGTGTCTTGGATGACCCCTTTGTGGTTCAGAGTAAAAATGGAACAGATTCACCACACCATTGTGACACCTCTGTCCTAAGCCTGGAACATGAGCCATAATATGCTGAGTCCAATCAATCTTCATTCTTTCACAATACAGTTATAGCTCAATTAATGAAGTCGATATATTCCTGAGCATTACCAGAGGCAGAATAGCATGGAAAGAATAAGGATAGGTTCCCACTCCATAAAGATAATGGACATTCAGCATATATCTACAATATTACATCAGTAAACAAAACACTTGGGACTTACTGGAGACTATTCAGAAGCTTAATCCAAAACCCATCCAGGAATGACTCTTTCTTTCACCAGCCTTCACTCTCCATATGATTTCTATTTTGGTAGCTAAAATTTTCTGCTTTTTTAACATCCTGGGAATAGCTGGTGAGATGAGCTAGTTTCTCTTCCCTTTTTTCTCTGTTTTGCTGTTTGTCCATACTCAGTGACAGATTCTGGAGGCAGTTGCTGTTTGCCTTTGCTGTTCTGAGGAGGTACACACAGCTATGTTAGGATAAGCTGTATAATTTTTATATATGCGTTTTATTGTAAGCCGCCCTGAGTCCCCTGTTGGGTGAGAAGGGCAGGATATAAATATTGTAATAAATAAATAAGCTAAAGTAGAATCCCATTCTTTCCCAACTCAAGCTTTATTGTAGACATACTACTTCAACCCAACACTGAAAGTTTCCACCCTCCATCAACATCTTCACAATGCTAATTTTGCGAAATACCTTCAAGCAAGACAGAAAATGAGGTAGGACTAGAGGAGATGGTTGGGCATTAACAGACAAAAAGGAGCTTCTGTGTCAGAAACTATGTTAATTGAGGTATGTCTGTATTGTCTTCCCTCGAGTGGCAATTTTGAAGGGGTTGCCATGTTAGTTTGTTAAATACTCCATGCCTCTGAGCAAAGGAATCATAATGTATGAAAGCACATATGAATAGAAATCTGTTAGTCTTCAATGATCAATTTAAGGATTTAGATATTAATTTCTCAGCAACAAACTAAGATGTTCTCTAGCACGCCTTTTCACTATCTCCCACAAAATTCTTCTTCATCTAACTATGAATCATGCTTTAGGATGGTAGGACGCATTTTTGTAGTCAATGTTTTCAATACATCATGATATTTTGGTGCTAAATTCGTAAATACAGTAATTACTACATAGCATTACTGCATATTGAACTACTGTTTCTGTCAAATTTGTTGTATAACATGATGTTTTGGTGCTTAATTTGTAAAACCATAATGTAATTTGATGTTTAATAGGCTTTTCCTCAATGCCTCCTTATTATACAACATATTTGCTTATCCAACATTCTGCTGGCTCATTTATATTGGATAAGTGAGACTCTACTGTATAGACGAAGGGGCTAGGGACAGAACTTAAGGTCTTAATGTATGAAGTGTGTGTGCTACAACTGAACTATCGGTGACCCCCTGCTGCAATGTCCCATCATTCAGCAGTAGACAGAGCCTTAGAAAGTTATGTCTTTAGGATTACAGCTCCCAGAATCCTTCACCCAACATGGCCACTGGTCTTAATTTCTAGGGGTTCTGGGAGCTGCAGTCCAAAAAGTAATTTTTCCATAGATGTGCAGGGAAGTTGATTTGCAAAGATTACCTGCACAAGGCACAGAGGTCATAGTCCTAATGTTGGTACAGCATAGTGGCTCTCCCATAGTACTTAATGGTGAATAATCATTTACATAAATCTCAGTGATCCAATGAATCAACTGTAGTTGAGAGTAAGTGTAGGATTATCATAGGCTGCATAGCATAAAGCTTTGCATTCAAAGTTACACTGATTGCTCTATATGAGTCTTATGCAACATTGTAACCCAACATGCAAATTGGAATGTGTACCCAAATGTGCAACCAAAGGAGTATTACCAGAAATTTCAGTTGAGCACATGGATACACATTGGCCAAGAATACTCGTCTGCATGCTTTATGGCACCTGTGTTCAAGAGCACTGCATGCACAATTCTGTGTCTGTAGTATTGAGCTAGAAGGGAGCATATGCTGGTGTAAAACAGGGTCAAGGCCTTCAGAAATCTGAGTGCAAGAGAGCATTCTGCTTGTCTGATGTCTGATTCTTGCACTATTCATTGTACAGAGATTATGTCTGGTGTATTCAAGTCTTAAGAACCAGCATGATGTAGAGGTTTGGGTATTGGTCTACCAGAGTTTAATTCTCTGCTTAGGCATGGAAACACACTGGATGATCTTGGTCAAGTCATATTCTCTCTGCCTTAAAGAAAGACAAGAGCAACTCCCCTCTGAACAAATTCTCCAAATAAGACCCTGTGTAAGATTGCTTTAAGGTTGCCGTACACTGGAAATGATTTCAAGGCACACAAGAACAGGAACACTTACAACCATTGGGGTAGCCAAAATCATATTTTTTTTTTTTGAATCCATCTTTCATTGGGGCCCAATTCCGTTGCTTGTGCTTTTAAGCCCCGGTGCACCCAGAGTCAGCTGGTCTGCCACACAGCACTTCAAACAGAATTTATAGTGCAACATCAACAATTTTATTAAGGAAGGTATGAGATAATCTAGGTTGGCTGGCCAGGCGGGATGATGTTAGCAAGATGCAAAATGGCTGTGCAGAGATAAAACACCAAAGAGTTTCTATTTTAAGATTTAGATTCCTAATTAATATTCATATTTGCAGCAATTCACTATTATGATCCCAGAGACCTCCTAATCTTCCTCATATGGAAGAGAGAATTATATGGGGTGGTGTTGGGGTTCTCTTTTTAGGGTGTTCCACCCAAACTCTTTGACCAGAATCTGTTTGCAGTTTTGTGCTTCTTGTGCAAGTGTAATTCCTGTTGCACAAGAAGTTGGGTTTTCTTGGTTTTGAAGTATTCAGACCATGTCTGTGGAATTGATATTCTTGTTATTTTTTTTATTGTATATCATACTTTTCTCCTGACATGTGACCTATGTAACTCACTGCAACAAGATACAACCAAATATTGACTTTTTGCAGCAGCGCTGTGTATGTGTGTGTATATATACAAACCCTAATCGGGACATGTTCCTTACTGACAGTTTTACAAGACATGCTACCTAAATGCTGAATAGGATCTTGGCCTTTACAGTTTGGTAAAATTATGAGAAAACACTGAACTAGATCCTTCTATTTTCCATGGCTGACCATCCCTACCAAATGTATTTGGTTCCCCAATGAGAAATATCTTAGAACTGATTTGAGACGGGAACGGTTGATCTGTTGTGGTTTTTACAGCCAGGAAGAAGAAGTATGGGGATTTTAACCAGTCTTGGGAATTATATTCTGCCACTTCCAGGAAGTAGAACTTTTGCTGCTTAGCCTCAGACAACAAAATACCTTAAGACAGCTGCGGAGCATGTCTTGGTGCTGTCCCATGGGCATAAACATTATTATTGTTGCTGCCAATTCTTTTGCCAGATTCTGTCAAGTGGTAGCTTTTAGTAGCCACATTTGTCCCATGGGATCACCTTTTGTTGACCCCCCCCCCCCCCCCCTTACATTATAAATAAGGAGCCTGCACTTTCTCCAGAAGGTTGTGCTTGTAGTTTTTCTTAAGTTGTGGTCAACATGTTGTGTATTGAATAAGCATTGCCTCTGCTTGCAAGAAATGAAAGACAGCAGGGAACTCCTACTCCATCTGCAGAAGCTTTCCCATGGCCAGCTCTAACATGCAGCAGATTGTGCTAGGTGCCTCAGGCAGCATATCTGGGGTGTATAAAAAAGCAACAAGTTATTATTGCTTGACTCTTGTTATGGTGTTCTGAGAGACAGACACGGAGAAAGACATAGCAGTGCTTTTGGGATTTTCCGCCAAATTAACTTGACTGGTTTTGGGTGGTATTGTCTTGACCTGAGGGCATACATACCATTTTCTGTTCTGCCTCAGGTGGCAAAATATCACCTGAGCTTTCCTAGTGAGACCATCTGATCTTCCCCCAAATACAGCAAGTAGTAGTGTTGGCCCAATACATTATGCTGACTAAGACATAATGGCAAATTACCTCCTCAAAACGCACACATACACACACAATGCAGGAACAGGCACATACATACAGATCATGTTGAAATCCCTTGTAACCTAGGCTGGACAGTGGGGACAGTTACTTTGCCAGTGGAGGCAGAACATACATATGCAGGTTTCTCAGTGAATTTAAAAATGCAGTAGTCATCAGTTAAGTAACTAGCCCTTTTCCATTTAGATGGCATCTCTTTTCAGATTGCCTGTGGTCACTGCTTTGCTCTGCCTAATGGTAGGGCTTGCTTTGGCATTGTTGCCTGTTCCTGTGACCAGCAACTGACCAGGACATGCATATTCATGTACAATAATTTGCATATGCAACACACGACTAGTAGGGAATTAATCCTGCATGCCACAGCCAGGGAGCAGTGTGTACTGCTGGGAAAGAAGAACCTAAATGTGGCACAAAGTTCTCCTTAAGGACAATTTCATTAGCTTTGTGCAAAACGGCTAATCATTCAACAACTTTGAGCTCCCAAATGTAAGTGAATATATATTCTACCAAGAGGACTGGTAAGTGGGACCAAATGTGTTTTTGTATCTCCCAAACCAACCACAAAGTGTTCTCAAACAGCAGGGAACTGTCACGTTATTTGCAGAAACTGATTCCTGTCAGGCACACAGGCAAGAGGCCATTGGGAAAGACTTGGCAAGAAAAGCCAATGTGGAGGAATAGAACCTAAATTTGGAACTGGACAGAGTAAAGTTTTTTACTATCCTCAATCATAGTGAATAAACAGCCAGAGGGGAAAGCCCCCACCACAAAACCTCCTCCTCCTTCTGCTGGAGGAGTCCTCTGACAAGAGAAGAAGGGTAACTAGAAGTCAGTCCAGTGGCTGTAAAAGGTACTATTTCAGCACCCAGAATTGCATACATCTGAAAGGTGAGCAAAGTCTCCCAACTCAAATTGGCATAGGAAAAGCCGAGAGCTGTGACCATATTGTGCCAACAAAGGACCTCATGAAGGACGTTTTTGATAGATTCTGCTCTCACAGCATACATTTTCCAAGCTGGTAGCATTTGTTCTCAGTCCAATAATAGGTATCTGCAAATTTGGACTATTTTGGCAAAGATTATAAAGGCAAGAAAGCAAGGCACTTGGGAGAGATGCATGTCTCAAAGGATGTGAAAGCCAGAGGGCAAAAGGGACTTGGGAAAAGGGAGCTGAGGGAGATGAGGGAATGCTGAAATATTCAGCTCAAAATCCCCATTTTATTTTGACCTGTGAAAAACTTTTTAAAAAAACTGCTGAGATGTCAAGCAGACATGCACAACAGCTTTCTGGGAAGTAATAAGATGTAAAAATATGGCCATGAACCCCAAACCAGGGGTGGGGCAAGGGGATCATGCCCTAATAAAATTTGTTTTTAGTGCTGACCCCTCTCCCTAAAATGATCTAGCAGAATTGGACCACTAAGCTCTGCATAGCTGACCCCTTCAGGAAGTATCAATCAGAAGCGCACAAACTGATCCTCATTTTGCCTGCTTCAGCTGGATGATGGTGGTGATGACAACAATGACTGTTTTAACACAACATACTCCGCATTTTATTGTTTTGTTTAACTATTTGCCTTGCCAATGTTCAACACTCCCTCCCACCTGCATCTGAAAAATAGTTGTGGGGTCCCTGTGCCTGTCTTTCTTTCAAACAAAACTCTGTTAATGACTAATTCCACATCATAATCTGTGTGTGCTTTTTTGTCTATAAGAGTGAACGTTGTTACACCTGCATAGTGCAGAATAGATTCAGAGACATTGACTTTCATCCATGGTTTTGTTTTGTTTTTTAATTATAACTCATTCTTGGGCTAAGAGATCCTTCATCTCCTGACCACTTTCATGGGCATGGGGGACAGCTTCAGTCCCTTTGCCATTTCTGTCTGCTCCCCTTTCCACAAGATGGTGAAAGGGAGTCATGTGCATGTTTGTTTGTGTATTTATATCTCCCAGGCTGCCTCCAGCCTTCAGCCTGGGAAGGAAGCTGGTGGAAAGGTGGGGTGGGGGTGATATCAAGTCATGGGGGGGGGGGGCTTCTGTCACCTTTCACTGACATCAGGAGAGCAGCCAAATCACCGGAACATGGCCACAAGCGGGGATCAGTGCATTCACATTTACTTGATACAGCTCACATACCTGCAATCCCTCTCCCCACCCGGTCAAAACCTTCCCAGGGATGATGAGCATCAGCTGGCACATGGCCACAGCTTCCCCCGCCCCACTCCCCTCTCTCCATCAGCTCAGGGTCATTGTGTGTTGGAAAGGGGAGGCTCTATAGCCCCCCCCCCCATATTGGGCAGTAGTGCCCCTGCTGACACACTGTCTTATGGGGAGTGGGCATGGCTGCTGGTGTAAGTACCCTCCTCCAAGAGAGGTCAGTGCTTTTCTCTGACATTTAAAAGGAGCCTGTCTTTGCCCTCTGTCAGATGCTGAGGTCAAGATAACCAAGATCTAGCAAGTGCTGTCAAAAACAACAGTCACACTGGTTATACATGGTATGGCAACCCTCCCTCTAAGATACCTGAGGGTAGGGTGGGCACCCCAGTAAGTCAAGTAGAAAATTCCTTAAATCTGTGCTAAACCAACCCAAAGTGAATCTGTAGAGTAGAATGGTTCGAAGTTGTAAATCAGACAATTGCATTCAAAAAGCCTAATGCTTTTGGGGGGCTACTGGGGAACAGTATGTGTTAAGGAAATGCATGCTTTAAGTAAGCCAAATAGCTTTTTGTTTTGCTTTGCTTTGAAAGGTCCTCCTTGGTCTCTTTCCTCCATCCGTCTGCTCCTGTGGCACATTCCCACCCGCCCCCATCCTGTTAGCAATCATATTCTTGGGCATCCAAACCTGCTTGAGAAATAAAGGACCCTGGAGAGGGGATGGGGTGATGGCATTGCCTTGTTTCTTGGCACATGGGGGGAGTGCACTCCTGATGCTCACTGCCGCTGGGCACACTACAATGCCGGGGGCTTCATTATGGCAGGAGGTTTCATTCTCTAGTGCTAAAGTAAGGCAGGGAGGGGGAGGCTGCATGTCAGGAAACCTTGGGGGGCTTTTTGCTTCCATGTTGGATTTTCTGTCAGCGCTCAGCTCAATCTGTGGGTGGATTTTGGTCCTCTTCTTTTCCAGGATTCCACAACACATACAGCTTTGCCACTGGCATTGAACCCATGGAACTGACCAGAACCATACAAAGACTTAATAGTTGCCTGAGGCAAAGGCCAAGAGAGTGTGCATACCCACACACCAGCACACAAGTCCATGGACAGAAAGTGCCCAGACTGACAGCCGAGTCTCACTTCAAGCTTAGCAATGACTCCCATGTCTTCTGTCACAACTGGAAGGAGCAGGGCTCTCTCAGGCAGTGATGGGCAGGGTGCAAGGCTCTAATACAACCATGGTGCCACAACTACACATCTTCCCCACACCTGCAGCCTGAAGTGGCTGCCTCACTGGACCTAGCTGCAGGGCCCGTCTGGATAGTGCTATAGCCACTGGTGTCGGGAGAGCCCTTCTTTCAAGCTCCACAGACCTTGTGCAGACACAGGGAACTTTTCTGAGGGTGGGTGTGGATTTGTGCAGAAACCTAAGCATGAGTTCCACACAAAAGCATCTATGTATATGTGTGTATGTGTGTGAGAGAGAGAAAGAGCGAGCTGCATGGGTTTCTGTGAGTTTTCCGGCCTGTGTGGCCATTTTCCAGAAACATTTTCTCCTGACGTTTCACTTGCATCTATGGCAAGCATCCTCAGAGGTTGTAAGGTACTTCGACAACACAAAGAGCTGCATGTATGTATGGTGCGCACCTCATTTACTGACACAGTGACTCCACGCTGTCTTCGTGTGAACAGGGTCGGTGCCTGTTTTGCTGGGTCTGGGGAAGAATGTTTTCCTTCCTCTGGCTCTGCCTGTTTGTTCTGTGCTCCTCGCATGTTCTCGGATGTCCTTCATGCTCCCCTCCCCTACAGATCATATTATTGCGCCTGTCTGGAGCATGCCCATGGCCACGCGTGCCCTTCCCCCGGTGCCTGCTTCTCTGCCCGCGTGGCGCCGGAGTCTGCCCGTATTGTTCTCTGCCTGTTTTGCCCCGTCCTTTGTGTCTCTCCGCCGCCGCCGCCGCCGCCGCCGCCGCAGCGTGTCTCGGCGTTGAAAGCGGCACACGCGGGTCCCTCCCTCTCCTCGGCTGCCCATCCTCCTTGTCTGACCCTGGCTCCGCCACCCCCTTCTTCCCAACCCCGAGACCCCTTCTGTTTCTTCCCGAGACCCCCCCCCCCTTCTCCTCCTCTTCCTCCTCCGTCTCCTTCCCGCTGCGGCAGAGGCGGCGGGCCCGGGAGAGCGGCGCGGGGTCGGTCCCAGGCAGCGGCTCCTCGGGGGACGTTTGTCCAGAACATGAAATGCGGATGATTGGCAGGCCCTGCTCCAGACAAGCGCAGGACTGGAGTCCGGAGGAGGAAGGGGAGGAGAAGGCCGGATCGGGCTCCGGGCCCCTGGGGGGAGGGGGGAGGGGCCGGGAGGAGCTCCGCGGGGCTTCCCCAAAGGGGCTCGCTCTCCTTCCCAGCGCCCCACTCCGCGCCTTCCGCCCTCCCTCCTGCGGAGGCTTGCGGCGCGCTCTCGGAGCAGCGAGGTGGTGGAGGTGTGCTGCCTTCCCCAACGCCGGAGGTGTGTCTCTGGGTGTCTTCCGAGGAAGCGCGAAGTGCTCGCAGGCTGCGGCCGCCGGCTAAGAAACGCCGAGACTATTGCTCGTTTCCAGAGTTATCATTTGGAGTGACTGAGGGGGGGTGGAAGCAGCGAGAGACGGGGCGACCTCTTGGCCCTCTCCTCGGGGCGGGGGCGACAGAAGAGCCAGGAGGGTTTCCTTGGCTCCCTTCCCGGCCCACCTGTGGATTCGCCAGGCGGGAAGAAAGGGAGGGAAGAAGAGCTCGGCTGCCAGACCAAAGCGGGGTATAAAGACATACAACAATACAATAATAACAATCATAATAATAGCCGAGGCCTTGCTGAGGGGGTAAAGGGGAGGTGTGGAGCCCAGGTGGCGATTAATCCCCCCCATTGAGCGGGAAAAGGGGGCTCCCTTAGACGGGCGCCACAGGCAGGCCCTCCCCTCTTCCTCCCCCTCCCGCTCCTTTTCTCCTTCTTCTTCTTCCCGAGTCCGAAGAGGAGGCGGAGGAAGGCGCGCGGGGCTCCTCGTGGCTCCCTCGCCCTCTGCCTCTTCCCTCCCCGCCGAGGCTCGTTTGCGTCTCCGGAGCCTGTCAGCCTGGAACCAGCTGTTGCTCCCTCCTTCCTTCCCTCCCTCCCTCCCTTCCCGCGGCGGAGATTCCAGTCCGGGTTTTGCGGCCCCTCGCTGGCGCCTTTCTCCTTCCCTTCTGCAGTGCCGCCGCCGCCGCGGACAAGGTGCTCGCAGCCACCCAGCGCTGCCTGGCGAGGAGAGGAAGGGAAGGAAGGAAGGAAAGAAGGAAGGAAGGAAAGCGGCGGCGACGGGGGCAGTGGCGAGACACACCACGGAGGAGAGAGAGGGAAGGAAGGAAGGGGGGGGGGGGGGAGACCAGAAGGGAAGGCGGGCGCTCCCGCCCCCTCGCCCGCCCGCTCGCTCGCTCCCGCGCTGCCTCTCTCTCTCTCAGTCTCAATCTCTCAGACTCGGCCGGCGAGGGGTGGATGCGGCTGGACCGAGTGGCCCGCTCCGTCGCCTCTGCCTGCTGCTCGCTTCCAAGTCCCGGCGGCGGGTCCGTCCGGCTGAGCCCCAACCAAGGCGCGGGCGGCGAGGAGGCCGGGAGGCGCCCATGGAGCCTGCCTTGAGCCCGGGGCGCGCGGTGGCGGCGCGGAGTGGCCCCCAGGTGCCCTAAGGAGCCGCGCCTGGTCGGGTGGCCTCAGCGGCGGCGGCAGCAGCAGCGCCGAGCGGACCCCAGCCGGGACAGAGCCCCCCTCTCTTCCCACGGGCGCCCCCGCCCCTTCGAAGCCGCCCGCCTCGCCGGTCCCGTCCTGTCCCGTCCCTCCCGCTGCCCACTGGGATGGCTCTATGGCAGCCGCTCGGAGCCGGCGCCCGCGTGGGCCCGGGGCTGTGGCAGGTCCTGCTGGCTGGCACCCTCCTCACCAGCCACGTCCGTCCCAACGGTGAGTCAGAGCGGCTTTCGCGCGCGGCGGCGGCGGGGGTGGGCTGTCCTTGGACGGCGGCGCTGCTGCTGCTTCGGCTCCTGCGCCCGCCTTGACGGGGGAGCGAAGGGGGCACGGCGATGGGGTTAAGTGGGGCTCGGAGGACGTCGTAAGCGTGGCCGGCGAGGTCCGTGGGGGGGCGGGGCGGGAACGCAGGAGGGCGAGGGGCAACTCATGTTCCCTCCCTCCCTCAAACTTGCGGCGGGGTCGCCGTCTTCGGAAAAGTGGGGGCAATGCTCGCGGCAGGACCGCTGGGCTGCAGGGAATGAGAGAGAGAGAGAGCCTTTGGCACCACGAAGCAAACTTTGCAGCCTGGTTGCATCTTGCACCCCCTGAAAGGATCCATCGGGCTAAATGCCATGTGCCGTTCTGCCTCCGCTCCCCGCCCCCTTTGGCCTCGGCGATGCCCCGCTGCGGGGTTGGGTGTGCCGGTATTCCCGCTCTCCCAGGGCTCCATCCCGAACAACCTCTTGGCCAGTTCTTTGACTATGTCCCTAGGTGTGGGGCTAGATGGGGCTGCCATCATTCCCCCCCCCCCCGCCGCCCCTTCTTGGTCGGCTACACACCCCATATCTTCTGTTGGCTTCAGCGGTGAACACTGGGCACCCATGTCCCCATCTGTCGCTCACCCTTCTAGATTTGGCTACCAGCTCTTTTAGCAAAGGGGCTGGAAGACTTCTTAGGAAAGCTGTCAAAGAAAGGTCGCCTGGGCTGGGCCCCACTCAGAGAGCCAGGTATCTCTGCAGGTGAACTATACCAAAGTGAGACCTGGGCAGCTAGGAAGGTAGTTGTACCCAGCGGCTGGCAAGGGAAGCTGCTGTCAAGAGGAAAGGATGAAGAGCACACACATAGTTTCCCCTGATTAGCCCTGGATCCCTGTGTGGGGCACCCCAAGGTGAAGTTTTGACAGGAGCCTGGCAGCCTGGGTTGTACTGAAGGACTGCCTGCCAAAGAGAGGCGTCCTGATGTGGTGATGCTTACTGCCAGCTGGCATGTGAGCCTATGTATGATCAGGTTGACAGGGAGGGGTGTCTTTGGAGATCTGGCCGATAAGTGTTCCTCATTCCTCACCAACAATGACACCCATCTGTTCGTCACGGCCTGGCTGGGCGCAGAAGCAGTTTAACGATCGTGGCAGCATCTGGTTCTTGAAGAAGCAGACCGTGCGGTCCCCCAGTCCATGGGAAGCAAGGTTTTCATTCCCCGAGTGGAGGTTGTGGACTGAGACCCAAAGTCTTAGAGACTTTGCCAAGGTCAACAAGCAGGTCAGTGGCAGCACGTAGATCTGGAGCCTTCCCCCATTTTCCCATGGTGCTTTGTTAATCCCAGAAAAACGAAACTGGTGCACAGGTGTCTCTTACTTACTCTCAGAGACACAGTAGCTGAAGATTTTCTAAGCTACGGTCCCAGTCACTCCGTCATAATGCACCAAAAAGACACATACACGCACACACATGCACCCTCACTTGGGAGACTCTCTTGAGGATTGAAGGGTCTTTTATAAATTGAGGGACAGATTGAAGCCACCCCTGATGAGCCTCAGACATAAGCAAACTGCACATACCGAGGTACACATACACATACCAAAGATCACATGCACATTTGGGGGTTGCATTAGCAACACACATGTTCACATGTGCAACATGGTACCCCCAATCCTTCCTGTGCAGGTGGGCCCCTCACTAGGTAACATTCCCCCAGTCCTTTATGGCTGTGCATTTGCATGACAGGAGTCATTACGTCTCTCCATACATGGGCAGAGAATATTTAGCAACAAGGCATGCCCCTCTCTATAGAGCAGCCGCCGCACACACAGAGTTGCATACTGTCCTCCCATTTACAGCAGTTCTGTGATTATTTTAAAACCCACACATTCCGTATGCTGCTATGAAGGGGAGGATCTGGTCCTGGAAGCAGGACTAGATACTGCTTTTGTCTTTCCCTCCCCTTGCCCGCAGCTCTCAATGCCAGCGCATGGGAGCCAACCAACTCTCAAGCCAAGTCGGGACAGGTCTGCCAGCCTGGAGACACAAGTACTAAAGGGGCCCATGGAAGGGTGACATCCCTGGCTGAAGAGGGATAGTGTCTTGTTGTATGTGGACAATGAATGGGGCTCACAAAAGGAGGAGACATGATGCTTGGCCAAATTTGACCTATTTGTACTAGGCCGAAGGGGAGGGGAGCAGACAGTTCCATTCTTCAACCCACTAGCCAGAGCCAGTTGTTTCCTCCCTCCAACTCATATTATTGTGTTCTCAGGAGTCACAGTGCCAGGCATAGCTGGGCACATTGTAGGAACTGGAACAAGCTTTACAAAATCACTTGACTAATTCCACTTGCTCCCCATTCCCTGCCACCCTGACTTCCCCAGCTCTCTCCCTTTGAAGCTCACAGTTGTCCTTCTGTCTCAGATTATATTTGTCCCTTTTGCAGGGAAAACAATTAAGACTTGCAGAAGCTTATAAACTAGTAAATCTATTATAGCACAAGCTTGCATGGATTACAGCCCATTTCTTCAGAGCCATAAAATGCTAAGAACAATACAGTTGTGATTGTCAGTGCTTTCTGCATGTCATTTTGATTTGTCATACTGTCCACAATCTCCTCCTCTGCCCCACCACAGTTTTGAATAACACCTGATGATGTGGACTATAGTCCATAAAAACTTCCTTCTTTTAAAGAAACAATAGGTCTTGTTGTTATTCCCTAGTAATAGTATATGTCTTCAAGTCACCTGTCAATTTCTGGGTCTGAGGAAATGGGCTGTTGTTTGTGAAAGCTTGTGCTATAATAGATGTGTTAGTTTTGAAGGTGCCACGGGACTTGGTTATTTTTATTGTGACAGGCTGACATGGAAACTGTACAAGAAATGACCCCTATTCTTGATGAATGTGCAGAGGTGTATTTGTAGAAATGGGCTGCCCAGCTCCCTGAGAATCTCATTTTCAGTTCTCACTAGCAGACCTGAGAAATAGGATCTGGCACTGAGATCAGTAATGGGAAGACATAGATATTAAAACAGCTAATCTTAATAGGGCCAGTATTTAAGAACACCATGAGACAAAAATCGGAGGAGAGCTGAATGTATCAACTTATGGCAACCCCAATGATTTCACAAGGTTTTTTTTAAGGCAATGAATGCTCAGAGGTGGGTTGCCATTGCCTTCGTCTGAAGAATAGTCTAGGATACCACCTACTATTCCCTGGCAGTCTTCCTCACAAGTACTAGCCAGGCCTGATGCTGCTTGTAATACCAGACAGGGTCTGGTGCCTTCTCTACATAATCACAAGAATAAATCATTATCCCCTCACTTTATCTCCATGAAGTGGGGGATAATAAGTGTGGGGATTAAAGCGGTACCCCCACTTGTTTCTTTTGAATTTCTCTGATCCTTAATATGCAATATGCTCTTGCAGCACCTTTCAATTTGAGAGAAAGGAATTGTAGGAGACAGAATTGTAGTATAAGCTTTCATAGATTTAGTATACTTCCTTAGATACAGACTAAGTCTATGAAAGCTTATGCAGCGATGTCTTTCAATAAGTCTCAAAGGTGCAACAAGATTCATTTGCCTACTGATATTCCAGATTAACACTGCTGTGTCTTTGCATTTTGATATTTTAATGTGTTGGTAAAAGGACATTAGAGGGCAAAGAGGAGATGTGTCCATGCTGAATTTCTGTTGTGGCCTTTTAGGAAGGGAACACTGCTGGACAGATTGCCAAAATCTGCTTGACCATCTCCAGTGAGACAAAGCAACAGCTGAAGACAAAGGGTGCCTCTGAGCTCTGTATGTGGTGGGATGCAGGAGCTTGGCTTCAGTTGAGAGGAGGAAAGGAAAAAGAAAAGTGGATCCTGTAATTAAGTTGGCATATTACTAGAATGCTTCTTGATTGAGCCCCATTTGTCCTTCGTGGCTGCCAGTACTGTAGTCAGATGGAACAAGGCACTGTCTGCTCATTTGGCACCAGAATGGAGCCTGGAGATCAACCATCTCTCTTCCCCTTCTTTCTTTGAGGTAGGGTACATATTAAGCAAAGAGAAACAGCACCCCACTTCATTTGACAGGCAGGAGAAAAGGGTAGGGTTGCCAGATACAACCAAATCAAAACAAAAGGGTGTTCTGTTTGCTCCACATGAATTCTGCAGAGATGTCATTCTTTCGTGTGAAAGGGGCTAGCAGTCTCTTCACTGTTTTTGATCTGCTCAGAAGAAAGTCACAGCTCCTAATAAGCCCTGACACTTAATCAAACAAGCAAACAAAACACACATATACAAGGATGTCTGCTGAGCTTGGGGAAACTGCTTTGGATCCCCCTTTTCACTTCTTGACTTTAATCCAGACTTACTAGGTTGGGTGTTCTGCACATACTTTGGACAACCATTTCCAGCATTGTCTTGCTGGCTGGTGCTGATGGGGCAAAGCATACATGGAGCAGATAAGGGAGGCTGCAGCCCAAGGGCAAATGGGCCAGTCACTATTTCTCAGCTAAAACTGCCTCATAGGATTATTGAGAGGACAAACATAAGAAGGAAACTCACTTATGCAGCTTTCTGTCTCTTGGAAAGAAAGGCAAAATGTAAAAGCTGAAAAGAGAATTCCTACACAAGCTTCTTATCTGCCCAAGATGAACAGGAATGAACATTTACCCCCATTCACACAGTGAGAGATGCACCTTCCTTCCTTCCTTCCTTCCTTCCTTCCTTCCTTCCTTCCTTCCTTCCTTCCTTCCTTCCTTCCTTCCTTCCTTCCTTCTCTGTGGTCATAGAGCAGCATGTAGGAGAAGGACTCCGCTTCAAATAATTGTGAGAAAAATCTTGGGCCTGGGTATCTTGTCCCCAACTCTTCTGATTACACTCTTATCATTATCAAATAGTTATGGTAGTAATTACTTAGCTGGACAGTTGTGAACCAAGGACACTGCTGCACAATCACACAGCAAAGAAGAGATGTTACCTCCAAAGCTCCTACAGCCCAACTTGACAACATCTGTGAGGGAATGAAAACACAAGGAAAATTTCCTATCCATTTGGTGGTTTCAAAGCTCAGTGGTCCATTATATTAATTGTATTAGCATCATTGAACTGGAATAGCCTGACTAGAGCACGTCTGGAGGCTGCATAAGATGTGGCCCAAGAGCTCCCCTTTACATGCCACAGGAACAAAGGCAAACTCCAGAATCAAGGTTGCATCCACTAACAGTGTGAATAGCTCAAGAACCCTTTGGAAGCCTTAGTTGCTGATGATATCTCTCATAGGAGGAAGAGAGATAATGTAATGAGAAATGTTTTAAGATACACTGCCTTTAATTTATTGGGTCTTTGAGGTGGGTGAGAAGAAGCAGCCAAACTATAGATGCTTTCTCATAAGGCTTCTCTATGCTGTGTTTTGGGGTGCCATCTCAGTTCCTTCTTCTAATAGACAGAAGAACAATTTTGCTGGAAACTGTCCAGTGTTTAAAATCACCATCAGCACCAGCTAGTCTACACTCTGCTGGTGACTGTTCCTGTTTTAAATGTGCAGGAGGAAACAGCAGAGCCTGGAGTGGCTCAAAGGTCCACTGTGAAAAGTGCAGATAAAATTTCTATGCTATTCACAAATCACACCTTTTTATTCCAGAGTAATCCCCATCCTCAACATGGATTTGAACCATTCCTTCATGTGGCTGCTCATGATTACTTCCCTTTCTTTAGCCATCCTTTTGTTCCCAAATTGCAGGACTTAAAGCACAGGAGGTTGATGGGTTCTCACCTGAAAAGCTGTCTTTCTCCCCGCCCCCAGTTTTTAATGCCCGTCCCAAGGAGTGTTGCTCTCCCAATCCCTTGCTAATCTGCCACTTTGATTCTAGGCTAATTAACCTAAAGTGTTCTTCGCAATTATTAACAGGTATTATAATCACTATTGCATTCTTGGAACCCTGTTTGGAACAGAAGGTTATCAGTGGATATGGTGGGAAGTCCACCTCTCACTATTCTTCAGAGATCCTGATGATAAAAATACTGTTTAAAGGTGCTTAAGGTGTGTGAAAGGTTAGCATTATGTTATTTTGTAAACAACCCTTTTAAATTAGCAGGGGTTGTTGCAAAAGGAATAAGGAGGCAGCATTGCCTTCCTATCTGCGTAGTGTTAAAAGATCATAGCTAAAAACTGCATCCAGAGCTGTGCTTATACTGCAAAAAAAAAAAATACGTGTCCTTTTTTTAAAAAAGTGTTGATAAATCAGAGGCAGTATGTGGAGATGCTGTACGAATGACTGGAGGGCTAGCAGCCCTGGCTTACCAAAGCAGTTCGATCTGTTTAGTCTCTCCGAGAGAAGGGTAAAGGGTGACTTGATCACAATCTCTAAGTACCTACATGGTACGGAAAGAGATTTCTGACGGCAGCCGGCTCTTTAATGCAGCAGACAAAGGCAGAATGAGAGCCCCTGGCTGAAAGCTGAAGGCAGACAAATTCAGACAAGAAATTAGGTGCAGATAAGCTGCACCCTCTTAGCACAGAGGAAGAAAGAAAGTAACCATTGGAACAATCTCGCTAAAGAATTGCCTGTCTTGCCATTGCTTTATGCAATAAAGCTTCCTTTCACAATAGCTCGTTTGGCAGGATGAGGCACGTGTAACATCTTTCCATATCCCCATCTTCTAAGCAGCCGTGAGCATCTAGCACTGCCTCCCGGCATTGGGGTGGCATCCGCTAGGCCCATGGAAACTTGAGCTAAGCTGACCTGGGACTCCTTGGCAGCTTGTGCAGGGGTCAGTTGAATCCAGCACCACCTCCCCTCAACGGCATACAGAAGTGGGAAGGAGACCAAAGGAACCGTTTCTTCTCTCCTTGAAGAAGAAAGATCAATAGTGAGAAAAAGGGCTAAAAGCAAACTAACACTTCTAGGAACTGTGTGCCAAGATTCTTCTAGGGGGGAAAATGGTTGGATAAGACTACTTGGCCCAGTTTTTGCAACAACTCACCACAGACACTTTGGATGTTACAGTTTTCTTATGCATAATTCCTGCATTTGGGTGCTCAACCAATTTCCAACGTTTTTTCTGTGCACCAGAAGTGAGCACTTGAAACCTCTCCCCCCCCCCACCCTACACAACCCTAATAGCCCCCTCACTCCCATTTATAAAGACCAAAGGAATGGTTGGTCTAGAAACCCATTTGTCATGACATGAATCCACAGCACTGGGGGAGTTATGAATGTTCAGTACTTACAAGAAGAAGTGCATAAATAGGAAGGGAAGGCGACTCGGTGACCTCTGCTAATATTTAGTAGGTGTCTGGAGAAGGCACTGCCTCAATCTTTGCTTGCCATTGTGCTTCTGCTGAGCACATAATGCTCCTTACTTGCTCAGCTTAGGCTTGCATTCACAGTATTTCCATTGTGTTGAGGAGTGCTCCATATAATTTCAATTCCACTGCAACAGATCCAGACCAGAGAAATTCTCATCATAGAATAACCACCTTTAACTCACAGTCTAATGCAATGGTTCCCAACCTTTTGTCCTCCAGGTGTTTTGGACTTCAATGCCCCAAAATCACAGCCAGTTTACCAGCTGTTAGGGATTGTGGGAATCGAAATCCAAAACACCTAGAGGACCAAAGGTCGGGAACTGCTGGTCTAAAGGCACCAGATCCTGTCTGATCATGGAAACTGAACAGGGTCAGGCCTGGTTAGTATACGTAGGCTGGATTAGCAATAAATACCTGGTACTGTAGAGAAGAAACTGTCAGGAATTAATTGCCTCAGAAAATGCTGTGAAATCCATGGAGTTGTCATAAGATAACAGGTGACTTAAAGGCACATGCCCACATGGGTTGGGTGGGTTAAAGCATGAGATACCCTAAGACTAGTTTTAAGTTCAATACAATAGTATTGAAACCATCTTCCAATCAGATCTGAGTCTTACCTGTGCTTAATCCCAACTGCCCAGCCTGTAGTTTAGAAAAATTACATTTTTGAATTACTGTACAACTTTCCGGGGGAAAGGGGTTCTGGGAGTTGTAGTCCAAAAAATAATTGTTCAAAGCTCTTTTGGATTCTTTCCTCCCTTCTCATCTCCATAGCCCAGGTAACTCTGATGCTGATGTTATTGTTTAGTAAATGTCAGGCCCTGTCCACAACCCCATGTACTCGCCAACTCTGCTCTGTACTTGAGCTTCAACTCACTGTGTTTTATTCTAAAGAATTCAAGGTATGACCAATGTCATCTGCTGGACTGTCACACTGCACTGCAGACATACAGGTTTGGAGCATTCATCCCATGATAAAGTCTGTGTGGTGAGATGTATTCACACAATCAGTCTTTTAGGATAACAACCCTTTATCTCCCTGCATTCAGTCAATTTATTAGCTCTTCAGGGAGTGAATCATAAGAAGAGAGTCTCTTGGGGTAGGGGGGATTCGATTCAAAAGCCTTTGTCTTGCTTTTCTTTTATCCTCCAACTAAGTGTACACAACGGAAAGATTGTTGTCTCTGATTTGAATTAGTGGTGTATAGGGTTCCTGCCATAATCAAATTACTGTACACAATCCAAAACAGTAGGAATATTGGATTACATAGAGAGTTTGGGGAAGTTACTTTGTTGTACTACAACCCCGGAATTCTTCAGGAAGCATGACCATTGGCCATGTTGCTTAGAGGATTCCATCAAGTACTCTAGACAGAATTTGTTTTATGAGTTTTAGACACAAGAAGTTGCTTTATATGGGGCCAGACCAATAGTTCAGTATAGTAAGACAAATATAGATTCATGTATTCATGCAAAGTGCACAGAAATTAGTACTGGGCATGGCTTAGACATGTCCATAGTCCCTTTATTTTCAGTTACAACGTGGTGCTATTCCAATTTGGGATTTCTTAATTTCTGGCCCTGCTACTTCTCCCAGTCCCAGAATACAAGCAGAGCTGTTCTAGTTACATATCCCATTGGTACCACTGAGGGTGCATCTACACTGAAGAATGAATGCAGTTTGACAGCACATGGAAGCTATGAATTTACATGGTCTTCATGATACTCTGCTAAATAGTATTGGTGCCTCACCAAACTAATCCCAGGTTCCAGTCTTCAACTATCTTTGAGCTGATGTTCAGATAATTGCCAATAACAGCATGAAAGCATAAGGATGGCTTTCTTGGGTCAGACCAAAGACTCACCTTTTCTAAAACAGGAAAGTCAGATGTTCCTAGGTGGACTTTTGTTTGTCCCATAGTCAGTGACATTTAGAAATATGCTGCCTCTCAATTACAGCCTGGAAAGTTATTTTTAAGTAGAATTAAGATAATGACATGCTGAAGCCATTCATAACTAAGCAGTGTGTAGGATGGTGCTTCGAGTTCTCAGAGCATCCTCCTACCATTGCTCAGTTATGGATGGCTTCAGTGTATCATTATCTTCATTCTTAAAAGATCTTTCCAAGCTTGCTTCTTAAGATGGCATTCTTTTCTTAGTTCACATGGCCAATGCTCATTGACAGAAGTGCCTTGAATTAATTTGAATTCTAAAGCTAGTGGCTGTCACCCCATCATGTGGCAATGAATTCCATATGCTAATTAGGTACTGCATGGGTATGCTGAGCCTACTGTCAGTCAGCTTCATCTGGATAACCAAAAGCCTAACACTTTGTAGGGAAAATGTTTTTACATCCCTCTTGATTTTTTTAATAAACTGTGAGATCCTCCAATTTCTTTATGTTAACCTCTGCTGCATCTTCTCCAGCTATAGTGATGAAGCCCCTCGCCAAGACCTCTAGGCTTTCCATGCTTTATCCCAACTTCAGACTAGGCAGACTTCCAGAAACTGATGACTGTTTTTTGTTTTGTATAAGCAAATATTGGCTGAAAACTGATTTCATTCATGACATCAACTGTACTCATATGTCAGTGCTTCTTAAAATACACCCATAAGTGTATTCTAACCCAGACAGGCCCATTGTTCCAGTGTCTGAACACAGGCAAACCATTCTGTGCATTCGGAAATGTAAACCAGCCCTACTCTAATGCTGGCCCACAAGCCATCAGCTGTCGTTCGATGGTGTATCTCTAGGAAACTGTACAAACAGGAAAATAATGTGGTGCAAATATGAAACAGGCTTGAGCATCTCTTATCTGGAAATCCAAAATATTCCAAAATCCAAAATTGTCCATGTGAGGGGCTGAGAGTGACACTTTTGCTTTCTTATGGTTCAGTGTTCAGAACTTTGCTTCATGCATATTATTAAATAATTGTATAAAATAACCTGCAGGCTATGTGCATAAGGTGTATATGAAACATAAATGAATTTTGTGTTTAGACCTGGACCCCATCTCCAGGATATTTCATTATGTACATATATGAAAACACAGGTATTCCAAAATCTAAAACACTCCTGATCTTAAGCATCTCAGATATTGGGAGATAACTGGGAGCAGGGGGAAATTGCTGGTTCATTACATCAGATAGCTTGACTATCTGTAGTTGCTTGGAAGTGAACGCAGGAGAGCAATGTTGCAATTGAATGGCCTCCCAAAATTAAATCTCCTTGACCTCAGAACATAATTATAAGAAAAGACATAAAAGGAATACCAATCAACCAGAAAATAGTGTTCTTACAGTGGTCACTGAGAAGCCTATGGGAATGGCACATGCAGAACATGGAGGTCTACCCCTAGTTTTGGCCCCTGTGCAACTGTTATGATTCAAAGAAATGCTACTTCTTTTTCAGAACTTAGGAAGCTTGGGAAAGGTCTTCTTTTGAATTATAACTTCAACAATGCCCTAACTAGCATAGTCACAGCTGAAGGTTTCTGAGAGTTGTAGCCAATGACTGAGATCCTGTTGGTACATTATGTCAGCCTAACTGATGGCAGAAGAAAGGGCCATGGGCATTGCATCTGTGAAAGAAGCAAACTGTTGGATTTGGCCTTCTTTCCCTTGCCTCTACTGTAATTATCCCAGATCCTGTAATCAGAAATAAGGAGATGTTAGAAGAGGGATTGGAAGAAAAGCATTAGAAAGTAACATACTTACAGTAGAGTCTCACTTATCCAACACTCGCTTATCCAACGTTCTGGATTATCCAACGCATTTTTGTAGTCAATGTTTTCAATATATCGTGATATTTTGGTGCTAAATTCATAAATACAGTAATTACTACATAGCATTACTGCGTATTGAATTACTTTTTCTGCCAAATTTGTTGTCTAACATGATGTTTTGGTGCTTCATTTGTAAAATCATAACCTAATTTGATGTTTAATAGGCTTTTCCTTAATGCCTCCTTATTATCCAACATATTCGCTTATCCAACATTCTGCTGGCCCGTTTATGTTGGATAAGTGAGACTCTACTGTACTTGTAACAAGTTACTGTTTGTTTTGGGATAGCAGTAGTATCATATGTGAGAATGATGCTATTGGTGTGTGTAAGTAAGTAAAACTTTATTTGTATCCTGCCCCATCTCCCTGTGAGGATTCAGGGCGGCTTACAACATAAATGGCGAACATTCAATGCTGAACAATTACAACAATACAGATGAATAGTATAAAACATTCAACCATGTAAACAAATCACATAAAGAGCAATAAAACACATTACACAATATCAGTAAAAATGGGGATCAGTAAAATGTGGTGTGGTGAGCAATGCTTTCTGGTTAGTTTTTAAAGTTACTCTTTCAGTGTGCTTTAGAAGAATTTTCCATGCTGTATTAAGCCGAAAAGAAAAGAAAAGAAAAGCAAAAAAAAAAAAAAAGACAATAGAAATATAATGCGTAAATAAACAAGTCCTCTATGTACAACACACCAAAACAGAGAATGGGGATTTTATAGCAAGTTAAAAGTTCATTTCCACTGCCTGAGTTGTTTCTTTCTTCCCAGTAATTCCCAGTCTTTTCTAGGGTGGTGGTGTAAATGTTGGGCCGTATTCGCTCATACAGATCCATCCCCCTTTAATTTTGAAGTGGAACACTCCCACACACCTGGACCATGTGATAATTCTGAACATGTATTTCAGTTCTGAATTCTCTCCCTGTTTTTCTTGGCTGGGATTGATCTGACTGCCTAAGGGCCCTTTCAAGTAATAATCCTGTCTGAGTCTTGGATTTTCCTTCATTTGTCCCTGCATTACAAGAGGAGTCTCAAGGGGTGTGTGCTTTGCATAATGGAAGAGCAAGGAGGACCAGAGCGGCCAATAGTATTTAAAACTTCATTGGGTGGCCTGAGCTCTGATCAGAAAAGCAGGCAGCCAGCCTGAAGGGTGGATGTGGCAAGTGCACCTCCCAGGGCTGATGGGGCTCCCAAGGGAGATTTTCATAGCTTCCCATTTCTGCATGGATATTGGTGTGACGATCTGCAGAGCTGTGCCGGCACCAGTGGATTGGGCAAGGCAGATAAGTATGTTTGCCTCATGCAGCGTTACTGTGGAAATAGGGATGAATCAATCTATGTGAATATGAGCCTGGGAGTCTATACCAGCTTGTGTTTATATCAGAGATTCTGAAAATTACTTTTTTGGATTACAGCTCCCAAGATCCCTCAGCCAGCATAAGCACTGCTTGAGAGTTATGGTCCAAAAAAGGAACTTTTTCATTCAGGTTTTTATGGTGCCATGTTTCCTAATCAGCAAAAAGGGACAGCCAAAATTCATGACATGCAGGGCTGACAATTAGGAAGTAGCTATTAACAAGTTTGTGTTCTACCTAAATACCAAATGAAAGTATTGATTTCAGTTAATTAGCCATGTATTTCTCTGTAAAGTTAACATATTGTCTACACTTGGAAATCACATGATGCACACATTTTTGTCCTTATGAAGAGCCCACATCCCAATATATGGAGGTTGGGACATTTCATTCAATCTATGTAAAAAGGCAAGCTTCTCAACCCTTAACGAGTGAACATCTGTTAAACTAAGGGACACTAGTCAATCCTATAAAAGACAAGATTCTAACTCTCAAATAAGGGACACCTGCTAATCCTATCAGATTGATGTAATGGGTGCTTCATAGGCCTACTCTTTAGTCTCGATGCAATCATTAGGTTTTTTTTGTGTCAGTAGTAACTTGAGAAATTGCAAATCACTTCTGGTGCGAGAAAATTGGCTGTCTGCAAGGACGTTGCTCAGGGGATGCCAGGATGTTTTGATGTTTTTAGCATCCTTGTGGGAGGCTTCTCTCATGTCCCTGCATGGAGTTGGAGCTGAGGGAGGGAGCTCATCTGATGATTTGAAGGTTGGGTTGCTGACCTGAAGGTTGCCGGTTTGAATCCAACCCGGGGAGAGTGCGGATGAGTAACCATTGGTGTAGTGGAGCCAGTGCTCACAAGATCAGAATGCATAACTGGAGCAAAACTGGGTTCTCCCAGCAAAAAGCAGATTGTTGTGAGCTGTCCTTGTAATCCAAAGTATTTAGAGTGGTCTGGTCTTGAGTGTGCAATCTCTATTAGATTTACTCATCATGAAGGTGAAAACTGCTAGAAAATACATTTTTACATAAAGAAGAAACAACACATCAACCAACATATCACTGCCACTCAAGGAAGTGTCCCTGTGGTCTACAACAAGAAGAAAAGAAATCCTTTGCCCCAAATCAAATCCAGGACTCAACACTGAACATGTGAATTTTCTCTAAATTACACTAAAAATCATCCTTGTGTTGTTTGCATACACAAGTGAATGTTGTTCATGCAGGCTTGTGGATGAAAAAAGAGTGGATTGAAAATAAATATATTCAAACCAAGCAGACAGCCCATGGAATTGCAAACGAAATAGATGCAAGTACATCCCCTAACCTTTGGAAGAAGGTTATTGGCTTTTGCTGTATTGCTGGGTTAGATGGTGGAAGAAATTCATTTAAGCTTGACCTGACCTGGTCGTGCATAATACATCTACAGGTAGTTGCTGCTGTTTTTCTTCCTCTTCCCTCTGTGATGATCACTATGGTTAATGGGATTGTGGGTTGTAAGAGACTGTTGAGATGCAAACAGCTGGTGGAAGTGCTACTTGCACACAAACCTGACTGCCAACAATTCCCTGCTTCACAAGTCTGTCTGCTGCATAATTGCCCTCTCTCTACATGGATGCATTTCTTCATGGGGCCAGGAGATGGTGAGAAGGAATGAAATGGAGGAAGAGCTGGCAGATTACCTAAGTATAAGACTGAGGATGCTGAATTTGGGAGAGTTTGCAGTCAGGATTGACTTGCCCCCTCTCCAATCTAAATTTTTTGTTTCTAATACAGGTAGGGCCAACATGATGTTATTGTGCACTTTCAAAACATTTCCAACTTATGGCAAACCGAAGGCGTATTAATGGGGGTTTCTGGGCAAGATTTGTTCAGAGGGAATTTGCTTTTGCCTCCCTCTAAGGTTGAGAAAAAAGTGTGACTTGTCCAAGGTCACTAAGTGGGTTTCCATGGCCAGGTGGGGATTTAAATGGGTAAAGGTAAAAGTTTTCCCCTGACATTAAGTTTGGTTGTGTCCGACTTTGGCGATTGGTGCTCATCTCGATTTCTAAGCCGAAGAGCCAGCATTGTCCGTAGACATCCCAAGGTCACGTGGCTGGCATGACTGCATTGCGCACTGTTACTTTCTCGTTGGAGCGGTACCTATTGATCTACTCACATTTGCATGTTTTCGAACTGCTAGGTTGGCAGAAGCTGGGGCTAACAGCAGGAGCTCACCCTGTTTACCAGATTTGTACCGCTGACCTTTCGGTCAGCAAGTTCAGCAGCTCAATGGTTTAATCTGCTGCACCACCAAGGGCTCAGGGATTCAAATTCATGGTATCAAAAACGTATGTTTGGCTCTTGGGACAAACACATATATCTATCTATGCATGCTGAGAAGAATTAAGAGCTTTCTCTCTGCACTGTGTTATTCTTCCTTGTGTGGGGCAAGGCAGGGGTCCCATGGCTGGATGTGGGCTGAGTATGGGGAGAGACTTGAGGAGCAGCCTCTGCGTGCCGCAACCCCTTCCTCCTTGAGGCCTGTGTCATCTCCTCCTCTCTGCAGCTGGAGGGACCAGGGCTCAGGGTGACCTTGAGGCTCCAGCAGGAGCGTTATTGAATCCATGCGTTTGATCCTCAGCTGCAATTAAAGGAGAGACTGAGAATTTTGCTCGGCCTCCTGGAGACTCTGCCACACTCCCTGCTGGAGCAATGACTGTAGCGCTTCCCTGGGAGGAACATTGAGGGGGGAGAGGAGGAAGGGAGGAAGAAGGCGGCACAATGGGACAGGGGAGCCATAGCAAAGCAAGCTTGCCTCTCCAGAGGCCCACTCTGCCCTCCCCCCATTTGTGAGCCTTCTGATGCCCTTCAGCTCCACTAGGCAGTCTCCTTGCTCCCTCTTCCCCCTTCCCAACCCCTGGGGAGTCTTCCTTGTTTAAATCTGGATATCTTTAGTTCCCTACCTGCCAACCCCACCCAGTGCTCAGACCCTCTTCACAATTTCTACTTCTTCACCACATTTGCTGCAGCCCCTAAATCTGGGCAGGTGGAAGTGGCTGTGGCAAGCGGTTGCTGAGGTGAGTTGTTGCCACGGCAGCACGGCTGATGCCTGACGACCGGGAAGCATCTGCCATTAATCAGGGCAATAAGTGGGTCTCTCAAGGCAGGATGCCTGGTGCAGATCAGCAATTACCTAGAGCGGCCTCCCTGTAACGAGCCATTGTGGTAACAAGGCGGTGGAGCACAAGGTGGGGGCGGAAGGCCCAGCAGGCCAGACCACACTGGACCCCCTTCCCTTCTCTTCCCCCTTCCCCACTTCCCCCATAGACCCCTCTGGCCATTAAAGAAGCTGTTAACAGCTTCTGCGCTGAGCCACGTTCAAGCCCAGCGGCCTTTTCCCCAATTAGCCTGGTGCCCTTTCCACTCCGAGCTGATGTTTCCAACGTTGCTTTCCGTCTGGCCTTTGAAGAAACCACTATAATGTATTCAGTGACAACCAAGGAGCTGTGTTCAGTTCTCACTGTCAGAGCAGCATCACAGGCACCAGATGGTGGCTGACCCAGGCACCCTCATGAGCCCCAGTGAAAGGAGGCAGGGAGATGAGGGGTGATGGAGGAGGGAGACATATGAGGAGGGACAGAGTATAATCCTCCAGATCCTTTTGGACTGCATATCCCAACATTCTTCTCTGTCAGCTGATGCTCATGGGAGTTGCAGCTTGACAGCAGCTGAGGAGCCTTTCTTTTTCCTACCCTGCTCCAACTCCACCTTCCCCAAAGACTATATCCTCAGATATTTTGGATTAGAACTCCCATCCTCCCCAGCCAGTATGGGCAATGCTTTGGAATGACAGGAGGTATAGTCCAAAATGTCTGAAAGGACCAGGTCTACAGGATGCAGCTCTTCAGCATCAACCTCACATCTCCCATTGTTGCTGGATTGAAGCTCCTTTCAGACCATGCCAGCATAGCCAGGGGTGAAGGATCATGGAAGCTGCAGTCCAAACATCTGGGAGGCCACAGTTGCCTACTCCACCTTTTGCCTAGCACAATGGGTATAGCTTTGATAGCAGGGACACGAGGGCATTGTCACCACAAATAATAATTCAACTCATGAAATTTTCCTTCAGCCCCCACATTTCTAGCATTGCAGAAATCTGAAACCTCACGTGAGGATTGAAAAATACAGTTTAGCCATCCAAAGAAAAAGGGCATGCCAGGTTACCAAGGGAATGCCAAGAAAGCAAATAGAAATAGTAGAGTTCAAAAGGTGAACCATTTTCCATGTCTCATTCTCTGCAGTGGTGGAAAATTGTGGACTGAATAAAAAAATTCATGCAAAGGGGCTAAGTTCTTTTTTGGAGAAGGAATATCCCCATTTTGTCTCCTGTCTCCAATAGCTCAACCGTTAGTCCAGAGTTCAATGCTTCATAGACACAGATATGGGAGTTTTATTGTATAACTACCTGACAATTGAGATCTCCAGGAAAGGTCTTTCTCTATGTCCCAGCATTGGGGGAAATGCAAAGGGAGGACATGGGGAGAAGGGACTTTCTTGGCTTTGGCTGTCTTATTGTGGAACACCTTTCCCTTTTGGGGGCCAGTGTTGAATTCTTTTCAACACCAAACCAAAACATGGCTCTTTATTAAAGCCTCTGGGGAATAATTCATTTTGAAATACATATGCACTTGTTTTTAAAATGTAATTTCAAAAGTGGTACAGCTGTTGCAATGTCCCATACATTTGTCTTCTTCAAGTTATTTTTGTTTTTAATCTGGAAGTGTTTTAAGTTGCTTATACTGAATGAGGCCTTGAGACCCTGTGATAAAATGCAGGAAGGAAACACATTAATAAATAAATAATAAATAAAATGATAAGATATGTTATTGCCTAAAGGGGAACAGCAAATAGAACCCACAGCAAGGCAGCCCATTGGAAAAAGTGGTAATAGCCAGCCACATGATGTGGTAACCTGAGACAGAACAACCCACAAACACTTCTTGGCAATATATATTCCAGCATTTGTAAACGGAATAAGTGACAATTTGCTGCCTTCTCACAGCATCCCAAAACAGCTGCCTCAGTCTGTCAAATGGTAAGCCCTGTTTTGAGCTCCAGGGCTACCTTTTAATTGTTGTTTTCATTTTTAAAATGGGTGATAGCTGCCTAAATACCCTAAAGGTACCAAATCCCAACTGATATTGGAAGTTAAGCAGCATTTGCCCTGGTTAGTACTCGAGTGGGAGATTGCCAACAATTGCCAGGAACTATAGGCTATATTTGAGGGGGGGGGGGGGGAATGGCAAAAGCACCTCTGAGCATTCCTTGCCTAAGAAAAACTTGCAAAATCCATGGGCTCATCGTAAGTCAACAGGTAACTTGAGGGCACATACGTGCACACAGCTGCTCCAAGGAATGAGAAAGCAAACCTGATGCTGCTATGCATGTTAAAATGAGGCTGTAAATGTCACTGGGGAGTGACAGGGTGTGATGACAGTCTTTCTTCACCCAGGGATATTGCACAGACAAAAAAGATGGGACGTCATCATGTCTCTCTGCTCCCAGGGGCACCTGCAGACCCCTTTTCAACATGTACAACACCAGCCATACTCGTTAGTTGCTTGGAGCAAGCATCTGTTTAAAACAAAGGCAATACAAGACATTTTTTAAAAAGCCACCAGGCCACCATGGAACTGTGAATGCATTCCTCTTTTTTGGGCTTTAAATTGTGTGTGGAATGCTTTGGGGCAGAAAAGCTTGTGAAGGGAAGAAAGGGCATAAAAAGAAACCCAGGCAAAGTGGGATGAGCTGAAAATGAGCATATTCACTCCTCCATGGAGCAGACTATAGATGGGGGCTCTCCAAATCATGTGAAGTTTGAAGTGTTTTAATATTGTGGCTCACTTAATTCTATTTTAATATTCACTTTATGAATACTGGTTTGAGTGTTGTACTACAACTCTGGAGACCAGGATATGATTTCTTATTTGACCATGGAGACCCACTGAGTGACCTTGAGTGAGTCACACTTTTTCAGCTCCAGCCTGATAGGTTCACCATAAGTCAGAAATGACTTTAAAGCACTACAGCGACCATAACTCTTTCAGTTCTCATGAGGAAATGTGGTTATGTTAAACCCTGTTTGTACATTCCAAATAAAAAACAAATAAACCATCACTCTTTCAATGAACAATAACAATAGTAATAAAAGCATCTCAGGAAGATCAAGTGAATTTGCTGGCAACCCAAATGGGGCAAGTGGGCTTTACCTTTAATAGTTTCTCAATAATTTATTCCCCTGGGCAATTGTTTGGGTTGTACCACAGTGTCTCGGTTATGTAATTTTTGCAGGACAAGAGATCAATTTGGTACCATCACATTTAGTTACCTGAGCCTGGGAAAGTTACTATTTTTTCTCTACAATTCCTAATTTCCTCAGCTAGCAGTTTTAGTGACTGAAGGGATTCTGGAAGCAGGAGTCCTCAAAAGTAACCTTTTCAAGGTCTGCCAATAATGATAAAAGAGTGATCTTTATATCCACTCACATTTGCCTTACGAATATTTGCCCGGGCCCTGGGAAAAAATATAGAAAATTGGCAATTTTGTGGACCACTAAACACAACTTCCATTCTGAGCTGCTGGGTGGTCTTTGTAGCCCAACCCCAGCCCTCGTTGGAGGGGAGGTAGCACAGATCTTTCCAGCCTCTAGCGTTTTGCTAATTGCATGTAATGGGAGAAGTGTTATCAGCTGAAATACTTAATTAGCTAAATTCCATTGTGATGCAAAAACACCACTGACAAATTCATTTATAACAATCACTGACTTAATCATCACTTGGCCCTACCGTTTATTGCGAGTACAACATGAGGCTGGGAACTGGGAACCAACTTCTGCCTCATGAGCGCAACTCTGCTTGGCTTCCCTAGTCTAGCCTTTGGCAGCAATAGGGAATGTCATACACTGCTGCTGCTGTTTGAGCTAAACGCTGAGAAGAGAACTTCCCAACAGCTCTCCAGGTGGAAGGAGGCAGGAGCAGAGCTGAGCAACATCACTCTTTTCGATGACAGCTCCAGGCATCCCACAGCCTGTGGCCATTCTGGCTGGGATATTCTGGGTGTTCTTGTTCAAAGGGATAATATTTCCTGGTTCTGGACAGGCAAGCATGGGGAAAGGGCTACTGCCTTTATTTTGTAGGGGCCTGAAGGGTTTTATAACATCACAAATGATGACAAATTGAGGGAGGGGGGAAGTGATAGGGGTGGATGGAAGAAACAGATGGAGCAAAGCCAGATCCAGTCTGTGACAATAGATAGACAATGAAATTGGGCTGTGCAGTAGCCTTTGTGCAGGAATCTCAAATATATCAGGCTTAAATACTGCCAAGGCTGACCCACAGATACCATATCAAAATAATGGCTACATCCTATAAATTAATAATAAAGGGTTAATGTAAGGGTACCTCTCCCTCTCCCTGCCATCAGAGGTAGATGTTGGGTTCGAGGTTAGTGGGGCAATGAATCTGCTCTGAGTTTGAGTCCAGATTTTAAAGAAGCTATTCAAAGGGATGAACTCGATTCCCCAAAAAGGTTCAGCAAAAGGAGGCATGCCTTGACAGTTTGGATTAGAACCCAGCCCCAATTCATCATCCCATTGATGTTGGAATCACCATATTTTCCTGCCAGTGAGGAAGCTCAACCTGTCCTACTTTAACTCAGAGTCCATATTTTAAAAGGGGCGTCACTTGCTCTTGTCTTGTTCTGGGTGGGCTCTGCCAGGCAGCGTATGGGGACAATGCCTTATAAATACAGTAGAGTCTCACTTATCCAACATAAACGGGCTGGCAGAACGTTGGATAAGCGAATATGTTGGATAATAAGGAGAGATTAAGAAAAAGCATATTAAACATCAAAATAGGTTATGATTTTACAAATGAAGCACCAAAAAATCATGTTATACAACAAATTTGACAGAAAAAGTAATTCATTACACATTAATGCTATGTAGTAATTACTGTATTTATGAATTTAGCACTAAAATATCACAATGCATTGAAACATTGAATACAAAAATGCGTTGGATAATCCAGAATGTTGGATAAGTGAGTGTTGGATAAGTGAGACTCTACTGTAGTACATTGTGCCCTGTCACTGAGATTCCTGATCAAATTTGACAGGAGAGTTACAGCCTGGCCCAGTATGTACATAACCTCTGCCATACAGATGTTATGGTAAACTACTTTCAGTGGCTTGTTCCCATTAGACAGTGTCCCCATCATGTACATGTGCCAATTAGTTTGGCTCTCCAAGTCGTATGAGTATTTTACATGCCTGCAGTGCACAGTGCTGCCGATGCTAGGTGTTTTTATGCATTACAGTGCCAGGTGCTGGCCCCTGCTGGTGGACTGTTGGGACTCACAGTCAGGGAGCTGCTTCATGGGCCCAATCAGGCCCCATAAGAAACAAAACATACACCAGTGGGACATCTTAGGAAAAAAAGATGGCATCTCTGAGCCTCCTTGAGCTTTGGAATTTTTTGGTGTGGGATTCCCGGGGATTACTCCAAGCAAGAAGGAGGTGAACATGGATGATAGTGTGCAATAGCTTTCTGTAAAACTCTTCATGGCTGACATGTCCTCCCATGCTTTTGCTGCTCCTGGCTTTTGGCAGGCTGGCTGGCGCAATTCCAGTGCTGACAACCAGGACTTCCTGCCAGTTCAGCTCGGTCCAGGTGTGATGGATGTATATGAGCATGTGGCTGATGCAGAGTCAGTGGCAGAAGCGACACAGAGGTGCTTTAAGAACAGCCTTTCCCAAGTAGATGCCCTCATGTTGTATCCAGTTAAATCTCATTTTTTCATGAAAAATGGTTTTGTGTATTTGTGTACTATTCTGCTCTGCTTCCACTGCCTTGACCAATAAGAAATTTCAATACCAGTGTGGGCTAGTGAAACCAAGGGCAGTTAGCACAGATACAACAAGGGACTCATGACAGGTGGATCCAGTGATAGGCAAAGGATGGCCCTGGGCTGACAGGCATTTTTTGTGACCTTCAACCCACTAGCCCTCCCCCCAAAATAAAAAAAACCCAAATTGCTTCTCATAGATGGTTCCAAGCAAAGAAGGGTCCCAAGGGGGTCTCCTACAACACTGAACATTTTTTTAAACCCCTGTTTCTCAAAATCAAAATCCTGTCACTTTCAGCTGTTTTGTTTTCCTTTTGATATTGGGGCATTTTAGCAAACTTGAGTTGGAGGACAGGAAAGCAGCCTGTGGGGACATCACAGATAGACAGAAAAGACAGAAAAACAGCTTTTGAACCCAGCACTATCTCATGAAAGGGCAAACAAAATTCCATTTAATTTAACATCATGCTATGGAAGATGCGTGGATTTTTTTTTTGGATTTTTTTGGTGGTTGGGGAGGTATGATAAATTCCTACAGCAGACTGTAGAAAAAAGTTCTTTGAATTCTGTAACAGCCAATAGCCCCTAGAACAGAGAGGTGAAACTGAGCATATGAGCTAATATAAAATTCACATTGGAAGCAAGAAGAAGAAACCTTCCGGTACAAAATCCATCTCATGCATGTCTCCTCAGAGCTAAATGGAGTACACTATGCCTATCCAAAAGACCAACATCCTGGTGATGTGAGCATTTTGGAGGCTTGTGAAGTTCAGCAGCAGTATGGACTTACGTATACCCAAATTTTCATTCAAACTGTCTGGGTACTTCATAATAAAATACTGGAGAATTTAAAACTGGTAGAGGAGGTAGGAAACAAGTAGGCACTTAAAGCAGTGCTAGTTCCAAAGTCCTGTCTGTATCCAAGAGTGATAGCAGCACTCAAGTTGTTTTTCCTTCAAGATGTTTAGGAACGTAAGAAGAGCGATGCTAGTTTAAATCAAAGGGGCCGATCTATTTTAGTCACTCAGTTCACACCATGGGCAACCTGTGGGAAGCCCTCCAGCAGAACATGAGTGCACTAGACTTCACCCACTCATGAATTCTGCCTCTGGACAGACATCTTGGCTATCAGTTTCAAAATACATTTCTCTCTCTGCCCAGAATCAAATAATGAGTCATAGGAGCCCAACAATCTCCTTGTGGCAAAGCAGGCCATTGTTCTAGCTAGACTGACTCTATGTAGATTGGTCCAGCTAGTTTAATATTATCTCCACCAGCCTTCCAGCATCTGATGGCTTTCAGAAGGTTTGGGCTGCAATTTTCATCATCTCTGACTGTTAGTCATGCCAGAGGGTGCGTGGACTATGCAAATAAGGAGAAGGCAAGTTTCTAGTCTTATTCTTCCCTCTGTCCATTCTCTGGCATTTTACTTGCTTTCCTTGCCTCTGTTGGGAGGGGGGAAAGGCTATGTGCAAGGTCTGATTCACTGTAGGGCAAACACAGATTTTCTTGAGATGTTCAGCTCCATGCCTCTGTGCACTGAATATATCTCATAGATCTGGCTTTAAAAAAACACAACAATCTGTTCAAGATAAGGGATTTCATCTAGGCTTCACCAACCTGGCATTTTACAGATGTGTTGGGATGATAAAAACTCATCATATCCAGCCTAATGCTATTTGGGAATGATGGAGGATAGGTTGTCAAGACAAGCTTGTGTCATTAAACTAATGCAGAATGCTCCAGGACGTGATCTCACTGGACTGTGGATCTGGATTTTCATACAGACACTGTCCAGCAAGTCCTACATTGGTCTATTTCTCATCTATAAATTGAAATGAGTTCTTGCATGAGCTTTTTTGTACTTAATCTTCTCCATCAGACACACAAAGAAGTAGTCTGTATGAAAGCTTATGCTACAACATACTTCAGTTAGTCCCAAAAGTGCTTTGAGATCCCTTTGTGTGCTGACACTCCAGACTAACATGACTTTGGGTACATCTACATTTTAGAATTAATGCAGTTTGACACCACTTCAACTGCCACAGCTCAGTACTATGTAATTCTAGAAACTGTAGCCTTCAAGTCAACTCTGACCTATAGCAAGCCTTTCCTAGAATTTTCTTGGCAAGATATATTCAGAGGCTGAGAGAATATGATGTAACTAAAGTCAACCAGTGGATTTCCAGGGCTGAGCAGGGATTTGATCCATCAGTTCTTGGAGTCCTAGCACAATAATCAAACCACTTCATAGTTTGCTACAGAGAGAGAATATTCTGTGAAGGGAACACTTTTACCCACTCTGAAGTAGCACAATTCAGATGCAAGTGGACCACTACTGTAAGAACTAGGCCCTCATATTTTATGTTTATTTATTTGCATAAATATTGGCACATCGTCTTCACCAGAGTTAGGAGGGAGCATCCTTTGTTAACCTCTGTTGCAATAACCAGACTACCTTCTGATCTTTTTCTTTTCCTCCTTTTGCAAAGGGCATCTTTTAAGATCCTATTTCGTTTATACTAAAGAATAAGTACCCATCACATTCCTTCTACCTGGCAAAAGATAGAGATCCATTCATTCATTTTAGTTTCTGCAACTCCAGAGTGATTTGGGTACCAGCACTAAGTAAGGTCTGATATTCTGCCATTCATTAACCTGGGACTGTCACTTCCTCTCCACATCTATGCCCCCAAATTTCCTTTTCCTTAGGGGACAATGGAAAATTCCACTGAGAGGCCTTCCTGTTACATGTCTGCTTAGAGCTAGGGAGCCAACCAGCTTGTCTGAGCAATAAAAAAGTGCCAGTCCTTGTGAGAAGTTGGCTGACCCAGACAGCCTTTGATAACCTCACTTCCCAGTGGTCTAGAGACACCAGCCACGGCTTGCCAGCCCTAGCCTGTCTTTGGCTGCTAACTCACTGGAGCTCTGCCCAGGTAGAATTGGTGCTTGACAACTCCAGCTGGCGTTTCCCAGTCTTCTAGTATTTGCCCAGCTGGATGCCCATCAATATAACATTCCAGTGTCATTAGCAATAATGAGTAAGGCATACTTCCTGACAGTATATATATTCTTGATTGCCAGGTAGTTTCACATAAGGCGCTTCTGAGTATTAAGTACAATGTAGACATTGTACATTTTTGTTGTGTTTGCCTTCAAGTCATTTCCGACTCATGGTGACCCCAAGGTAAACCTATCACGGGGGTTTCTGGGAGTATGTATCTTGTCCAAGGTCACATAGTGGGTTCTCGTGGTTGAGCAGGGGTTCAAACTTTGGTCCCCAGAGTTGTAATTCAACACTCAAACCATGATGCCACATCAGCATACAAGCAGTGTGGAATTGGCTGTATACATGTCACAGGCACCTGTTGGCTAGTAACTTTAATATCAGGAGTAATTGGTAACAACCACATTCTCCCCTAGCCTAGGGCTGGACCTACCATTAAGCAGAGTGAAGTAGCTACCTCAAATAGAGAAATTCGGGGTGATATGAAGCAGCCACAATTTTTAAATTACTTGATTTATGTTCTTGTATTTTAGTGCTAGGATGAGGTACTTTATCACATTTCAAAGTAATTTGCCTGGCTCTGAGTGTTGTGCAACCTGATTTGGATGGGTAGGCACCATTTACTCTTTCACCTCAAGAAACAAAATGTCTTAGACTAACCCTATGCATGCACTAAGTAACCCTAATGCATTCTTATGCATATTCTTTTTAGAAACTGAATATTTAGCACTGTAGTTTCCATGCACAGCACACATCAGACCCTTGTGATGGCCAGCATTAGCCCTTTTGCCTCCTCACCACTGATGTGCCTATTTTCTCTATTGCAAACTGTTTCTTGCCACCTCAAACACTTGTTCTTTGGAAAGAACATTATGCTGTTGGTTCTGAATAAACATGAGCACTATTGCCCTCCTCAACTGCAAAGATTCAAACTGCCTGAGAAGTTTCTGAGCTCATGGCAAGAACATTCAGAGTACTTTCAAACAGCAACAAAAATGTTAAAATCCATATTCATGTAATACTTAATCCAACTTAAAGATCACAAAGTACATACAGTGCAAGCTTTCACGTTGTGCAGAACTCTTCATTGGGCTCGAGAGTAAACGAGGTTGTCTGATGAAGAGTTCTGGAGAACATGAATGCTTGGAGAGTATTATCATTTTTCTTTTTGGAATTTTCCTTTTGGTCAATACAACTGCTTTCAGTTCCTATCTCCCACAGTATTTTTATGCTCCTCTGTGACTCACCAGAGTCTGGATTCAGTGGATCAGGCATTATGGAGTGGTGAACCAAGCATGGATGACCCACCTTTAAAGGGAGAAGTTGAGTAAAAAAAAAATCCCTGTTTCTTCAAGCTGTAGCATTCTAGGCTTACTATATATTATGAAAACCAATCATAAGCATGCAAATATCCTTAATTAGCATAACTTGCTCAATTGGCATATTTTATCCTTAACCAAATATTTGAGCATTAGGAGAATTTGCAGTTCTTTTGGCATGGCTGGATGACAATGGGAGAAACAACGGTGGAAAATACAAAGAGCAATCCACAGAAGCTTGATCATCTGGTTGTTAATTGTTGATGTTACTGTTGTTTACCTCCAAGTCTTTTCTAACTTATGACCCTTAGGCAAACCTATCATGGGCGTTTCTTGATAGGAGTTCTTCAGAGGAGGTTTACCCTTGCCTTCCTCTGAAGCTGAGAGAGTGTGATTTGCCCAAGGCCATCAAGTGGGTCTCCTTGGATGAGTGGGAATTCAAACCCTTTTCTCCCAAGGCCCTATTCCAATGCTCAAACCATTACACCACTCTGGTTCTTTGTTCCTTGAGTACAAGGGTTTTTTTTTTGCAGATAGCTGCTCCACTACATACTATGCTTATAGCAATGCCATGAATTGCTATGTCCCTCTGAGTACATGGGTCTCCCCTATAATGTGGCGCTTATGGACTGACCACTTTCCCCTGCTTAGTCTCTGAGGCACCACCTTCCTCTACTAAAATAAGAAGATGAGCCTGTGCTCATCTTCATTTCTAAGCCGAAGAGCCGGCATTGTCTGTAAACACCTCCAAGGTCATGTGGCCAGCATGACTGCATGGAGTTTCGTTACCTTCCCGCTGGAGCAGTTCCTATTTATCTACTCACATTTGTTTTCAAACTGCTAAGTTGGTAGAAGCCTGGGCTAACAAGGAGAGCTCATCCTGCTCCCAGGATTTGAACTGCTGACCTTTCCGTCAGCAAGTTCAGCAGCTCAGCTTTGTGCACTAGAATATGCAAAAGGCTCAGGATAAGAGTGACTGTCATTTTAAAATCTTCCTTGCACGATGAGGATGAGACACTTGCATTTTTTTTTTAAAAAAAGTTAAATTTATCAGAAAGCCAAATTGTGCAAATAGAGCCATGTGTAACAAAATGCATGAGGGAAAAAACAGGGATGAAAAGAAAAGACGCTTTACAGTGGATCACAAGTGCAACATAGGTCAGTAAGCATAATGTAGGATTTTCTTTTAAAGAATGAGCCATGCATAATAATATAATTTGACTTGGCACTGGATAGATTAAAGCTGGAGCACTGTTATGTCCAGTTTCAGCTACCAGATCTTAAGCAGGCTGTGGACAAACTCCACAAGAGGAAGTTCAAAGGAGGGTAGCTAAGATGATAAATGGTTTGGAATGGCAGGCGTATGGGGAAAGGTTGAAGGAATTGAGGATGTTCAGCTTAGAGAAAAGAAGATTAAGAACATGATAACAGTCTTCAAATATTTAAAAGGCTGCTAGAAAGAAAATCGGATATAGTTGTTTTCCTTCACTACAGACAGCAGGACAGAAGAAAATAGCCTTCCGATGCAGGAAGGCAGATTTAAGCCAAATATAGGGAAGTATCTATGTACAGCAAATACTGGGCTACTGAATATACACTTACCAGTATATTGAAGTTTAAGTCCTTCTCTAAAGAAGACACTATTCTTTTTAGCAAGAAGCTCAAAGACTAGCACACATATGATTTACAGGATTTAGACTGCCAAATATATCTGATCTGGTAAAAACCAAAGCAGCAGCCAGCATCCTTATGCCCACATCCCTCAAATTTAGTACATGCTGCTTAAGGTATTTCAGAACAACATTATTTTTGTCATATCCTCTTTTTTCCTCCTCCCCCCTTCCTCTCAACATCTCTTGGAGGAAGAAGCCCTGAAGCTCCAAGGGTTTCCTTCCCCCATGCTTCATAATGTGAATCTATCAACCATAAAGTGTATGATCATCTTCATTGCAGCAGGCTGAAAATTGATTAGGTCAAAGGGTGGGTCGATCTCTGAAGTTTCTTTCTGTCGGGTCATGGTGGTTCTATTAGCAAGGCATAGAGGCCACTGCCAGATTTTGCTCTGTGAAGATGTTGGGAGGGGATTTCTCAAACCTTCTTTCCCAGGTGCAGGGAAAGGAAAAGAAAGAAGTAGATATTATTTGCTAGATTAGGACTGGGAAACATTCTGCCCTCCTGCCGTTAATGAACTGTTGTTCCCATCATACCTCACCAGGGATTGGGTTGGCTAAGGCTGATAGAACAAAGTCTGGTGCAACACAGGTTTTCCAGTCCTGCCCAATGGAGAGAACTACAATTCAGCACACACAGATGGCTATATTAAACCATTCCGTCTTCATAGTCCATATCAAAGGAAGCAAAGGACTGTGAGATCCCTGTAACTAGTATGATTCTTGAACAACTGTTAGCCCTTGAAGTAGACCAAAGTGGGCAACATGCAGTCCTAATGCTAATATCTCAAGCCTTCTGCAAGTTAATATTTTAGGCCTCTTGCAAGAGTAATATATTCTTCATCCAGAAACTCATTTGAAAAAGAGAGAGGAGAGTGAAATAGAAAGTATGTACAAGAGCCCAAAAAAGGGGTAGAGGTGGGGGTAGGGGTGGAAAATCTCCCCACTTTGGTTCTGGTCTTCCCACATTGGCACATGCCTCTCTCATTTGCCATTGATCATAGAATCATAAAATCATAGAATTGGAAGAGACCACATGGGCCATCTAGTCCAAACCGCTGCTATGATAATCCTTCAAGGAACAAGACCTTCAGCAAAATGGTTTCCCACCATGCTGTAGATGAAGTGGGGCAGGAGAGAACAAGGGCCCTTCCACACAGCTGTATAAAATCCACATTGAACTGGATTATATGGCAGTGTGGACTCAGATATTCCAGTTCAAAGCCGACATCTGCCTTGATAAGGGTTATATGGCTGTGTTGAAGGGCCCCAAGGGTCCTCAAGCTTTTTTAATGATTTCTCTTACTGCCCCTCTGTTCCTCCAGCTGCTGATGAACTACTCCTAGCATCCCTCTTTCAGATAGAGACTGAATGGCCATCCATCAGTGGTACTTTGAATGTTCTTTTCCTGCATGACAGGGGGTTGGACTAGATGGCCTGTGCGGTCTTTTTCATCTTGATGATTCTATGATTCTGGTCGTGCTGGCTGGTGCTCACAGGAATGAGAGTATCTACAGCTGAAGTAGCATAGCACCCCCTGCACACACGCGTAGCAGTGTGTCTCCAAATAGACAACAGTACAAAGAAGACAGAAGAGCTGGGCTGCATTATTAAAGTTCAAATACGTCTAGACAGTCTGTTGTTATTTGTGTTCTCCTTGGACAAAAATTGAAGGAAATGCCACCAAAATAAGCAAAGCAAAATGAAATCTCAAAACAGCATTTTTGTGCTGACCCACTTTTCAAGTCTGTCTTTTACCTTTAGAAAGAGCCACCTGCCAGAACTAACCTCAGTCTCTGCTGTATAACTCATAGAAAAGAACTAGCTAGGTTGCGTCTAATTGTACCTCTCGGTTCCCCACATCCCTTATGCATAGGCAGAGCCCCACAAGCCCCCACTCTTGCTGGTGCATTTTCAATTCTGGGAGAGATTGAAGGCTCCCAGAAAATCCAGCTCAATGACAGAGTTGGGCACGCTCTCCATTTATCCTTGAGCTTTTGAGGCAATGCAGAAGGAAGCGAGAGGAGGGGGTCCTTTGCTCTACAGACAGCTGCTTTTCACTCTTGTCTTTTCCATCTTTCCACTAGTTCACAGCCTTCCAGTATGAAAGAACAGGGATGCTATTTCCAAGGGGTATTTTCCCACTTCAAAGAGCCAGTGTGGCATTGTGGCTTCAGTGTAGGACTATGTTTCCAGGGGACCAGGGTAAAAAATCATTGATCCTGGAAACCTGTTGGGTGACCTTGAGCACTTGCTGTCACAGGGTTTTGCCTTCTGCGGAGGTTGAGAGAGTATCACTTGATACTCTCTCAACCTCTGCAGAAGGCAATGATAAATCTCCTTTGAATAATTCTTGTCCAGAAAACCCTGTGACAGAGTTGCCATAAATCATAGTTGACTTGAAGGCACATAAAAACAACCATGCCCGTTAAGTAGCACATGTATGTGTTAGCCATTACCATAGTACAAAGTGGATCACTTTGGATCACTAGGTATTTTGACTATAATTCCTTTAAATCGTTTTCTGTTGGCCATGCGAGGTGGGACTGCTGGGAGTTAAAGGCTTAAAACAACATGAAAGCTTATGATTCCCTGCTCCTACATCTGGTACACACATTCCATTTTGGCAGATAGTTGAGCTAATGATTTCTGTGCTGCAAAGCTGCAACAAGGCCATGCTGGACCCCTCTGGGAGCTGGGGAATTCTGGGAACCTGGCTGGTATTGGTCTGTGAGAGATTTCTATCAAAAAATTAAAAGGTACCCCTGAACTGAAACACATGAACACAAAAATTATAAATGCATTCGCCGCTCATGGTTGCCATAAGTATCTAGATTGCCTCCAGAAAGGAGCCTGTTCTTGTGCCTTTAACAAGAATTTTTGATCTTCAGAGGGAACTTTTCATGGTCACCTCCTGGTGTTTATGAATGAAGCTGATGTCAAAAGGCAGATGAAAGGGATGGTAAAAGAAGATAACAGCAGTGTTCTCCCCCTTCCCTTAGCCACCTCTGCTCACTCCATTTGGATTACCCCGGTTATCTTTTCCCAGCCATGGAGGCTGGAGGCTTCTCTTCTTTGTTGCTCCCTGAATAACTGTGCAAGTTTGCGGCATGAGTTGGTGCTTCCACATAATAGAATTCAAGCACTAAAAAAAGACATGGGTGAAGAAAACAACAAAATACAGAACTGCCTTTTTGGCAACAAATAGCCTACTGCTGCATAAACACTGGGTTCACCTTTAATTTGGCAGTAGATAATAAAAGAACACATGGCTGGATAAATACCAAAACCCCTGTGTAGAACATTCCTGCTTTATGAAATTAAGCTACTGAGAAAGACATCCCCTAATGGGACTAGAGTACTGAAATCTGGCAGTGAGGGACAAAAAGCGATAGGGCCTTGCTGGTTCAAACCACCAAGCAATGTTGGACCAAGTAACAAGCTGCTCTTTTTCTATGATCAGGTTAAGACGTATTTATTCAGGCAGGCATTTGAGTTTTAAATTATATCATCATAATGTCTCCAGTGGAGCAGCAGGTTAAACCATTGAGCTGCTGAACTTGCTGACTGAAAGGTTGGTGATTCGAATCCAGGGAGCGGGGTGAGCACCCACTGTTAGCCCCAGCTTCTGCCAACCTAGCCGTTCCAAAACATACAAATGTGAGTAGATCAATAGGTAAGTTCTGGTGGTCCATGCAGTCATGCTTGCCACATGACAAGCATGTGTCTATGGTGTCATGGACAAAGGTGTCTATGGACAAAGCTGGCTCTTCAGCTTAGAAATAGAGATGAGCACCAAGCCCCAGAGTTGGACATGACTAGACTTATTATCAGCGGAAAACCTTTACCTTTACCCAGTGTGCGCAAAATAGAAAAGAGATTCCACCTAAACATTAGGAAATACTTCTGATGGTAAGAGCTGTTTGACAGTGGAATATGCTTCCTTGGAGTGTGATGGAGTCTCATTCTCTGTAAGCAGACACTGTGTCAATATGTTATCAAAGGCTTTCATGGCCGGAATCACTGGGTTGCTATGAGTTTTCTGGGCTGCATGGCCATGCTCCAGAAGCATTCTTTTCTGATGTTTTGGCTGCATCTTTGGCAGGCATCATCAGAGGTAATTAGGTATGTTGGAAACTAGTCAAGTGGAGTTTATATATCTGTGAAATATCCAGAGTGGGAGGAAGAACTCTTGTCTGCTTGAGGCAAGTGTGAATGTTTCAGTTGACCACCTTGATTAGCACTGAATAACCCTTCAGCTTCAAGGTCTGGCTGCTTACTGCCAAGGGAATCCTTTGTTGGGAGGTGTTAGCTGGCCCTGATTGATTCATGTCTGGAATTTCTCTGTTTTCAGAGTGTTGTTCTTTATTTACTGTCCTGATTTTAGTTTTTTTAAATACTGGTTAGCCAGGTTTTTTTTCATTTGCATGGTTTCCTCTTTTCTGTGTAGTCTGACATGGCAGTTGTTATGAGTGGTCCAGCATTTTTGTGTTCTGAAATAATAAACTGTGTCCAGGATGGTTTATCAAGTGCTCTGCTATGGCTGACTTCTCTGGTTGGATTAGTCTGCCGCGCCTTTCATATTCCTTGATTCATATGGTGCTGCATTTGGTGGTTCCTATGTAGACTTGTCCACAGCTGCACAGTATACGGTTGACTCCTGCAGAGGTGAGAGGATCCCTCTTGTCCTTTGCTGAACGTAGCATTGTTGGATTTTCTTAGTGGGTCTGTAGATAGTTTGTAGGTTGTGCTTCTTCATCAGCTTGCCTATGAGGTCAGTGGTTCCCTTGATGTATGGTAAGAACACTTTTCCTCTGGGACAGTTGTTCTCAACCTTTGGCTCCCCAGATGTTTTGGCCTTCAATTCCCAGAAATCCTAACAGCTGGTAATCTGGCTGGGATTTCTGGGAATTGTAGGTCAAAAACCTGGGGACCCACAGATTGAGAACTACTGCTCTGGGAGGATCTTTGTCTTTACTGTCATGGCTCCTCTCACTGCTGCAGATTGACGCCACTTAAACTGCCCTGGCTCAATACTATGGGGTCATGAGAGATATAGTTTTATGTGGTCTTTAGCTTTTGCTGCCAACGAGTGCTTGTGCCTTGCCAATCTACAACTCTCGGGGTTTCATAGCATTGAGACCTAGCAGCTTAAGTGGGGTTAAACTGTATTAATGCTACAGTGTAGATGCACCTATAGTCGCCTGTGCTAACTTCATACACATCCATTCTAAGCACAATAATATCGAAGTGCAGGTGTGGGAAGCAGAATGGGACATTCCGGGTCTAGGTCATGACATATTTTGGGGAATTTGGGGAAGAAGGAGTTGGAGGGGGCATGTTGTCTTGGGGGATGCTGGGAGCTGCAATTTAAAAAAAATCCAAGCATCACCTTGATGGACTGTAGACTCAACATATGCGCTCGTGTGACGCATAGCAATTGCCGAGATGTCGCCTCGTCTTTGCAAACAAACAGAGCTGCTCGTTTTCAGGAGGAGGGACACAATCACCACCGGCAGGCTCCTTCGGAAGAACGATTGGGCATGCGCAGCGGGAGAGGTTGTAAAGTTCTCCCCCCCCCCTTTTGCGGGTCTCAAGGTGGGCGTGGTGTCTGCTGTCCTAGGCCCCGCCCCCTTTCCTCCTCCCGCCCCGCGGCGCCCTTTCCGCGCTCCAAAGGGTTAACCCCCAACTTCCCCCGTTTAGGCAGCGCCATCAGAAGCAATTATGGCTTTAATTACCTGCTGTCGGCGCGGGCCGGGGAGGTTGTAAAGTGCGCTCAAATCTTTCATGGTAATGGAGTGCCAACCCCGCGGCGGGGACGCGATTTATAAGGCTCCAGATGGTATCTTTAACTCCGCCGGTGCTCTAAAGCACCCCCCCTTCGTAAAACCCCCTGGGGCGCCGGCGGCTTTGTTTCTGGGGGAAGCGGGAGGGAAGAGGGGCCAGGAGACCGGCTTTGGCTACAAAAGAGCCGGGGCGAAAGGGCGACGGGCACGCTGGCTTGTGACCAGGGAGGAGGGGAAGGATCTGAGGGGATCCCGTCGCACGCCGCTCTTTTGTCTGCTGCGCTTGAACTTCTGAAAGGGAAGCGAAGCGAAGCCTGGCTGTCGAGAATCTGCCTTTCCAGTCTGTCGAAGTTGGAGCGCTGCTTTGCTGGGTCTCCGTTCGGAAAAGGGAGACGCGCCGCATGTTCGCACGAAGCCATGCCCTTCTTGCCACCCCGAGTCCTTGCAGCGGATTCTTTGGCTGCAAAGGGCAGAACGAGCAAATGGGAGTGCGGCGGGGTCGCCCTCCCTGGAGGTTTTTAAGCAGAAGCTGGAGGACTATGTGTCGGGAGGGCTCAGACGGCGTGTTCCTGCAGAGCAGGGGGTTGAACTGGGTGACCCTCTGGGTTTCTTCCAACTCCAGGGTTCTGTCATTTGGGATCTCCGCCCCGTCCGCCTATAACACTGGCCAACACACATATTTGACCTGCTGGGCACATCACTACGTAGTTGGGCACCTGGGCAAGAGAGGGGACTTGGGAGATTTCCTCCTTTTTGGGCAAAAGGCCCAAGCTACATTGTAGCTTAATCCTGAGACATGCATAGAGGTGAACTATGCATTAAAAACAGTGGCTCCCAACCTTTGGTCCTCCAAGTCTTTTGGGCTTCAGCTCCCAGATACCCCAGCCAACGTGGCCAACTGTCAGGAACTCCGGGAGTTAAAGTCTAAAAATCCCCAGAAACAAAATTTGGGAACCAGTGCCCAATGTTAGGAATCTATTGAGCGGTTAGACTAAAAATAACCCTCTCTTGGGATGATTCCACATAAAATACAGCAGAGTGCCAGAAGCACACTTCACAAACAGCAGAAACTTACCTATGGTGAGCTGGGATAAGCCTTTGTTCCTTAGGATAGCAAAGGATTGCAAAGTCAAAATTATAGGTTCAAAATATTTATTGTGGTTAAAAAGAAATCCATTCTAGATAGAAAAGGTTCTTGGAGCTGACTAGCTCTCTAAGCTATCTTCTAAGAAAGGAAAAATGGTAAAAATATCAAAATACCCATGTAGCTACATTTTGCCTGGAAACTAGGAGAACAAAAGGTAGAAGGAAGTAAGTAATGGTCAAAGCCTAGGGGCAATCAAAATACCAATAGAGAGGAAGTTACCTCATACCTCAAAGAGATCACGTTACTACATCTTCAAATGGGGGAGGTGATAGCGGTCAAGCAGGAAGAGTAGAGACAGGAAAGGCCCCTTCTTGGAAGGCATGCATGGGAACAGAGGAAGGGTTCCCTCATTCTAATCCTGTTTTCTAGTCTAGCTACTCATTGGAAACTGGAGACTTGTGGAGTCTAGGATGACACCCAACACCCAAGACATGTTTCTGATCAGACTTAGATAGATTTCAGGGTTTTTTTTGGGGGGGGGGGGTTGGTACACTTAATGGGAAAAGGTCTTAATTTGCAAGAATCAGTTCTGATCTGTTGGAAATAGCAACCTCCCAAACCTCTCACTATTTGTTTTTATATATATATATATATATATATATATATATATATACACACATATACATATATATATATATATATATATATATATACACACACACACACACACACACACACACACATATACATATACATACATGCTAACCTGTATCCTATGTGTATGTTGATGTGCCAGTTTGACTGTGCCTCTTTGGTGTGGGAGGAGTTGTAGACATGTGATTGTACTGAGCATATTCAGACTCAGGACTCCATTTTGTATTCTTGAGTTTGTATCAGATCCCAGTGGAGGTGGATGCATGTATGTGCCCTACCTCAGTGGAGGTGGATACATGTTGCTGTTAGGAATTCAATAGAGAAGTATGCTTATGCCCTTCAGTAAGTACAACTAAAAGACTATGGACTATTGATTAAGAATGATACCCTGTGTACTCAACACAGAGAGAAGCTACATCCTATCCATAACTGAACTTTAATAAGAAATGTGCCTGTATGATGAATTAATACAAGATGTTTATAAGTAAACAAGATATGTTATTTTTCAACTAAAGAAGACTTTTTTTAAAAAAAAAATTAAACTAAAAGATTTAAGGGAGTGTATAAATTTTTGGGTAACTGCAATTACAACTGCAACTTCAGTTTCAAAGAAACAACCATCATCTGCTAACCAAATATATTTTGTAGTGGCATGTCTTTGTCCTTGGCAGTCCAAAAACATGGTTCTTCAGTTTAACAGCTGAGTTACCAGTGTGCACATTAATGCTTGTGAATATCACTTGTTCAAAGAGTTGACTTCTAACAAGGTCATGCTTTTCTTGACTAGTGGTTTTCAAAAGATGGTCTCCATATGTTCATGTGGATTCACATTTGCCAGACGAATGTGACATCATATTTTCCTTTTCAACAAGGTTATGATTGTCATTTATTCCCAAAAGGTTATTGCCCCAGAGAGTGGGTGCAGTAATTCCCAATATGAGCCTACCAGTTTTGTCCCAACTCATGTGTTAGTCCAATTCACAGCTGGAATACTCTCATTTAATCCCATGTTGCAGTTGGAATATTCCCCCTTTCCACATTGGAACTGTGTTCCTGGACAAAAAAGTATAATAATTATAATGTGTACTGTTGTTATGTCATGGCAATCACTCATGATTGAGTATGATTGTCTTCCAAGGGTAGAGTCTTAGAGGTGGGTCCATAAGTGACTGTGGAGACCTATTTATTTATTATTATTTATTTCAGACATTTGTATCCTGTCCTTCTCACCCTGGGGGCGGGGAGGGCTCAGGGCGACCTCACAACCAGCAATCATTAGATGCCAGATGCTGGCTCTACATGGTCTTTCACAAGAGGACCTAGATTTCCAGATAGAAGGTAGTCATGACAAGGGTTTGCTTGATACACCTTCCTCTTGACCCATTTCTCTCTTTTGCCCTTTATTTATACCTCTTCGAAATCCACAGCACTGTTGATAATAACTGACCTCCAGTTACAATGCTCGAGGGCTAGAGCTTCCCAGTTCTCTGTGTTTATTAAACATTTGTTTAGGTTAGCTTTAAGCCCATCTTTAAATCTCCTTTGTTGTCTACTGACATTCCATTTTTAAGTTGAGAATAAAGTAATGCACTGTGGTAGTACACAGCTCACTGGTGACCCAAGTGAGAAAACTTGCAGAAGACCCAAAAGAAGACTCACTGGACTACCCATGACTGGTGAATACTAGGGTGAATACCACTGGTGTCACTGGGGTTGGTGCCATCCAGTGTTGTAACACTGGACTTCATCCCATCCCAGACCACAGTGTACCAGACCACAATCCAAAGTACCAGAAAATTTGTCAAAAACTGTGTGTGTGTGTATATATATATATATAAACCCAGCAGTAACAAAAACAACAGTGTGGTGTTTGTAGCTCTTGTAGTCCAATGAATCCAAATGAAATGGAGTTTCATTATCTTTGGGTAATGGTGACAGTTATGACCATAGTGCATAGGCATTGGAAGTTTCAAAAACTAAATTAGCAGAGAATTTTAGCCTTGGAGGTATTCTGCTACACAACATATATGATAAAAATGGTATACAAAAATATTTTGTGGTTGTATCTAATGGCAGAGATATTTTTTACAAACACAATGCATTTTTGTTGAAATACTGCACAAAAATCTTAAGTCATTTTGGTGTCTCACAGAAGGTGAGACACCAAAAAAGAAGATATATATATGTATATATATATTGCATAGTTCTCCTGGGGGTTAATGTAGGCCCCCTCTCTTCCACAGTTGCCCATCCTTGATGTCTAGGGCAAGGCTGGAGTGATGGGTGTTTGGAAAAATAAAGGCATTGTCTTCCCCAAATAAGAATTTGAATCTGTTGGCTGAAGTCTTTCCAGAACTGCAGTAATTTAACACTTCAGCTGATCATTTAGCAATACAGTGAGAATACCCCCCATGGGTTTCAGCATCCAAAAAGGAGGGCAGGAACAGTTACCAAGGGAATGCAAGCACTGCAAATGTAACCATATGAGTTGTGAATGGCTTTCATTGCCTTGCTCTCTGCAATGCTAGAAATCTGGGAACGAGGAAGATTTCATTGGGAGACAGAATTTTTATTTGGGAGGGCAGTGCCCTCAATTTGCACGCACATACATCCCTCCATCATTACACTCCTGCTCCAGACTAAGCAGAGGGATTTACATTCTTGCTGTGCATCCCCAAATAGCCAAATCTAACCCAGTAGAAGATGCTCCTTGATGGCTGGGCTGTGTGGCATACTGTGACAGGATTTCGTGATTCACGTGGGCTAGTCTCACTTTACATTAATCAACACGATGGTGAAGTGGCAGGGGACAGCGTTTCATAAAGTCATCAGGCAAATTTCTCTAAACGGATGCCGTGTAATAGAATACACAGAATCTATTTCAGGTCATTGCGGGATATATTAAAGTAGCCTTTGCAAAGCTGGTAATGAGAACAGTAGAAATACGTTGTTAAAATGATGGATCAGGGTAAGCAATTGCTGTGATTCTATGCTACCTTGAGCTACAGGCATAAGGAGAGGAACTGACAAGGCAATACATTCTTGTACGCTAGAGGGGTGGGAATCACGCGATCCTCCAGATGTTGTTGGGCCATCTCCCTTCACCACAGGCTACACCGGCAGGAACTGCGGGGACTTTTAGTTGACCACTATCAGAAGGGCAGCATGATTTCCACTTATTATACAGTGATATATATTGATGAGAGAAGATGAGACTTTTGAGATATGCAAAATGCTTCCTTAGGCAAATATTCTCTCTCTCTCATACAGATTCTATGCTTACATACCCCTGAACCAGGGATGGGCAGAGTGCAGCCCTCCAGTGTTGTTGGACTCCTCTGTTTATGCTGACTGGAGCTGATAGGAGTTGCATCCTAACCATAAACAAATGGTTAGCACTTCACCCACCAATAACAGGCCTTGTTCCTTGCTCTCTGATGAAGGGTGCATCTACATTGTGGAATTAATGTGGTTTGACCCCACTTCAACTGACATTTCTGTGGAATCTTAGGAGTTGCAGTTTTACCAAGTCTTTGGCGTTCTCTACCAAAGAGTGTTGGTGCCTCACCACACTACAACACTCAGAATCCCATTGCACTGATCCACAGCAATTAAAGTCATGTCAAACCATATTAATTCTACAGCACAGATGCACCCAAAGCCATCTGTTTAACAATACAGCTGCCTATTGCAACACTAACTAAAATGCATCACTGCCCCTATTCTGCATCTCATTCCTCAGGGCCAACAGAGAAACAGTGGTTATCCCAATCCCTGTGTCCTCTCAGACTGGTTACACCAGATGGTAACAGTCAGGAGTTGGACCTTTGGGGCTGCACTATTGTTCTCTCCTCTTGGTGCCTGGCTCTGTAGTTCTCTTATGGAATCTCAGCTCCAGAGCTGCAGCGCTTGGGGGCAATCCGTGGGAGAGGCTATTGATTTATAACTTGTGAATCGCCATTGTCAAGGAACAATAGCATCTTATCTAATCCATTTTTATCTTTATAAACAGCTGTCCGCAGATCTTTTTAGCCTTAAGCTGCAATTACTGAGAATTCATTGACTGCATTTCAAAGTTAGCCGCTATGTTATCTTTGTACCTTCAGATTTCAATTAATAACATACTTCCCTTCTGGGCTGTCTGTAGTGTTCACTTACATCAGAAGGAGAAAAGGAAGAGTAGGTGCAAGCTTGTATAGGTTGAAATAGCTGTAGATGTGAGTCTCTATGATGCCCAGAGTGGATAGACATGCATCTAAAAAAGGAGGTTGTAAGGGAGAACAGCCATTCTTTGGGAAGACCTACCTTGCAATGTTGTTGGCAAGACGAGTACAATAAAGACCTCATAAGGGCTGTGAAAGGCAAAAGTATTAAACAGAGCAATAGTACAGTTCATTTGTTTCCGATGATGATGAAAGTAACAAATTCATCTCCAAGAATTCACCATCATGTGTAATAGCTATAATGGCAGTTCCTTCCTTAAAGCTATTAGATATCATAATGCTGAAACAATGAAAATGATAACTACAAATACAATCATTAAAAAAGAAACCTTAGGCATCAAGCAATGCGATTTGCCATATAGTATGCTTTTATTTTAGCTGTGACAGCAAATGTCACCCAATAAACAATGTTCTTATGCCACATCGATAAGCAGCCATCTGATTGCTGTAATTTTGGAGATGTTCTTTTTTTTAAAAAAAAAATATCCAGCTAAAACAGCACTAGCTGTTTAGGGAGACCTGGATCACAGTGACCTCCAGTTTTGTGACTCACAAATTTGTTAAGAAGGCCTCTGTACATTTCCCATCCACCCCATTCCTTGCTTCTAAATGACAGCAGAGAAACCAAATAGGGCAGCTCCCTTCACAAAAGAAATTGATATAAAAAGCCACACATTGTTTTTTACCAATTGACATTCTGCAGTGCTGCTACTTCTACCAAGTCCCGCTTAAATAATAGATCAACTTCAGGACGCAATTTATGCTTGTGAGCAGGCCAAGATAATCTGCTTTGACCCCAGGAGCAAAGGGCATGCAAAGCAATTAGAAAGCAATGTGTCTCTGAGCACGTGCAGAGTGCTTTTTCCTCTCCCTTCTACTATAAGTCCTCATCCTCAAAGGAGTGAGGACTAGATGTTCTAGATTCCCAAAGCAGAGTTAATGTAGTTTGACACACTTTAACTGTGATGTCTCAGTGTAATAGAATAATGGGAGTTGTCGTTTTACAAAGTCTTCCAGTAGTGGGTTGCTGTGAGTTTTCCGGACTGTATGGCCATGTTCCAAAAGTATTCTTAACTGATGTTTCACCTGCATTTGTTACCAGTACTAAAAACTCTAAAATCAAGACAGTAAATAAAAAACATCACTCAGAAAACAGAGGAATTCCAGACATGAATCAATCAGAGCCAGCTAACACCTCCCAACAAAAGATTCCCCCAGACCTTGAAGCTGAAAGGCTATTCAATGCTAATCAAGGTGACCAGTTGCAACATTCACACTTGCCTCAAGCAGACAAGAGTTCTTTCCCACACCCTGAACATTCCACAAATATATAAACCCCAATTGCCTAGTTTCCAACAGACCTCATTACCTCTGAGGATGCCTGCCATAGCTGCAGGAGAAACATCAGGAAAGAATGCTTCTGGAACATGGCCATACAGCCTGGTAAACTCACAGCAACCCAGTGATTCCAAGCCATGAAAGCCTTTGACAACACATCTTCCAGTAGTGTCAACCTTGTGGCCCTCCAGACATTTGGGGCTTGCCACTGGACAAGTTGGCAAGGGCTTCTGGGAATTGGAGGCCCAAACACCTGAAGGGCCACACATTTGACATCTCTGCTTAGTCCTATCTGCCAAAGAGTGATGGTGCCTCACCAAACGATAACTCCCAGGATTCCGTACCACTGGGCCATGGGAGTTATAAAGGTGTCAAACTGCACAAACCCTACCCTATAGATCAGTGGTTCTCAACCTGTGGGTCCCCAGATGTTTTGGCCTACAACTCCCAAAAATCCAAACAAGTTGACCAGCTGTTAGGATTGCTGGGAGTTGAAGGCCAAAATATCCGGGGACCCACAGGTCGCGAACCACTGCTATTGATGCAGCCAAAGGAGGAGTTGTTAAATGTACTTTTGGAAGCAGGGCGGTTCCAAGGCTGCGTCCACACAGTAGAATTAATGCAGTTTGACACTGCGTTAACTGCCATGGCTCAATGCTATGGAATCATGGGAGTTGTAGTTTTACAACATCTTTAGCATTCTCTGTCAAAGAGTGCTGGGGCCCAAACTACACCTATTTACAGTAGAGTCTCACTTATCCAACATAAACGGGCTGGCAGAACGTTGGATAAGCGAATATGTTGGATAATAAGGAGGTATTAAGGAAAAGCCTATTAAACATCAAATTAGGTTATGATTTTACAAATTAAGCACCAAAACATCATGTTATACAACAAATTTGACAGAAAAAGTAGTTCAATATGCAGTAATGCTGTGTAGTAATTACTGTATTTATGAATTTAGCACCAAAATATCACGATGTATTGAAAACATTTGACTACAAAAATGCGTTGGATAATCCAGAACGTTGGATAAGTGAGTGTTGGGTAAATGAGACTCTACTGTATTTATTTTTATTTATTTATTTAATTTATATACGGCTCTTCTCCCCAGGTTCGACAACATTCTGCTCAGAACCTCTTATTAAGCCCTAGAAAAGAACCCATGAAGTATTATACAGGTCAGAGCGGGAATTAGTTTGCCAATTCGTCTGTCCAAGCGAGCGAGACTAGTGGTCGGAGGGGGCGGGGCGACACCAAAGTCCCGCCCCCCGTCTAGGAGATTGATTGATTGATTGATGCTTCCTCCCCCCCGCCCCGGAGCTGCGCTTTCCTTCGCAGTCCATCCTTCAGCCGCCACCTGATACGGGGGGCTAATAGATTCCCCGGCGCTTGTTGTGAGAGGGCGATTAATTAAAGGGCTCCCAGAGGGACTGGCCGCAAGGGACTCCTGGAGGAAAAAGGAAGGCAGGGGAGGTGATAGGAAGGAAATGGGGAGAGGGGAAGGGAAGGAGCATGCGGCCGAGACTGCTCTAATGGGGCCAACACCTCGGCCGTTCTCCGTCTGCACACACCCCACAAGTCGCCCGGGAAAGGGGGGAGGGCTCGTCGTCGAGGGCCCGAAGCGTGGCTGCCCCTCCCCTCTTCCCCCTCCTCCTCTCCTTTCCTTTCCCGCAGGTGGCCTCGCAATCTTGCTGAGTCTCCAGTTCCTAGCAAACTGTGAGACTCTCCCGTGGATTTCGAATATTTTTGGAACTCGACCTGGCAAGAAGAGACTTGCTCAAGAATGATTCATCTGGAGACCGGGAGAGGGGGTGGGGGAGGCAGACCCCAACAAACAGGTGCCAATACGCATCAAATGGATCTCATCGGAGCGGTCTCGAGGCGGGAGAAAACAACGTATGGAGGAGGGCAGAGCTTACACGTTCCTGACTGTCGGGAGGCAGGAGCAGGCGGACGCGGCGGAAACACTTTCGGCTCCCTCGTAGCGCTTCAAGGAGGAAGCCACGTGCGGACAGGGCGCTGGGTGGACACGTGCGCGTCTAGACGGAGGGCCGCTTGCCCTTGAGGGGAGGGGGAGCGCGGCAGGGGGCGGAATGAACCAGCCCGGGATCTGCCCCTAGGTTTCCATCAGAGAAGAGACCCCAGTCCAACCCCCTTCTGCCATGATGGAACACCCAATCAATCCACCCCCGACAGATAGCCATTCAACCTCTGCTTAGAAACCTCTGGAGAAGGAGGCACCATCACTTTCCAAGGCAGCACATTCCACTCTCAAACAGCTTTTAGTGTCAGGAAGTTCTTCGTAAGGCTTAAGTGGAATTTATTTTCCTACAGTTTGAATCCATTGCTTCCTGTCCTAGAATCATAGAATCATAGAGTGGGAAGAGACAACCTGGGCCATCCAGTCCAACCCCCTGCCAAGAAGCAGGAAAATTGCATTCAAAGCACCCCCAACAGATGACCATCCAGCTTGTGTTTAAAAGCCTCCAAAGAAGGAGCCCCCACCACACTGGCAGAGTTCTACTGCTGAGCAGCTCTCACGGTGAGGAAGTTCTTCCTAATGTTCAGGTGGAATGTCCTTTCCTGACATTTGAAGCTGTTGTTCCCCATCCTAGTCTCCAGGGCAGCAGAAAACAAGCTTGCTCCCTCCTCCCTATGACTTCCCCTCACATATTTATACATGGCCCTTATCATGTCTCCTCTCAGCCTTCTCTTCTGCAGGCTAAACATGCCCAGCTCTTTCAACTGCTCCTCTTAAGGCTTGTTCTCCAGACCCTTGCCATCCTCTGGACACATTCCAGCTTGTCAACGTCTCCCTTTAATTGCAGTGCCCAGAATTGGACACAATGTGATTCCAGGTGTGGTCTGACTAAGGCAGAATAGAGGGGGAGCATGACTTCCCTGGATCTAGACACTACATTGTTGGCTCCTGCTTAACTTGTTGTCCACGAGGACTCCCAAGAACTTTTTCACATGTACTCCTGTCGAGCCAGGCATTGTCCTCCATTCTGTATCTTTGCAGTTCATGTTTTCTGCCTAAGTGGAGTATCTAGCATTTGTCCCTGTTGAACTTCATTTTGTTAGTTTTGGCCCATCTCTCTAATCTGTTAAGATTGTTTTAAATTTTGCTCCTGTCTTCTGGAGTATTGGCTATCCCTCCCAATTTGGTGTTGGCTGCAAACTTGATGATCATGCCTTATAACCCTTCATTAATAAGTCATTAATAAAGATGTTGAACAGAACCGGGCCCAGGACAGAACCCTGCTTATGGCACTCCACTCGTCACTTCTTCCCAGGATGAAGAGGAAGCATTGGTGAGCAACCTTTGGGTTTGTTCACTTAATCAATTACAAATCCACCTAACCGTAGTTTTGCCTAGACCACATTTGACTTCTTGTTTCTTGGAAGTTCTCTCTGGAGTTTCATCTTCCTCCTGAGCTTAGGAAGTTCTTTTGCTCTCTTTCTACTTAGCCACTGGTCCAGGAGGAGCTCCCCAAGGGCAATGGGCACCAGGCAAGGTCAGGGTGAGAATACCCATCCTGTAGGTATTCCCTCTTGCTCCTCAGGGGCCTGTTTCAGGTTGCTGGTTATAGATCTCATTAGAAGGCAAGAATGAGTTCCTCCATAATTTATTTTGATAATGTTTACATGGAGCCTAGAAAATTTTCCTTTTGGAAGCAACTCTGTCCAGATCCCCCACCAGCCTTCCTGAACTTCAAGGGAATCATAGAATTGGATGGGACCGCAAGGACCATTCATTCTCTCCCCCCCCCCCCTCTCTCTCTCTCTCCCCCCCCCCCCCCTTGCCATGCAGGGATGGACAGCTCAAGCACTGCAGAGAGAAGGCTATCTCATCTTTGTTTACAGACCTCCAGAGATGGAAAGTCCACCACCATCCAAGGCAGTATATTCCATTGCCAAACTGCTTTTAGCATCATCTACTTCCTAATGGAATGTCTTGTCTTGTAATTTGAATCTAGTTTTAGGAGCAGTAGCAATCAAGATTATTCCATATTGTATATGACATCCTTGCAGTTATTTCAACATGGTTCTCATGCTGCTTCTCAAATCTTTCTTTTCCAACCTAAATATACACATTGCTCACACATTTATACCCCATTTTTTGAACCTTTGACCTCTGGATACATTCCAGCTTGTTGCTAGTTTGCCAGAGCCAAACAACAAAAGATTCTTCTTGAAGCACTATAAATACTTAACTTGACATGAGCTTCTGTGGGCTGCAGCTCACTTCCTTGGATGCATGGATAGTCGCCCCACTTGGCAGCTGTTTATTCACATGCTTAGGTAGGAAAGAAGAAACGTGAACAATTGAAATACAGGAGGCAGTAGCAGGGGATGATCTTAAGGGGGCCAGGCTGTGGCGCAGGCTGTTGAGCAGCTGCAATAAATCACTCTGACCATGAGGTCATGAGTTCGAGGCCAGCCCGTAGCGGGGTGAGCACCCGTCAATCAAAAATAAAAAATAGCCCCTGCTCGTTGCTGACCTGGCAACCCGAAAGATAGTTGCATCTATCAAGTAGGAAATAAGGTACCACTTATAAAAAAAAGTGGGGAGGCAAGTTTAACTAATTTACGACCTGGAATGAGGAAGCACCATCAGAGTGGATGATGAAGCAGCTGCTCCCCCCTGTGGCCAGAATCGAACATCCCTTCAGGAGAAGGTTAAATTGCCTCTGCGTCTGTCTGTCTCGGTCTCTGTTTGATGTGATTATGGGCATTGAATGTTTGCCCTATGTGTGTATAATGTGATCCGCCCTGAGTCCCCTTCGGGGTGAGAAGGACGGAATATAAATACTGTAAATAAAAAAAATAAATTAGCAGTAGCACATGCTGGCCAACAACTGTGCATGCCAGTTGGAGAGTTCTGTGAGTTTTAATTCAGAAAGTAACTTTTTCCAATATTTGATTCAGTAGCAAGAATGGAGAAGAGAGGCTTGTGGGATTTTCAGCCCCAGGTGTCAAAATAACCTGCTTGGTCTTGGTTATCATGCATTTTGGCTTGCTAGGAGGGGGGCAGAAGATTTGCAGCTCGACCTGAAGCAGCAAAATACTGTTAGTCATCTCCACCACAAGAGTGCCACTGGCTCTGAAAGAATCACAGTGGAAAGAAGCAAATCCCTTTACAACTCAAGCTCAGCATTTGACTATACGCACACCATAGATGTGAAAGCAAATCTTGCTAAAGGTCCAATCCATACAGGTCTATTGGGATGGAACATACTGTCACAGCACAGTTGAAACCTCAGGGCAGAACCTCCTGGATAGGTCTGAGTCGCCCAAGACCACTGACTGTCTGAGGTGGACAATCTCATTCCTGAATCAGAGAGATGTGTAATCCAGCTCAAGCAGCCAGAAGTTTCATATGTTATGCCCAATGTCCATATATTCTCTGGCTCCCCATGATCTCCCTATGGTTTTCCTGAGGTCTAACTCAATGGTTGATTATCCTATATTGTATCTTTTTGTGATGTCTTGTGGAGTTGTAATTTCTTCCACCCAATAAATAACATGCAGTAGAGTCTCGCTTATCCAACGTAAACGGGCCGACAGAATGTTGGATAAGCAAATATGTTGGATAATAAGGAGAGATTAAGGAAAAGCCTATTAAACATCAAATTAGGTTATGATTTTACAAATTAAGCACCAAAACATCATGTTATACAACAAATTTTACAGAAAAAGTAGTTCAATACACAGTAATGCTATGTAGTAATAATGTATTTACAAATTTAGCACCAAAATATCATGATATATTGAAAACATTGACTACAAAAATGCGTTGGATAATCCAGAATGTTGGATAAGCGAGTGTTGGATAAGTGAGACTCTACTGTATTACTATTGTGGAGAAGGTTACTATTCTAAAATATATTCCTTAGAAGTATGGTGAAAATGCATTTGTGTCCCACATCATTCCAGAAGCACAACTTCATGTCATTGATAGTTTTCAGCAGGCAGCTTGCTCCATTAGTATTTTTGCTTCTAGATTTTTCTGATCTGATGCTTTGGGTGACACGGGAGGGGGGAAAGAGTTTGCAGCCTTCAGAACTTGACAGTGAACATGCTGGCTGGAGTTGAGAGGAGTTGAAAGAAACAATATAACAGCCATGGATTCCTCACCACTGCCATCTATTGTGTGTTTAGGGTTTTGCTTCCATTGCACCTACTGTTTGGCTTTGGCAGACTGAAAGTGGCAGCACATATGCACCACAGCTGGGGAGTTAAAGTATATAAAGGTTTTGCATTTCATGCTAAACCATGTTTTATATTAACTATGATTTGTTACTTTAGGCGTGGCTTATCCTTTAAATGACAAAAGCAATAATAACCCCCCTTCCTGGCACCATTTTTCCTCAGTTTCTCTTCCACACTTTTTATAAGTTTATCTGGGGTGACAAACACCAGGGGTAATAAACTAAGGGCCAACCACAGTTCTCAGTTCAGACACAACAAGAAGCAATATTTTAAATAAGCCAGATTTCATAAACCACCAACAAACTAAGACTTCTAATTATGGATTGTAACTACTACCGACAGGGATTTGAGTGCAACAGTTCTAAAAATGCAGCCACACTTACAAGTGATGCACATTTGTCATGGTGCCAGTCAGCTTGTGGGTCTGTGAGTAGCACTTGTCCACTGCTAATTCCTCCAAAGTGGTAACTGTATTCAGCCCTCTGCTGCCTCAGTTGTGCCTCAGTGATAAACTGCAAACAGCTTGAATTGAGCTCCAGAGGGGGATGCTTTGGAAGGCTCTTTGCCTGGTGCTCAGCCAGCATGCCTGAACCATAACCTACTGGGATGTCCCCTCTGTGTGTTCTTGGCTCGGCTTTCTGTGTAGGTCTGGTTGGCTGCATCCATTGTCACTGGAGCGGCCGTGTGCTGGGGATCTAGAGGGCTCAGAAAGCCACTTAGTGGACAATGGCCCAATCACGCAAATGCATCATGGAGCTGTCCACTGCCAGACTCAATGAGCCTGCTGGGGACAATAGCCCTCCAGTTAATGTCCTTGCCAGACTGGCCTCATCTTTCAGAGAAAATGTTTTCCTCTCTTTTTGTCAACAAATCCAGGACACAACTGAAAGGGCTGGACTCTGAAATAAAGACTGCACCAAAGAGAGCATAATTAGCACATGGCTGTGATTATTTCATCAGCTTTGTCTTTCTTTATGTGGACAGAAATCAGGACGCCCCACTGTGTGCGCTAAAGACAAGTGTGACCTGTAGTCAAGAGAACAATATCAGCACCACGGACAGTTCTCCATGCAAAATGAAATGGCTTTAAAGTAGGTCTCGCAGCAAGGATCTACCAGGGCAACCTTTTGTTACATTTATGGGCTACAGTTTCCTAACTCCCTCCCCCCCCTCCCCCCCCTCCCCCCGGTTTGCATGGAGGAATTGTGTTCTGCCTGGACTATATCAGATAATGATATTTAGGAAAGACAGCACTGAGTGTCCCTGGGGTGGGGAAGGAGGCTGTTGAGAGATCAATTTTGTTGTAGCTTGAAATTCATTGATAAATAGAGGGCAGGAACTAAGGCACCCTACAAGTCCTATTGAGCTCTTTGAAGGGGAACTGAACTCTGTGAATACTTTCACACTCTGTCAGACATTGCAGGAGTATGCCAAAAAACCCTTTCCTTTGGCTGGGGAAATCATAATCTTAGGCAGTCAATTGTGGTTTTAAGAGAGAACAAGTACTACAAGATGTGTTATGAATGAGCTGCCACAAGAATTAGTTACTTCCAGGAAGGGTTCTGGAAAGAAGTTTTGGAAAAGGAGCCCAGTGACCAACACTATTTACATTCAATATTTGCACAAATCTGGTCTACAGCATAGCAATTGATACTAGACACAGCAAATAGCATCATGAAAATAAAAGATTTTCATGTGAAAAAGCACATTTTTAAGCCTTAAAGCTATGGTGATAGGCTTAAAATGCTATGGTAATACTAGAAAACGTTCAGAAATCAGAGGAAGAATTTGTAAGATTCTCAACTATTACACAAGACATAAGTGTTTTCCCATGGGAATATAAAGACTACTGGGAAAAAAACCTAAGCATGAAAACAAATAAATTGGTGTGAATTCTCATTTTGCATAATTGATAACAGAATACAAAAGTCACCTTTTCTTAGTACAGCATTAAAAGTAATTTGACAAACTTTTCTAATTACACCTTGATCCCTGGGCAATTCTTACTGAAGTGCAGATTGTTTACACAAACACACTCTCTCACAGTCTTATCCGGTGGAGGCTTTTGACATATGTGGCCACAGACCAGTGAATCGACTCTGGCTTTTAGTCTGAATTTTAAAGAAACTCTCCAAGCCTCAAAATTTATTCAGCATATTGGGTCTTTTTCTGAAAGTTTAGACAAAAACATAAAGCAGATTCACTCATTCTGCTAGTATAGAGCTACAGACTTTCCATCTACCTTGTGCCTTTAAGCTGTCTTGGAATTGAGTCATCATCCCCAGTATAGGCAATGGCCATGTTGGCTAGGGAAAGTTGGAGTTGTTGGATGACAGATCTGGAGGGTGCCAAGTCAAGAAAGGCTGAACTGTATGGCTGAATAATAGATTTGGGAGGTGAGTGCCTCCCAAGTCAGTGCAATGCTGCTTAGAAAGTCTTTCCTGATAACATTAGCTTACCCTTTGATTGTAAGTGGCCTTGTGGCACAGGTGGTATCTCCTTTCTCCCAGTTTGAGTGATGGCTAGCAGGGTCCATTTGAGGGCCTTGCCTTTTCTTAGCTTTCTCCACCCAACATCTCTCTGTATACAATTCATCCCATCGGAGGGGATGAGTCCTCACATCTCCTTTCTCTTCACCCATCAGAGGTAGTGTAGAAAGAACTGTCTGTCCATTCATAAAGGGAACATTCCCACAGTGCTTAATTAGGCCTGGCATCTGAAGTGAGCCGTGTGTTGGAGGCTTGATCTTTCGTTAACAAAGTCTGAAGGGACAGTAACTGTGGAGTGACTGATGGCCACACACCTCCAGCAGAAGAAATTTGGAGGCATTGCTTCTGCTGTCTACTTCAGGGACAGGTTGGAGAGGCAATTTGCTTTTGAACAGGTAATACATCGAATTTGTAATTTGGTCCTCCTGACACCGCCGACTCCCATCCTATGTGGACAGACAGACAGATGTACTCTTAACAAACATGGGAACTTTCCAGGAATTCCTCTGCATTGATTTGGGAGCAGGGAGTTGCTTGTGTAATAGCTTAATAAATCTTTTCTAGTCATGATGCCACTTTGCTATAACAAGATGTGTTGTAGCTCATGTTCTCCCAGTGCATCGCTTCTCTCTTATACACATTTCTTCATGCCAGTATATTTCCTACTGCACTGTAGGAGAACAAAGGTCCACTGTCTGCTGCCTCGATTGAATCAGAGTGCCATGCGGGTCAGGATTTGCCAGGGTGTCATTCACAGCAGGAAGAGTCAGAGCCACTCAGCACCATGTGCTAACACGGTCACCAGAGTGGATGTGCTAGCTTGAGATGCTGAACTTGCCCATCAGAGTAAAGTCCAACATGATGCCAAGACCTGGCTGCTCCCAGCAGCCTTGCTTATTAAGGTCTTTCATTCCTTTAGGGAAAAACCGGGAACTGGCTGGAGCTTGCTCAGGGGCCTGGAGCTTAGAAGTTCCTGGTGAGCTCTGGTCACAATATATTCACATTCCTTGATGTTTGCAGAGCTAAAAGTGATTGGAAATCAATTTGTGCAAATAAAATCTTTTTTATGAGAAGACCCGGGGAAACTGTGGCCCTTCAGATTTCAACACCCCATTCATCTTTATCATGTAACTGTGTTGGGTGGAGCTGAAGGAAGTGGAGGCCAACCACTCAGAGAGTCAAAGGTTACCTGCCCTTCATTTATGACTTTGTGGCCTAAATCCTGTTGCTAGTCCTGGCTACAGCTAACCCATTAAATCAATGGAATTTGCCTATGTGTTGACTCATCATTTGACTATTCGGGCAACAGGTGTACTCCTGCTGGGGCTAACAAATAGGAACAAGATCAGTATACTGTATATTTGGGCTTTGTTTTTGGCTTTAGTCTAATCCTATAATTGCTACCACCACCTTCCTAGTAGGGAAACATCAATTTGTGTTAGATCACAACTCCCATCACCCCAGCCAGCTTGGATCATGCTAGTTGGAGTATGGGAGATGGAACCCCTAACAGGAACATCAGGTTAAGAAAGACTGATTTATAGGAATATTGTCTGGATTCCGTGTCTGAAGTTAGTGGGGAGACATGAAGAAAGAGTTGCAAAGTGTCTGCTAAGACCTCCTTACAAGTGTCTCCTGCTCTTTTTCAGACCTTTGACAGAGTTACTCCCCCACATACGTATTGTGCTTGTTTACATGGAGGTTGACCTCAACCCTGACTACAAGACCAAACCCCATTTTTGAGCCAAGGCCACTGTGCCATAGCATTTCATAAACCCGTCGCAATGTAAATTTCAGAACATCAACAGAACAGCAGCTATTTTTTCCTAGCCCAGATCTATTGACAGCTTTGGCTGATGAATGGTGGCCTTAAAACAGCAATGGAGGAAACACTCCTAGAATAGCAAGCTCTCAAGTACTTAAGATGTGATTCTGGAGTAACACTAAGCATGCAATATTTCTGCTCATATTGCAAAAGGTTATAACATTTCCAGATGCTTGAATCTGAGGCTAAAGGATATGGGAATTGTAATTCAGAAATAACTTTTCTAAGCTTTGGACTAAGCCGTTGTAGTATTGTCGCCCATGGAAGTTGATGGATTCCATGTCAATGGGGCAATGAATCCACTCTGGATTTTAGTCTGGGCTTCAAAGGTGCTGTTCATGCTGCTGAACCCTATCCTCAAAATAGAGGGACAAAACTTGGACTGGTGCCCCACTGATATGAAGCCAGTAGCTACAATTGGCTGCTGCTAAGAGTTTGCACTATGAACCAGGGGCTCTCTCCTTCTTTGCTGATCTCACCCATTGACCCTCAGAGAATATCTTTCAACTTCTTTTTTCCTCATCTCAATTTTGGAAAATAAAAATAATACTCTGTCCATCTTAATGGTAGTGTAGTGAACTATATGAAGTGCTTGTAATGCTGCAAAGGACAGATTCATAGGGGCAGAATGAGTCAGAAAGGCCTAGTCAGAGATGCAATGTTGCCACACATGGCTCTATGGAGGCCTTTGGTAGCCATTCCACCATTTTTGAGAGATGGACCCTCTCTATGGTTCAAAGAAGTATGCCAAACACCCCCACACACACTCAATTTTCTTTCTTTTAGAGGCAAAGAGCACTATTCTAGACTAATTCCATATCAGACTGTTATGCTTATGGCTTGCTAGATCTTATGAAAACAGCTTGATAGGGGGCAGAAGGTGTAGAGCATTGACTGGCCAATGTATCTGCTGGGTCTGGAGAACTCACGTACTTCTTCCTTCACCCCTGAGCCCCTTTCAAGTGCTCAGGCTGATCTCCTGAACTGCAAGTAGGATGTTACTGAATAGCAGTACATTCAATGTGTTTGTCTTTGCTGTCTATTAACTAGTATATTAAATCATCTCATTTATTGTGTCTTAAAGGATGTAATATTTGAGCTTTCCTGTTTTTCTCTTACCCCATTGAATGGGGACAAATGTTTATAAAAAACAGCTTTCCTTTAGCTCTCAATCTCTTCCCCCCTCCCACAGTATGGGGGTGCTAAGTGCACAATGTCCCTTCCCTCTCTACAATGGCAGCCATAGCCTTTGACTCACTAAGCAAAGGCTCTGCCATTTCTATCTGAGGCATTCTGTACATGTGCTTGCTTGCATCCATACGTGCGCACCTGGCAAAGCCCTCCCACAGAGTGTAACTGCACATAATATTCATGCTTCTCACAATGCATCCATTTCCCTAAATGAGCTCACACTCGGTTAGCAGTTCTCTCTCCACACTGTCAAGGCTGTAATAATAACCAGCCAGACTGGGAAGAGGTGAGCTTTTTGATGCTTATCTCAAAATGTCTTCTTGGCTCAGATAGCATGCATTACCATAGCCATATAAAGAAGTACCTGAAATGGCAGGGTGATCGCCAGCAGTTCCTGGAGCTGGGAGCCAGACCTGAGCACTCTGTTCCTGGGACCTTAGGAGGACATTTTAGCAGTGTGATCTGTTCTGTTATTGCCTTTTTGGACATTTCTCTTTAACCTGAGATTGGCATTGCCCCATGGATTACCACCAGGACCAGCATATGATCATGATGCTATTGGCTTACTCATTTCCTCCTTAGAATCAATGAATGTTCATTTGTTTGTGCCAATGTGCATGGACTGTGCACACTAGAATCATAGTGTTGGAAGTGACCACAAGGGCCATCAAATCCAAGCCCATGCCAAGCAGGAAAATACAACCAAAGTACTCCTGACAGATGTCTATCCAGTAGGCTTGCTCAAATAATTCGATTTCCCCGTTACCCGTTATTAATTCGTTATTTTCGTTTGTTTTGAAGCAATATACGACCTTGATTGTCCACATGTCTGGATATTGCGGTTTCGAATCGCGAGAGGCCGTTTTTCGTTATGTCGTCGTTTTTTTCGTTAGGAAAAAACAGCTTTTGCAAATCACCCAAACTCCCACCATTCAGGCCCTTTCCTTTTGCCCCTCAGCAAAAGGGGCGTCACGGGCTCAGCCAATGGGAGGGGGCGAGGGGGAAGGAGGCCGAGGAGGAGGAGGAAGACGGAGGGGGGAAATGGCCGCCGCCGCCGCCTCGCCTCAGCTCAGGCCTGGTGTCTCTCTGTGAGGCGGGAAGGCGGCGGATGGAGCCGGGAATGGAGAGACCGAGAGAGACAGAGAGGGGCCCGGCGGTGAGGTTTTGATGTCTGTGCGAAGCTAGGCAAGTGGGGTTTATATATCTGTGGAAGGTCCAGGGTGGGAGAAAGAACTCTTGTCTGTGGGAGGCAAGTGTGAATGTTGCAATTGGTCACCTTGATTAGCATTGAATAGCCTTGCAGCTTCAAAGCCTGGCTGCTTCCTACCTGGGGGAATCCTTTGTTGGTAGGTATTAGCTGGCCCTGATTGTTTCCTGTCTGGAATTCCCATTTTCTGGGTGTTGTTCTTTTACTGTCCTGATTTTAGCTTTTCTGTAGCTAAAAATGCATATAAAATTGATTCTATAGGGAGGATAAATGATTGGATTTCAACTCCTACAGCTTGGCTTTCTCTGCCAATAATGGTACCCATCTTGGATATTGTAAGGGATTTATTATTATTATTATTATTATTATTATTATTATTATTATTATTATTATTATTAGACCTTGCTCCCAGGAAGGTGCCTTCGCTGTGGCTCCCAACTTATCTATCTATCTACCTTTCCACATATTCTCCACATTGTGTGTATGTGTATGTATATTATATATACATGAGCCCCGATGGCGAAGTGTGTTAAAGCACTGAGCTGCTGAACTTGTAGACCGAAAGGTCCCAGGTTCAAATCCCGGGAGCAGAGTGAGTGCCCGCTGTTAGCTCCAGCTTCTGCCAACCTAGCAGCTTGAAAACATGCCAATGTGAGTAGATCAATAGGTACCGCTCTGGCGGGAAGGTAATGGCACTCCATGTAGTCATGCCGGCCACATGACCTTGGAGGTGTCTATGGACAACACTGGCTCTTGGGCTTAGAAATGGAGATGAGCACAACCCCCAGAGTCAGACATGACTGAACTTAACGTCAAGGGATACCTTTACCTTTACCTATACACACACACACACACACACACACACACACACACACACACACACATGCAGGGACTATACACAGTATATATCACACACACACCAATTTAACAAAGTTTCAGCCACAAAAACAAAGTTTCTGAAGTAGAACAATGACTTTCACAGTAAAGACAACCCAATTTAACAGGAAATAAGACTTTCAAACCAGGAACAGATTTCTGCAATTATTAAAAAATGGTTTATTATAAAAGCTATGAAAATTCGCCAAAAATCAGAGGATAAGGGAAACGTTCCAAATTTTGGTGAGCTATCAGTGTTAAATGTGTTCTACCACTGTACCAAGTTTGAAGAAGATCACTAAAAAAATGAGGGTGGGAGAGTCCTGTAAAGTCCTCTCCCTCTGTGCTGTTTTTGGGAATTGCGCATGCGTGTCCGCCATTAACGAATTAATTTAGAAAATAACGAATTTTCGTTAATTTCGAAATTTTTTGGGGGCAAAATTCGGAAATACCTTCAAAAACGAAACGCTGCCCCCCTCTACTTTTGCAACGAGTTTAGAATCAAATTTTTCGTGGATCGATCAAGCCTACTATCCAGCCTCTGCTTTAAAACCTCCAGGGAAGGAGACTCCACTATCCTGCCAGGCAGTATATTACACTGCTGAGCAGTTCATAGAATCATAGAATCATAGAATAGTAGAATTGGAAGAGACCTCATGGGCCATCTAGTCCAACTCCCCGCTAAGAAGTAGGAAATCGCATTCAAAGCACCCCCGACAGATGGCCATCCAGCCTTTGCTTAAAAGCCTCCAAAGAAGGAGCCTCCACCACAGCCCAGGGCAGAGAGTTCCACTGTCGAACAGCTCTCACAGTGAGGAAGTTCTTCCTGATGTTCAGGTGGAATCTCCTTTCCTGTAGTTTGAAGCCATTGTTCCGTGTCCTAGTCTTCAGGGCAGCAGAAAACAAGCTTGCTCCCTCCTCCCTATGACTTCCCTTCACGTATTTGTACATGGCTATCATGTCTCCTCTCAGCCTTCTCTTCTGCAGGCTAAACATGCCCAGCTCTTTAAGCCGCTCCTCATAGGGCTTGTTCTCCAGACCTTTAATCATTTTAGTCGCCCTCCTCTGGACGCTTTCCAGCTTGTCAACATCTCCCTTCAACTGCGGTGCCCAAAATTGGACACAGTATTCCAGGTGTGGTCTGACCAAGGCAGAATAGAGGGGTACCATGACTTCCCTGGATCTAGACGCTATTCCCCTATTTATGCAGGCCAGAATCCCATTGGCTTTTTTAGCTGCCGTATCACATAGTTGGCTCATGTTTAACTTTAAAATATCGCATTGTTCTTTTATAGGGTTTTTTTTTTGCATTACAAATAAGAGATGTGCAGTGTGCATAGGTATTTGTTTTTGAAACAATAGTATGGCCTCCTCAACTGTCTGAGGGACTGTGAACCAGCCCTCTGCTTAAAAGGTTTAAGGACTCCTCCTTTAGAGCAACAGAAAACAACATGACACACATTCAAATATTTAAACATGGCTATCATGCCCCCTCTTAGCCTTCTTTTCTCCAAACTAAATATAACCAGCTCTCTCACCCATTCCTCATAAGGCTAAGCTTCCAAACCTTTGATTACCCTTCTCTGGAAACATTCTAGCTTGTCAATATCCTTGAACTGAGGTGCACAGAATTGGACACAGCATTCCAGGTTCATAATAGAGTAGGACAATGATTTCCCTCAATCTAGACACTGTACTTCTATTGATGCAGCAACAGAGCTATCTTCACCCCCACAGTATCAGGCAATGAATTAGTATAGGAAGGTGCAGGCAGCACTCAGGCAGATCTTACCTGTGACATGCTGTGACTCATGTATTTCCATGTATTTGACCTGACAAATTTCAGTGCATCTGGACCTAGGACCAACCTTGTCATTAAGTAGCTAGACAGCAGCCTTGGACTGTAAACTTTGGAGACATCAAGAAGGTGCTTTGGAGACATCAAGGAGCAAAGCTTATCTTCTAAACTTTGCACATGCAGAATTCCTCTTTTGTACTGGATGCCTTCTGTGTGTGGAATGGGGAAAAGTACAATTTTCTTCCTTGTTTCAGGTACCAAAATGACTTGGATGCCCTGTCTGGACCATCTCCTTACACTGCTACTACCTGATGCAGTCCCAAGGAGGCCAGCAAGAAGATATTCTATTTCCTTTTCCTACTTACCTGACCAGGCATTTGGGGGGGGGGGGTGAATGGGGCAAGGGGCACTCTAAATGGCAGTTCTGTTGACAGACAAAACAGCAGACCTGCCTGGCTGCTGCTGCTACTATCAGTCCAGATTTAATGCTGGAGCTAACCAACAAGCCACCTGGCTGTTAGCTCGAGTAGGCACATGGCCAGGTTTTATCTGCAGATCATTCTGCTGCCAGAACAACAGCATGTAAGGGAAGGAGGAGACCGGCAGGTGTGTAAGTGCTGGTAGTAGATGGCAAAGAAGAGCAAGGAGTAGCTAGTTTCTCAAAGATTGCATGAATGTATTATGCCACCCTAGACTAGGTCTGGATCTACACTGCCATATAATACAGTTTGGAACTGCGTTCTATGATCAATATAGACAAATAGAGTGCGATTTAATGCAATTAAATAACATTATTTAGCAGTATTGATTCCATTTGAGTCAGACTTGACCTAGCCCCTTACTACTAACTTTCCAGTTTTCTCAGGGGTAGGATCTTTCTTTCAAAACAGCTGAAAAATACTTTAGATAATTTAATAGATGATAGAGATGGAACTTGGAGACGTAGGTTCTTACCTTCTTTCCCTGCACTCTTTATTTAGACAGCCACGGTGAACACGGGTGTTCACAGCTTTATTGGAGAAGAGGAACATGTTCAGTGATTATCTGGTCCTGGGTGGTTTAGTGACTTACTTAGAGTTGGCCAGTGGTTTAGCAGAGACTCTGGCCCCTTCTACACTTCCATATAATCCAGATTCTCAAAGCAGATAATCCATACTATCTGCTTTGAACTGGATTATATGAGTCTATACTGCCATATAATACAGTTCAAAGCAGACAATCTGGATTTTATATGACAGCGTAGAATGGACCTGTGCACACAAACATGAGCCACTAATGGGCATATTCTTTTTTCATGTTATTCATCATATTTTTTATCCCACTCTGAAACTCAAGGTGATGTTTATAGGCTTTTCTGGCCCCTTAATTTGATCTTTTAAGCAACCCTATGGGGTAGATTATGTGGAGAAAAGCATGATTTTTCCAGAATCAGCCAGTGAGCTTCATTGCTTAAATACATATTTGAATCTGAGTCTTGGCCCTTAGTGCAAATCTCTAAACCAGCCTTCTTTGACAGTTTGCCCTCCATGTTAACAATAGCAGGCTATTCTGGCTGAAAATCATGGGACTTATTGCCTAGCACATCTGGAGGGAATCCCCACCATGTTTGAGAAGATTGCTTCAACCAATATGGCATTCTTATAACAGAACTGATTAACCAAAATGGCAAGATGCTGATGTGGAATGTTACTAAGACACAGAAGATGCAGGAAGAATATTTAGGATGCATGGATCAGTGAAACAACTATTGCTCTGAAACAACTATTGCTCTAGAGAAAGAATACTTGCACGAAAAATGATTTACACAAACATGCATGCATGCACATCACATACTATTGAAATATGTGCTGCTGGTTTTTTTTTTAAGACATGATATTACAGTCCCCCTTCTTTTATAAGGGGCCAGAAACCTCTTTTCTACTTGAAGTGATGAACACATTCAGGAGAAACCAACAGCTGGCATCCTACAAATAACCTCAAAGAATGCCAGTGATACAGCAGAGTTGCCAGGAGAGGCAGCTGTGAGACTTTCAGAGAGACATACTCCCACTGGCCTCGCAATCCAGAGGCCACACTAATTCACACACACACCAAGGCCACTCCAGTTTCCTTGCTCACTTTTAAATGCAAAACAACCGACTTCATGCAGAGTGAACTTTAGAATGAATTCCATGTTCAAGCTGTTGATCTTTATTAGTTGGTGGATTGTTTCAGTGAAAGGTGGATGCATTTACTTGAGTGGACCCAGGTGAAATGGAATAGGACATATTAAAAATTATTTTAGAGCAAAAGGTGGCAAATACTTTGGGTCAGGATTCTGCATCCCAGGATTTCTGGCACCACTGCTGCAATTCAGTATCAACCATTGAGTTTCCTCGTAGATTGCAGAGTAAGAACTAGAGACGGCTCTTGTCCTTTCAATAGTTGGATGGAAGAGGTAGAGGTTGCACTTCATTCAAACCAGCCATCAGCATTCCCTTTCTATTCAATCTCTAAAGGGATAGGTGTCATCTCCAGTTTTCACTCTGCTAACATTAATTGCCATTGCTACCAAAACTTGTGAGAAGCGTATTGACTCTCTATGGTGCAGAGAGTACTTTACTGTGGCTCCATCTCCTGCTCCTGACAGAGTAGGGAAGGGGGAGCCCTCTTCCAAATCTTCGCTGCCACCATCAGCCCTGATTCACCGTTTATGGCTCACTAACCTACACAGAATTACTGATGGGTATAACCTGTACTTTTTCACCCTCTGATACTGCAGAGACTTCCTTCCCCTTCGGTGGGAGATGAGAGTCCATCACACACACGTGTGGGCACTACAAGTAAAAGCAAATATGAAATGAGTGTGGAAAAGAGGATGATTTTTAAGGAAAGCTTTTGTTCTAAGCAATAAATCTTATATTAGCTGAAGGGTATCTTGTACATGAACTACTTAGTAATAATTACAAATTTACAAAAACATATTAAGTCATATTTAGCTAAGGATAGAAGAAACATAAGCCTTAATGCATCTAATTAAAGATTCCTTTCAGCTCACAGTACAGATGGTGTTCTGGGTTTGGATGTTCATGAGAAACTAGGAATCTGGGGCCCTTTGACCAGCCTATAACCAAGCTTCTCTAGGGATGGTGAAGCAGGTTGTACCTCGACCTTTCCATCCATCCCAAAAGTCTATTCAAAGACTCTGAAGATAAATAATAATAATAATAATAATAATAATAATAATAATAATAATAATAATAATAATACTTTATTTTTCTATCCTGCCACCATCTCCCCGAAGGGACTTGGGGCGGCTAACATGGGGGCAATGCCCAAAACAAAAGCAGAATAAAACAATTACAACAAATATCAAAACAAAAACAATGATAACACCAATCAAATAAAATAAACAATTTAACATTTTAAATACAATAAAACACATAAAACCAGAAAAAATGGGTAATGATACAACATCAACCACTAAAGATAAAAGGAGTTGGGTATATAAAAACACAATATCCAAAGCTTTTAATAAAGTGCATAATCTTTTTTTTAATTTTCTTTTTGATACATCATAACAATTAACAATTAACTATTTTTGCCATACATAACTTATTTCAGTATACATTGTTCCAAAGGTAACTATTTCTTAAATGACATTTTAAACAGTTCTTAGAAATGTATCACCCTCCACCCCCACCCTCCCCCCATACCCCCCACCCCCCTGGAACAGCCCTTCAAAATTGTCAAGACATGTATTGACAATAAAGTGCATAATCAAGTGTCAGATTGTTAACTGGGATAATATGGGATAAAGTAAGGTAGGAAGAAAGTAAAGTGTTAAGAAGTAAGATCTCTCGGTCAGTCTCGTTTCTATTTTATAACACAGTGTTTTATAACCTCTCGTCCTGGAGGCATCTTGAAACTTCCACACTTCTCCCTGAATTGATCATCTTAATTGGGAAATTGTTTTTCATGACCTCAGTTGCTCCTATCTGATGCTGACCCCAAACAAATGTAACTTGAAACATACCATAATCCTTTTGTTTACCCAAAGAAAGATTATCCCCATACAAATAACCCAAACACATAGACAAGAAAAACATTGCCTCTCTTAGAAAAGAAGGCTAGAAGATCCTAGCATATTATCTATATATGCAAAATAGTTGTTTGTTGGAGAGGAGAGGATTAAAAATGTTTGGTAAGGAGATCACATGTGAGCTATGGGCGATTGCATGTTTCATACTCCTATTTTATAGCAACACTTACCTATTTGCAAGATGCTTTTTGCTGAGTTACAAAATAAATGAATATCCATGCCAGTTATTCCATTTTTTTTTGCATTTTGGTCTCTTTCCTAAATCATATTTTCTGAGAGACCTATTTGAGGTGATCACCTCATTTAGTCTCATGGTTAGTCCAGGGGTAAATTGGAGTCATTACAATGACAGCTGTTTATATAATCTAGGCTTGCTACTGCACTGTGTAACATTACAGCTTGCTGGTGAGATCCTGGGTGAAGTTGGCCCAAGATGAATTCAAAATGAAAGATTGCTCAAAATGGCTGACTGTGGTAAGTACACTAGTGAAAAGCCCTATTAGAGGCAACAGTCAAGGTGCGGCAATGAAGAAATGCATAAAAGGATAAACACCTGCCTGTGTTGGGAATTTTGCCCACCTAGTTGTGGTTAAATTGTGGTAAAATGTTCTGAACTTTGCTATTTAGAGATTTTGTGGAAGATATCTGTGGTTTGGCTATGATGTCAACTGATGGGAAGAAGGCTGGCTTCTTTCTTGGCAGAAAAACCCCACCAAGACTTTGTTGCTTTTAAGGTGGTTTGCACCACATGAGTACTGCTATATTTTATTCTCATTTTTCTCCTGAAAGAACTATATATTTACACAACATGTCTCAAATAATTTTGTTGTATCTTAACTGAGACAAGGTCCGGAGGTGATGAACATATATGTACTGAGTAGAGCCTTGCGCTCATTCAAATTGTGCATGTTCATTGAGTCTTTCTTCATTAGAAATTGTATTTTTTTTCCCCTGTCAGGAGTGACTTGAGAAACTGCAAGTCACTTCTGGTGTGAGAGATTTGGCTGTCTGCAAGGACGTTGCCCAGGGGACGCCCAGATGTTCTACCATCCCATGGGAGGCTTCTCTCATGTCCCCACATGGGAAGCTGAAGCTGACAGACGGGAGCTCACCCTGCTCCCCGGATTCGAACCACCAGTCTTTCGGTCAGCAGTCCTGCCGGCACAAGGGTTTAACCCATTGCACTACCGGGGACTCCTGGTAATTGTAAGAATTAATGTAATCAACTAAGGAGAATTGAGTTATTAAGTGATCTAGATCTAATGAGGTATTTTTACATTCAAAAGGCTGTTCATGAAGACCTGTAGGACCATCTTTCCTGTTTCTTCCAACGCCCCCCCCCCCCAAGTATTTACATATACACAAAATATAGAATTTTAGCAGACATGCCTACCTGAAATGTTCATATTAATTTGAGATTTCATTCTTGAGGCAATTCATTTTAGTATCTACCTGACCCAGTGCCAAGATGGTCTAAGGCCCCATCTACACTGCCAGATTATCTGCTTTGAATTGGATTATATGGCAGTGTAGATTCAGATAGTCAAGTTCAAAGCAGATAATGTGGATTTATCTGCTTTGATAATCTTGATGATATGGCAGTGTGAATGGGAGTCTAAGAAAGCATGAGGCTCCTTATACTGAGTCAGAACATTGGTCATTGAACTCAGCAGTGTTGTCAGTGGGATGGATAAAAGTGGCTGTTCAGATGTTGTTGTACTGCAGCTCACATCATCCTCCCCTATTGGCTAATGGGTAGGGTATAGCAGTTAACATCTGGAAGCTTACAAGTTGTAAACTGCTGTTGGACAACTCATTATTGGCCACTCCGAGCCCTACTTGGAGTTGCCAGGAACTGAATCTGGGACATTTTGGAGGCAAAGCATTCAACATGGGCTATGATGATACCACCACTCCAGCCATGTGTGTAGAACATCTGCCAATACATTGTTTGCATACTACTAGTTTGAATGTTCCAAAAATGTTTCAAAGTGTTCCAAAGTATGTGTGCATGTAAAATGTTGTGCTTCCATCTGGAAATTAGAATATTCTATCCTATATCTCAAGTTGAGCATCTCCAAGAATTGTGCTTTTTTGTTACAATGGGCAAGAGGTGAGGAGAGGCATATAGATTGCATTATTGTTGTTGTTGCTGTTAATTGTCATCAAAACAATTTCATCTTATAGTGAAAAACTTCCAAGTCAACCTGTCATCAGTAGCCTTGCTCAGATCTTTCAAACATAGACCAGTGCCTTTCTTGATTTAGTTTATCCATCTAGAATGCAGTCTTCCTCTTTTCCTACTGCCTTCTACTATTATTACTATTTCTGGTGATTCATGTCTTTTCTTGGTGTCTTCAAAGTGTCTCTTGGTGTCTCAGTTTAGTCATCTTGGCTTCTAGGGAGAGTTTAGGCTTGATTTGTTCAAAGATCCATTTATTTGTCTTTTTAACAGCCCACAGTATCTGTAGACTCTTGTACAACACATTTCAGATAAGTTGATTTTTTTCCTATCAACTTTCTTCACCGTTGAGCTTTCACAGCCATACGTAGAATTCGAATATACAATGGCACAGACAATCCTAACGATGGTATTCAGTGATATATCTTGATACTTCAGGATTTGATTTACTTCTTTCATATCTTCCCTTCTAAGTCCTAGTCTTCTGATTTCTTGACTGCAATCTCCCATTTTGATTAATGACTAATGGAAAATCTTGAATTATTTCAGTGTCTTCATTATCTACTTTAAAGTGAAGCAAATCATCTGTAGTCATTATTTTTGTTTTCTTAATGTTCAGCTGCAAATGTTCCACTGCGCTTACTTCTTTGAATTTTTTCAGTAATAGTTCCAAGTGTTTGGTAATTTTTTCTAGTATTATGAGGTCATCTGCATATTTTAAATTGTTTATGTTCCTTTCTCCAGTTTTCTTGCCTCCTTTCTCTGAGCCTAATCCTACTTTATATATGATACAGTCATCATACAAGTTAAACAGATAGGATGATCAAACGCACCCTTGCTGAACCACCTTCACAATTGGTAATGATTTCATTTGTTTGTATTCTGTCCTGACAATAGCCTCTCGTCCTTAGTACAAGCTATGTGCAACAATTATCAAATGATGTGGTACAACCATTTCTTCAACAGTGATTTTTTTTTTACGCTCTACGGTACAGTCAAGGACTTTGCTATAGAGCACAAGCTGATTTTATTCTGAAATTCTTCAGTATACTCCATTATTCAACACGTTTGCTGTATGGTCCCTAGTGCCTCTTTCTTTTCTGAATTCAACTTGGACATCTGGCAATGCCCACTCCATTACTTTGCTAACATAGGAAATTAATGCAAAGGTCCTGTGGTTTGTGTAATCCCTGTGCCCACTTTCTTCAGGACTGCTGGAACGTGTATATACTATTTCCAATCTGTGGGCTATTCCTTCATTTTCCATAATTATTAACATATTTTAGTTCAAACTGTGGTAGATTCTGTCTCTATAACCTGAAGTAGTTCTATTGTTATGTCATCTGTTCCTGGAGATTTATTTCACCCAAGTGTTTTGAATGCAGCTTCCACTTCCATTGTAGGTTTGCAGCTTCCACTTCCATTGTAGGTTTATCTTAAAAAAATTTTTTTCCTTTAATGACTTTATCATCTTTTACTCTCTTTTTTATAGATCCAGTGTTTATTTGGTCATGTAATGTATTTCCCTGCTGATTGTAGAGCTCAAGGCCTAAGCAAAAGGGCTGAATCTAGTCCTCCATGTCATTTTATGTGGCCTTCCAGATTCTGGACTGCAACTCCTGTATTTCTGTATACCCTAAACATCACGATTAAAGCTGATGGGAATTGTGATACAGTAACATCTGGAAAGCTATGGTTTATTCTGTTTATTCAGGATACTCGGATTTGAATTTAGATACTAGGCTTCTGGATATGATATCTGAGTTTAAAAAGTCCTTTCTCCAACCTCAGAGTCACAAGTGCTGTTGGGTTGCAATTCCCATTATCCCCCGTCTGTAAGTGATGGGAGTTGTTGTTCAATACCATCTGGGAATCCAATTTAGGCAAACACAAAAGAATACTGACCACTATGTTTAAAAAAAATTGGTCCTCTGTATCCACAAATTCCCCTTCTATGGATTTAACAGCTCTTTGGAGGCAACTATTGGGCTCAGGTGGCCCTAGATGAAAATCAGTTGGACTCATTTACACTCTTGGTTTAAATTTCCCTTTGATTTCTCAGATCTTGTGGAAGAGGTCTCTTGTTCATCCTTTCTTGGTCATCACTTTCTGTTTCTCTGGAATAATTATTGTAGTAGATATGGTCCCTGCATGCAAGTCACTGAACATTTGCATTCAGGGTTCTGACTTAATTTCAGTCACCTTTTGCTTTTGCTTCTTGTTTGTCCTTAACTCCTTGAAAAATGTAACCTGTCATCCATTGAGGCTTCTTTTTCTTTTTGGTTGCAGATAAGGTCTTTTTGCATTCCATGCTGACAATGTCCTGAGCTTCAGTCTTTTGGCTCCTAGTTAGTTAGTAGTGCAAATCTATTTTACATTATATTTAAATTCTATTGAGATAATTCCTTCAAGTTGTGTTTTAGCAGAATTTCTATTTCTGTGTTCTTCATTAGCTTTAACAAAAAACCAAAAAAATTATATATATCCCACCCCATCTCTCAGTGGGGACTCAGGGTAGCTTTATTTATTTATTTAATTTTTATTCCATCTTTCTCCTGATATATGGATGACCAATTTTTTATTTGAGCAATTCATGGTCAATGCCACAATCTGCCCATGGCCTTGTTTTTGCCAAGAGAATGGAATTTCTCCATCTTCTACTTCCAATTATGTACTGTATTTGATTTTTAGATTAACCATCAGGTGATATCCATGTATACAGCCAACCCTTTCATTACTTGAAGAATGCATTTGCAATTAACAAGCTTGAAAAATTCAATCAGTCAGTCTCCTGCTTCATTTCTTGATCCTAGGCCAATTTTTGTACAGTCTTTGGTTCTGCTGTTTCCTACTTTTGTATTCCAATTGCCTGTGATTAAAAAGAACTCCTGTTGTGGTGTGTGATCAATTTTCACCTGGACCCAAGCATAGACTTTTTCAATTTCTTCTTCTTCTGTCTCTGTAATTGAAGCAAAAACTTGGATTGTGGATTGATGAGTCTTCCCTGTCATCTTATTGATATTATTTGATCAAGCTTTGCATTATATCCTTTGACTATTTTTACTACTTCTCCCCTCATTAATAATGATACCCCATTTTAAAGATTCTCAATTTCCAAATAAACCACTTTTGTTGTTATTTTGCTGAAAATATTCAATTCCTGCCTACTTTAGCTCACTCAATTCAAATATTGTAATGTTTTGTTTATATGTTCCACATTTTGTTTTACTGTGTCTAGCTTCCCTTGATTCATGCTTCTCATATTCCAAATTGCTATAATACATGTTGCTCAGCTTTAAACTTTTCTTTCACCTCTGAGCATGTCAATAGCTGAATACTCTTTTGATTTGAGTCCAGTGGCACGAATCATAAGTATTCTCTTCTGTAAATAGCTTATTGAGTGAGATTCGACCAGAGAATTTCATTTTTTAGCAAAACTGTATCTTGTTTTATTTTTAATTGTCTCATTATACGATTTTTGTGATAAAAGACATTCCAAGAAGATTCACTGTGCTTCTTTCTGTGCAATAGGTGATAGCTATGGTGCCAATACTGTTGTTTCTTAGATGTGGCCATCCCTACTACTACTGCTGTCTAGTAGCTATTTGACATGTTTAGTCTTGCTCATAACAAAATTCTACCAGATATGGAAGGCCCTATTAAAAGCACTGCTGCCATCAGTGCATACTCTTGCCTCAAAGAAGCACACAATACCACCTCCATGGAAATATAGTTCCATTTGAGATGTACCTATTTGGGAGATGGGTATTTTCAGAAGGAAATGGTGTGAAAGTGAAAAGTCAACTTCTCCACCTCATCAACCACAGTCTCATTCCAGACTTATTCCCCTACTCCCCCCCCCCCCCCCATGGATGCTTTATCTTCAAAAAGAAAATCAAGCCCAGGATATGGCAAACATATAGCAACCATATAATCTTGATTGTGTCTTCGTTTTCTCTAATTGTGGAAATGATTTTGATCTCTTTCTGAAACACATTTGTTCACTGAGAAGTCTCAAATTATAATATACCATTATCCACTGTCAGGACATTTATATCCTTTGTTCTCTTTAGAGAACAAAGACAATATGAGGCTGGATGAACAAATCAACGGGAAGGCCTACAAGCTGCAGGGTAATTGCCCCTGGAAAGCAGCTGATTTGCATAACCTGCCACCCATTGGGGAATAGCTTCAGAATGCTATGGGATCATTTGTGACATTGACATTGAAAAGAAATTAACTGGGTGGAGGCAGGGGGAACCAACATCTTCCCCATAAGTACTGATGTTCAGGCACCTTTTACACTGCAGAGTTATAGCATAATAATCCCAGTTTAGCCAGTGTGGACAACATCCTAGAGAATCTTGGCATTTTTAGGGGTTTGGGGGGGAGTAGACATTTGGGATGATTAGCTAGAGAATTCCTCAAGTACCTTAAAAACTACATTCCTCAGAATCCTACAGAATGCAGCCATGATTGTTAATTTGTTTACTGTTTATTAATTGGGTCATTTATATATTCAATGCTCTGTTTTTCTCCTGTATGGGACCCAAAATGGAATTGTAGACACCCCCTAGAGTAAAGACTCAGCAGATCTAAGCTCAGCTATAATGTTTCATCCAAGCCCCACCATTAAGCAGAATGAGAGACTCGCCTCAGGCAGCAGATGCTGGCAAGGGTGGATAATTGTTCCCTATTATTTGATAAGAGAACTGTGTGTTCCAGACATTATCCTTTCCCACCCTTAGGGGATTTACTGACCCCATCATAGCACAAAAGTAAGATTCAACTGCAAGGGAATTTGGTTCCAATATCTGGAACTGGAAGGTGGCCCTCTTGTTTGCAGGAAAATTTAATGAGCCAGCCATAGTCTCATCTATAAAACAGCATGACAAGGGGAGGTACTTAACATACTGAACATGTTAATTTATATGTATATATGCCAAATTAAAAATCATTAACATGAATTTAGAGAGAAGGGCACAACCTCAACTCTGTACTGAGGAAAGTGTACCCGTAGTGAACCTGTGTGCCTGTTGCTCAGTAGGTTCTTAGGGTGTGAACTGCAAGGTGCAGATTTAAGTTATTTTATCTCTTACAGTTTTATCTTTATTTAGAAATGAGATTTTGACTAAGTATCCCTTCAGATAGATAAAATTGTCCACTATTAAATGGGATGTATGTCTATCCTGTTTGCAGTCTGCTTCATCTTTATTCTTGAGAAGTCTGGATGTGTGAAACAAAAATCAACAAACTGAAAAGCTGGCTGGTGGCTGAAAGTTACATCTAACGATTACCTTTCTCCCTCTAATCCCCAAAATGTGTGGTCTTAGTATAAAACCCTCTACCCAAAGTAAAAGGTACTCTATTCCCACATTTCACCAGTTTCCATCTTTCTGCTTTAGACATATGAAAGACTTTTAAAAACCAAGACACCTCCGGTTATTTTGATTTCCTCCACCCCTCATAAGCCCAATCAATTTATACCATATAAACCAAGGAATGATTTTAGAAGCAAATCTATACATTTTATGGATTGACTGCTAAAACTACTCTCTAGTTTCATTTTGTGTGTGTGTGTATATATATATAGATATGCCCACTGCAGTCTTGCTGTGGGGAAATCACTTGAACATTCACATCCACACAGAAACCTGCACAGAAAGTTCTTGCTTCTGGGCCTCTTCCTCCCTTCTCTCAGCATTTGGGGCAGGGGCAGGCAGAAAAAGACCCCTGCCAGGCTGAAAAGACATCACTTTCTCCATTCAAGACTACTGAGAGGGATAATTGATACTAAAGCCCTGGTTAATGCACTGGCTTTTCTGGGGGATTTATTGCCGCCGATAGCGTCTCCTGCTCCCAATTACCCATTTAGCTGCCGAGATAACAGGCTGCTCAATCAGCCCCATCCCCATGGTTATATACTGCGGCTCAACGCTCATAAATATACCGTCCAGGCACAGCTGCAAGGCAGGCAAACAAGGAGGCACCTCCTTGCAGGGGTTTTGGTGGGAGCTGTTGCCATCCATTCCACAGGGTGATGCCTGGGTGCTGCTACCTGGCTCCTTCGTATTCTTCTTTCTCTTTCTCCTTTCCTTTCCCACTTCGGCCCCTTGCCCTTCTTCAAGGCGCCTCCTTGCTCTGCTTCCTGCTTGAGAAGTGTAGCTCGGATATATCACCTAGGTGACTTGAAAAGCATCAGAGCCTGTTTCCATGACAATCCTGAAACAGGTGAACAGGGCAGCAGAGGCGAGAGAGGGCACAGAGGGTGGCTTCACGGCAGTCTGATGCCTCCTAGGACATTGGCAGCACCTCTGCTTCAACTTTATAGAAGACAGCCCTCTGCTTGAAAGGATATACTCAGTCCAGTTTGATTTGAAATGAACACTAGAAAGGAAGGATAAAAGCAGCCTTGAGAAATGTTGCCCATTCTCAAATGGACAGCAGACAAAGCAGCCAGGCTAAGGGCTCACCTGACTACTACCATCTCCACTGCAGTGCCATGTTGTATAGGTAAAGTTTTTCCCCTGACATGAAGTCTAACTGTGCCCGACTCTGGGGGTTGGTGTTCATCTCAATTTCTAAGACGAAGAGCCAGTGTTGTCCGTAGATGCCTCCAAGGTCATGTGGCCGGCATGACTGCATGGAGCACTGTTACCTTCCTGCCGGAATGTGATCTACTCAAATTTGCTTGTTTTCGAACTGCTAGGTTGGCAGAAGCTGGGGCTAACAGCAAGAGCTCACCCCACTCCCTGGATTTGAACCAACGACCTTTCGATCATGTTGTATATTCCTATTTAAATCATATTTCTCCATTTGTCCTTTAATATGTGTAACTCTGAGGCATATGTGTCCCTTTTCCTTTGTGACATTTTTGGTTGCGTCTTTTCTCGTCTGTGGAGACTGAGCCCAAAATGGTCATGCAAGAGATCTTGTTGCTTCTGTGCATGTAAGTCTTTGCTGTAGATGCCACACTTTGTATTACGAAGTCCGAGACATGCACAGTATTTTTTCAGATTAGTGGAGCAGGCTAACAGCACCATTATTTTATGCTGCAGACAAGCATCATCCCTATTTTAACTCTCTCCCAAAATCACAAGGCAGCTATAAGCAATAATTTTCAACCGAAAGACCTACTTCCAGATTCAGGTAGTGTAAGAATTACCCAGGTGTAAGAACTGAGGTGTTTACTGTCTTACCAAGCAAGCTGTTTTCTTGGCAAAGAAGATTATTTCTCCATCTAGTTCAGGATTGTCTACTTTGGCTGATAAGAATTCTCCAGTGTCTCAAGACAAAGAGTATTCTGGCTACTGGCCAGGTTTTTTTTAATTTTGGAGATGCCAAGAACTGAACTGGAGAAGTTTAGCATGCCAAACATGCACCTTCTCAACTTTTGCATGTCTGCATGTTGTCTTGCGCCAGAACCCCTATATAATACACTAGCTGTGCCCGGCCACGCGTTGCTGTGGCGAAGTCTGGTGGTATGGGAAATAAAGTATTGAGGAATTGGTGGTAGTTAAGGTTAAAGGGTAAAGGTTTCCGCCCGACATTAAGTCCAGTCATGTCTGATTCTGGGGGTTGGTGCTCATCTCCATTTCTAAGCCGAAGAGCCGGCGTTGTCCGTAGACTCCTCCAAGGTCATGTGGTATGACTGCATGGAGAGGCGTTACCTTCCCGCCGGAGCAGTACCTATTGATGCACTCACATTTGCATGTTTTTGAACTTCTGGGTTGGCAGAAGCTGGGGCTAACAGTGGGGGCTCTCTCCGCTCCCCCAATTCAAACCTGTGGCCTTTCGGTCCAGAAGTTCAGCAGCTCAGCGCTTTAACACGCTGCGCCATCAGGGGATATTATTTCCTAAAGGTTGTGAATATACAATATTTCTGATTGGTTTTTTTTTCCTGTTGGACGCAAGTATGAATGCTGCAATTAGGAAAATGATTAGGATGTAATGGCCTTGCAGCTTTAAAGCCTGGCTGTTTCCTCCCTGAGTGAATTTTTTGTTGGGAGGTGTTAGCTGGCCCTGATTCTTTCCTGTTTGGAATTCCCTTGTTTTCAGAGTGGTGTTGTTTGCAATTTTTTATGTGCTTCTACTGTCTGTGGCCCTGAGAAAACAGAGGATTTGCAAGACTTTGATGATGGGAATACTTTGTTGGGAGGTGTTAGCTGGCCCTGATTGTTTCCTGTGTGGAATTCCCCTGTTTATTTACTGTCCTGGTTTTAAAGATTATATTGTTCTGCATTATTCTATCCCAGTAATTATTTCATATTAAAGTAGAATCTCAATTATTCAACATTCACTTATACAATGTTCTGGATTATCCAACGCAGTCTGCCTTTTCATAATCAATGTTTTTGTAGTCAGTGTTTTAAATTCATTGTGATATTTTAGTGGTAAATTTGTAAATACAGTACAGTAGAGTCTCACTTATCCAACATAAACGGGCTGGCACAATATTGGATAAGCGAATATATTGGATAATAAGGAGGCATTAAGGAAAAGCCTATTAAACATCAAATTAGATTATGATTTTACAAATGAAGCACCAAAATATCATGTTAGACAACAAATTTGGCAGAAAAAGTAGTTCAATACACAGTAATGCTATGTAGTAATTACTGTATTTACGAATTTAGCACCAAAAATATCACGATATATTGAAAGCATTGACTACAAAAATGCGTTGGATAATCCAGAACATTGGATAAGCGAGTGTTGGATAAGTGAGACTCTACTGTAATTACTACATAGCATTACTGTGCATGGAACTACTTTTTCTGTCAAATTTGTTGTATAATATGATGTTCTGTTAGGATTACCTAATTTGATGTTTAATAGGCTTTTCCTTAATCCCTTCTTATTATCCAACATATTCACTTATCCTGCCGGCCTGTTTATGTTGGATAAGTGAGAGTCTACTGTTTCTTGATAATCTTATATTATCTGCTTAGAACTGGATTATATGAGGCCCCTTCTTCACAGCTGTATAAAATGCACACTGAAGTGGATTATATGGCAGTGTGGAGTCAAGATAATCCAGTGCAAAGCAGATAATATAAGATTATAAATGGGTTATATAGCTGTGTGGAAGGGCCTTGAGTCTACACTGCTATATAATCCAGTGCAAATTAGATAGCCTAAGTCTGCCTGTCCCCTAACTGAATCCTGGCTGTCCCTTGGCTTGCTAGGAGTTGGTTGCTAGGAGACGAAGTGGGCAGAGATTAGCCCTCTAAACTGGCAGCAATTGGATAAAAAAAATTATTGCTCTCCCTCTAATTAGGACTTTGTTTTTCTTTTCTTTTTGTTGTATCAACCTGGAGGCATGGATGATGGGTTGTTTTGTCAAATTTCGAGGTTGTGGGGCCTGTACTTTTGTTGTTTTGTGAGTCGCCGTGATGCCATCACTCTTTTATATATATAGATAACAAGCAGCCTCTTCTGTGCAAGTGGGCAATTCAGGTGCCTTGCTGCATCATCAGGAACAACTGCATAAAGCACTCACACTTGATGTCAAATATCTGACTGAACAGCACAGCCTGATTGAAAAGGGATATGACCAGCGCAGTAACTCATATAGAGATGCAACAGGTAATCCCCTTTACAAGTGGAAAGACTCAGATCCAAGAAGTGTTTAACATGTCAATTACATTCAAAATTACAGAATTAGACTGAGAGGGATAACTATACATTTGCTGAGGTTAGGGGCACAGGATTCCTATGAAAGCAAAAAAATGTGAATAAAGAAATTGGAGGGATGACTGTAGTATGAACTGTAGTATTGTGTTCTCCGAGGCTAATTCTATGGGCCTTTTTGTACTTTGCCAACCTCTCTCTTTTTCCTGCCCCAGATAATCCCTGGCAGCTCAAAATGGCAGATTCCTCTGCTGAAGAAGAGTGAGGAAGTTGCTTTTATCCACCATGTGTTCATGCTGATGGCAGTGTTGAATGGTACAAAAGAACTAGTTTGCTATTACAACCATTAGTGTAATGAAAGGCGGCAGCCCCTTGACGTTGCTGCAACCTGGCATAAGAAAGGGATTCGCTTTGCTCCTGCCTCTTCTTCCATGCTCTTTCCCACCCCCAGTGTGTGTGTATATATATATACACACACACCCTCCCTGCCACATCCCCAGCTATTAAAGGGGCTGGAAAGATAATGAGCTGACAGGGAAACACAAAATCAAGGCAGCCCCCAAGCTCCCGTTGTGCTCATAGAGAGAAACAAGATGGTAATTACGAGGACAGTGGGCAATTAAATGGGTTGAGGGCTAATTAGTGCCTTCAGGTGGGGGCCGCCACAAGGGACTTCCCCCAACAGCCCTGCAGGGATAGATAGGATCAGGAGAATTTGCCAAGGGCATGTCTGGGAACGAGGCTGCTTCCAGCTGGCTGGCACCCAAGAGCCACTCAACTCCAGGGAAGTCCTGATCTCATCAGTACATATGCTGCAGGAATGAGCCCAGGCCATGCTCCTCAGCCACCAGCTCCTGAGCCACTCCAGGGTCTCCGTGTAGTCCAGGTGTGTATGTACATTCATGTCTGTGCCTGCACACAAATGGACATGCATACCTGCATTTGTATTTGTGAAAATTAGATCACCATTTGTTATAGAGTGGCTTTCTGTTTTCAGTCATAGAAGTATAGAACTGTAAAGTTGGAAGTGGCCGCAAGGGCCATTCAATTCAACCCCCTGCCATATAGGAATAGACAAAGCACTCCCAACAGACGGCCCTCTAGTTTTTGTTTAAAAACCTCGAAAAAAGAGATTCTACCACACTCCAAGAAAGTGTATTCCAGTGTTGAACAGCTCTTACCATCAGGAAGTTATTTCTACTGTTTAGGTGGAATTTCTTTCCCTATAGTTTGTCTCCGTTGTTCTGTGATTTTGTCTCTGGAGCAGCAGAAAACAAGCTTGCTTCATCTTCAATATGACATCCTTTAAAGGATTTAAACTTGGCTGTCATGTCACCTCTTTACCTTCTCTTCTCCATGCTAAGCATATCCAGTTCCCTGAGCCATTCTCAAATCTGACCAAAGCATTCTGGGGACATTTACTCTTAGGGAAAATTCTGGAGAAAATTATGCTCATACTTACTTACTTACTTACTTAGGTGATCCCTTGTAGTTCGAGGATGATTGTCTTCCACCCTGGGTGTGTGTCCGTAGATGGCTGAAGAGACCTATTCTTGATCTGCATGTTCTTCCGCAGTGAGGACATCGGTTTCCAGGTGGAAGGTGTCCTGATCAGAGTTGGCTTGACGCTCCTTCCTCTTGGCACATTTCTCCCTTAAGCCCTCCATTCGTGCCTCTTCGAACTCCGCAGCACTGCTGGTCACAGCTGACCTCCAATTAGAGCGCTCAAGTGCCAGGGCTTCCCAGTTGTCAGTGTCTATGCCACAGTTTTTAAGGTTGGCTTAGGCTCATAGGATGGAAGTGAAGCAATATTTTTGATTTATTGATTAATGATGGACTGAGTGATTAGCCTGCCTGGTCCTCCTTCCAAAACATTTGATATCAACACACATGATTTAAAAAAAAAAACAACCTTCCATTTTATACCTAGAATAATCTGGCATGGAAGATTCAGGAGAAGAGAGCAATTAGGCCAGATTCACCAGTGAGCTGTCTGTCCGAGAGGTCACTTGAAGTTGGCTTTCAAAGCACTTGCACAGGCTGCCAATACACTTCTGGTATGAAAGCAAGGTACTAGTGATAAAACTGAAAGTCCTAATTAGCTTAGGACCTCAGGAATCGAGGGAGCACATCTCCCTTCATATTCTTGATCAAGGTCCCACCTCTGGATACATCTACCCCGTAGCATTAATGCAGTTTAACAACACTTTAACTGCCATGTCTCAATACTATGAAATCACAGAAGTTGTAATTTTACAAGGTCTTTAGCTTTCTCTGCTAAAAAGCATTGGTACCCCACTAAACTACAAATTCCAGGATTCCATAGCATTGAGTCATGGCAATTAAAACAGTGCATTAATTCTCAGTATATATGCATCCTCTGTATCCCACTAGAAGATGCAATATACTAAGGAAAGACATGGGAGGGAGCCTTCTCCTCTATGACACCCAGTTATGGAAGATAATCTGATTAGAGGCCCAATTGATGCCACTGCTAGTGTCATTGTGGCACCAAGTCAAAATACCATAATTTATTAAAGCCTTCAGGACCTAATCAGTTTACAGATTGAGCATTCCTTATCTGGAATTCTGAAATAGGAAATCCTTGTGTTCATGTGCATGGCTAAGGGCTCTTCCAGACAAGCCCTATATCCCAGGATCTGATCCCAGGTTTTTTGCTTTAAACTGGATTATATGAGCCCGCACTGCCAGATAATCTGGGATAAACAGAAAACCTGGAATCAGATCTTGGGATATAGGGCTTGTCTGGAAGAACCCTGAGTTAATGACACCTTTGTTTTTTTTATGGCTCAAGGTACACTCTATTTCATGCACACAATTATTACAATATTGTATAAAATTACCTTCAGGCTATGTTTATAAATTAATTTTGTGTTTAGACTTGGGTCCCATCTTCAAGATATCTCAGATATCATTTTTCCAAAATCCAAATAAATAAATAAATCTGAATTCCAAGACATCTAATTCCAAGCATTTTGAATAAAGGATTCTCATCTTGTAATACATTTTACTCATGTACTATAGTTGGCATTATATTAAACTGTTCAAGCTAGTTTTTAATTGTTTGGTTTTAAGACATGCATTATTTAATTTCTTTTGTCTTTTAAAATGATTGCTATTCTTATCGTTGTCTGAAATTGATTTTTTATGCCACCTTGAGATTATCAGATATAGGATGGGATATAAATATTTAAATACATACACATAAAATAAAATATAAAATAATAACCTGGCACTCTTAAGTCAGCCTGCCCAATCTGTTGGCATTCAGCATGCTGGTTGGGTTTAATATGAAGCATAGTTTATCATATCTAAAGAGGAGCACTTCTCACTTCCATAGCCTTCACATCAAGAGAGGCTGAGGAAGGACATAAAACCCTGTCAATCTTTCACAACATAGCCTCCCCATTTCTAGTGGAACACTATCCTCTATTCAGAGCTCAGGGAAGTTGCTGTCAAGAGGGAATGCAACACTGAGTTCCCCAGCCAACATGGCCAGTGACTGGAATGAGTGGGTGGATTTTGAAAGTTGTAGTCCAAAAAGGCAATCTATACACATAATAAAAGTGAAAATGTGAATGTGTATATGTGGAAGGGGTGCCCACTTACACAGACAGCCTCCCACCTCCACAAATAGCTATAGTTCTCACTGAGCAGGAGACACCAATGGCCCTCTCTCCACTGACATGCAGGTCATAGTGAGCACTATGGACATGTAGCCGAAACCCTGCCAGTGTCCTTGACAAACACCAGTCTGCTCCCCACCCAAGTAAAGGCTTTCATATGGGGACCATTTCATCCTAGATGTTCTGTTTTTCCTCCAGAATGGACATCCCCGGGTTCCTTAATTTGCATGACCCCGCCCACTGCCTTTACTTTAACCCTTAACCCTTTTCTACCCCTACCTATAGCACACAGTTAACAGAGGAATTGATTAGCAACTGAACAAGAGGTTTGCGGAGAATTCACCATAATTTACAAGAGTTGTACTTGAACAAAATCCAGAGATCACTGTTAACACAACCAACGATGGATCTGTTCCAAACTTGCCACAGATAATGGGATTTGCAGTACCTTCACTGATACTGTGACCCCCACCAACAATGAACTGGGACCAAACTTGGCACAGAGAAGCCACATGACTAACTGAACATACTGCAGGGGTTAGTGGGAATGGACCTTGATTTTGGGAGTTATATTTCATCTACATCCAGAAAGCACTGAACCCAGCTGACATTAGATCTGGACCAAACTTGGCACACAGACCCAACATGGCCAACTGTGCATACGGTCCTGGTTTGGGGGTGATTGACCTCAGATCTGGGAGTTGTAGTTCACCCTTCTCCAGACAGCACTGAACCCAGCCAACAACAGCTCTGGAGCAAACTGCAGTAATATTACCTATCATCCCAAAACAAATAATGCCTTCTTCTAATAACCTGACCACCTCTGTGTCCCCAAGCTAATATGTTATATAATGGGTTTGCCAGTGAAGTGTAGTGTTAGGGAGGGACCTGGGACACCAAGGTTCAAGTCTCTGCTCAGCCATATAAACTCCCTGGGTGATCTGGGGCAAGTCATATAGTCTTAGCATTGAAGAAAGGCAATGTCAAACTTCCTCTGAATAAATCTTACCAAAAAATCCGTCATAGATTCACCTTATGGTTTGTCTCCTGCTTGAAAAACTCCAGAGTGACACAGTTTGCTTGGATCAAGCATCCCAACTTCACTTCTGCTTTTGGGATTTCATGGTTTTAACCTGGATTTCTATGGAATGAGGAACAAATTGGGATGGCACATGGCCACATTGGGTTTTCTGGATACTTGGCACTCTGCTTATTAATTACTTGGGGGAATGATACTGAAATTAGGAAGCTCAGCTGGCAGTATCAGGCCCCAAAATGCCAGTGGCTAAAGTCCAGCCATGGTAAACAATGCATTATTAATAACCAGTTTGTTATAGCACTGTCAGCTGGCAGAGGGGATGTCACTAATTCTTTGCGAAAATCCTTAAATCTGTAATGGGAATAAATTATGTAAATCCTAACATATTTATGCAGATATATTTAATCTGTATGCTGTACACAGCTGGTATGATGTACAATCATAGTCACTTTGCTAGTCAAAAGCAAACAAACAAAAATAGTGATGAATCAGGTATACCACTTTCAATACTATCAAGTAGAACAGAGTCCAAGCTTTGTTTATCTGAGCAAAGGGCATGAGAAGTCTTCTATGTTTGTCAGAGAATACATGCTTCCGCCCTCAACTACCAAACATCCATAATTCCTTCATAGGTTCTGTGGTTCTCTAGATGTTGTTGGACTCCCATCATTCCTGACCATTCACCACGCAGGCTGGTTCAATGGCCATTCTGAGTCCAACAGTATTCAGATATCACATATTCCTTATATTATACCACATCAGTTCTTACACACACATGTGCATACACACACACTACATCAGTGGTGCACAACCTGTGGCCCTGCGGGTGTCTGGGATTTCAACTCCCAGAAGCCCTAGCCAACTTGTCCAGCAGTCAGAAATACTGGGAGCTAAAGTCCAAAATACTCACAGAACCACAGGCTGTGCACCATTCCATTATGCCTCTTATACTAGAAAAGTCTTTTTTGCATTATGCTTCAAAGGTGCTACAGGGTTATACACACACACACACACATCTCTCAAGCCTGCTTATATTCACACACAAATAATTGCATTATATATACAGCATCTGTTAACTGTGCAGTCCATAATGCTATGTGACTGAGCCACACCACTCCACACACAGATACAAAGTCTCTTGTACTATTTGTTATATAGAATAAACAAAAGATGTAAGTGTGGGAAGGATTTTTAGTAGTAATTGGAAAAACAAACAGTTGTTGCCTGGAAAATTAGTATATGAAGCCTCTTGGTCTGTGTAGCCAGCCAATTAGTCCCTGAACTATTAATATTAGAAATTAATTAATATGTTTGGAGACAGCTAAGAGGATGGGGCACAAGACATCATCATCTTGCTAATGAAAAAGATTAGAGCAGAAATATAATTTCTATTATGCTTAAAAAATCCAGAGCCGTTTCATATCAGAAAAGCTGGTCCCTGGTGAATACCAAAATCCATGGATGCTCAAATCCCATTATGTACAATGATGTAGTAAAATGGTGTCCCTGATATAACTTGGGAAAATAAAAAACTACCTTTTTATTGAATATTTTCACGTAGTGGATAATTACATTTGTGAGTGCAGAATCCATGGATACAGAGGGCTGGCTGTATGGCATTTGTCCTGACTTGGTGCCACTGGTAAGTTCATCCATCCCCAAATAACAGAGGATGGCAATCTCATGCCCCTGTTTGCCACTTGTTTTAATTTAGGAGGAAAGGTGAATACTTTGCAGAGCAGGAGAGCACAAGCAACAAGAAAATAGGGCAGGGAAGTAGTAACTTCATATAAAGTTTCTTGATATGGCAGCAAAAGGAGGCATCTTTCAGCTTTGGCACTTCATTTTGATTAAACAAGTGTCAGACAAACATACCATGGCTTCTCTGAACACACTGGGGAAACATACAGGTATTTTTTAAAATATAAGACTGAAAAAAGAACTTAGCAAAATGATGCACCTTGTTGTTTTATTTTGTTCATATTCTTGCCTGCTCAGGAAGAGTCTGGGGCATTGTAAATAGCCACTCAACAAGGTTGCCTGTGGTGAGGGACACAATGAATATGACAGTAATTACACAATTAGCAATTGTGGAATTGTCGGTTACTTGTTTTTAATTAAATAGCAGTGTGTGTGTATGTGTGTGTGGGGGGGGGGATTACAAACATAGGAAAGACTATTATAATGTTAATATGTTTTAATGTGCTTTTTAACTCTAATTTTTAAATTTTTACTTAAATGTATTTAATTGTCTGTTGTCTAAAGACATCAAATAGTTGCCATATGTGCAGCTGCCTTGCGTCCCCTTTGGGACAGAGAAAGGCAGGATACAAATAGAGTAAATAAATAAATAAATATTGTGGCCAACCTATTCCAAGAATATGTACACAGTGCCCAACAAGTTGCCTATGGAAAGCCCAAAAGACAAACATGGGTGGAATTCAACTGGGATCATGGTTGGGTAGAAGGATGTGAACTAGACAGTATTAAAGCGCAGTGGAGCTGCACCTGTTTGACAGACAGAACTCAGATAATACTCAATGGTTGCTCTTCATCTTGGAGTGAAATGTCGAGTGGGCTGCCTTAAAGTTCTGTCCTGGGACCAGTGTTGTTTAACACCTTTGTAAATAGTTTGAATGATAGAATGGAAGGCATTCTTCTCAAGTGTGCAGATAACACCAAAAAAGGTAGGGGTGGCTAATATCGCAGAAGACAGGTATAGGATTCAAAATAACCTTGACAGGTTGAAATGTTGAGCCATAACTAACAAAATGAACATCAGCACAGATAAATGTTGGATTGTAAGTGCATTCCTGAGTTGTCAGCCTCTTTCCTAGGAAAGACAGAGACAACTGGTTCAATCTCCAGCAGTCTCCTTTTATCTGAGTTCATATGTGGAAGCCCTAAATTTCTTGGGTTTCTCTGACTCTAATGTTAGGTAAGTTAGGCAGGTAGGCAGTTTGCAAGTTTAAAAGTGCCAACCATTACTAATTTATACATTCAGATTCATTCAGACATATATATATTCAGGCAGTGCCTGATCCCTAGTTAACTGCAGCAACGTTTCAAGAAGAGGAGCAGCTGAATGGAGCATGCAGTCACCATTTTGGAGGAGGAGGAGGAAGAAAAAAAATAAAAGAGGGCATCACATTGGGAGATAATCCATTCATATCAGTGTGCATTCCATATTTATTTTATGACTGGATGCATACTGTATTCAGATGGAATGCATATTCTCCCCATCACACCCAATTATTACGATTCTTATGATTTGAAAATACTCTGCTTTGACTCATCACACCATGGAAGGCTGGCTCCTCCCAATCTGTTTGAATCCCTCCCAATATCACTTTTGTAAAAAAAAATACAATCTAATATTGTGTAGTGATGTAGCCTGGAAGTCTTGAACTACTGTTCTTGCAGGAGTGTAGCTGACGGAATGCATACTGATTTTCTGATCACATGTTAAAACATTGCCTCAGCAATGTATAAAATCATAGTAAATTAAAAAACATGATTAGAATCCCATGTGCAATTGCTCCATTTCTGCAATGTTTTGCAGATGGATTCCAATAAATTCCTGATAGAATGGGATAAACGTCATGTGATAAGACCTGTTCAGAATTGTGTTCGAAGAGTCTCAGAAACTGAGTATATCCCAATGGGATGAGGCCAGGGAGGGAGAGAAAGAGAGGGGGGGGGGAGAGAGAGGGAGAGAGAGAGAGAGAGAGAGAGAGAAGGAAAGGAGGAAGGGAGGGAGGGAGGAAGGAAACAAACAAACAAACTTGAAAACACACCTGGAAGGTTCTCTGGTCACATGGCATGGTTGCTTAGATACTTCTTCACAATGGGCGATTGAGGACATAGGGGAAGTTTTAGAGACGGCATATGTAGGATAGAGACATGTAGGAAACCCTTACTTTCCAAAGCCCTCATACGAAGTGGGTGAAGGGGGTTAAAGATAATGCTTGGTTGTGGAGTATTTTCCAACAATAGATGCATCTATTCTTGATTGATTGATTGATTTCCTTGATTTCTATCCTGCCTTTCTCCCAATATAGGAACTCAAGGCAGCTAACAATATGTATAAAACTAAGAAAATCAATACACTATAAATGCATAAAAACATAAATATAAAAAGTAAAAAAACAAACTATTTATGTCACTAAAATAATTAAAATGTTAAAATGTATTAAAACTTTAGTCTACACTCACCCCAAAATCACATCATCCCCAAATGGCCACCTTTTATCAGTTCATATATGCGCAATGGCAGAGAAACATTTTTACCTGCCTACAAAAGGCAGGCAGAGACAGCACCATCATGGTCTAGGCAGGAAAAATGAAATGGACAAATATAGGAGGGAGGAACACTTGGTTTATAACTGGCAAATAGAGGGAGAAAATGTGGAGGCAGTGACTCGAAGATCTAGGCTCGAAGATCACTGCAGATGCAGACTGCAGCCAGGAAATCAGAAGACGTTTACTTCTTGGGAAGAGAGCAATGGCCAACCTCGATAAAACAGTGAAGAGCAGAGACATCACACTGGCAACAAAGGTCCGCATAGTTAAAGCAATAGTGACCTATGGAAGCGAGAGCTGGACCTTAAGGAAGGCTGAGCGAAGGAAGATTGATGCTTTTGAACTGTGGAGTTGGAGGAAAATTCTGAGTGTCCCTTGGACTGCAAGAAGATCCAACCAGTCCATACTCCAGGAAAGAATGTCTGGCTGCTCACAAGAGGGAAGGATATTAGAGGCAAAGATGAAGTACTATCACCACATAATGAGAAAATAGGAAAGCTTGGAAAAGATCATGATGCTGGGGGAAAAGGAAGGAAAAAAGAAGAGAGGCCAACCAAGGGCAAGAGAGATGGACGGTATCCTTGAAGTGACTGGCTTGACCTTGAAGGAACTTGGGGCAGCGACGGCCGACAGGGAACTCTGGTGTGGACTGGTCCATGAGGTCACGAAGAGTCGAAAATGAACGAATAAACAACAAACAACACTTGGTTTGAAGGCAGTACATATGAAAGGTATATAAGAGTTTTAGCAGACCACATCTAAACAGGAATCAACAGTGAGATGCAGCATCAAAGGGTGCGGAATGGGGAGCGGGAGCCAATGCAGTTCTGAGCTACATCAGTAATTTAGTCTCCCAATCAAGTGAAGTATAAGTGCCACTCTATCCTACTGCATTCAGATTTCAAGTGGACTGCCATGTCCTGTTCTTCAAGAAGGATATTGACAAACATAAACATGTCCAGAGAAAAGCAACCAAAATGATCAAAGTTCTGGAAAGCAAGCGTTGGGAGGAATGTTTTAGGGAACTGGGTATATTTAACATGAAGAAGAAACAATTGAGAGATGATATGAGAGCTATTTTAAATATCTGAAGGGATGTTGTGTAGAAAATTGAGTGAAATTCATTTCTGTTGCTCCTGAAATTAGTGACACAAACCAATGTATTTAGATTTAGATGACAAGAAATCTAAACATTGAGAAGAACTTTTATTTCTTGTATGAGCTGTTCAATCATGAAATAGTTTGTCTCAGAGAGTGGTGGACTCTGCATCTTTGATGGTCATTATTATTATGATTATTGACACAACGACGTTGTATGACACAGCAAACAAGATAGATATGCTGGATTTCGTTTCACAAAATCACAAGTCGAACACTTCCCAAGTGTCTAGAACTGTGTGATGTATTTTCGGATGATGCGTGCAGATCCCAGTAAGGTGGCCTTTTGCAGTTGGCAGATCGTAATTTTGTCAATGTCTATTGTTTCCAAGTGCCGGCTGAGATCTTATTATTATTATTATTATTATTATTATTATTATTATTATATTTATGTATATCCTGCTTTCTTTCTCCATATGGAGACTCAAAGTGGTTCACAACTAAAAGCATTTCAGTACAAGTTAAAATATACAAATACACAAATATTAAAACAGTATTAAACAACATTAATATTAAAACCATCCAGGTATAAACCATGAAAAACATATACAATCACATCACAAAAGCACAGGGGTCCTTGATAATCTTAAACACCTTCATCGTTAAAATTCTGCCTGAATAGAAATGTTTTAGCTTTCTGCCGAAAAGACAGCAAGGAGAGGGCCATTCTGGGTTTCCTGGGCAGGGAGTTCCAGAGTCAAGGGGCAGCCACCGAGAAGGAAGGCCTGTTCTCGCGTTCCCACCAACCAAGCCTGACATTTTTTAAACAGACTTTGAATGGGAATCTTACAGGAGTGCTTTAATCATGTATTCCAGCATTGCAGGAGGTTGGATTAGATGGATCTTGTGGTCTCTTCCAACTCATTCTATGATTTTTCAAAAACAATTTGTATTATCACAGCAACCACTCATACCACTACATTATTGCTAAAGGGAAAATGAAAATTTCCAACACTGTAAGTCCTCTTTAACTGACAAGGCAACATTATATGGAATCTTGAAGTCTCTAGTTTGGTCAGAGGCACCAGAGGATTCTAGACCCACCTCTCTAATCTTCAAATCTCAGGATTCCATAGAATGGCATGTTCTGTGCAAATGTAGCCGATGCTTAGTGGCATCACCATGTATTACCCTTGTAAACATTACTAGCATTAACATTACTGTCCCCTGTGAGATCACCTGATCTTGTCCTTACGTCTATAACTTTGGCCTGAAATCCCAGAGTCTGAGACTGGATCTACACCACCATATAATGCAGTTTGGAACTACATCATGTGGCTCTAGATCCATCTAATGTAGTTAAACTGAATTAGATTGGTCTATACTGACCATATAATGCAGTGCAATATATGGTAGTGTAGATCCAGCCTGAGGGCCCTTCTACACTTAATAATAATAATAATAATAATAATAATAATAATAATACTTTATTTTTATACCCCACCTCCATCTTCCCACAGGGACTCGGGGCGGCTAACATGGGGCCAAGCCCAAATTTCCACAATAAAACAGGATAAAATACATACAGAACAAAAACAAGCATCATCAGCATTAAAATTACACAATAATGTAATAATAAATAAAACCGCCAAATAGGAAGAATATAGTGAGTTAAAATAGTAAAAGACTGGGCAGTAGTGTGAGAAGTGCATAATTAAACTCTGATGAGGTAAAAAAAAGTGCTGTAATGTAATAGGAGATTACACTTACTTAAACCCAGGAGGAAGCGGGTTAAAATAACCCGCTTCCTCCTGGGTTTGAGTCCCCAGCCCTTCCTATAGCCTCAGGCTTTCCCTCGGCGGGTGGTTAAATGCCATCCTGAGTCTATTTATTTGTTTACTGTATTTTTACCCCTCTCTACCACACCCCAAATGGGGCTCAGAGCAGCTTTCAAATTGGCAATAATTCAATGCTGCATTAAAACAGGAAAACAAACAAAACAAAACACATAGTGGATTAAAATCAAAACAGTAACATATAAATAAAAATAAAGGTTGACCCGGGATGGCATCCAGTCACCTCCCATCCCCCCCCCCACGTACCCGAGGGGGCCTACTGGCAGCACAGGCCCCTCCAGAGAATCCTCCTGATGCTTGGAAATGATGCATTAGGAGGGGAAGGGGAAAATCCCTTCTCCCCCCTCACCTCTTGATATGTCATTTCAAAGCATCAAGAGGATTCTGAAAAGGGGCCAGTGTTGCCTACAGCCCCCTCCAGTAAATTTGGGGGGTGAAATGGGAGGGGAAGGGGGCACCCTCCTACTCCTCCAGGATTTTGGGAGCCTGAAGAAGTGGGATGTCTGTGGGGACTGACACCCAGGACTGCAGAAGCAGTCCCTGAAGTCAGTCCCCACAGGGTCCTCACCTCTAAAGGCCCAGACCATAGCTTAAGGTCCAGATGTTTAGAGGTGTTTAATAAATGAAGAGTAAACTGGGAAGACCAGGGTTACTCTGCATTATTTCACTTGTACCTAAGGCATTGCTTGGATGCCTCAGGTAAAAGCGAATCAGGTCCCGCATTTTGGGCCTGTCTGGAAGGGCCTAGAGATAGCACTGGCCTAATAACCATACTGAGAGCAGAGGCTAGTTTTAATTCCCCAGATTCCTAATAGGTGCTGGCACACAGTCAGGAAATCTGTGTCTCTAGTCACTGGCCAAAGAGACAAAGGATGCATCTAAACTGTAGAATTAATGCAGTTTAACATCATTTTAACTGCCATGGCTCAATGCTATAGAATCATGGGAACTGTAGTAACACTGCGAAGTGTGCTGGTGCCTCACCAAAGTACAACTCCCAGGGCTCCATAGTATTGAGCTATGTCAATTAAAGTGCTGTAAAAACTGCATTGTTGATGTACACAGAGCTGCAGCATAATACACACATACAGGTCTGTAGCGGGGGGGGGGGGGGTTGTTAGGTGTTCACCCCCCCCCCCCAAATTTCCAAAAAAAAAAAAACCCGAAAAAAATTCTGGCTACAGCCCTGCACGCACACACACACACAGTCGTTGTACATCCAAGGGAAGAAGCAGGGAAAGGGGAGCAACTCCTTCCCCCTCTCTTTACCCATTCCATGTGATTTTGCTTGCTTATGTCCTGCCACTACCTTTCAGTTCTCTGCTATCCTCATGTGAGGTTTCATTCTTGACCAAACTGACAATTTGCTCTTCTCTCGCAGAGTTGGAATGCAAATGGCTTTCCCTGAGCACCTGCCTGACCATTCCATGTCACTAAGCTAGCAAAACCAATGAGTGTTGGAGGCTCTTCCATCACGTGCACTTCTATATAGTGTGCTAACTGAAGGAGGAAAAAACTATTTCCCTGCTGACAAAAACACAAAGCAAACATTCTGTGTTGGCCATAGCAATGCAGTTTCCCAGAGCACCATCATTTCGAGCTTGTACAGCACCTTGTTATCTTAATTCTCTTTCCCTGCACTTCTGCCAACACCATTCTCAATCTGACCTTTCTTTCCACCTTTCCATTATTCCACCTCTCTGTTCCCATATGCATATCTCTCTGTAGATCTTCCTCATCTCCTTCTCTCAAATCCTTTCTGTTCCACAGAAAGATACACAAAACACACAGTGCTGCCAATGCACCTTCTCTGAGCCTGCAGCTGCTTGTTAATGGTACATATGTGAGTGCCTTGTTTAAGCTTCTTTTCTCAACATTTTTTTAGTTTGAAAATTACAAATACAAAAATAAGGGGGGAAGTAGAGAAAAGGGAAGGGGAGTGGAAACAGACTTTGAGAAATCAGGGGAGACAAATAGGCATTGGCATTAAACTGACATTTAATAATTGTTTGAATGCTGGTATCTGTATGGGACACTATCCTGCACAGACAGAGCACTAGGATCCTTCAACCATTGCACAATGGATGGTGCTTTTCCAATCCTGAAATATAACTCTTTTTGCTACAATAAAGACTCAGTCCTGGGCTATAGTAAGGGTCCAACCATACTGTCCTTCAGTACAGTTTCATTTTCCAGGAATATGTGTTTTGAAAGTGCTGAAGCACCCACAAATATTTAGTATTTTTCTAATACGGTGTGAATACATAGCAACACATCCCTACCCCCTATCATAGTCCATACCCCCCCCCCCCAGCAATCCTTCCCTCAAAGTCCAGTCACCTCCCCTCTGAACCTCCTTTTTGAGGGATCTCTCCCAACAAGGACTGTCGATTGTACGCCTGTGCTAGATTGAGTGCATTTGTTTTTGCGACAAAGCTGAATGCCCAATTTTAGAGGCTGCTAAATCCATTTCACATGGTGGGATTAAAAGCATGGGGCTCTGCGGAAGCACTCTTGCATGGCCAGGTGCTTTTTCCTTGTGCTGGCACAAGAGGCCTTCGGATGTGCACAGAGAACAGAAGAAAAAGATGTATCGTGCTTTATTGCCATAATGTGGTGCCGAAGGGTAGGTGGGGGAAGGAAAGAAGAGTAAATGGCATAAATAAAGTGTTTTCCAATAAGATGATGTTTCTGCCTGTAGGTAACTTGCCCAGCAATAGATGGATTGGCCAGATACACAGGCAATGTTTATGCGAGACCGTAGGAAGCCATGTAATTCAGGATTACGAGTGGGGTATTTAATACCCAAAGAGAGTTCCTATGTGCAAATCCTTGTGTGTATTTTAAGGCACAGCTTTTCCATCATCGTCATGTGTGCTTTGCAGAGGAATCACCTAGCATACGCATTTTTGTTTGTAACCCTTTGGCTGTCAGTTCTTCTCCTTCAGTACCTTTCTGGCATGTTTGTAGGTAATTCAGTTCTTGGCCTTTTGTTTTGATGTCTCCTTCACCTCAACATGTGTGGGGTAAGAACACAGGGCATACTTGTCATGAGTACTTGATGATAATTCTTAATGACTCATTGGGTACATCTGCATGGATGCATTTACACATAGGTAAACCAACATGTTTTTTGCCTCTCTGTTTGGCTGAGGCGAAGGCATGCAATACCTCTCCAAGTGTAAAAGTGCTCATGTACTTGTAGTCTGGGGGACCCACATTTCCCCTCCCGCCCCGAACTCCATGAGCGGCAGGTGGCAGGGCCAGGGAGTGGGCTGAGGGTTGAGAGTTGTTAAATCAGTGAATTATGAAATGCCTTTATATCCAGGACAGGGGTTTTAATTAAATTAATTGCCAGCAACGCTGTAAAAGTGCTGAGGGGTAATAACCGGAGCGTTATGGCGCCATTTATCTTCCCCACGTAAATTAGCTGCAGCACCTTCCTCCACTAACCAGCCAGACGTGAGCAGGGTGCAATTGCTAGCAGGTTGGCCTGCCTGGGAGCTGTGGAGAGAGCCAGGGAAACCCTCTCATCCCCTGGGGAGTGGGCGGGAAGGAGAGACATCTCTTCTCATCCAGCTGCAGTGAGTGGTCTGTGTCATAAATTAAAACACATCTGGGTGATGTGGGGGCAGCGCGTGGAGGAGGAAGAGCACAGCTGACTCAGCAAAGAAGCCATGCACACTAGTCCTCACTGCCCTCTTCCGGCTTGTGGAGAAGCTGCAGGTCAGAGATCAACCTTGGGAGTGATCTCTGCCAGACCGAAGGGAGGAGGACATAAAAAGCAGACAGTTTAGTTACTGATTAGACTGTGGATGGGACATGTTATCATATGTATCAATCACAGCAGCATCTTGGAGATCTGCTCAGCAGGAAAAGGGCAAGCAAAGGAAGAAATTTCAACGGCTTCTCTGTGTAGTACCTTGTGAGACTACACAGAAAAGCCATTGAAATCCACAAGCATGTGGACAATTTCAACAGAAAGGAGGAAACCATGAAAATGAACAAAATCTGGCTACCAGTATTAAAAAACTCTAAAATCAGTACAGTGAATAAAGAACAACACTCAAAAACAGGGAAATTCCAGACAAGAAACAATCAGGGCCAGCTAATCACCTCCCAACAAAGGATTCCCCCAGGCAGGAAGCAGCCAAACTTTGAAGCTGCAAGGCTTTTAATGCTAATCAAGGAGATCAGTTGCAACATTCACACTTGCTTCAAACAGACGAGTTGTTTCTTCCACCCTGGACATTCCACAGATATATAAACCCCACTTGCCTAGTTTCTAATAAACCTCACAACCTCTGAGGATGCCTGCCATAGATGTGGGTGAAATGTCAGGAGAAAATGCTTTTGGAATATGGCCATTCAGCCCGGAAAGCTCACAGCAACCCAGTGGTTCTGGCCATGAAAGCCTTCAGCAACACAAAGAAAGAAAGAGATTTGATGTTGCTGAGAATGCAGGAGGAAGACTAGGCATAGAGCAAGGATTACAAAGGAAATGATCCACGATTCGATTTGTTACTTCTGGGAATGACAATGCCAACTGACAGGGCCAGCTTGGAGTGAGACTGCTGCCTTAGGCAACAGATATGAGGTGTCCTGAAGGGATAACCAGTTGTCAGCTGCTTGCTGTTCTTGTATGCTAGCAATGGAAAGACTGTGTGGTGGGCACTTGTGGGATTTTTCTGCTTCAGGTGCACAAATAATGACTGGCTCTTGGATGCCATTCACCATGACCTGGATGGGTGATAGAATGCTATTTGCTACTGCCCTTCCCTTAAGGCAGGAAAAATTTTGCGCTGGGACCACCAATCATCCCGAGGCTGATGAAGTATATGGTGGGACTATAAGTCATCTCACTAATGCGGTGGTTCCCAACCTTTGGGCCTCCAGGTGTTTTGGACTTCAGCCCCCACAGTTCCTAACAGCTGATAAGCTGGCTGGGATTTCTGCGAATTGAAATCCAAAACACCTGGAGGCCCAAAGGTTGGGAACCACTGCACTAATGGGTGCAAGCAAACTTTTATGGCCAAGCTCAGGGGCTGGGCCATTCAGAGACACCCTTGAGGCTCAAAATATACACAAAGGGTTGATCCTAAGAGGGCAGAAATACTATCACCACCTTCAAAAAGAGCAGAAGGGCCTCCTCCCTGTCTTCCCCTCTGAACTGAAACTAGCAACTCTTATGCATCTTTAAATACAGACAGACATCCACATTTGCAGGTTTTATTATTCATGGATTTGATTAAAATGTTTTTTGTTGTAAATTAATCATACAATCCTACTAGAGGATATCTTTAGGAATCTCCAGATCCTCTAGCACAATTCTATGTTCAATATCTGGTAAATGCTGACAACAGAATCATGTTGGAGAACCTAGTTATTTCTATGTAAGTGTTTTCTTGAGTAAACAAATAGCAATTTTATTAATATTGGTTAGCATTTTTATGTTGTTAACTTCAGTAAATGTAGAAGACTGACTGTAGAAGGCATAAAGTAAAGGTAAAGGTTTTCCCCTGACATTAAGTCTAGTCATGTCCGACTCTGGGTGTTGGTGCTCATCTCCATTTCTAAGTCAAAGAGCCGGAGTCGTCTGTAGATGTCTCCAAGGTCATGTGATTGGTATGACTGCATGGAGCACTGTTACCTTGCCACCGGAACGGTACCTATTGATCTACTCACATTTGCATGTTTTTCAACTGCTAGGTTGGCAGAAGCTGGGGCTAACAGCAGGAGCTCACCCCACTCTCCAGATTCGAACCACCAACCTTTTGGTCTGCATGTTCAGAAGCTCAGTGATTTAATCTGCTGTGCCACCGGGGGCTCCCTGTAGAAGGCATAAAAAGGAGAAAATTCAGGCCACTTCTGGTATTGAAGACCCTGGTCAGAACAAGAAGACAGAGCATCAGGTTCCGGCCCCTTTCTATTAATACTAATTTCTAATTTGGCCCTAATGTTAGCAGGAGACTGCTATTAGAGACAGATCATCTATAATGATTGAAAGCAAACACATCATTCTGAAATCAAGTCTATCTTTCATACATTATTCCAGCAGTTCCAAAAAAGTTTGCAGTTACTCACAGATGATTCTATATATTCCCCACCACTACCTCTGAAGAGCAAAAATGTCAGTTTCTACAGCTCTGCGGTTTTCTCACAGATTAGTCAACCAGCTTTTCAGTTCTTTCTTTACTTCAGCCATGGTGATATTTGCTACTGTCAGAAGGTACAACAAACATCTCTCTCACCCTCTTAGCACCTACTACTCAAATAACCTAGATCTTCAGTACTTTAGAGGAGACGTTTTTCTTGCTGTTTACAATTTGAGTCAGATTGCTGCACGCCTCCCTCCAGCTGCAGTACTGAATGTGTACTGAGTGCTTTTGCTACAGCTTGGGTGGGGGATAGGGGGAGATAATCTTAGGGCAAGAATGCTGCCTTGAAAGTTGTGTCCATTTCCCTCATTGGTTAGACTTGTTTTGTTTTTGTTTTGTTTTTTAAAAAAATCAGTAACACTTTATGCAGCTAGGACTGATGTTTAATGTATTATGCTTAATGGCATCACCAGTAGATGCCCCTTTTATCCATGTGACATTGGCATAATTGGTCTGGAGACTTCAGTCTTTCAGCCTGACATATCCTAACCTGAAAATATGAAACATGTCTTTCATGTGTTTTCAGTGTCATATGCTGCCCTCACAGCGTGATAGGGTCTCCATCTCTAGAGGTGCTTAAGCAGAGGTTGGTTGGCCATCTGTTGAGGGTGCTTTGATTCTGTGTTCCTGCATGGCACAATGGGGTTGGACTGGATGGCCCTTGGGGTCTCTTCCAACTCTAGGATTCTATGATTCGATGAACCTTCCTTCCTATTCTCAGTAACTAAGCAAAAGTGGTTGGGGGCTGAGTGACTTAAAATTAGCATTGGGTGGACTTGTGGCCCATATGTAACATTCACTACAAGTTAATTGTGTTGTCATAGGTTAGACCTATGACATCATAATTACTGAACAAGTTGCCAGCTCAGTGATGTGTAAAATATACATTGCCTTAACTCCATGGCTCCATTTCTGAAATTGTCATGAAAGAAGGTGGCTGTATCCTAAATGCCCCAAGGGCACCAGATCTCATCTGATTTTGGAAACTAAGCTGGGTCAGGTCTAGTTAGTGCTCAGCTGTGTGGGCTGCCAGAAATACCAGGAATATACAGTATTTCAGAGGAAGACAATGACAAACTACCTCTGAGTATTTACTGCCTACTATAATCTTATGAAATTCATGGAGTTGTCATAAGTCAACAGATAACTTGGAGGCACACTTACATACACATACACAAAAGTACTCTGGTGTTGGGATTAGGAATCAACAGAATTACCCTGAACAAATATGTGTTCACTAAATAAACCTAGTTCTTTGACACAAATATGGTACTGCCAGTACTGTAGCTAGGTATGTTAAAACCAAAATATCCATCCATGATTTTCAGATGGAAAAGCATTATATTCTTTGTGTGCCTGAATACATGTATGCAGCATGTAACTGACATTGTTAAATTCTAAGTGAAAAGGATACTTACTCTTCCCATAATCACTGATTTAGCAAAACAAAAGGGAAAATAGCCTTCGTTATTACAGAGAAAGATAAAAAGCACAAGGCAAAGGGACTTGTTTCTACCCATGTGCTCAGTGGGTTTTCTAAAACCAGAAACACCTTTGCAGAAATAATCTAGTGTGTACATAGAATCTTGGTGTTGACTTGATGCAATGCACTGTTGTGTCCAGAACAAGATGGTCCATAAATTCGACGGTCTAAATCCTATTATTAGTTCTGACCTGAATAGACTCATTGAATCAATGAGATTTGCCTATGTGTTGACTCACAATACGACAATTGAGTCAATACATCTAGTCTAGCAGGATTCCAGTCAATATCTCTGATAAATGCCTGCCCAGTCTTTTAAAATCCAAAAAAAGAGATTTCATAGTTTCCTTAGGCATGTTGTTTTCTAGTTCCACATTACATAAAGATTAATTCAACTGCCCTGCACTTCTAGATGGAACTTGCATATATTTTTAGCCAGTTTTCATAATTGGAATCTAGACAGTGATTAAACAGAACTCACCATGCTGAATATGAATAAGCTTTTAGGAGAATGTGGAAAGTAGGTGTACATCATCCTGAATGTGAAGAAGACATTTTTAGGCATGATAGCTAAAACAGAATTTCTATATTCAGAGCCAGTATCATTCTCATCTACTCTCAGCCTCGGGGGAAGAAAAAAAGGCAAACCCTTTCTGAACAACTCTCGCCAAGAAAACCCCATGATAGGATTGTCTCAGGTTTGCTGTAAGTCAGAAATGACTTGAAGGCACACACGAAACAAAAACAACCACAACCAGCTATTGGCTGTATAAAACAAGTGAATATTATTGCCTTTTTACCCTGCTGGTGAACTTCCCATGGGCTGTTGGACAAAAAGCCAGACTAAAAGCTTTAGAGACCAATACAACAAAGCATTTCTTGTGTCCTTAAGAACCTGAAGGCATATGCACTTTTCGTATTTTCATTGTACTTACCATTGATTAAACTATTTAAAGTTGCTTTCAGTCTTTTCATTATGTGTTGGGTAGATTCCCATTGACTTCTAATCAATTGCTTCTAAAAACAGTTTAGCTACCTGATTATTTATTTATTACATTTAAACCGTACTTTCCCTGTAAGGAGCTCAAGAAAATGCATGTTAATCTCCCCTTTTCATCCTCACAAGGTTGTTACGAGGTAGGTTAGGATGAGAGACAGTAACCTGTTCCCAATCCATATCCCAACTGAATAGGGATTTGAACTAGGAATTCCATTGAACTAGGGATTAATTTGATTTTAATTACTGAGCATTTATTGAACTAGAGATTAGCTTGCTCTGTACTAGCGTGGGCATCATTCCTATACGTATCACTAGGCTGGGCTTAAACATTTTCATAATTTAAACCAAATTGGTTTTTTTTCTTTTCTTTTTCTTTTCTTTTCAGTTTGTCTATCCCTAGTTTGAAACTTGGTCTCCCTAGCTTTAGTATGAAACCCTTTTCCAGAATTGGTGCCCTCCAGCTATTTTGGATTAAAAACAATATTCTTACTGGACATCTTGGATGGAGATGGTGAGGTTGTAGTCCAATACATCGAGAACACATCAGTTTGAGGAAGAAAGAGCTTTTGGTGAAATTGCCAAGCAATTATCAATTAATTATTCAGGCAACCTATGGAATGCAAAGAGCCATGTGTGTAGTTTAATCTAGAGCTTGGGAAGTGGATGTAGAGGAACACAGAGCTGCATGAAACCTGTTGCAGGTGAGCATGGGATATATGGAGGTACACACAATGTGGCTTGGTGACAGGGACATGCCTTGAGTGTCTGGAGTGGCCTGAGTATGAAGCAGGTTCAAGACCATCTGTGCACAATCTAACATGGACAACCTGTAGGACGCATGTGAGTGACTCATATGTATTTGAAGTCTGTCAGGAATATAAAGGACATCACTTTGCTGTCAGGCTTCCAAAACTGTATGGAGGGTGTGGGAATTCTGGCACGAGGAGAACATGTGGAAAGTTCCAGGTGAAGGCAATACACATGGGAAGCTGGTGGGCAGCAATCTGCTGGCTGGAGAGCAGGGTATGTGGGGAGCAGGTGGAAAGTGTACATACAGGTGGGCGGGGAGCAGGCGGGGAGCATGCTCGGCATTAATTCCCCTGAATTCCATTCTGTTTAATTGCTTATTAAATTCTAAGCAGCCAATTATCAGCAGCAATTACAGCTCCGCACAGTGACACAATCGCCGCTTTAGCATTTGTTAATCAAATGCTTATTTAGGACTCGGCTTTATTAGCTGCTGCTGGAGGGAGAGCCCAGTCTCTGAGGCTGGGGGAAGGGAGCCTTTCTGATCCCTCCCACTATCCACATTCTCTATATAGTTTCCCTCCAGGATGTGTCTCTGGACTTCTCTCTCTTGAGGTATGAAGGCAGATGCCTTTGAAAGATTATTCCTCCCATAGGAAGATGATTCCTCTAATCTTCCATAGAAGAACCAAATACAACAGCCATGACATGACTCTATTACATGGTATGGTATCTCTGCAGGTCATGAGGAATGATGGATTCATCCACTGCTTGATAGGCAGGTCATCCCTTGCTCTGTTACTTGTATGTCCAGTTAGTATCATTTGTAGGATGGCCAGCAAGCATGTTACTTCTAGTGGTCTCTGGATGGGTAATGGAGTTGGAGGAGTGGAGGTAACTGATGCCTCGGATTAGGGTCTGAATGGTACAACAAAACCTTTAAAATATTAGCTCTAGTAAGGAGATGAAGAGGGGAGTCCATCCTGCTTTTAAGATACAATCAGCACTTTAGGTATAGTTAAAAACTAAATGAACATAAACCGAAGCCCTTATAATTCCCATTGCCACTTGACCATAAGAAAAGTTCATCCCCAGATGTTACTAAGGCACCTATCGCTCTTGTATTAATTTCATTAAAGGCCTGATTCCAGAGTAAAGTCATAGCTTTTAGAGATGATCAACCTTCTGCATCTTCATGACTTCCAAAAAGACTGGACTACAACCCACCAGCTCTTCGGGAGGTGAAAGGAGCTGTAGCATGAGCCACATGAAGGACATCAGATTGAGGGGAGAGTGTCAAAATACTACAATGGGCTTGACCAGAACTTGGAAGGGAAAGGTTCCTCTTTGGGTTACAAGTCCCAGAAATCTAAGCTATTCAGATTAGTAGCCATTTGCCTAGGAAATTCTAGGAGGTGTAGTTTCATAAACATAAATTTTCCTAACTCTGTGCTAGATAAACAAATAGCCTAACCTAATATAAGCCTAACCACTTTCATGTGATCTGGTGCAATGCACCATGAGGGATGTAGATTTATGTAGCAGGAAGCCAGAGCCTCAGGACTCTTTGCAGAAAGATCAACCTTTGCCCTGAGCCTAGCCCACGGCGCTATTAAAAAACTTTTGCTTGGAATGCAGTGGCTGTGTTGCCTTGGGCCAGGCACTTTTGCCTTTCAATCACCTCTGGGTAGCCATCGCCAATCATGGGCAGGGAAAATACCCCCAGTCAGAGGCAGGCAGATAATAGTGCAACCACTGGCAGGCAATTGTTAGCCCTCGCTCTCCCTCCCACCCACCCACCCCTCTCTCTCCCCCTCCCTCCCGTCTTTCTTTTTTTTCTTTCTTTCTCTACATCTTTCCTCCCACCTCTTCCTTTACAATAACTGCACAATTCTTTGTATCTGGGCATGGGATACAATTTGTTCTAGTTGTGAAAAGACAATCAAAACATGGAGAGGATGGCAGAATTGGGATGTGTGCATTTAAGGAAGGAAAGCATTTCTGTTTATTTGACTTTCCTGTTCTATTGACTGTATTTATAGCACACTCACACCACAAGTTTTTTTTGATGGCTCCCATAGCAAATATTGCATTAAATACAACATAAAACCATAATTAAAAACTTCCAATTATAAACTAAAATACAATTCAACACAATTTTAAACAGAGATGGTTGAATGGGCAATATGGTTGTGCAAGAAGTGTATACACAGAAGAATGATACGTTGGTCCTGAAATTGCTGTGTCCAAAGTGTGCAAAAGTACAGCAACCTGTGTGATTCATTAGCTAGAATCAAAGTGATTAAATGGGCTTGTGAGTGATCAAAATGGCCATCTGGAGTCTTTGGGGAACAAAAAAAAGGAAGGGTGCTGGTTTTTTAAAAATGTGTGGTAGCTAACAATCTAATAAACAAAACCTCTGCCATGCATCATTAGAGAGAAAAGCTGTCGTTAATGCATTTTCCCCTCTCTTCAGTTTGGCAGTCTGGCAGATAGTATTCCCTATAATAGCAACACACCCGAGCCAAAACATGGTTTCATAAGTTCAAATCCCATCAGTGCTGAGAATTCAAATTTAAAGCTGTATCGCTACTGATATTTCTTATGTCTGTGGTTCTTTTAGTTACTAGAATGAAAGCTTTCAGGTTTTACCCTGAAGTGCAAATTTCTGGTAGTGTTAGCTTTAGATACAGAATGATGTAACTACCTTCAGGGTTTTGTTTTTTTAGCTAAAAAAATTGCCCTAGGTTTTAATAACATGAAATTCTACACCGAGAGGATGTAGCATAACTTTACACTACCATTGTGCAATATCACTTCATTGCTGAATTGAAATATTGTGGAACTGTGTGTGCAATCAAATCCACATTTGCATTCACATCTGCAATGCACTTCCACGTGCAAATGTGCACATCCATGCCCAATCCATGTGCATTGGCACCTTGTGGAAAAATTTTCCTTTCTCAACATTGTACTGAGTCAGACAAAAATATCTTAATGCTTTGTGAAAGTGGGAGTTACCAAAAAATGTACACTCAAGAGGTGATGGTTGCTTTCCACAATCTCAGAGGCAGCAAGAATGAATCAAATTGCTGGACCCTCATTGCTGCTGCCTAACCACTCGCATGCCTTCTCCTCTTGCCTGGTGCAAGGCAAAATTAGACTCTTCAGTTGGTTGCAGGGGCAAATGATGGTTCCCATATCAAGCATGTAGTGAATCTGTTCCAGGGTGCATCTATACTATAGAGTTCATGCAATTTGACACCACTTGAGTCATGTAGCATCCACTGTCTTTAGCCTCCTCTGTCCAGGAGTGCTAGCGCCTTCCCAAACGACAACTCCTATACTTCCATAACGTTGAGCCATGGCATCATTCTACAATGTAAGATATACCCTTAGAGTGGATTTCCCACACCCCTGACATGGAGTCCACTGGCTGCCACTGGGCCATTGAGCCTCTCAGCTTCACCAGTTAACTTCAGGGCAAATGTTAACCAACAATTAAAGATTTGTCTATTGATTTACTAATTACATTGATTTAGACTTGCAGATCTAAACAGAGTAGTGAACCAGGACTTAAAAGATCTATGGTACATTGAAAGCCTCTTTTCAAAGGTGTCCATGTTGGCCTGTTGCATCATAAAACCATCCTGTATGCTCATAATATATTGTTTCTAAATCCCAGCTTTTGATTTTCACACTGGAAATAAAATGGCTTCTTCCAAATGCTCATGGGATTAGAGAGGACAGAAATAGGACTGTATAGATTCTCTATTCCTTTTTAAAACCCCAACCTGCCTCCCAGGAGGTCAGGATGACATTCGTTAGTTTGTAAATTGGTTATATACCTGGCCTTTCCTCTCTACTCAGCACAAGGAAGCATACATAGCTCTCTTGCCATCTCCACAAGAGCCTCTTGATGTTGGGTTAGGCTGAAGGAAAGAGGCAGGGCCCAAGGCCACACTATGGTTCAGGTCTTGGTTCAGGTTGTTCATTTTCTAAGATTTTATGAGGAACTTTCCAGGCAAAATCCTCCTCTAAAGGCAGAATGCAACAAAATATTAAACCATGGAACACTGTTATCTTAAACACATGATGGTAATTCAAACACAGCTTTCCTGCCTGGTGTAAAGACCAAATTCAATGGGATGTCAGGAATGTTGTGACTTGATCTCTCATGATTTTTTCAAAAAGTTGAAGGGCAATAGGATATGAGCCTACTTTATACTGGGGATGAAAGAAAGTGGAAGGAAGACCTGATTCCTATAGGATTCTTTCCTTCCATTTTAAGACTCCTTCCATTTTAACCATACACAGCAACCACTGAGAACTCATTGCAAGGAAACACACCTGAAAGCATATGGAAGCTAATTCAGTGTCATTGCCAGAAGCAGCCCTACCAATGGCCAGAGTGAAACAGCTGCCTGAAACCAATCTTGAACCTCATGAAATGACAGTTAAATGACAAGATTTACTTCATTGCTGTTATATTTTGTTGCCAAAGGGCAAGACATTTGAGTTGTTTTTAATAAAACACACACCCTACCATTAGCTTTTATACACATTGGGGGGGGGGGGGGTCAGCACCATCTGCCTCAGGCATCAAACTATTTTGCTGTGGCCTGGCTCATTGGTTGCATGCATGTTTGTACATGGATGCACATTGATTGTAAAAGGTGGTCCGGATGGGATAAGCTTAAACTGGGTGAAGGAAATGAATGGAAATAGCAGCAGCCTGGCCTAAGGCCATGAAGTAACGAGAAGGAGGGGGAGACTTATCAGGGTGAAGCAGCAGGAAGGGAAGGCAGTAACTGAGACTGAGGAAGAAGAACCACATGCAAAAAAGAGAGAGAGATGTGGCTCCTGTACACTTAACAACTGTGTACCAAGTGTAATTTGGGCAGACATTGCCTGCTTATCATATTGTGATGCTGCAGAAGCAAGAAAACCTGCCACTAGGGCTGGTAATTCCTTTTTGTACATATAGAACCATTAAAGGAGCGAGTGGTCTTGTGGTCTCCTGTCACATCAAGCCTTTGGCTGATGTGAAATGGAACAACAACCCTGCAGAAAAGGGAGGAGGGGGCTGCTGATGTGCAAAGCAGAAGTTGAGGTTGTAGCAACAGATGCTGAATGCAAGGGGAAGCCCCCAATATAGCTGAAAGGGGTTCGCTTGTTGGCTGGTTGGAAGAGTTGGAGAGCACCTCTATGGGAATCCCTTGGTCCTCCAGTACAACCTGGCCAAAGTTGACCATAGAGTCGCCCAGGAAAAGCTAGATATTCCTAGAGAGGTGTTCCCTGAGATTCTTTTTTAAAATACCAGTGATGTCATTATTTGTGGTTTTTCATTTTGGCAGGGGGTCCTCTGCCCCTAGCTCCAGCAAATCTGTAGGGCTGGCTGTACAGCCCTTCCTTGGATTGGATGGCCCTTGTGGTCTCTTCCAAGTCTATGATTCTGTGATTCCTCCTCTTGCTTGCTTGGTCTCATTGTAGCCAGGGCTAGAGTAAATGAAGCTTCACCTGCAGGCAGTGCTGCAGCCAGGCCCTTGCTGGCCCCAGGCAACCAAGAGCAATGTGGCCATAGCTCTTCCCTTGTCCATTCAGGGCTTGGTGGCACTGCCCTTCCTACTCAGAAGCCTGGTCTGCCAGTGGTGGCAGCCACAGCAGTCAAATGGCTGTGCGAGGCAGAGGAAGGGGCAGAGGGGAGGGAGCGGGATCAGCTCAGCATGGCATGACGAGACGAGGCCCCCGGAGAAGTGAGCTATGTCCCTTATTGGTCACACTACATTTCTTTTTCATTAGCAGTTAAATGCAGACATGAGGGATCGGCACAGGTTCACTGGGCGCCTGCCGTGCAGCATTTCCTGCCGTGATGGATTAGACCCGGTGGAGGCTGGGATGGCAAAGGGGGGCGGCTTCTTGTCAGCAGTGCCAGCTGCTTGCAGCCCTGATGCAGGGGGCACTGTGGGGATCGTGAAAGGGGTGGTGGGAAGAGAGAACCAGGACTTTGCTGAGGGCACTGGGACAAGATGGGAAGGGGCATTCTTTATGTATCAGATATGCGTTTCATGGATGGCTCTAGCAGCACCCATATTCTCAATAGAATATCTATTGCACTGTTTTCTTATTTAAGACTTGAATTTAAAAACATTACTATGTGAGGCACAGAAAGTAATTTGGATCATTAGCCATTACAATGTTTGCAAAGTAACCTGGTGCCTTTCCTTTCTCAACATGGGAAAAGAAAACAGCTTGCCATAATGAAAACTGGAAAGGGTTCCAGTATGTTTAATGGTTGTGTAGAAGATGGTGTGTTAGCAAGTATTGCTTGACACACAACCAAAATACAAGCCAATAGCTCCTGAAATTCTCTCTTCTTCACAACCATTAAACATATAGGAGATGATTCCAGTTGTCACTGTGGCAAGACTGGGTAAATACCATATACGTATACTTATGTATAAGTTGACCTCATGTATGAGTCAAAGGCAGGTTTAGAGACAAAAGTTATGAATTTTGATATGGCTCATGGATATGTCAAAGGCTGTTCCACTGAGAGGGGAAGGCACAAATGCCAGCTTAGAGAGTGAGCATCCCCTGGCTGCTGCTCCCTTTTCCCCATCCAGGCATTCAAAAAGGCTATAAGCAATTGGTGCTTCTTTTAGATTTTCTCTGGACAGACTAAACCAGGCATGGGCAAACTTTGGCCCTCCAGGTGTTTTGGACTACAACTCCCACCAACAGCCTCAGGCCCTTTCCAAAAGGAATGGTGGGAGTTGTAGTCCAAAACACTTGGAGGGCCAAAGTTTACTCACACCTGAACTAAACTCTCACCTTCATTGCTCTACTCAGAGAAAGGCATGGGTCCTTTTAAATAAGAATTAAGGTACAAAATTTACAGATTTCTTCCAAGAAGTTCACACAACCCTGCATTAGGCTGAGTTTGGAAGCAATAGTTAATGCAGTTCCCTGTAACTAATGAACTGTTGGGCAACATATTTCAAGTGTATGAAGAATAAAGTTATTTTATACCTGTAAAGACTAAACAGTGACTAGTTACTTTTGAGTTAGGTTACTTTTGAAACCTAACTTTAAATGGCATTTTTCATATTTTATGCCATTCTTGTATCAGCCTAAAAGGTTTTCTTTTCAAAACTGTAATGGGGGAATAGTAGAAAAGGGATGTGCGGTATAAAAAGTAAAATACAATTAGTTGTTTGGACTGAGCCAAGTGGCTGAGTGGCATTTTGAATGTGAATCTTCTCCATTCTAGCTCACTACGCTGCACTGGTTTTCTCCATGAAACCATAGTAGTATGAATTGCATTTATTGGTTTTGTCAGCCTATCAGATGATGACACTATCATCTACCTCAAAGGTAAGGGTTGGATTTAAGACATAGAAATGGGAATCTAAATCTGAACACCAAGTCTGTCTGTATATCACAATAATACATAGGTTGTTCACCTGTCTCTACCGGAAACTGCAGAATATTTACAACCTAACTGTGAAAAGAAAGTGAACCTAAAGTGAACCTATCACAGGGGTTTCTGGGCAAGACTTATTCAGAATAGATTGGCCATTGGGTGGTGGTTCACAGGTGGAGGAGGGGTGAGTATGGTAGATGAATGTGTTTGTATTATGTGTATCTGATGTATTTCTTTTATTTTCTTTTACATTCTGTATGCCATCTTTACACAATAAATATTTTAAAAGAAGAAGAAGAAGAGATTAGCCATTGCCTTTTTCTGAGGCTGAGAGAGTGTGGCTTGCCCAAGGCCACTCAGTGAGTTTCCATGGCTCAGCAGAGATTTTTAACCCAATGCTCAAATGATTACAAGCCAAATCAAATGCCACCACTCCCAAAGGCTGCTATAGCAATGCTAATTTCTATACTGAGACCTCAAATACCCAATACCAATAGGTGTAACTGGAACTACATATGCTGCTGATATTGTGAATGTCCTGGTTAGAGTGCATGTGCAGCCAAATGCCAAAATAACTAATAGCCTTTGAGGTGTAGTAGGGCACATGCTCATTCACCTTTATCTTCAGTGATAAAGCAGATATACACTGATACTTCTACACTGCCATATAATCCAGAATATCAAGGCAGATAATCCGTATTATCTGCTTTGAATTGGATTTTTGAAAGTCTACACTGCCATATAATCCAGTTCAAACAGATAAGATGGATGTGTAGAAGGGGCCAGTACCCATCATTGTTACTATGACACCATCTCTGGGAAGCATTGGCTTTAAGGAGACTGCCTTTGTCTTTTGTCTCTGATTATCCCTATTGATATATCATCATGGAGCAAATGTAAAATGATGTATGGCATAGAATAATTGTTGATATTTACTTCTTTATTTATCATTACTTTTTAAAAAGTGTTTTGACATTTATAGTAATCCTTAACATTGTAGGATACCCAGCGTCAAGGACTGGGAATATTTGCTGGAACATAGTACCATTTGGACTTTCCACTGTCTTTACTCCCACTGCTATTTGGAAGACTGAAGCCCCTTCTACACTGTCCTTATATCCCAGGTTATCTGCTTTGAACTGGATTATAAAATTTTCCACTGCCATATAATTTGGAATAATAAAATAATCTGGGATCAGATCCTGGGATATAAGGACACTGTAAAAGGGGCCTGAAGCCTTTTCTACACAGCTGTATAAAATCCAGATTATCTGCTTTGGACTGGAGTATATAGCAGCGTAGACTCAGATAATCCAGTTTAAAACAGATAATGTGGATTTTCTTCTTTGATAATCTGAATTATATGGCAATGTAGAAGGGCCCTGACAAGGTGACCACCTGAGCTGTTTGTGTGGAAAGCATTGTGGTCAAGAATGCCTGCTGCAGTTACTTCCATTAATGTTACAAACCAATTAACTGTGTAATTAGCTCAGATCCCCACAGAGCTGCCTTTACCCTGATTACAGTGAAGGGAAGATGAAGCCTTCTCTTTAACTGAAAAAAGTTTGATCAGTGGGTCTAGTGACCAGAGGAGCAACGGCACCATAACTTGAGACAGAATGAAAGACTATGTAATCTCAACAAGGAATTGGTTAGATTTACTGCAGGAGTTGGCAACAGAATATCCCCCCTGCTGAATTTGGCAAAATACCAGTTTTAAAAATGCATTTTCAGGTTAAAATGAAGTTTTCTTTGCTTTAAAGGTGAATTAGGCTCCATATGCCTTCTGATCTAGAAGCATAATTCCATATTGAAGGAAGGTGTACATTCACTGCATACATTACTTAATTTTTTTTGGGGGGGGGGCAGGGTTGATTGTGTGCATTGTAACAATGTGAGAGGGGTTGTAAGCTCCAATGATGGGAGGGGAACCAATCACAAGAGCCACTGAAGTTAATCCCCCAAATCTGTGGGAATCTTCACAGGACCTATGGCAGAAGGCTGAATGATCTTGGCTTGCTATTATGCTGGTTTCTAACTCCTTCCTCTCTGTTCACCCTGTCCAGGTGCCCAGCAAAGTGCCACAGTTCCCATCCCCATGCCTGGCTCCACCTCAGACCTGCTCCCTCATTTCCTTCTGGAACCTGAGGATGTTTATATTGTTAAGAACAAACCAGTGACATTGGCCTGCAAGGCTGTGCCTGCCACCCAGATTTACTTCAAGTGCAATGGGGAGTGGGTGCACCAGGGTGACCACATCATACAACGCAGCAAGGACAAAAGCACTGGTGAGTGATGGAAAGGGAGTTGGGGAATGGCAACCTTTGTGAGAGAGTGGTGGAGCATTAGTTTCCATTCTGGCACTGACATTTAGTTCAAACCAACTTAACTCAGAGCTTGAAAATGTCGCTTTTTTGGACTACAGCTGTCACGGGTCTTCATGCCAGGATAGCTATTGATCATCCTGGCGGTGGGATTCTGGAAGTTGCAATCCAAAAAAGAATTTCCCCAAGATATGCTTTAACTGTAATGGATTTTTACAAAACTGTACTTCGATGAAAGTGCTGAGTGATAAAAATCATTTTCAAAAAAGGAGTCAAGTATTAAACCAGCTCTGGTACACTGTACAGATAAATGTATAGTTCTGTGGAGCTCACACAAGATGCGTTCAACATCTCCTTGTCCTCATATAGTTAAATACTGGCAGCAGCATCCCTCAGGTTCAATCCTACAGAGGCAGGATGAAATCTTTTTAGGTAGGTACCACTGACAAGTTAGACCTCAACACATCATCCTAACCAGAACAAGATTCAGACTGAAGGTTGAGAAAACCTAACAAGAAAGATGGAAAAGTCAAGATTCCCTTTAAAAAGCGCACCTCTGTTCGTTCTTGTTCCATGTTCTCTTGATTTGCTGTTCTCTGAATAAAGACAAAAATAGTACCAGGGTCACAGCTGGCCCTTGGGAGATACTGAGGAGATTCTATGATAGGTAGGTGAGGCCAGGGCTTTCTGCTGTTCTACAGCTTTTGTACATTAAAAACCAACCAACCAGAGTCCTGCACTGTAATAACAAAAATTCTGCAGCTTCAACATTTGAATTCTGTGACTGATGTTGATTATGCAAATTTCTGTAGTTTTTTTTTGTACTGTACATAATTGATGATGGTTACAATTTTGCATAATTTATTCTGTTTCTGTAATTATGGGGAAGAGAAAGAATGTATTCAGTGCACTAAACCCCTTACCCTGATTATGAAAAATCACATTCAGCAAGCCCTCTGGTTCCTGAGAATTGCCAATAGATTTGCAACTGTAAGAGCTTAAAAAGCTCTTTGACTATTCACAATGAAAGCAGAGGTTAACAGGAAGTTAAATTTTGCACTCCATCCTTGAACTCCAGTTTAGGTTCAGCTATGAATCAAGAGAGAATGTGGTTTCCATTTTTTCAGCTTTCAAAGCTGTATTACCGATACTCTCTTACAGCGTAAAAAGGAAGAATGAAAGGAAAGGAAAAAGAGAAAAAAGGTAGTAGCATCTTGAAGACTATTTTTGCATGAGTTTTTGTGGTAATAAACCCACTTCCTCAGATGCATTCTGTACTGCACATAAAAAAGTGAAAAAAAGCTCATGCAAAAATAAAAAATGGTTTGTATTAAAAATTCTGTTACTTTTTTCCTCTTTTCTTTTTTCTTCCCTCATCCTTCTTGCAAATGCAAATATAGAAATAACAGGACAATCAAGTCAAATCATTCATCTTTGGCAATATATTTTTTGAAATTGAAAATTGATATAATTGTAAAGAGAACAAGTTCTAGAAAAGAATATGAATTGGAAATGTGGATGGTTGGTAAATTACTGTATAATGAATGGTATATTTGATATAGATATAGAGAATTAACATGGTTTGGTTTTGTTGTGCGTTTTACTTATGAGTTTTTTGTTCACTTTTGTTTCTGACTTTGTTGTTTAGTATGAAATTTGATGTACTTGGATAGATAGATTGTTAGATTTGTGGGAATAGTTCCCCATCTAGCACCTTCAGGCTGTTTTAAGACAACTTCCAATGTGTCACGACCCAGGCTACAGAGCACCGATAACCATACGCAGAGGCCAGATTCTATCTAATATCTTTATTAAGGAAATATATAAAGTTAGTAAAAGCAAATGTAAAAGATAGTCCAGAAGCAGACCTTTCAGGAAAGGTCAAAATTAGTCCAAGGAAATAATGTCCAATATGAAATATTAAGGTCCAAAGTTGTAATCCAATAACCGAAACACTCACTTTGCCAAGCAAAGTGAGGGGAGATGACAAGGTCCTTTAGTCCATAAACTTGAGCAAGGCTAGGAAATAACTTGATACTTGAAACAAGGCTTAAAACGTGGAACAAGGTAACTAGGAACAAGAACAAGGTCCGTGGAATAACTTGGTAAAATCCGTGGAACAAGGCAAGGATTGGTCCTGGGAAACAAGGCAAAGTCCGTAGATAAACAAAGGCTGGGAAGCAAGGCGAAGGCTGGATAGCAAGGCAAGGCTTGAGCAGGAGCGAGGCTTGAATCGGAGCGCGCTGTCCAGACACAACCCGCTCCGTAGGCTGACGAATTGACTCCGCGAAGTTACTACGCGGGTAAAACATCTATATAGAGTCTAACTTTCCCACCGAAGCAGTTCTCTGGGAATCAGAAACGAAAGCTAAACTCTGAGACCAGATGTTAAACTCCTTAAAGATTCTCACGAGAAGCAGTCTTAATTGGCTACATTCTTAGCTGCAATCCTCGCACTCCTGCGCGAAGCTGAATCCAAACTTCTCTGTTGTTTACAAAACTCCCGGCGCAAGAACACGGGAGAAGTAGGCTCTGGGCTTGTTTGACATACTTCTGGGAGACAACTTTCTTGCAGGTGCAAGGTTCCCAGATCTGCCTGGGAAAGATCTGGCTGAGAGGAATCCAGTTCAGACTGGGAAGGTAAAAAACCCAAGTTTTCATCTTCATCAGGAATTACAATGTCCTGAGCAGGACTACAAGGCCCATGGATCATCACACTATCCCCCTCCTCAAGGCCCCTCCCAAACTGGGACTCTCTCCCCGAAGCGCGAGGCCGCGGTTTGGTGGGATAGGTCTGATGAAAGCGACGGGTTAGATCAGGAGCGTGAACTGTGGAGGCGTCTTCCCAAGAGCGCTCCTCAGGGCCAAAACCCACCCAGTCAATGAGATATTGCAGGCGGCGGCGGTGAAAGCGAGAATCCAAAATGTCCTCAACCTCGAACTCCTCCTCCCCATTCATCAAAACAGGAGGGGGGGCCGGTTGGTCTGTATCAGGACGCACACCATCCGCCGGAAGGAGCAGGGAACGGTGAAACACTGGGTGGATGCGCATTGAACGCGGAAGTTGGAGTTTGAAAGTCACGGGGTTTAATTGCGCCACCACTGGATAGGGGCCAATGAAACGGGCATCTAACTTCCGGCAAGGGCGGTGGGAGGGCAGAAAGCGAGTGGACAGGAAAACCCGATCTCCTACCTTGATTTCGGGGCCCGGCTGGCGATGTTTGTCAGCGTGGCGTTTATAGTCCTCCTTGGCTTGGTCCAGTTGCTGGAGCAAAAGTTGTTGTACCGCTGTGAGTTCCTGCAGCCAATCCTCTGCTGCGGGAACTTCTGAAGTTTCAATGACAGGGGGAAAGAAACGTGGGTGGAAGCCGTAGTTTGCAAAGAACGGCGTTTCTTTTGTAGAAGCTTGAACTCCATTGTTATAAGCAAACTCTGACAGTGGTAACAGAGAAGCCCAATTGTCCTGTTGGTAGTTTACATAACAGCGAAGATACTGCTCCAAAGTGGCATTGGTGCGCTCCGTTTGCCCATCTGTTTGGGGATGATGAGCTGAAGATAAGCGAGAGTCTATGCCCAATAGTTTTTGTAGCGCCTTCCAAAAACGAGAGGTGAATTGAGATCCACGGTCTGTGACTAAACTCTTGGGCAATCCATGTAGTCTGAAAACATGTTGGAGGAATAGATCTGCAGTCTCTTTGGCCGTGGGAAGACCTTCACAGGGTATGAAATGGGCTAACTTGGTGAAAAGGTCCACCACCACTAGGATCGTGGTGAATCCACAGGAAGGTGGTAGGTCAGTGATGAAATCCGCAGAAATTATTTCCCATGGGCGAGATGGGGTAGGAAGGGGATGTAGAAGCCCTGAGGGTTTCTCCCTTCTTATCTTGGAGCGCTGGCATACTGGGCAGGTGTTGACATATTTTTCCACATCTTTGCGGATCTTGGGCCACCAAAAATCCCTTAGGATCAGATGCATGGTTTTAAATAGTCCGAAATGCCCTGCTGGTTTGCAGTCATGACACAGACGAAGCGCTTTTTCCCTGCCCGGTCCGGGTGGGATATAAACATGATTTCTATAGCAAAGTAGTCCATCTTTAAGCGAAAAGGGAAAATGCAGACCTTGACGAAGTTGGTCCTGCGCCCAGGCATCTGCTTGCTGACTAGCCCTGATTTCTTGAGCACAGATGGGTCCTGGAGTAGAGGGAGTTGAATCAATGGGAGTGGATTTGGTGTTCCCCACTGTGAGCGTGGCAAAGTTCTCGGGTTGTAGTAGTTGGGATTCAAAGGTCTCCTTGCGTCCTGCAGCGTATTCCGGTTTACGTGACAGGGCGTCTGCTTGCTTGGTTTGGGCTGGGGTCACATAATGGATCTGGAAGTTGAAACGTTCAAAGAATAAAGCCCAACGTTGCTGCCTCTGATTTAGTTTGCGGGCAGTTCTTAGATGTTCTAGATTACGATGATCAGTGTGGACTTCAATGGGAAATTTGGCCCCTTCTAGCCAATGTCTCCAAGTTTCAAAGGCTGCCTTTATGGCCAGTAGTTCTTTTTCCCAAATGGTGTAATTCCTCTCTGGTGTGGTTAGTTGACGAGAGTAAAAGGCACAGGGATGGAGGTGATCTCCCACCGGTTGTAAGAGTACAGCCCCAATTGCCACATCAGAGGCGTCCGCTTGCACCACAAAAGGGGTTCCAGGATTTGGGTGCTGTAGAATTGGCTGGGAGGTGAATAGTTTCTTTAGTTGCTGGAACCCTTTCTCTGCTTGATCAGTCCAGCGGAAAGGCTGCTTTCCACGGATGCAGCTAGTGATGGGGTCGGACCAGCGGGCAAAATCTGGAATGAACTTGCGGTAATAGTTCGCGAACCCCAAGAAACGCTGCACCTCTTTCTTGTTAGTTGGCGCCCGCCATTCCAATACTGCTGAAACCTTGGCTGGATCCATGGAAAGCCCTAGAGGCGAGATGCGGTAACCAAGGAAATCTACCTCTTGTAGATCAAAGGCGCATTTTTCCAGCTTGGCATAAAGTCCATGATCCCGCAATCGTTGTAACACCATTTTGACGTGGTTCTCATGTTCTGATTGTGATCTAGAAAACACCAAAAAATCGTCCAGGTAGATTATCAAGAACCTGTCTAGATAGTCCTGAAAAATGTCATTGACAAAATGCTGGAACGTTGCGGGAGCTCCGCATAAACCGAAATTCATAACTCGGGACTCGAATAATCCGAATTTGGTCTGGAAGGCGGTCTTCCACTCGTCCCCTTCCCTGATGCGAACTAAGTTGTAAGCCCCCCGAAGATCCAGCTTGGTGTAAACCTTGGCTCCTCGAAGCCGGTCCAGTAGATCCGAGATTAAGGGCAGGGGATAGCTGTTCCGCTTGGTGATATTGTTCAATGCTCTGTAGTCCACCACCAAGCGTAGTTCCCCTGACTTCTTCTTCACAAACATCACTGGGGAGGCGGCTGGGGATTGAGAGGGTCTGATGAATCCCTTGCGAAGGTTTGTCTCTAGGAATTCCCTGAGAGCTTCTTGCTCTGGTTCAGTCAGGGAGTAGAGATGCCCTCGCGGGATCGAGGCCCCCTCCACCAAGTCAATGGCACAGTCATAAGGTCTATGTGGGGGTAATTTTTCGGCTTCTTTCTCATTGAATACATCCCAATACTCGGAGTACTTCTTTGGCAAGGTGATGATGGGCTCGGTGTCTGTGGCATGGCAGACCTTGGCTACGAGGCAATGGTTTTGGCAGTACGGTGAAGCAAACTGCAGTTCTCTGTTGGACCAGGAAATGTTAGGGTCGTGGAGAGTCAGCCATGGAATTCCCAAAATCACAGGGAAATGGGGGACCTCGGTAACAAAGAAGGAAATCTCTTCCATATGTTCCCTTATCCACATCCTGGTGGGTTCCGACCACTGACTTACGGGCCCCGTCTTGAGGGGGCGGCCGTCTATGGCTTGCACCACACGGGCATTCTTGAAATCATGATATTGTAATCCCAGAGAGTCGGCATACTCTCTATCAATGAAATTGTTGGTAGCTCCAGAGTCTATCATGGCGTGGATCATGACGGGTCCCCTTTTTGCTGACCATAATGTGACCACGAGAAGGAACAGGACCCCGGTTGGCGGCTCTTGAATGGATTTTTTGACCGGGTTGGCGAGCCTCTCTACACCCGGTCGTTGGCTTCCCCCGCCGGCTGTGTGCCAGTCGGCTCAGACGCCTTCGTCTCCGTGGAGGACGCCGCCGCAAGACGGGCGGCCGGCTTCCCTTTGGCTGGGCACTCTCTGGCGAAGTGGCCCCCGTTCCCGCAGTACCAGCAGAGGTTTAAGCGTTGCCGACGGGCCTTCTCGGCGGCATCTAGTCTGGGACGCACATTGCCCAACTGCATCGGCACCTCCTCGCCTCCTCTGGGGTATGGGGTTGGCGGTGGGGGTCTCCACACTGGACGTGGCTGAACGCTGGCGGGAGCGGGGGGTTTTGCCCCGGCTCTACTGCCCTGGCCTCGAACCCACTGTTTCCTGTTGGCAATCATGACTTCAGCCCGTAAACATTGATCAATGAGTGCCTCGAGGGTCTGGGGAGGATCCACCTTGGAGATTTCTTCCAGCATTTCAATGTTGAGACCCTCCCGGAATTGTCCTCTGAGGGCTACATCGTTCCAGCCGGTGTTGTGGGCCAGCACTCGGAACTCGGCTATATACTGAGACATAGGTCTGTCTCCTTGGAAAAGGCGACGGAGTTTGTGACCGGCTGCCTCCAAATTGTCCTCGATTCCCCAAGTCTCCTTGAGGTGGTCCAAGAAGTGTTGCGCTGATCTTAGGTGTGGAGAGGCTTGGTCGAACAGTGCCGTCGCCCAGCTGGCCGCTGGCCCGTCTAGAAGACTGTAAACCCATGCCACTTTGATGTCTTCTTGGGGAAACTCGGCATCACGGGCCTCTAGATAAGCTTGACATTGGCGACGGAAAACATGAACCTTAGAAGCTTCTCCAGTAAACTTGGTAGGCAACGCCATGGCCGGGAGGCGGATTCCGCGCTCCCGCAAGCCCTTTATTTCTCCATCCTGGGCGTTGAGTCTGTCGCGGATGCGATCCACTTCGTCCTTGCTGATGGTGTAGCTCAGTGGCTGCCCACCGGGCACGGTTCCGGTAGACATTCTGGCCGAGGTTAATTGGTGCTTAGGGTGGCGGAGTCAAACTGTCACGACCCAGGCTACAGAGCACCGATAACCATACGCAGAGGCCAGATTCTATCTAATATCTTTATTAAGGAAATATATAAAGTTAGTAAAAGCAAATGTAAAAGATAGTCCAGAAGCAGACCTTTCAGGAAAGGTCAAAATTAGTCCAAGGAAATAATGTCCAATATGAAATATTAAGGTCCAAAGTTGTAATCCAATAACCGAAACACTCACTTTGCCAAGCAAAGTGAGGGGAGATGACAAGGTCCTTTAGTCCATAAACTTGAGCAAGGCTAGGAAATAACTTGATACTTGAAACAAGGCTTAAAACGTGGAACAAGGTAACTAGGAACAAGAACAAGGTCCGTGGAATAACTTGGTAAAATCCGTGGAACAAGGCAAGGATTGGTCCTGGGAAACAAGGCAAAGTCCGTAGATAAACAAAGGCTGGGAAGCAAGGCGAAGGCTGGATAGCAAGGCAAGGCTTGAGCAGGAGCGAGGCTTGAATCGGAGCGCGCTGTCCAGACACAACCCGCTCCGTAGGCTGACGAATTGACTCCGCGAAGTTACTACGCGGGTAAAACATCTATATAGAGTCTAACTTTCCCACCGAAGCAGTTCTCTGGGAATCAGAAACGAAAGCTAAACTCTGAGACCAGATGTTAAACTCCTTAAAGATTCTCACGAGAAGCAGTCTTAATTGGCTACATTCTTAGCTGCAATCCTCGCACTCCTGCGCGAAGCTGAATCCAAACTTCTCTGTTGTTTACAAAACTCCCGGCGCAAGAACACGGGAGAAGTAGGCTCTGGGCTTGTTTGACATACTTCTGGGAGACAACTTTCTTGCAGGTGCAAGGTTCCCAGATCTGCCTGGGAAAGATCTGGCTGAGAGGAATCCAGTTCAGACTGGGAAGGTAAAAAACCCAAGTTTTCATCTTCATCAGGAATTACAATGTCCTGAGCAGGACTACAAGGCCCATGGATCATCACACAATGTTCTCTTCATTTTGTACACCTCCACAGATTTTCTGTTTATACAGTGCTGCCTAGTGAGCAATTTCACCATGTGATCTTTTTTTCCCTTTCCCTCTTGCTCCTGTGTCCTTTTGACAGACCTGCCGCTTATGGAGGTACGGATTGACATCTCTAGGCAGCAAGTGGAGAAGATCTTTGGCTTAGAAGAGTATTGGTGCCAGTGTGTTGCATGGAGCACTTCTGGCACAACCAAGAGCCAGAAAGCTTATGTGCGCATTGCCTGTGAGTGACACTTTATTTGTCTGCCTAACTGCCACAGGAGGCCTATCTAGGACCTCTGATCACCTGCAATCCCTACCCACAAGCCTTATGATCATTATCTTTCAAGTTACCTTTCCTCCTGGCCAGGGCACCCAATATAATTGATGGTTATAATGGATTAACCACGACTCAAATTTCACAGCTGAATTTTAGAACATGACAATGGCCCTTTGGGGTAATGAACATTTGGACACTGGTGTTGGCCAGATGTAGATGTGTCTGTGTGTAACAGATGAGTAGTTTCATGTGACAAGGGGGTCTTTGCAGGTGTCATTGTCGCACCATTTTGAGCATTTTTTCTTTCTAGATCTGCGGAAGAACTTTGAGCAGGAGCCTCTGGCCAAAGAGGTCTCCATTGAGCAAGGGATTGTACTGCCTTGCCGACCTCCAGAGGGGATCCCACCAGCTGAAGTGAGTACTAGTCCCATAGACTTGTCCCTGGGGCAGTAATACAATGTCATGACATAGATTGGGCCAAAGTCCCAAGTAGTTTGACAGGCATCATCACACATGATATGCACATACTAGCCTCCAGTTATCTCCCACTTCCCTGGCTTTACCATCATGCAACAGCTGCAGAATATTTGGGTTGGGCTTGTGGCAACTCTTGCCTGACATATTGACCATTTTTGCTTGATTAACTCCAGCTCATCTGTCTGCAGAGCTCATTAACTCACATTTTTGGAGCCCCCTTCCCTGCCCTGCTGACTGACATGTCAGTCTCTCACTAGGTCAGTGCCAGGACGTGTTTCCCTCTGAGACATCTTCAGAGCCATAGTGTCCTTAAAGGCTCCTGAGCAGAGTGACTCACAACCCTTCTGATTCATGACTTATGTCTCCTGCAGGTCGAGTGGCTACGCAATGAAGAGCTTGTGGACCCAGCCCTGGACCCCAATTTCTATATCACCCTAGAGCACAGCCTGGTGCTGAAGCAGGCTCGCCTGGCAGACACGGGCAACTATACCTGTGTGGCCAAAAACATTGTGGCCCGACGTCGTAGCTCATCTGCTGCTATCACTGTCTATGGTAGGGACTCATCGGGGAGAAAAATGGGGACCAGTGGGGAATAGCAATCTCTACTTAAGACCTCAGGTCAGGGATCCAGTGGGTTGGGATGTGTGCAGCCTGTCCTGCTCTAAGCCCCAGATATTGGATTAGTTTTAGATTAGAGGGTGAAATGAGTTATGCAACCTTCCCTAACCTAACACCCTTCAGATGTCTTGGATCTCCCATCATTCTTAGCTAGTATGGCCATTGGTGGGAGATGTACTCTAACATACCTGAAGGATAACAGATCTGGGAAGTTTGAGTTCTGGAGCACAAGCTGCTTTGGGGTGTGATGTTAAAGGAATTGTGCTAAGAATATATCTGGTATCTTGGAGGAAATTGTTTTGAGTGAGATACTTGGAGTATAAGAACTCCAGTCTTAGTGGAAGGGTATTGCCAAAGTAATCAGGGAGCAACTGTTTCTTCTGCAGAATCCCACAGAGGAAAACTGCATGACCCCCTCCTCCCCGTTCCTCCAAGTGTTCACCCCTTTGCTTGTGACTCCTCCTACATATGCCCCCCATGTTTTCCTGTGTATTTTCCCCAAACTGTGCATACACAAAAGGAAAGTGCAAATCCCAGAGCCAGTCATCTTACCCCTCCCCAAAGTCCCAAAGGGCTCAACTTCTCCTCCAACCCTGGAAGTCACTCTTCTCCAGATGGGGGTGGCTATATCCACTCAGCCCTTGGCCCTCCCAGTCATTGGCCTGTCTCTTGGGAGCTCTAGCTGATGCTGTCCCTTCCCCCCAGTGAATGGTGGCTGGTCGACGTGGACGGACTGGTCACCCTGCAGCACCAGCTGTGGACGGGGCTGGCAGAAGCGAAGCCGGAGCTGCACCAACCCAACGCCACTCAACGGGGGGGCCTTCTGTGAGGGTCAGAATGTGCAGAAAAGTTCCTGCGCCACCCTGTGCCCAGGTACTGCCCATGCCCATAACTGTGCACTTACTCCCACAATTCTTGTTTGCTGTGCTCACTTTCACCCCCCAAGTCAGGACTAGGAAGAACTTGTTGGCCCTCCAGTTATTGATGACATACCATTCCTTCTTCCATTGGAACTGCTGTGAATTGGGATGAAACAATGCATGAGAGTGATAGGTCCCTCAACCCAGACATAAGAATTTGCTCAGAGTTCCCACTAAAAAAAATTATTGGGAGTAAACCCACAATAAGCCCAGAATAGGCTGAGCACTTTTGCTCAAGTTTTTTATTCACATTTCCTAACAATCCTTTCTGTTTTGGCTCTGGGTTCAGAATGAGTGGTCTCCTTCACACAGCTCTGCCCATAGGACACTGGCCATCAAGGCACCGCTGCCTTTGTCCTTTCTCAAGATCAATCTTTCTTAGTTGACTATGGATCCAGAATGGTTTTGTGTGCGTCTGAGACTGATCTTTCTGTGTCTTCGTTCATCTCTGTTTGAACCAATACTCACTTCCTGCCTTGGGCAGCCATCCTTTGCCTTGCCTCCCCACCATCTACCTGTCTTCCCCACATCCACCCATGTGTCTGTGTTTGTTCCCCTTCCCATATCTGAGCCATTGTTCTTCTGAGGCATGAAGAAAGGACTCCCTTTCCTAGTTTAGGTGGTTTCTCTGAGCCAACCATAAGCTCTGCAGTCCCAGTCTCTCTTCTCCCAATGTATCCCAACAGTGTTTTAAGGCCCTTGAAGTTACTTCAATCATTTGACTAGAGAAAGAGAGAGAAAGATGCTGGGGTAGAGGGAGGAGCTAGGATGTTGGTGAATGGAGGAATAAAAGGACACAGAGAGGGTCCCCTTTGTGAAATTGCAGAAACCCCTTTGGTTTGTATTATGGTTTGTCTAAGCCTCTTTACTGCCTCCTGTCCTATCTGACAGTGCCTGGTGGTTGGGCATCCTGGAGCATATGGTCTGTGTGTGGTGCAGACTGTACACACTGGCGTAGTCGTGAGTGCTCGGATCCAGTGCCCCGGAATGGTGGAGACGAGTGCCAGGGACCTGAACTAGAGACCCGCAATTGCACCAGTGAATTGTGTTCTCATGGTGAGTCTCTGTCACTTCTATCGTGTTTGAAAAAAGAGAGAGAGACCTGGGGTTGAGATGGAAAGATTGGTGTGTATAGGGAATTGTGGGGTGGGCAAAGATAAAAGAGGGGACATCTGCGTATATTTTGCATATGCTTGTTTCTGTGTCAGGGTGCCAAGTAAGAAATAACTATTGTAGTCTAAATCAGTAGTGTCAAACTTGTGGCCCTCCAGGTATTTTGCACTTCAATGCCTAGAATTCCTGGTCATTAGACAAGCTGTCTAGGGCTTCTGGGAGTTGGAGTCCCAAACATCTGGAGGGCCACAGGTTTGACCCCTCTGATATAAACAGAAATACAATACCACACATCAGAATGAGGAAGATAATGGGCCAGGGGACCTTTATACTTTTCTCTGCTCTCGGGGTGATGTTAAACGGTGCCTTTCTGTGCATCACACAGAAAGAAAAAGGGGAGAAACTTCCACTGGTGCCACACTTCTTGTTGTTAACTGCTATCAAGTTGAATTCAGCTTGTGGCTACTCTATGAATGGGAGACTTCCATATTAACCTTTCATCACTGCACCACTCGGGTCTTCCTTCACTGAATCTATCCATCTGAAATGCGGTCTTCCCATTTTCCTTCTGCCTTCTACCTTACGTAGAATTATTATCTTTTCTAGAGAGTCACATCTTTTCAGTTTGATCATCTTGGTTTCTAGGGAGAGCTCAGGCTTGATTTGCAATTCAGGTCCAGTCTATTTGGCTAATCGCATTCCCTTCTACAAGCCTGCCCAAGCCCTGAGATCTTTAAGAGAGACCCTTCTCTCAGTCCCACCTCCATCCCAAGCTTGGTTGGTGGGAATGAGAGAGAGAGGGCCTCCTTCTCGGTGGCTGCCCCTCGACTCTGGAACTCCCTGTCCAGGGAAGCCAAAATGGCTCCCTCGCTGCTGTCCTTCTGGCAGCAGACTAAAACCTTTTTATTCAGGCAGCCTTTTTTTTAAAAAAAAGGCTTTTTAAGATCATGTCAGTGGTAGCTGTGGTTTTATATGTTTTTATAGATTGAATCTGAATTCTTTTTAATACTAATGACATTTAATGCTGTTTTAATATTTGCATCTTTGTATATTTTATATGGTATGCTGACGTTTTTACGTTAAGCTGCTTTGAGTATTCTGCGGGAGAGATAAAGCAGGGTAATAATAATAATAATAATAATAATAATAATAATAATAATAATAATAATAATAATAATAAGAAGCCCGGGCTGTGGTGCAGGCGGGTGAGCAGCCTGCTGCAGCCAGCTGCAACAAATCACTCTGACCAAGAGGTCATGAGTTCGAGGCCAGCTCGGAGCCTGCGTTTGTCTTTGTCTTTGTTCAATGTTAAGGCAATGAATGTTTGCCTTATATGTGTAATGTGATCCACCCTGAGTCCCCTTCGGGGTGAGAAGGGTGGAATATTAATACTGTAAATAAATAAATAGATAGATAGATAGATAGATAGATAATTTACTTTAGGAACCATTTATTTGCATTTTTAGCAGTCCACAGCATTCATAAATCTCTTCTCCAGCATCAGATTTTAAATTAATTGGTTTTCTTCCTATTAGCTTTCTTCATTGTGCAACTTTCAAAACTATACATAAAAATATGAAATACAATAGCATGGAGAATCCTAACTTTAGTATTCAATGATATATCTTTACACATCTTGCCAAGTTCCTCCATAACTGCCCTTCTAAGTCCTGTTCTTCTGATTTCTTGACTGCAATATCAATTCCAATATATAACTGAATGAAAACGTGGAGAATCTTGATCTATTTCAATGTTTTTATCATCCATTTAAAGTTGTGTAGATCATCCATGGTCATTTTTGGTTAATCTGTTTTTGTATGTTCTACCTTGATTTTCTTTAGTAATCATTCCAGGTCTTTGCTATTTTCTGTTTATAGGATGGTGTCATCTGCATATTTAAAATTGTTGATGTTCCTTCCTCCCATTTTCATGCCTCCTTTCTCTGGATCTAATCCTGCTTCACACATGATAATTTCATCTTCCAACTTAAAAAGATAGGGTGTCAAAATGTAACCTCTTGACCACCTCACCTCAAGAAACTATTCTGTCCTGATGGTAGCCTCTTGTCCTGGGCAAACATTACACAACAGGACAATCAAATATTGTGACACACTCCCATGTCTTTAAAGTACTATATAGCTTTTCATGATCTATACCAGTGGCTCTCAAGCTGCGAGTCCCCAGGTGTTTTGGCCTACAACTCCCAGAAATCCCAGTCAGTTTACCAGCTGTTAGGATTTCTGGGAGTTGAAGGCCAAAACATCTTGGGACCCACAGGTTGAGAACGACTGATCTATACAATCAAAGGCTTTGCTATAATCACAGATTTCTTTGGAAATTCTTTGGTGTGTTCCATTATCCAACGTTTATTTATGATATGATCCCTAGTGCCTCCTCCTTCCTGAACTTGGCTTGGACATCTGTCATCTTTTCCTACAAAGATGTTAAAAATTGTTGCAGAATTTTGCTTGTTGAGAAATTAATGCAATGATCCTGTGGTCACTGCAATCTCTGGTCCCTCCTTTCTTGGGGACTGCAACGTAAATTGAGTGCTTCCGATCTGTGGACCATTGTTTTGTTTTCCATGTTTGTTGACAGATTCTGTGTCTGTAGACTGATGCAACTCAATCAGTATACCTTCCCATTTTTTCAGCTTTAATGGCAAATGGGGAAATTAAAATATAGAAAGACTTTGGGAGGAATATGTTATTTTGGAGAAAGAAAGAAGTTGCAATTCAACTGTGCACTATTTGACAGTGTTCGTTGTTTAGACCTGGGGGCTTTTCCTCTTTAGACAGGGCCTGTGCCTGGCTGCTTTTCAAACAGAGGGCAGCTCTCTGGCAGCCTTTCAAGGAGAGGGCACCTTCATACAGGGGACCCCCCTCCGATCTCTGCAATGTAGGCCAAGTGATCACCCTCACATGTGTATGCATCTCCCCTGAGTTTTCTGAATCTTCTGAGTGGAAAATATGGAGAATGAGAGTGGGGTCTCTTGTTGCTGTCTGAGCTGACTTTCATTCCTGGCTGATTGAGATGTAAGGGCACTGAGGCCTGTCAGCTCTGCTCTGCCCATCCGTCCGCACAGGAACTAGCAGCCGTCTGCCGAGCACAGATGGAATCGCCGCTGTCTAGTTTAGCATTGCCCGGCAGCCATAAGGCGCCAACCCAAGAATCCACCTTGGCAATGACACCCTCTTCCTCCCAAGCCTGGCAGCCTGTACCCCCATACCCCCCTCCTTCCACGGCCCCATTGCTCCAAGGGGAATCTACAACCCTCTCCCCAAAGATAAGTCCTTCGCCTCCCAAGATCACAGCCCAGCATGTGTCAGCCCAGCAAGCTGCCTGTTGGCCCTCCAGGGCCGGAGAGCTCTGCGCTGGCATGCCAGGGTGGGAGAGTGAGTGACAGGTCCCATCCTGGCTCATTAACCATCTTAGCTTGTTGGGCCTCCTAGGGGTTTTCTCTTCCTTTTACATCACATTAACCATTCTCATAGTTGAAATGAAGCAAAATCCCCCCTGCCCTCCCAGAGGAACTGAACCTGACAGTTTGGCTCAGCTGCTGGTGGGGGCGGCAGTGGGATCCAGCAGGGACAGCAGGCCAGAGTGCTGGCTCTCATAAAACTATCTCACTTTTCCTCTCCCTCCCCCCACCCCCTTCACCTCACAAACACACGCACACTCCACACACACTTTGCACATATGTTACCTTATAAACTAGGCTAATGCATGCATGACTGGTTGTGCTTTTAACACAGAAACATTGCTGTCACATCTATAGAAGACCTGCATATTTTACTTCTGCTCCCTCTGTTCTTTACTTCCCATTCAGTTCATATGTGCCACTTTGTTGCCCATCTGTCTGCCTGTTTGTGTGGGTACCTCTAAAAAGGACAGTCTTCCATCTTCATGGGAAGGCAAGCGACCGTCACAGACATAAACAAGATATGGTGGATGCAGAAGGACAATTACAATACAATTCCTATATCTGCAGAGCTTACATCCAATACTCCCTGTGGGTACCTAAAATTATGGAAAATAGGAAACCCTATATTTGACTAAACCTGAGCAGAAAGAATACTATATAATTGCACCGATGACTGTAGAAAGGCCACAAACACTTCCAAGGGGGACTATTTTTTACAGAGTTGATAAGTGAAATATTGGGTTATTGAATCCATTGAAAAGGGATGTGTACTATATTCAAGAGTATATGTTTGTACTTTAAAAATATAACCAGATGGGAGAGAAAGGGATCTTTCTAACACAAATTCTCTATAACATTTGTTACCACAAAACCTTTCTAGTAGGGACACATTGCAGATGACAATAAACATTCCTCTCTCCATTCCTGAAAGACACATAGACATCTAGCTAACTTATAAAAATTGAAACGAAAAATAATTTTGAGATTAAAGCATTTGTCCCCTTTCCGAGGGGACATTTTAGTCAATACAATGCACACAGAGCACTATGTGTCTTGTGGTATAGGTGAACCATGATTCCCAGACTGTTTAACTATGTGTGTGTGTGTGGGGGGGGGGGGTTAAAAATGGGTCATATTAGAGGAGTCTCTGGGGACTGCATGCAGCCTGCAGGCCACATGTTGCCCTCTCCTCTTATAGAAAATTAAGCATAACAAATGCTGCTAAAATGCCATCTGCTTGTTCTTCAATTTCATTTTGATTGTATCTAAGTTTAAGACAGTTGACCCTGCTGAGAATTAGGTCTTCCCCTCCAGCAAGAAAACCAGACACCCACCCACCCCAAGATTCAAGTGGGGGGCCCTATGTCATGCTTTCAAAGTTGCTCTTTTCTCTGCTCTGGGTGGGAAAATCAAAGGAAGCTGTGTGTTTAAGGCTCTGCTCAAAAAAAGGGGACTGAAAATATTGTTCTCCTTTTCCTCTTAAATGGGGAGGCCAGGACAAGTTTTAGATGCAAACCCCTTGGTGTGCCTCATCCAAAAGAGTCTGATTCAATGCTTTTTCTTCCATTTGCTCTCAGGTTCCATTCCCTAGAGACATTGGGAGGATTGGTATCCTCCTCCTCCAGAAAGAGATGCTATCATTTTGCACGTTATCACAATGGCTGGTTCAGCCTGGACTTCTCTGTTTTCCTGCTTCCTTCCATAGGGACTGGTGGCTCTGAGGATGTGGCTCTGTATGTCGGCCTGATTGCTGTGGCTGTTTGCTTGGTGCTGCTGCTTCTGGTAGTAACCCTTGTCTACTGCCGCAAGAAAGAAGGCCTGGATTCGGATGTAGCTGACTCATCTATTCTCACAGCTGGCTTCCAGCCAGTCAGCATCAAGCCCACCAAAGCAGGTGAATGTTAATCTAGATAGGAGGCATCTTTGGAAGCATGTATATCCATTGCAACCTGTATCAGACCTTTAGCTTGTGTGATAAAATAGGAGATGGTGGAAAACTACCTCTTGATCAAGCAATTTCTATGGATACGGGCTATGTATATCCAGTTTCCAGATTTCAGTGTGGAGAGAGCACTTTTCTCTTTTGCTGCCCTATTGGTATGAGAGAGGAAGCATCTGTAGAGTCTTTTACACTGATTGAAAATAGGATTCTCATGTTACATTTTCTCATGTTAAAGAGGAAGATTGGTGTATAATGGCCAGAATCCTGTTGAGTTCCTACTAGAGTAGGTCTTTGAATCAGTGGGATTTACCAAAATTCTGACTCAACATCCAGCCATGGATTCAATAGGTCTACTTTATTTTGCACTAACTGGTAGGATTCAGGCCTACATGCCCACAGGCTACTGCATCATTAATCAAGCCTCTTGACATATCCCTTTACTCTTCCCTTCTACTTCTTTTTGTTATCACAATGAGAGTTTGTAATTTGCTCTGCAACACACAGAAAAGAAAAATGGGTAAAGGAACTGGACAAGCTATAGTGACAGAGCTTCTAAAATAGCAAGCATTCTCTGGTTTGAGATGTGAAAATCCCTCTCCATTGAAAGGAAGGTGCAGGACAGTTGCAATTAGGTTTCAGAAAAGATTTCACAAGCGTTCAGGGGAGGCTTTTATTAAGCAGAACTATACCACACGTGTAAGCAGTGGGGTGGGTGCTGCAACTGGAGATGGGGGAAGACATAACCTTTCCCAGCTGTAACTCTCCTATTCCACCCACCACACATTCCTCCACACTGCAGTTATATTTGGAAAACCTTCCAGATCTGTTTGTAGTATGAGATGGGGGGATGGAGGAAGAGACTTCTTTCAACATAATAGTAGGAGTGAGAATGGATTTTCAGGTGTGTGCATATGAAAAGATAATGTGGATGGCCCTGTCCATATTAAATTGATCATGCTAACTTTATAGGATAGTGTGTAAACTTTCTAGTAGAATTTTATCTCCTGTGGTTGGCCAAAGTTTTCTTGGCCAAAAAAATGATTCACTCTGCTCTAGTCTTGCGGCATCTTCATTTTTACCAATGGGAAACCAAAGCTACCCACCAAAGGCAATGCCACCTGGACTGCAGAGGAGAAGAAAGAGAAGGATAATGATAGGCTTTATTGACGGAACATAGCCTATTGGATTTCTTTCTTTGGTGGCTTAAAACTTTATTGGCATTTGTGGTGTTGATGGTCTAACAAGAGTCCTATTTATTTAATGGGGCTGCTTTCCATTATGTCAATACAGCTTACAGGTAACAATCAGAGCTATAAAAAAACATAATGGAAAACAGGTAGCAGCCAAAACAGAATGTTCAAGTGTGAGATCACTTTCTCAAAGAAATGAAAGGGCTGAACTTGGAAAGGCTTCTTATGGTTAGTTGCTTAAATGGAGATTCTGTACAGAGAGTTTATGTGGAAAACTGGAGTCTACAGACACAACAATCACACCAAAAAAATCTATTACAATTATAGCCAGACACTCAAATGTCAGAGGTGCTCCCTTCCCCATCCATATAGGCACTATTAAATCCTGCCTTCACCAAAGAGACATGCTGCATCAGAGGTTAGAAGTGTTTTTTGAGAGAACCTGCTGAAACATCCTATTTTGACTGCATGACTTTCTAATATCATCTCATTGGAACGTCTTCAAAACAGTGAAGGCAGCTCATCACTGACCTTTCAGGAAAGATTTTGTATTTGCTCTTACTATCCTTCACACATCTGAGGTATTCTTCAAATTTTTCTGAACCAATATGTGGAACTGGATTCCTTATTAAGCAGGAACCATTAACTTCCCATGGGAAGAAAATGCTGATGGGGTAGATGCAACACTTATCTCAAACATCTCTGGTCTAATGGGCCAGTGTTACACTCTGTCACAATCAATCCTCCATTGCACAGGGGAGAAGATTGGGAAAGTCAAAGGAATTGTTCCAGTGGTTTCTATATGGGTCATGTCATTTTGCCCTTGAGAATCAAAACCACTTGTATAGTAAAAGGACTCAAATATAACAAGAGCCACTTTACTGACAGTGTGGAGCTAATTTACAGGACACATATTCAATTCTGGGAAAATGCAATCCCCACATGCCACAGCATCCCAAAATACCTTATAAGTAGTTAATTCCACTCGCAAGGCTTCTGTGAGTGTTAGCCAGCCCTGAAAAGCTAAAGGTGAGAGAGTAAAGATGAGCTTGAAGGGACACAGGAATCCCCAAGCTGACACAGAGTCTGACCTCATACTAGACATGGGGATAAAAAGTGCAGTTTTTTGTGGGATTCACAGTGAACTCTTCTATGTAATTATTGAATAGTTATGCTTTGGAAGAGCCCCATGGGTTTTGTGTGTGTGCATGCACGCACGTGTTTTAGGAGCTGGAAGCGTTACTTCCCACCCTCCTGCTTACACAGAGTCAAGTAGATTTCATAGATCTTCCCCCGTGAGATGGCATCATGTGGGGTGAGCAAGCGGACACCTAAAAGGAGAGAAAAATTGCTGCTCAATGGGATGTCTGTACTGAGGGTTCTTTGTGGGTTCAGGATTGAAAGACCTAAAACAGAACTGTTTGTGGCATTTTGGGCTTTATCTAACCCCCAACCTGGGGGTTGGAATGGGCCTACATGACCTAGAAGATGCATATTACCCATGGGTCCAACTTTGACCAGTCTTTGTGAATGTTCTTTCACAGTATACAGCTATAGCACTTTGATACTACTTTAACCACCTGTGGTTTGTAATTTGAGGAGACATTAGAATTATCAGTCTCAGAAATCTAAGCATTTCCCCCTAAACTACAAATCTGAGGAAGGATCAGCAGCAGTGGTATCAAAATGCTGTCATTGTTTAGCATAAAATAGACCTAATTGTAAGTTGAGGAAATGTCCCTTGACACCCCAAAAGTCACTTAAATGCCTCTATATCTCATGATGTGAACTCTATGAAATGCTTAATCTCACCATGTGGGCCCTGTAGCCTTTTAATCTCCACTGTTCACATCCTGACAAATATTATGAGGCATTAAAACGACACCTGTGTTATGTGAAGCCAGCTTATTCCATCAGTCTACCTTTAAGATGCGCAGATGGGTTGTGTAAGCTCTATTAGCCCAGAACCCCAGCTCTGTAAGGGATAATGCCCTGCATCTTTTGAAAACCTGTCTCTGGGAAATAATATGCATAACCTTATTAATGTGGGGAAAAAGTGTCAGCTTAAACAGCAATCTTTGTTTCTTGGGTCATTGCAGCAGTCTGTTACCCCTGCTGGTTAACGTATTTTATGCAACACTGTCTGATGAGATAATGTTTTGTGATTAGGCTGCTACCTACCTGCGATGACTCAAAATATCAGCATTTGCATTTGTAATGTAATGTAGCTCTGTATATAGAGCTAAGAATGAACTCTTTTTCCATTCTGTCAGGCAAAGAGTTTCTGTGTCTCTTCCTCTTTTGCAGGCTGATTCATCCCATATTGATATAATTTCTTTCACAGATAACTCTCACTTGCTCACTATCCAACCCGATTTGAGCACCACCACCATGACGTACCAAGGCTCCCTATGTCCACGTCAGGATGGATCCAGCAAGTTCCAGATTGGCAATGGGCACCTACTGAGCCCCTTGGGAAGTGGACGCCACACCCTGCACCACAGCTCCCCCAGTGCTGACCCAGTGGACTTTGTCTCGCGATTCTCTACAGCGAGTTTCTTCCGGTCCTTGCCAAGGGGTGGTGCCAACATGGCCTATGGAACCTTCAACTTCCTGGGTGGACGTTTAATGATACCCAACACAGGTGAGGGCAGTGCCATAGCTGGGAATTGGGGAAAAGTGGGTACTAAGGATGGCAAAACAGGAAATGTGCTTTGAAGTGCTCTTAGCTCCTACTGAACCAGTGCTTTGGCACATGCTTTGAAGTGGCATCATTTCACCCCCAGATCTGAGCTTAGAAGTTAACATAAATCCTGATTCTAACTTTATTCACCCTAGCAGTCACTTTTTGTCTCTCCTTTATAGTTGAGCAGCAATTTCTTTCTCATTTTAGGTGCCAGCTTGCTCATTCCACCTGATGCCATCCCACGAGGGAAGATCTATGAAATCTATCTGACCCTGCATAAGCAGGAGGATGTGAGGTAACATACCCATCTCCGGAATACATACATACACACACACACACACACACACACACACACACACACACACACACACACAATCCATGGGGCATTTTCACAGAACACCTATACTCTCATTTCTACTATTGCATATAAGAATTTACAGTGAATCCTGCAGGTAACTGCACTTTTTGTTCCCTAGTCTAGTATGAGGTGAAACTCACTGTTATCTTACCAACTCCTGTGTCCCTTCAAATTCTCAGGATGTACCTTAACTTGATTAGCCTACCAGGACTGACTCAAGGTATCTTGCTGCCTGAGATAAAGGATAAGGTAGTGCTCACTTCCCTCCCTCTAGTTCTGCATTCCTAAGCTTAGCAGACTGATTTGCTCATATTCTTCAATATGAGCGAATGGGTAATATCCTCTATAACATTAGTGGGCAGCAGGGTAGCTTGGGATTTGGAGGATGAACATCTCTGGCTTTCCAACAACGTGCTGCTGCTCTCCACTTCCTAGGATCATGTTTCTGAGGTGATTGCCTAATTTTTCTTAATGGCAAGACCAACCGGTGCTATAGCTTACATTCATGCAGTTGGGTTGGCAGGAATTTGCTTATGAGATAGATGCAGCTGAATGTCTTCATGATGTTGATGATGATGTAATTGTGGGCTCTGTAGCCCTAGTCACCACCTTCTGCCGAGATTCTGTATGAAGAGTAAACAGCTTTGTCTTGGCATACAGATGATGCCTCTTGCTGGAAGTGTTTACCTTTGAGATCCACAGCACTAGACTCTCCCCTAAGGAGTTCAGAACTCTTTTATCAGGCACACACTTGCCTGAAGTAAACACAACTAATTTGAGATAAACACTAGGGCTCCATTACTAGGGCAGAAGCAGCTGTAACTGAGCACAGAATGTGAAAATCAGCTCTTTTCATATCTGTGAACATGAATTCATATGCATACCAATATAAATGTGACTCACATCATGTTCATAGGTTCAGAAAATATAATCAATAAAGACTACAAATCTGTGAATTTGTCTGATAGTAACCTAATTGCATTGCTTGAGAAAACCCAGTGTTTCTCTAATATTTTCATTCTGCCCTTCTACAACTTGCTCTTGCTTGCAGGCCACATCTCAGGACCGTGGCTACAGCAAATGGAGAAAGTATGCTTCTGTCATGGCACATTTAGTCAAGAAATCCTTTGGTGCTGGCTGAGGAAGTAGATTTGATTAGGAAGGTTGAAGTGGACCTGGCCTGGAGCACTGTAGATAGCAGTCTTATTAGCTAAGCTGGTAGGACTGCCAGCCAGAAAGTACCCAGCCAGACTGCCCGGAGGCAAGCAGTTCACTTGGACAGCTGGCTAGGCATTTGCTAAAGAACTCGACTACTGCATATGTTAAAATTTCCACATTTCTGCCCCCCTTCCATACCATTGTCCCCTAGAAGAGGACCTCCAGTTGTTGCTCTTGGACATATTCTCAGAGCTGTTTCTGGAGATTCTACCAGCAAGAATTCCCCAATAATATATCTAGACCACAACTATAGCATTTGTATTATTGTGACATTGTCAGCCTTGGATACACATGATGCAGCTTCTTAGCTCCTGGATTCAAAGAATATTTCCATTGAGATTGTTAAGTAATATATTATCAAACCTTAGTTCCTCATGTTGCTTAAATTCTGCACCCCTTAGGATGCTGATTGCATTTCCTCTCTGTGGTCATGGGGATGATAGTAGGGCACAGTGGTTAAGAATGTTGTGCTGGGACTCAAGAGAGCCATGTTCAGGTATTCACTGAGCCACTGGGCTGTTACTTTCTCTCAGCCTTAACTTCCTCACAAAGTGATTGTGAAGATAAAGTGGGGCGAACCGTGTACACTTCCTTCTGTTCACTGAAAGAAAGGTGGGATACCAATGTAAGTAATACATAACCAAGAGAAGGCAGCTGATCATAGTAGCTAGGACCTATCTTATGTGGCTTCATGTCCCCCTCCTCTGTCCAACTCAAACTTCTTTCTCACCTTGAGGCTGCCCCTCGCTGGCTGTCAGACTCTGCTGAGCCCCATTGTCAGCTGTGGCCCTCCAGGAGTGCTGCTCACCAGACCTGTCATCCTTGCCATGGATCACTGTGTGGAGCCCAACCCTGAGACATGGAGCCTCCGCCTCAAGAAGCAGTCATGTGAGGGCACATGGGAGGTAAGTGCCTAGTTCTGAGAAGTGTTGAGTCATTAAAAGGTTTTAGCAAAGCAGTGTGTACCTGAAGATAACAGAAATATCATATGCCAATATCATTCTAGTTCTACAATTTGTAAAAATTCTGCAAGCTAAACACAGTTTCATATTTATGCTAATTTTGTTTAACTTTTCATGCTTCTGCTAGTTCTGTGAGAGGAAAGAATTCTTAATAGATGGCCTTGCTACTGTACAATTGCAAAGAAGCAGACACAGTGGAAGTGAACTCTTGATTATGAGTTTCTCCTCAGGAAAGTTTGCCTAGGTGCCTACATTAAGATGGGGTGTGGTTTTTTTTAATTCTCCTAGGAGTTTAAATCTATTTTTGTTATATTTTATTCATGATGTCTGGTGGACTCTTTGCATTCTGATATTCTTTACCTCTTAGCTTTTTGGTTTGCTTTGCTTTTGCCTCTCTCTGAGACTGAGAGTGTCTCTTGCCCAAGGTCTCTCAGTGGGCTTCCATGGCTGAGCAGGAATGCCAGCCTACAGAGTGGTAGCCCCATGCTCAAAACATTACACCACACTGGCTTACTGGGGTTCCATACTGGAAATCATATTTAGTAATTCCTCTGGTTTTATCAGGCAAAATACTTTCAAGTCCATCTTTGCATCTGAAACAACTATGAATTTTCTTCTTTGTAGAAATGGAAAGTGAATTCTGACTCCTGTGCTGCACCCATTTCTATACTGAATTTTCCAAAATTGCAGTATATACCCAGCATTGCTACTACATTAATGCAGAAAAATTGGTTGTATAGTCCTCAAAAGAGACATACTTAAGTGCAAGAGGCTCTCTTTGGTGTCCTGCAATAAGGGTTCTGATAAATCCTGAGTACTCAGATGAGATTAAATGCAGTGCAAGTCATGATAAATGTATTTGAGGAATTGTGCATCTTTCATCTTACGTGCTTTATACTACATGTCATTATATTTGTCATTTGAGAGTTACCCTTACTCCCCCCATGTGGTTTCATATGGCAGTGAACCATTTTTTTTCTGGTAGTGTGCTGAGGCATACTTTCTATTCTCTCAGTCTGCACTCTTCTTCTGCCATCACTGCATTTACTAAAACAATTCACACTGACTCCCTTGTAACTCTGTGCTCCTTATACTGAGCACAGGTGAACTATCCTTTCCTCTCCTATTTCTATTCTCTCAGGATGTGCTGCATTTGGGTGAGCCATCTCCTTCAGAATTCTTCCACTGCCAGCTGGAACCTCAGGCTTGCTTCATCTTCACCGAGCAACTTGGCCGCTTTGCATTGGTGGGGGAATCCCTCAGCATGGCTGCATCGAAACGCCTCAAACTGGTCCTCTTTGCACCCACAATTTGTACTGGACTGGAATATGATGTGCGTGTGTATTGCCTCAGTGACACCCGGGATGCCCTCAAGGTACTATCCCCAAGAAACTCCCACATTTCTCTGGGTTCAATTACCCATTATTTGTTCAAAAACACCTAACCGGTCTGTGGTAATAACTATGTACTCAATATACTGCCTCTCATGAGGACCACCTCAGTACAGTTGCAGGTTGTCTTTTCTCACCTTTCTCACGATGTTTTCCCCACCACATCATCAGTATCTTTTCTCCACTGTGCTAATATTGTCCATCCAAGCATTTTGGCACAGTAACAAAGGATGAATCCAAAGTCAATGGCTCAGGAACCACTAGAGCCAGAAGTAGGAGTTGGCTGCCTGGGAGATGGCATTGGCAGTCTTAGTGCTTCATCACACTAGAGAATGAATCCACTTTAAAACCAGTTTCTGCCTCCTGCAGAATTCTAGGGTTTGTAGTTTGCTGAGGCCCGGGACCTTTCTGGCTGAGCTGTTTAAAAACCCCTCCCTAAAGTGCATTTAAAGTGGATCCAAGCTCGAGTGTGTTGGCCTTCCGCAGGGCATGTAAGACACATCTGTTTCGACAGGCTTTTGAGTTCTGTTGTTGATGTTTTAAAAGGTGCTTTTAGGATGTTTTTAAGATGTTTTTGAAGATGTTTTTAAGATGTTTTTTAAATTGTTGATTTTAGCCGGTTCTTGTATGCCGCTCCGAGCCCTAGGGGAGTGGCGGCATATAAGTTTGAAAAATAAAATAAAATAAATAAATAAATAAATAAATAAGGTCCTTATTAGAAACTCAACTACTTCTTCTTTGCTCCTTCCCATGTTCCTCCCAACACAGGAAGTGGTACAAGTAGAGAAGCAGATGGGGGGACAGCTGATTGGGGCACCACGGATCCTGCACTTCAAGGACAGTTACCACAACCTGCGCCTCTCCATTCATGATGTGCCCAGCTCACTGTGGAAAAGCAAGCTCCTTGTTAGCTATCAGGTAATTATGCCCACTAGCTTTGGGAACCTCTTCTTCCAGGGAAAGAAGGGGCAATGTGTTCACTCTTTCCTGCAAGAATTGATGCTCCTGTTTCCATTGTAGATCTCCTACATTTCCTCTTCTGTGTGCTAATATTCAGAGTTTAAATAGAGCCCTGATTCCTTATGTCAGACACTATAGTTCCCCATGCTAAGCTTGCCCATCTGCATAGCATATCTATAGTCTAATCTTTCTGTTTGGTCAAATCGTTTTCTCTCTCATTGCTAACTCAGTTGGTTGCTGCTCACACCTTTAACTTTGTCATTATGCAGAAACCTCCTGCTTTATCACCCTTTAGGAAAATAGCGCATTCTAACCTAATATTGTCCTTTTTCTCTTGCAGGAGATTCCCTTCTATCACCTTTGGAGTGGGCTGCAACCCTACTTGCACTGCACCTTCACATTGGAGCGACTCAGCACCAGCACTTGCCAGTTGGCTTGCAAAATCTGGATCTGGCAAGTGGAGGGCGATGGGCAGAGCTTCAATATCGACTTCAACATTGCCAAGGTGATCACAAGGGCACAGTGTTGACGAAATGTCTTCTGTCATATCCTTTATGCTGGAAAGAGCCTCCAGTGTTGTGTGGAACTTGCCATGAAGGACCCTCTTACACATAACATCCTGGAGATTGGCAGGGCAGCAGTCAGATATTTGGCTAGGTTGACATCTCTTTAGGAGTTCTGTATTCTATATAAATATATAGTAGTGGCATTGATGCAGAGCTTGGAAATCTTACTTAATTGGATTACAGTACCCATAACTCCACATTTGCTATGTCAGGAATGCTTCTCATTTCCATAACCTTTCTCGTAAGTTCTTCAGGTTGTTTGATTTTCTTCTTAAAAACACATAGCCAGGACAGTATATAGTTCTGTGTGTGTTCACAAAAAGCACATGAGCTGGTCAAAGGCTTTTCCAGATTGGTCTAAAGGAAGATGTGTTCTCACAATAGAGCTCCTTAGGTTTTGTCATGTTTTGCCAGTTGTCCGCACCTCTGCATTCATTTGTTCCATCTGCCAGGGTTTTTCTAAAGGTGCTTTTAAAAGGAGTCAATTTGGTTCTATGGTCTGAAGGAGAAATTTTCTCATCTCTGATTTTCTTTTTTAAAAACCCATAAGAGTTGTAATGGTATAATGCAGAGGTGTCATTTCACTCATGCACTTAAGCACTCTAATTCCAAAAAGAAAAAGAAAAAAAAGAAAGAAAAAGACAAAGGAAAGGAGATTTATTTATTTTGGGATGTCAAAGAATTAAAAAGGAATATATTTGAGGTTGGAAATAAAATACTGTGGCCAATATTTGGAGTTGTTAGAAAATAGTCCAGGACAGCAGAAATATAATTTGGGTCTATGTAAAAAAAAAAAAAAAACTCAAGAATTACAGCAACCTCCAGTAATGTTTACCTTTCTAGGGAAGCCCCAAGACACAGTGTTGCTAGTTTCATTAAGCCCTGCTTTGTCAAGTAGAAAGAATGTCAAGCCTATATATCCCTCCTTCTTTCTTTTGTGTACCCAGGCTGAAGAACTCTTGGCTTAGCTGGTTTACAAACTAGGATAATAAGCAAGAGTTTGATCCTGAACTATGTTTGTTCTTTGTTTCTTAAGTCATGGATTATATTGCTGGGAATAATATGTCTTGAGTTTATGTGGAACAAAGGTTACATTCATGCAATTGCAGTGCTTTGTTCTATCAAGGTAGGTTTCTGGATATAGTTATACAAATGTCCTTGAAAGCATCAGGGTAATATTTTTGAGTAAATCTAGGAGTGTCTCAATAATTTTATGCATATAGCGCATAATTTGTGAAATTCACAGCATCCCATCTCACTCAACCTGCTCATAATTGACTTCAGTGAAAATTTGCTTTTCTCCATAGACCTCCATCTTTAAGTTTTCTTTCATATTCCTCTTTCCTCTTTTTTTCCAGTGAAGCAGTAGAGATGGGGCAGAGAGGGTTTGGGTGATCTTTCAGCATCTTTCCTGCTCCCTTGTCTGACTAAGCAGATAGCCCTTTCTTTCTTGGGGCATATCTGAGAGAAAATAATGCTATGGGTCAGGCCAAGGGGAGGAAAGTATCCTCACTTAAAAACAGTATGTTTCCAAACACTGTTTTAAAACATACCAAATAGAATTTGAAAGCAAAAAGCAACCTCACCAGAACAGGAATGTTCTCTCCTGGTGTCCCCTCCCACTCAGAGCTCTCACCATGAATATGTTACTTGCCCAGTAGAGCCTAACAGCTACTGTCCTCTTTCCAGGATGCTCGGTTCTCGGACTGGCTGCCCCCAGACACTGAGGCTGGCTCCCCTGCCCTGGTGGGCCCCAGTGCCTTCAAGATCCCCTTCCTCATCCGCCAGAAGATCATAAGCAGCCTGGATGCACCAGGGGCCCGAGGGGCTGACTGGAGAGCATTAGCCCAGAAATTGCACCTTGACAGGTAACGGGATTCTCTGTATAAAACTGTGACTGGAGAACTACAAGGCTCAGCTAGTTCCATCTACAGAGTGGTTGGATCCTGCAAAAATTGATGAATAGGTGGGAGGTGGGGTAGTGGAACAGATGGAGTACTAGATCTTGTCTGGAGGGACAAGAGCACAGAGTGATGTGCTCTCTTTCTTCTAGGAGAGTGGTTCTCAACTTGTGGGTCCCCAGATGTTTTGGCCTTCAATCCCAGAAATCCTAACAGCTGGTAAACTGGCTGGAATTTCTGGGAGTGGTAGGCCAAAACACCTAGGCCAAAACACCACAGGTTGAGAACCACTCTTCTAGGACAAGGGAAGGTATGGGATTGGCACTGGGGCTTTTGATCTGGATGGTGATTGACTCCCCTCTTTCCACAGCCATCTCAACTTCTTTGCTTCAAAACCCAGCCCGACAGCCATGATCTTGAACTTATGGGAGGCACGTCACTTCCCCAACGGGAACCTCAACCAGCTGGCTGCTGCTGTGGCCGAAGTGGGCAAGCAGGACAGCTCCCTCTTTATGGTTTCAGAGGCTGAGTGTTAAGTTGCTCAGAAGGGGCAGCACAGGCTTTCATGGCGGCGGGATGACAGGAGGCATCTCTGTTTGAAGGGGACACTGCTTTCAACACTCATCCTGCTTTGAATTGGCTTGTGTTCCCCATCTGAAGCATAATGGCATCACTCTCTCTACTCCTTGTGCCAAATACAGCCAGAAGGCAAGCACATTGGGCTTAGTCTCCAGTAGCCCTTGAAGTGGCTACTGCATGCCTGCTCTCCCAATGCCAAGGAAGCTCTGGGACTGGCCGCAGACGGCCTGTCCTTCTTGCTGAAGTAGGCTGGCAATGGATTCTGGTACAGTGCCTGGCTTGGTCATGCATCCAGTGCCCTCTTTTACCTCATCATGGGGAGAAGGGGGCAGGGAGGTGGCAAGCACAGTGCTCCTTGTGAGTACCAGGATAAACAGGTAAGCTTGATCTTGAAGCTGAGATGTCTGTGCCCTTCCCACTGAAGCCCCAAGCAGGAAGCCCCATGTTGTGGTAACATAGGAAGTGGGGTGGGGGGAGTAGCTCAGGGTCATTCCAGAGCCATCTCTGTATAGTGGGGTTTTGTTTTGTTTTGTTTTTTTCTAGCCCAAGAGATATCCAAGGCCCAGTCCTGTAGAACAGCCCAGCTGTGGGTGGCTTGGTGACACTGGGAGCCCTAGGGGACATGAGAGGGACATGTGATGTAGGCACAGGGCAGCCTAGGGCTAAAGGCCAGGCTGTCCTGGATGACTGGGTCTGTGTCTCCTTAGTCCTTGCCCAGTGTATATGCAAAGGGAATTGTGCGTGTGCGTGGCAGTCCAATCCGTGCAGTGAACATGTGCTGGACCAGGAGGGTCCGTGCCGTATTGTGTAAAGATCGTTTTTTATTCTGTATTCAAGTGCATTCAAGTATTTACACTTGGCCTTATGTACATATAAGCATCCCGCACAATGTTTTGGCGGGCACGAATGTAAATAAATTATATATATATATTGCTACATGGGATTCTTTTGTCTGTGCTCACACTGAACACACAGAAGGACCATTGCATCTGAAATAAAGACAGATGGAGACCTTGGCTAGAGTTCACAGCCTCAAGAGAGCTCTCCAAAATATCCTCAATTTTAACCCCCAATGTTAGAGTTATCTTTGGGTCTGGCTCTTTGACAAAAAGAATTGCTTGAGAATCAAGAGATCATGGCAGAATTTGCTTTATTTCCTTATCTCACTTCCGTACTTAATTGTGAATCAGAGATCTCAAGAGAAAAGAGTTGCAAAGACAAAACACTACAGCTATCATAACTTGTCTTTTCTCCAGCTTTGCCACAACTGTCTCAAAGAAGGGTGAAATTGCATGTGCTGATCAAAGTGCTGATCAAAGTTCTCAGTATGTGGCAGAGAACAATCCAGTGTCCTGCTTACTGAGAGACATTTATACAAGTCAAACAGGTATGTATCTTATGTGTGGGCAGCTACAGCAGCTATCAGGGCAGCTCCTTTCCCGGAGCCATCTTCAGACAACAAGAATTTGACAGTACAGTTTGGAGCTAGTTGTGCCACAGTGTCATGAAGCTTCTTTGAAAAGCTGAGAATGGGAAGAGAAAACGTTGGTCAGTTGTAAAGGCAATGTTCATCCCAGAATCCCTCTCTGTCTTGCCAGTAACACAGCATATAAATTGGATGCCACCTGGAAATGTAGGATTTTCATGCCCCCAAAATTGGGGCAACATTCCTCTTGGTGACATAAGCTTTCAAATCCCAAATACAGTACCCACAAAAGGAGCAAGGTCACCCATGGATTATACAACAATTTAGCAATTGCCACCCACCAACTTTCCAAGCCGCAGGTTCCTCTTAAAGGGAACAGCGTTAGTTCATTTCTCTCCATCCCTAAAGATACTGTAGTCATCTTAGCTGTCCCTGCTCATGCCACCCAGTAGGCAACCACGGTTTCTATTTATCTTTGCACAGAATATTAGATTGAAGCCTCACTTTCCCCACAACCAGATGCAGAAAAAACAACTCACTATTTATGCATCTTATAGAGTGTCCCATCCACTCCAACGGTCACCTCCAGCTTTGCCATGCGCTTATTCTCTCTGATCTTTTCCACAACAGCAGCCACTCCAGCTGCACACACCTTAGCAGCACGTGCAGAGACGGTGTGGCACACTTCTTGCACCATGAGTGCATCCTCAGGAGACACAGACAACCCGAGTTCTTCCAGAGCACTACACACGTTTTGGTGGCCTTCACTGCTGCTTTCAGAACATCGGAATCAGTTTGTGGAGAACTTGGACATTCTGCAACCTTATTGTATGTGGAAATAAGGGGGCTCTGGAACAGATTCTAGTCAAAAGAACTATCTCCCTTTTAGGCATTCCCCCCAGTGTGTCTTTGTGAGCTGTCATGACCAGTAACAGATTTTGCAAATTACAATCTCAACTATCAGCACTATGTTCAAATAAATAAATAACCCCAAATTATCATTATAAACAAACACACTCAGTGTTCAAACACACTTATTCAGCACTCAGAATAAGCCATTAAAATACATACAATGTATCTAAATTTATCTATTTTCCACCAGCTTGCCCTGATTGTTTGCTTGCCAAATTAAGAATCTGGGACAAGGAGTAGTGGTTTAGGAGGAGGAGGTGTCAGTTTAGGCAAAAGGTAGGTAATAAAAAGAACAAGAATAGACAGATAGCCAAGCAAAGCAGAGACACACTGCTCTAGTTTGAACAATGCCATCTTCTGCAAGAAAAACCCCAAACTAACAATCTCAGGCATGTGGAATCTGCATGGAATTGCAGGATTCTTGGTATAAAGCCAACAGAAACATACTTACTCCTCAACACTTGATAGGAATTTAGTGGGAAAGATATCTTTGGTGTTTAGTATAGATGATTCTCGACCCTTAAATATAATATTGTGAGATGCTAGTTCCAGGAGAATGTAGCGTACTATCTCTCCCAAATACATGCCACTGATAAGCTTCTCATACCTAGAAGAGAAATGGAATTAGTGCCTTGAGACAGACTGTGGTGTCAACTATCACCACAGACTCCAGTCCACTGACAGTCCCAGCTTACCTCTGCTGGCCAGCATTGATGGAGTGTGCATCCACTTTTTTGTCAAAAGATGTCATGTAATGTTCAAGACAACCATCGTCTCCAAATGCTCCCCATTCCATATTGACACACATTCTTCCCTCGTCACCCTCCACAGTGCCAATGTTTCGCATCTCCTCCATGTAGCAAGCATTGCAACCCGTTCCTGAGAAAGAATATGGGACAGAAATTAATCACCACACAAATGAGTCTGTCTCAGAAAAATAATTCTTAGGGTCAATAATAACAATAATAACAATACATTTTATTTATTACCTGCCTTGCCTGATGGCTCAAGGCAGGGTACAATAAATTCAAAAACAAATAATCATAAAAATGCAATAAATTACTAGATTGCATAGATAAACACACACACATATGAAAACTTATACCAAACATAGCTACAGAATGGATATATAGTGGTTTTTAGGTTTTCCCTTGACATTAAGTCTAGTTGTGACCAACTCTGGAGGGTGGTCCTCACCTCCATTTCTAAGCCAAGGAGCTGGCATTGTCCGTAGACACCTCCAAGGTCATGTGGCCGGCATGACTGCATGGGGTGCCGTTACCTTCCCACCAGAGCAGTACCTGTTGATCTACTCACATTTGCATGTTTTTGAACTGCTAGGTTGGCAGAAGCAGGGACTAACAGCACGAGCTCACTCTGCTCCCTGGAATCGAACTACCGACCTTTAGGTCAGCAAGTTCAGCAGCTCAGCGGTTTAATCCAATGCACCACCAGGGGCAATAGTGGTAATAGAATGCAAATCAAAACTCATGATTGAAAGTTGACTGGGTAGGCCAGCCAGAAGAAATGGATCTTAAAATTGGTTTTTAAATTACAACACCTTTTTAAGCTGTCAGAGCTCTTCCAGCAGGTTATTCCACAGTCTTGGGGTGGCTGATGAAAAGGTCCTCTAGGTGATAGTTGCCAGACGGGTTCTGGCAGGCTGGAGTAGCTGCCAACCCCCCCCCCCCCCCCCCGCCCAAGAGGACCTCAGTATCCGAAAGGGCGGATTGTGCAGGAGAACATGATCCTGTAGGTAACTTGGATCCAAACCATAATGATGAAACTTCAGCCCTTGCTCTTCAGTTACCTGCAAGTCAGTTTCTGGCCATAATTCCCCAAAGGCATACAGGGGTGCCTACTTGTGGGAAGCTACTCCCTGGACTTTGAGAGCTGTTCGGCAGTGGAACTCTCTCCCCCGAAGTGTGGTGGAGGCTCCTTCTTTGGAGGCTTTTAAGCAGAAGCTGGATGGCCATCTGTCAGGGGTGCTTTCAATGAGATTTTCCTGCTTCTTGCAGGAGGTTGGACTGGATGGCCCATGAGGTCTCTTCCAACTCTACGATTCTATGATTCTATGAAGAAGGCATCACATGCCTAATCTCACTGCCCATCAAAAGCCATTCCTACCCTCTATTCCTAGCTAGGAATTTTGTTGAAGGGCTGAATACTTTCCTAAAGTAAATACCCCCATCCTTACCAACAATAAGGCCGACCTCGCATTTGGGGTCCCCATAGGCACATGACATCATGGTTCCTACAGTGTCATTCACTATGGCAACCACATCTATATCAACATCCTGGGGAGGGGGGGGGGGGTTAGAGAGGGAGGGAGAGACAGAGAGAGCAGTGAGATGTGTTACCAAGCAACACGATTTTGTATCACCACAGTAACCAGCACAGACCCATAGGCCCTGTCGCCTGGGAAATAGCTCCCCCCACCAGCCTCCCTTGTGTATATCCCTGGGGCCATCAGTCTGAAAGGAGCTCTCAGGCTCTGACACTGCTATCCAAGCTGTTTTGGTGGAAGGACACAGTGGCAGCTGGGATAGCTTCCACCCTCGTGCTGGGATGTAGTGACCTATCAGACTAGATGACAGAAGTGTGCATATGTGGGAATGACTTTCAAGAATATAAAACCCAGCAATGCTTTAACACCACGAAAGCAACAATCGGAAAAAAGGAAATACTACTCAGGGCTGTTGAATATACCAGGGTTTTCACCTTAATGTCATCTCCAGTTTTAAGCCCGTTTTCTCTCTCTGATCCTTATGCCCAAGTGCATGCACTCTTCTAGGTACATGCCTAACTTTCCATATTAGACAAGAAAACTATGCTTCCTTCAAGCCTACTGTACCTCAGTATACGCATGCTTTACATATGCACAGTCATAGATCACTACACTGGCATGCTCATTAGATCAAAAGCCAGGACAGAGTTACATGTAACATACATAAACATGTAACAAACATGAAATTATTTCCTCAGGAAAAACTCCCTTGGAAAGGGCAATTTTAAGCAGAGATGCGGGGAGTGGGAAGAGGAATTCCTTGCCTGTTTCTGTGCTCACCTGGCGAGCCCATATCTGGCAGGAGAACATTTAAAGCAGAGAAGTAGCAAGTAAGGATATAGTTATGTACTCATTCCTGTGTTCAGATTACTTACCCTATGAACAACATGTATGAGGTTGTCATCACATAAATGCATATATAATAGGTAGCCCCTAACAGGTGTAGCCTTTTGTTTTGGTAAGAAGTCAAGCCAAAACTCTGCAGTATCTAGCCAGATTTTAGCCCCAGGCCCCTGACATACCGGTGTCCGCTGCATTGCCTCCTTCAGCAAAGCCACTGCATCTTCTCCCACACAACCTTCAGCACTGAATCCTTTTGTCCATCTCAGCAAGATGCCCTGTGCAACCACGAAGGAGAAAAGGTGCAGCTGAATCATTTTCCGTGAGCTTTTTTCCAACACTACCTCCCTTCCTATGCCCTACTTTATGCTATTTTGGTGCAATCTTGGACTCAAACTACAGCACAATGGAGAAAGGGAAACAGAGTACCCTGGGCAGTGCTGTGTATGTGCCTCTAGGGAAGCCCTAGCACGACCAAGTGTACTTGCTGTATGAAAAGGACATCCGCATTCTGCAGGCTTTGTCTATGCTGAGCTTGTATCAGGCTTTGCTCATTTATTTTCAGGTTTATGTTTCGTACAGCTATAAGGACTAGCAGCATGCTAAGATTAAATTCACCAGCTTTTCTGTGAAGTGAAGAATTGCAGTGTCTACTATAATACAGAATGGAAACACCAGAACTACTAAGCAAATGTCCTCATCCGCTTTTTTGGTCAAAAGTGGCAATCTCAACAGTCTTCTGGGTTGCACCATTTATAAAATGTATTAGACTATTTTGTGAATTTGTATGTTATATTTTCAGTAAATGTTATAAAATCAATGCTGTTCCCATCCAGGAAGCCATCTTGGGGGCTTCAGTCTCCTTTCTCTCCCACACTCGTCTGAGAAATCATTATATATTTCACCACCTGAGTGCCAGAATGCTGTTCTGTACCTTGTCCAGGCTGACCTGATGACAGGGAAAGGAAAAAGTGAAACCGAGTGGCAGTCCTCGCCCCAAGATGTTGTGCTTGTTGTGGAAATCCACCATGCAGCTAACAATGTGGCCAAAGAGCTGCAGGAATAAAAGAGGCATGACTCCCATGTGAGACAGAAATAAAGCCAGACCGAAGACAGCTGAGCTAGCAAAGGGACTGGCCCTGACCCTAACAGGGTCATTCCTCCCCACAGGCACCCATATCCCAGTTGTAATGGTCAAACTAGACTGTAGGCTTTCAGCAAATGGGCTTCATCAAGTGATAAAAGACATAGGCTTCTTATTTTATGCCTGGTTATTAGAAGGTAAACATAGGCTTAATTGGCAAATTTAATTATTAATTTAATCATCTTTGAAGAGTTCCCATTGTGAGAGGGAGGAAAGATTGATCATAGGGCATAGAGGAATACAGATTCACCTGAGTGTCCAGTTTGACCCTATAGTCAAACGTAGTTTCCCAGAATAGTGTAATGGTTTCAATGTTAGACTACAACTCTGGAAACCAGGTTTGCAATCCTCCACTCAGCCATGAAAAACCACAGGGCAAGTCAGAGGAAGGGAATGGCATGCCCTTCCTAAACAAATCTTGCTGGGTAACAACTATAATAGGGTCACCGTAGAGTTGTCAGAAATTACTTACTTAACACAACAAAAGTTTCCCCTTCAATGCTACTTTGTAATTTCCACATCTACACCTACCTTTTCTGCATCGCTCTGGGCTATTTCTAGTGGAACAGTGTAAATTTCACTGGTCATGTGCACACCGCCTTCCTCTTTGCTTTGCACCTGCACCAGCAGCACTCGGAAATTGGTTCCACCCAGATCCAGTGCCAGGAAGTCACCTCTCTCTACAAGAAGGAAAATTTGGGTAAAAGAGGCAACACTACACAAACCCACTATCAGCTTCAGCTGATGAAAACGGAACTTACTTTATCCACATCCCCAGGGCTCACCGCCATGCCAACCAGTATTGGCAATTGCAATCAAAAAAATTAAGGGAAGTATCTAGTTTGCCCTCTGGCATGATGCTGTTCAGCTGATGTGTTGGAGCTTACTGCATAGAAGTGGAAGGGATCCTGAGGGTCATCCAATCTATTCTCCTGCCATGGAAGAATCCAGAACTAAGGTATTCCCAGGAGATGTTTTTTTTAAAAAAACTCAAAGAAGGAGACTCTATTACCTTCTGAAATCTTCTATTCGAGGTATTAGTCAGCCCTATGGTGGGTCACAACAGCAGCACTACTATACTACCATATAATTAAAAGTTAAGAAGGAAGTCTTCATGAAAATGTTTGGGCTACGGAGAATGGTTGAAGCCTAATTTCTAAGCAGCACTAGAAGATATATGTCATTTTCAGGGAGAGGAACATACGTAGTTGCAATAGTTCCAGAACCAGTAAAAAGACCAGATCCAGGTAAGGCCTTCAGCACCATATCTCTGAGACAACCAGGCTGACACAAATACTTCAGAGCTCATGCTGCCCTAGATATTGAGCAGTTCCCCACTATGCTGTTCCCTGCCCTCACCGGTGCCATCAGGCAAATGGCGCACATAAGTGGGCAACATGCGGACAATGGATGTGTCGTGTGTCTCCTTCCCCAGGCCCTTCTCCATCTCCTGCCTCATCAAGCTCTGTAGTCTTTCCAGGTCCACCATAGAAAGTTGAAAAGGTGCCAGGATCTGGGCCATCCCCTTCTGCTGGCCTCTAAGTCGCATGGCTACAGCTGCTGCTAAGGCAGCCCCATAGCCACTGCCATTTTCCGACAGGACAAAGTGGACAGTACATTCAGGAACCAGCGATTTCAAGATCTGCTGCAGGATTTCACGATATCTGGAGGGGAAAGTAATATAAGTCATGTTGAAGGAGAATGACTAAAAGTGATATATACAGTTTGTCAATTGTCAGTCACCTGCCCCCCCTCCTTAGGATTGTGACAACTTCAAATGGTAACCAAAAATTTAAACAACTCTTTTCCTGAGGTCACTTAATAAATGTTGATAATGTAGCTTGGGAAGCCCCAATATACCAAGCTTTGGTGTCAAGTGAGATTAGGTTTGGGAGTTATTTAATTATATCAACTACTTAATGTCTGATAAACTGGATATATGATTGGTATGTGTAGGCTACTGTCCTAGAAAGAATGACATGGCAGAAGAGTGCACCAAGTAAGCATAAAGCACTGAGAGTATGGAAAAAGTTCAAATCTATTGGCTTCCTGGTGTACTTTCAAAATGGAAACCTTTGGACAAATAAACTATTGAAAGAAAGATGTTACTGGCTAATTAATACACTTCAAAGAAAGCTTGACCCAAAGTTCTATGCTTGAAATAACGTTAAGAAATGGTGACTGGCCATTGGCCCAAGGGATTGTGGGACTGGTGAGCCTGTTAGTTTTGAATAAAAGCTCTTATTCTCAGTACAGCGTCTTACTGTGTCTGACTCTCGAACAGTTCCCCATCCACAGCCACAAAGGTCTTCAGCGTTGACAGCCCTTGAACGGTACGGATATGGGTAAGGAGACCAGCCAGTCCAGCAGCACAGAGGTTGGCGGATCGGGTAAATACAGCTTGGCATATTTGCTGCACTTGGAAACAGTCTTGATTGCTTGCCACCAGTCCAAGGCGCAAAAGAAAGTTCTTGGCTTTGGCCAGGCCCACTTTGTCACTGTAATTCAAAACAACAATCACAACTTAAGTAATGGGGGAAACGCATGAGCAAGACTCTGCAGCGGCTGTTCAATGACCTCAGTAAACAATTGAAATCAACTCCAACTCCATGATTGTCCCCTTCTTTTTATAACAGAGTAGTACAAGTCATTGTGGATAGATGCTTTTCTAACTGACATATTATGGAAGTATTAGGATAAATAACAAAACACATGCAAATCATGGTCTATTGTGCATAAGGAAAAAAAACAAAAATGCATAGTTAAGCAATATATTTATTAGAATCGATTCATTAGGAGAACTGCAGGGCTTATTTTTTTGTGGTGGTGGTGGTAGTGGTGTGCCTCCAAGTCATTTAAGACTTATGATAACCCACTAGGATGAACTTTCTTAGTGTAGTTTGTTCTGAAGAGGTTTGCCTTTTCACTCTTCTCTGATGCTAAAGAGACTCAACAGGGTCGCCATGTTATACAACATTACTAGCAAGGCTCTGTCGGGAGCTGCCTCTAGTTGGTTATATTGCGGTTGGTTTGTTGATGTGTGATGCCAAACAAATATGGTGGGAGCAGTGGCTTCCTGGATTTTAAGTGTAGCACGCAGTGGAATTTAATACATATGATGAAGTGGTAGGTAGACAAGTCCTAAGACTTGTTAAGATATACATATTGGGAGAGGAGATTTATGTTATTGTAGGAAGAAGGCAGGAGGTTGTATTTGCAAAGCTGTCTCCTGATAAGGAGGGGCTGTGGTAGTCCAACGAATTAAATGGCTAAGCTGCAGAACTTGCTGACCAGAAGGTTGGTGGTTCGAATCCATGGGACGGGGTGAGCTCCTGTTGCTAGCCCCAGCTTCTGCCAACCTAGCAGTTCAAAAATATGCAAATGTGAGTAGATCAATAGGTTCCGCTTCAGCAGGATGGTAACGGCACTCCATGCTGTCATGCTGGTCATGGGCCTAGGATGCATCTATGGACAACGCCAGCTCTTACCTTTACCTCCTGATAAGGAAACACTTTGAGGGGAACCAGTTCTTTCCACTAGTTCTGTGAATTCTTTCCCTAAATCTTCATGGGGTCCCATTAAGTAGCACTCATTCCATACACAAGAGTGTTTTCAATGCAGGAAAACATTTGACAGTCATCATTTATAAAACTCAGCCATGGAGAATTATATATTACTTTCATAATATTTTTCCCTACATGGAAAATACTTTTACTTAGAAAATGCAAACCATTGAAGAAACCACAGACCTTTACTGAAGAATGTGAAACAATTAGCTGTCACTTTTTTGTATGTGTTAGATTGTTTTTTCAAGTGGTTGGCTAATACATTTTAAAGAAAAGAATTAAATGGCAACCCTGGGGATACCATACTGTTTATCTTATCCATGTGAAAACTTATTCTTTATGCTTGTCTCTGGTTTTTATTTTTAAAGCTACTTTTCATCTTCAAAAAGGAGATGTCTTGCGGTGATGATTATCGCTGAGACTGTTCATCAAATATTTCACATTTTTAACAAAAGAATTAATCTTCCCCTTTATAACAATTTATCTTTCTCGCAAACATACATACATAATAATGCTGCACATCCCAAGACATCCTACACTACATAGCTGTAGAGATGTTTGTGTGTGTCCGGAGAGAGAGAAGCTTGCTCAACTGGATGAGGCAAGAAAAATGAAAGGAACAAAATAGCCAGGACCTGAAGAGAGCAAAGAGGTGAAATGAAATGCAAAGGTCAATTGGGAGGCAGTGAAAAAGAAAGCAGGGGATTTAATTGGAAATGAATACCACAGTATTTCATGAGTAAAGTATGTGTGATATTACATTTTAGCCTTTTCATAACTTGGTGAGAGGGCTACTCTACAAATGACCTCTGAGTGCTCATTTCTTTTGATGCTTCCATCTATCATGGTGTTTTATTCTGACAGATATGTTGGCTATATAACTGGGTGCTTTATGGCACATTCAAATGTGCCAAGTTAACTCAGCAATTCATCTGTTTCAATGCATGAAAAATAAAATTAATTTGGAGGGTTCCTCCCCCCCTGGCTGATTGGCCTAGAAGTTAGTAATAGGACATGCCAAGTCCTGCTCCGCTACTACTGGGATGACCTGGTATCTCAACCCAGACTCACTTACTCAATGATCTCCACAATGTCTTGAAGCTCCAGGTTTCCCTTGGTCAGCAGGGTAGGAGTCAAGACCCCATTGAAAAGCTCGCCCTTCTCAGCCAAGTTGGCCAAAGTCACGCGGACAAGTTCACAGAGGTGCTTGCTGCCAACCAACTTCTCAAATCTAGCAGAAGAAGTACAAATGAAAATCAGTGCAGAAAGGGAAGGAATTGGAGTGAAAGCAGTGAATCCTCAGTTGCTGGCAGGTAATTCACCCACGTTCAATTCATCTTGTGCATATGAGAAGGCATGACTGTGTTTCAAAATACCAACTGCTAAGAAAGACAAGTCTCCAAGGCATCATAGGCTCTATCCTATAATAACAATCTAGTGAAAGTATATGAAGCATTTGCCTACATTTTTATGGTTCTAGGATCTTACTTTCAGGGTTACATTTTCATTGTTTTTTTGATACAAAATCAAAAATCTTGAAAATAGTCAGATGGAGGTAGGGATAAGGTAAAGCAAATATAAAAGCTTGATATCAATTTGCTTGAGATCTCAAAAAGATAGGACCAAAATCTAAATACTTGGTCTAATTAATATTTTACTTACTTTTTATACTACAGATTCCCATTGGCTTTTCAAACACTAACATGGGTCTGAATAATGAGTATCATTTTGGGAGGTGCCGGGAGGAAGGGGGACCAGTGAGCCAACTGCAGTTCTGCAGCACATGCCCACATGCACATCTCTCTATCCTACTTTCCAGAATCTCCCTCTGCAAACATCTGTGCATATGCAGCAAATGTATTTGGCATGTAAAATGCAAATTGGTCCTCAGAGTCTGAGATCTGCAATCCTTCCTCCCTTGGACGTTTTTCAAGAAGATGTTATTAGGTTATGCAGAACAAGTAAAATGATGCTAATGAAACTGTTGCAAGCCAAGACATGACATTCCTTACTATAGAAAAAAGCGCTGTTGGGCACCACAAGTGTGCCTAACCCACATTATGCTGCTAGATCCCATTTATCAAGTTGGGCAATAATTGATTATTCCCTTTCTTCTCCTCTTATAATATCTGATTCTTGGAAATAGGCTCTGTCGCAGGTCAAAGTGTAGCAACATCAAACAGGCTAGTGTTTCAGATCTTCACTGAAAATACCTCCTTCATTTCTTTCACAGTAACCCACCTGTGTTTGCCTTGATCTGTAGACTGCTTATCCATTATCAGGTCAAACTCTGTCAATAGGTCATCCATCTCAGCAGAATTCCCAAAAGATCCCCATTCCACATTCAGACACATGCGCCCTGCATCATCACCCATGCCGACTATGCGCTGTGTCTCCTCCATGTAGCAGCAGTTAGTGCCAAAATCTATGAGGCACAGGAAGACAGGAGGCAAGGAGAGAAGCCAAAAGCAGAGGAATAAGCAATTTTAATAAAAACTTCTGGCTGCATGGTGATGTGAAAACGAATGAAAGATTCTGCCTCTGATAAAAGCAAACGCTGTACCATGTAAGATGCAACATCCATCAGTGTCATAATTCTGCCTCTGACAATGTCTAAATGCCTACCATTTCAATTAAATACAATGTTTTGCTGTTTTGTTGTGTATAAAATAATCCACTCAACTCATTCTTTATAGAAATTCTCTACCTATAGACAGAGTGAATGTGGTGGAGTGGCTTGAGTGTTGGGATATATATATGGTAAAGGTTCCAGGTCATCTCCAGGTCATGTGGCCGGCATGACTGCATGGAGCGCCGTTACCTTCCCGCTGGAGCGGTATTTATTTATTTATTTATTTATTTTATTTACAACATTTATATCCTGCCCTTCTCACCCGAAGGGACTCACGGCGGCGTACAAATTGGCAACAATTCAATGCCTACACATAATTAAAACAGCAATGAAAATCCAATAAAACAATTAAAACAATATAAAAATATAAAACATATGATTAAAATCCATTCCTCCAAAATCCTCGTGCTGTAGCCGTAAATCAGTCCGGGGTCGTCTTTACCATTTAATCTTCGAAAGCCTGGGCACATAGCCATGTTTTCAGGGCTTTTCTAAAACTCAGAAAGGTTGGGGCCTGTCGTATTTCTCTGGGGAGGGTGTTCCACAGCCGGGGAGCCACCACCGAGAAGGCCCTGTCTCTTGTCCCCACCAGCCGTGCCTGTGAGGCAGGCGGGACCAAGTGCAGGGCCTCACCAGATGACCTTAGGGATCTTCCTGGCTCATAGGAGGAGATACGTTCGGACAAGTAGATTGGGCCAGAACCGTTTAGGGCTTTATAGGTCAAGACCAGCACTTTGAATTGGGCTCGGTAGCATATCGGCAGCCAGTGGAGCTGGCTTAACAAGGGGGTGGTACGCTCCCTGTAAGCTGCCCCAGTTATTAATCTGGCTGCTGCCCATTGTACTAGTTGGAGCTTCCGGGCCGTCTTCAAAGGCAACCCCACATAGAGGGCGTTGCAGTAGTCCAAACGAGCTGTAACCAGAGTGTGGACCACCGTGGCCAAGTCAAACCTCCCAAGGAACGGGCGCAGCTGGCGCACAAGTCTTAGTTGTGCGAAGGCTCCCCTGGCCACCGCCGAGACCTGGGGTTCCAGGCTCAGCGATGAGTCCAGGAGAACCCCCAGACTGTGAACCTGTGTCTTCAGGGGGAGTGCGACCCCATCCAACAGAGGCTGTAACCCTATTCCCTGTTCGGCCCTACGACTGACCAGGAGGACCTCTGTCTTGTCTGGATTCAGTTTCAATTTGTTGGCCCTCATCCAGTCCGACACAGCGGCCAGACACCGGTTCAGGACCTGAACAGCCTCCTTAGTGACAGGTGGGAAGGAGTGACAGAGCTGGACATCATCTGCGTGCAGATGACACCGGACCCCGAAACTCCGGATGATCTCTCCCAGTGGCTTCATGTAGATGTTGAACAACATGGGGGACAGTACTGAACCCTGCGGGACCCCACAAGTCAATGGTTGTGGGGCCAAGCAGGTGTCCCCCAATGACACCATCTGGGAACGACCCTCCAGTAAGGACCGGAGCCACTGCAAAACAGTGCCTCCGAGCCCCATCCCAGCGAGGCGCCCCAGAAGGATACCGTGATCGACGGTATCAAAGGCCGCTGAGAGGTCCAGCAGAACCAGCAGGGACACACTCCCCCTGTCCAGTTCCCGGCGTAGATCATCGACTAAGGCGACCAAGACTGTCTCGGTACCATGCCCCGGCCTGAAGCTGGTACCTATTGATGTACTCACATTTGCATGTTTTCAAACTGTTAGGTTGGCAGGAGCTGGGGCTAACAGCAGGCACTCATTCCGCTCCCGGGATTTGAGCCTGGGACCTTTTGGTCCGCAATTTCAGCAGCTCAGTGCTTTAAGACACTGTGCCACCAGGGGCCCCTATGTATATATATTACAGTTGATGACCAGCACCAAAAATGTACAAGCATCAGAATAAAAATAGAAATATATACATTTAGGTATTAGGAAACACTGTCAAAAGCAAAGTTAAAACCCAGTATTGAATATGGTAGTGAAAACGGTATTAAATATTTAAATGCTAAGGTGACAAAAGTAAATACTGAAGTAAATATTGTTGGACTATGATTCTGGAGACGAGTGACCCTTGGGCTAGTCACATTCTCTCAGCCTCAGAGGAAAGCTGTGGCAAATCCCCCGTGAACAAATCTTGCCAAGACAATCTCAAGGTAGGGTCATTGGGGGCCACCATAGGTTGGGAATGATTTGAAGGGAGACAACAACTAAGATCCTGCTCATGGACACAATCTCAGACTGTCCAGAGACTTTTGGCTATTATATTTTCAAGAATGTAAAGAATAAATGAATAAACAAATGGGGGAAAACCCAACATGTGGCCCAAAGGCTTCCAGTCTGAAAATAACAGCTAGCTTCCTAATAAAAAGCCCAATATAAAATACGTGTCCTCCTTGCAGAGGACCCGCATTGCAACTAGCACAGAGCCAGGTTTTGCTTACCTAGAAGTAGCCCAATGTCACAAGGCTCTGTTTCAGAACTGCAACTCAGCAAGATCCCCACAGTATTATTCACTATAGCAAGGACCTCTATTTGGTAGTCCTGGAGGAGTCAACAGACAGCAAAGGACCAAAGTCACACAGTTGCCCTTCCTACCCTTCCCACCCATCTCCATACCCTTCAGCCATAGCTGGCCCTGCCATTGTTCTCACCTTGCAGTATTGGTTAATGGCTATCTGGAGCATTTGCGCCACATCATGTTCCTCCATGCCTGGCCAGCGGCAATTCATACTCCATCTGATCAGTTTACACTGTGGGACACAAAGCAGGGAAGTCTTGAAAACTGCTGCCAGGCTCAGTAACAGAGACTCAGCTCGGCTTTCTGCAAGCACCCTTTCTGAAGACATAATGTACGGATGTGTTGTCGAAGGCTTTCATGGCCAGGATCACAGGGTTGTTGTGTGTCTTTCGGGCTGTGTGGCCATGTTCCAGAAGCATTCTCTCCTGACGTTTCGCCCACATCTATGGCAGGCATCCTCAGAGGTTGTGAGGTATGGAGAAAACTAAGCAAAGAGGTAAATATATATCTGTGGAAAGTCTAGGGTGAGAGAGGTCAGTGTGAATGTGTGTAGTTAACTACACACATTCACACTGACCTCTCTCACCCTAGACTTTCCACAGATATATATTTACCTCTTTGCTTAGTTTTCTCCATACCTCACAACCTCTGAGGATGCCTGCCATAGATGTGGGCGAAACGTCAGGAGAGAATGCTTCTGGAACATGGCCACACAGCCCGAAAGACACACAACAACCCTATAATGTACGGACTAACAACAACACTTGCAGCTCAGGCCAACCCAAAACATTTTCCCATCTGCTTACTAAGAAGGACAAAATAGCACTCCTAACCCCATTCCTGATACAGAAATTGGCCAAGGGTGACAGCTGAATCTCACTTCAGCCCTGGCTGGTGTTCTTCATCACAGATAAGGGCTGCATGGTACCGTAGCTACAAGGTCCAGTTGTGCAGAATCCACAACTCTGCTAGTTTTTATAGCAGAGCCCTCATTATTTGTCTGTTATTATTACTACCACGGGATGTTGCACCTGGAGTCCCATATTGGGTGGGAGTGGGATAAAAATAAAATAAAAATGTGAAAAATATGGTTGGGTCGCTGTTTTCTCAACATGGCTCCTTAAGAGGCCATGCTAATGAATGCAATACAGTCTTCATCATGTTTATGACAAAAAAAATCAAGTCCAACCCACCACCAGCGAGTAGTGTGGCAACTGCGGGACAACTGGGAGGCCAGCTTGCCACTTCCCAGACGCTGCTCTTTTCCCTTTTCTGTCTGGGACTGGGAGGCTCAACCTCACAGCTGTGAAGTAATGCAGGTTTAAAAATAAGTCCGGTGGTTATTCACAGCTGCATAGCAATAACGGAGCACCATTTTTAAAAAAGATTTTGAAAGAATTCAGGGATTTCCTACTTGCAAATCTTATCAAAATCCATGCGGGGAAAGATTGGGGGGAAGGATGGGATAGAGGAAGGGAGCAGGCAGAGAAATCGAGCTGCCATTTCAGGTTGCTTTTTTCTACGGTTTTTCACAGCTGCACAGCTCTGTAGGTGGCTGAGAGAAAAAGAGCTTCAAAAAGAACCCCAGCCACACCAATTTCCTGCTTCAAAATCCAGACTCCCCCCTGCAAGGGAAGCGCTAGAGAAGCAGGGCGGGCGGGGGAGAAGGAAGCAAAAGATTAGGTAGGCAAAAACATGGCAAAATAGATCCCTTAGCTTAAAAGCCACTTGCATCAGTAATAGTTGTGACACCACTAGACTGATTATACACACACACACACACACACACACACATATATATACACACACACACACACACACACACACACATATATATATATATATAAAACAATGTGGGTGAGCATGTGTGTGTGTAGTTCTGTAAAAATGCAGAATACTGAGAGAGAAATGCCACTGAGGCCCCATCTATTCTGCCATATAATTCCGTTTGAACTGCATTATAATGGTCAGACTCATATGATACAGATCGAACCACATTGACCTGGATTATATTAGTTCAATGAGTTCAATTCAGTTAATCTGCATTCTGAAACCGGATTATATGGCAGTGTAGATGGGACCCCAAATTTTGTAGCATTTGTCATACTCTCCAACATTTCACAGATGAAAACTGGGACACAGGTCAAATAACGTAAGACTGGGAAAATTATCAATGAGGAAGAAAAGACAAGCTAGGAAAGGCTGCAGTCATTTGCTTTTGCATGAGCCTTCTGGGATGGGCGAAATTTTATTTCCTTTTTTCTTCTCCCTCCTGCTGAATTAAGTGAGTGAGAACTAATTCAGTATTTTGAACTCAGTTTGCAACAGGTGAAATACAAGGAACACAAATGGAGAAAGGAGAAGGAAAGAGAAACTGGAATAACTGAAAAGCCACTGATGACTAGAGAATCAATTGGACTGTTTCCGCCAAAGCAGGACAAGCGGAAAGTATGCATGAGCTGTGTAACTCAAGCAGACATTATAGTCCTCAGATAAAGAATAATATGGATCAGTTTTCCGTTTTTCACCATCAGTATTGTATTTCCCCCACATTTAAGGGAGTATCCAGAAGTCCATCTTTCCTCTTGGGATCTTTTGTGGCTGGATTGTATGCATAGCAAAATGTGGGTCCTATTTTTTATTCCTCATCCTTCTTTCCCCTCAACCAATGTCCTCCAAGGAAACACAAGGCACCTCCAGCCTGTCATTTAGCCTGCTACTAGTCCATCACAATAGTCACCTGGCTCAGTGAGGTATGTTCACAAGGGAAAGGAAAGGAAAAACCCAGTGGGAAAAACTTTGTGTTGATGTTAAGTCCACTCAAAAACGTAGCCAGGCATTGAGCCAGGAATTCAAAAACCTGGAAAAACAAGAAAGGACATTGTGAAACCAGCAGGGCCACCCTCCCTCTTCCAACAGCATCTGCTCATGGTGGGACAGGATGACAAATATGCCCAAAAGTTATAGCCTACCAGTATAGAACCAGCAATTTCACCAGGCTCCCCATCATTTATTAAGTAGTATTCTTTAAACCACAATTTATATCAGATATAAATAAAATAAAAAAGGGCTACTGATGCGAAAGGACTGTTGGAAATAAGAGGCAACGTTGCATCAAGTTAGCCATAAAACCCATTATAGGGTTGGGTTTCATTCAGATTAGTTTGAGACTGAATCAAACTAAAGGAGGTATACAAGACAGGAGTATTTAACCCCCATCCCCAAATGTCAGTTTCATGGCCTAAAATGCACAAACAGAGAAAGGTAGTACAATGCTCAGGGCCGGTCCAACAATGGAGGCCGTTTAAGCGGCCGCTTCGGGCGCACGTCAAGGGGGGCGCTGTTGAGGCTCCCTCTCGCACTCCTCGGCCCACTCGCGCATCTCTCGCACTCGTCCCACTCGCGGCCCTCTCGCACTCTGCTCAATCGCGCCCCTCTCACACTCGGCCCACTCACGCCTCTCTCACACTCGGCCCACTCACGCATCTCTCTCTCTCGGCCCACTCGCGCCCCTCTCGCACTCGGCCCACTCACGCATCTCTCTCACTCGGCCCACTCACGCCCCTCTCGCACTTGGCCCACTCACGCCTCTCTCGCACTCGGCCCACTCGCACCTCTCTCTCACTCGGCCCACTCGCACCTCTCTCTCACTCGTCCCACTCATGCCCCTCTCGCACTCGGCCCACTCACGCCTCTCTCGCACTCGGCCCACTTGCGCCTCTCTCTCACTCGGCCCACTCACACCCCTCTTGCACTCGGCCCACTCACGCATCTCTCTCACTCGGCCCACTCACGCCCCTCTTGCACTCGGCCCACTCACGCCTCTCTCGCACTCGGCCCACTCACGCCCCTCTCGCACTCGGCCCACTCACGCCTCTCTCGCACTCGGCCCACTCATGCCCCTCTCGCACTCGGCCCACTCACGCCTCTCTCGCACTTGGCCCACTCACGCCCCTCTCGCACTCGGCCCACTCACGCCTCTCTCGCACTCGGCCCACTCACGCCCCTCTCGCACTCGGCCCACTCACGCATCTCTCTCACTCGGCCCACTCACGCCCCTCTCGCACTCGGCCCACTCGCGCCTCTCTCTCACTCGGCCCACTCACGCCCCTCTCGCACTCGGCCCACTCACGCCCCTCTCGCACTCGGCCCACTCACGCATCTCTCTCACTCGGCCCACTCACGCCCCTCTCGCACTCGGCCCACTCGCGCCTCTCTCTCACACGGCCCACTCGCGCCTCTCTCTCACTCGGCCCACTCACGCCTCTCTCGCACTCGGCCCACTCGCACCTCTCTCTCACTCGGCCCACTCGCACCCCTCTTGCACTCAGCCCACTCACGCATCTCTCTCACTCGGCCCACTCACGCCCCTCTCGCACTCGGCCCACTCACGCATCTCTCGCACTCGGCCCACTCACGCATCTCTCTCACTCGGCCCACTCACGCCCCTCTCGCACTCGGCCCACTCACGCCTCTCTCGCATTCGGCCCACTCACGCCCCTCTCGCACTCGGCCCACTCACGCCCCTCTCGCACTCGGCCCACTCACGCCTCTCTCGCACTCGGCCCACTCACGCCCCTCTCGCACTCGGCCCACTCACGCCTCTCTCGCACTCGGCCCTCTCGCCCTTGCAGCCCTCTTGCCCCTGAACAAGACCTGAGGCCAGGCCTCTGGGCCTGCTGCTCCACCTGCACCCTTCCTGGATTCCTCCCGCAACGCCCGGCAGCCCTCCGAGGCTGGAAGGAGCTCTGGCAGGTCGAGCAGGCCTGTGCCCCTGCCATGCACCTCCTTGGGGACCCTCTCAGCCATGAAGACGGGGCAGGTAGGAACCCGTCCCTGTTCCCAGCATTTCGCCAGGCATGTCTCCAGGGCAGGCCTGGGCCAACTTGGCAACTGAGGGGGAAATGGAGGGGCCTGAGGCTGGGTTGCTGCAGGTTTTTCAGCTGCCTGGCCATGTTCCAGAAGCTGGGACATGTGGGCCTACTCCTAGGATTTATAGTTTCCTAAGGCCCCTTCTTCACAGCCATAGAAGACAGATTATCAAGGCAGATAATCCACATTTTCTGCTTTGAACCAGATTATATGCATCCACACAGCCATATAATCCAGTTCAGAGCAGATAGTCTGGATTTTATATGGCAGGGTATGGGTTCTTCTACATAACCATATAATTGAGATTATGAAGGCAGATAATCCAGGTCATATGCACTGAACCGGATTACATGCATCCATATAGCCATATAATCCAGTTCAGAGCAGATAGTCTGGATTTTATATGGCAGGGTATGGGTTCTTCTACATAACCATATAATTGAGATTATGAAGGCAGATAATCCAGGTCATATGCACTGAACCGGATTACATGCATCCATACAGCCATATAATCCAGTTCGGAGCAGATAGTCTGGATCTTATATGGCAGGGTATGGGTTCTTCTACATAACCATATAATTCAGATTATCAACACAGATAATCCACATTATCTGCCTTGAACTGGGTTATCTGAGTCTACACTCCCATATAATCCAGTTAAAAGCAGATAACCTGCATTTTATATGGCAATACAGAAAGGGCCTAAGGGTATATTGTAGTGTATATTGTAGTGGTGTACTTCAGAGGGATGCATATATCTCACCAAAGGGCAGCTGCACTTTGGAATTAATGCAGTTTGACTCCAATTTCATTGCCATGGCTCAATGCTATGAAACCCTGGGAATTGTAGTTTTATAAGGTCTTTAAACCTTCTCTGCCAAATAGTTTAGATGCCTCACCGAACTATAACTCCCAGGATTCCATAGCATTGAGCCGTGGCAGTGAAAGTGGAGTCAAACTATGTTAATTCCACGGTGCCTCACTTCTTCCAATGGAGAAATAAAGATACAAGTGCCAGTTAAGTCCAGTGGATTTCTTTATTCATACCAGGGGTCCCCAAACTTTTTAAACAGGGGGCCAGTTCACGATCCTTCGGACCGTTGGAGGGCCAGACTATAGTTGGCCACCGAGCAATAATAAATAAATATCTAAATAAATAAATAAATAATAACAATAACAATAAAAAAGAGGGTTGGAAGACACCCTTTGGGCCATTGAGTCCAATCCCCTTCTGCTTTGTGCATCGAAAGCACAAACAAAGCACCCCTGACAGATGACCACCCAGCGTCAATGTGAAGAAGAAGAAGAAGAAGAAGAAGAAGAAGAAGAAAGAGGTTTGGAAGAGACCCCTTGGGCCATTTAGTCCAACCCCCTTCTGCCTGTGTGCACCAAAAGCACAAGCAAAGCATCCCTGATAGATGGCCACCCAGCCTCAATAATAATAATAATAATAATAATAATAATAATAATAATAATAATAGGATTGGAAGAGACCCCTTGGGCCATTTAGTTCAACCCCCTTCTGCCTGTGTGCACCAAAAGCACAAGCAAAGCATCCCTGATAGATGGCCACCCAGCCTTAATAATAATAATAATAATAATAATAATAATAATAATAATAATAATAGGATTGGAAGAGACCCCTTGGGCCATTTAGTCCAACTACCTTCTGTCTCTGTGCACCAAAAGCACAAGCAAAGCATCCCTGATAGATGGCCACCCAGCCTCAATATTAATAATAATAATAATAATAATAATAATAATAATAATAATAATAATAATGGTTGTAAGAGAAGAAGAGACCCCTTGGGTTACTTAGCCCAACCCCCTTCTGCTCTTGTGCCGTGGGGCTGGATAAATGGCTTCGATGGGCCGCATCCGGCCCCCGGGCCTTAGTTTGGGGACCCCTGATTCATACCATATGGAGAGGGGCAGATTTCTCGCCCTTTTCATGATATTGTTTAAACTTCCACTCTATGTCTAATTTTTGTTTTGTGTAAGGTAAAGGTAAAGGTTTCCCCTGACGTTAAGTCCAGTCATGTCTGACTCTGGGGGTTGGTGCTCATCTCCATTTCTAAGCCAAAGAGCCAGTGTTGTCCGTAGACACCTCCAAGGTCATGTGGCCAGCATGACTGCATGGAGCACCGTTACCTTCCCGCCGGAAGTGGCACCTATTGATCTACTCACATTGGCATGTTTTCGAACTACTAGGTTGGCAAAAGCTGGAGCTAACAGCGGGCGCTCATTTCGCTCCCGGGATTTGAACCTGGGACCTTTCGGTCTGCAAGTTCAGCAGCTCAGTGCTTTAACACACTTCGCTACCGGGGCTCCTTTTTGTTTTGTGTATTTTATGGAAATATGTTTCCATATGTATATTTTACGGAGTGTTTTTAAATTATTATGTGTTCTAGCAATGTTGTCAACCGTCTTGAGCGGGTAAGAAATAAAATTATCATTATCATTATTGAGTTGCTGTGCATTTTCTGGGCTGTCTGGCCATGCTCCAGAAGCATTCTCTCCTGACATTTCACCCACATCTATGGCAGGCATCCTCAGAGGTTGTGAGGTTGAGGCAAGTGTGAACGTTGCAGTTGGCCACCTTGATTAGCATTGAATGTCCCTCACATATTCATAGCTGGCTGCTTCCTGCCTGAGGGAATCTTTGTTGGGTGGTGTTAGCTGGCCCTGATTGTTTCATGTCTGGAATTCCCCTGTTTTGAGTGTTCTTTTTTTACTGTCCTGGTTTTATTTATTTATTTATTTATTTCCCATACTTGTGTCCCGCCCTTCTCACCCTGAAGAGGACTCAGGGTAGCCTCACAACTGCCAACAATTCGATATCCGATTGTTTTGGGGGGGGGCGCCAAAATTCTGTTCGCTTACACTTGAAAATTACCTTGGGCCGGTCCTGACAATGCTGCAGTGAAAACAGACAGGTGTGTTTTGAATTTAGGGCGAGATCAAGGAAAGTGCATGATAGTAGCCATTGCCCTACACCAACAGCTGCTTTTGATGTTAAAATGTAGTAGAGTTTCTTTATCATTCAGAATCAGGGAAGTGAAGTTGGAAAATGTTCTTTAAGAAGAGAAAGACTGCAAAGCAGGGGAAAGGAGTACTGTAGTAGGGCAAATGCAGAGGGCAGAAATCAGATTAGCAATCTACCGAATCCTATATATGTTTATTGAGAGGTATGCCTCAGTATTAAGTGGAGTTTACTCCCACACAATTATATACAAGATTGCAGTTTAAAAAAACAAAAACAGATTTTAAAGAGCCAAAGACTGAATGAGATGGTGGGTGGAGCAAGTGGAGGGAGGCACAGTCAAGTAATAGGGGGCAGAATTCCAGAAACAATGGAAGCGAGGAGGGGCAATGGAGCATTGAGATCATTGTGATTTATAAAAATAGAATAATTAAAAATAATTATGAACAATTTTGATATTTATTGTGCTAATGAGGACAGCTGAAGGGAAGGTTGGCAACATGGGATAGATTAAGCATGCTGAAAAGCCCTGTATGTTGGCCTTCCGATGTCTACGACCCGAAAGCTCTGTATTGTTCAGAATGCGGCAGCCAGGCTAATCACAAGAACACCCATGAAATGCCACATAAAACCAGTGCTGCAGCATCTGCATTGGCTTCCAACTGATTACCGTGGTCTATATGATGCTAGTTCTGACCTTTAAAATTCTTTACGGCCAGGGCCCATCGTACCTTAGGGACCGTCTCTCCTTCTCCCATCATCGGAGGTCGCAACGACCATCCCAACGTGACTTACTTTATGTACCAGGTCCTAGAGAAGTGCACTTGGAAAGGACCAGACGCAGAGCTTTTTCTATTTCTGCCCCTACCTTATGGAATGCCTTGCCGCCCTATATGAGAGCCATGCATGAGTTAGGGCCTTTTACCCTAGCACTCAAGACCTGGCTCTTTACTAGAGCTTTTCATCTAGGTTAATTTTATCAATATTTGTATGTATATATTTTTATCCTTTACCATTTTATCTTGTAAATCGCCTAGAGCATCTTGGATGGAGGGCAATTAATAAGTAATTAAATGATGATGATGATGATGATGAAGACAGAGAAAGTGTACCTGCTCCCCATTGCCACTCATAACCTTCTCAGGAAGAGGGAAAGACTTTTTCTTCAGTATCTCTGGCTCCTCCAAGTTATCTGTCAGCTGCAACAAAAGGACCTTGGCCTGGTTGTAGTACAGCTCAAGGCCAAGGAAATCCCCTCTTTCTGCAAAACAGATATAAACAGGAGAGTAGTGAACAAACAACCCAAGCTTTGTTCACCCTAGGACACCCACATTACACTTTAAAATAAAGATTTTTACACATATCAACATTTCTTGGATATTTGTTTGTCCAAATTTTGGTATTAACCAGTTTTGCACACACATACATACACAGGATTTAAAGAATACAGTACTCACAAATGTTCTGGTTCTCAGCAAGTCTCCCAGGTTTTTCAAATGATGGTACATTTTGAACACATTTCACAAAGAGATTTTTTTTTGCATACACATATAAGCATATACAGTATATATATTCTGCTCTCTCTCTCTTGCTCTCTCTCTCTCTCTCTCTCTCTATATATATATATATATATATATACATATATATATATATACTAGCTGTGCCCGGCCACGCGTTGCTGTGGCGTTGTCTGGTGGTGTTGGTGAGAAATTGTTGAGGTAGTGGTGGTATTGAATGTCTGTTGTATGATTGTTTTTATGTTTAGTATGCACACTGAAGTGGATTATATGGCAGTGTGGAGTCAAGATAATCCAGTTCAAAGCAGATAAGATTATAAATGGGTTATATAGCTGTTTGGAACGGCCTTGAGTCTACATTGCCATATAATCCAGTTAAAATCTGATAATCTGTGAAAGAGGCCTAAGTGAGGCCTAACTGTGCCTGTCCCCTGGGCTGAGTAGGTTGCTAGGAGACCAAGTGGGCGGAGCTTAGCCTTCTAACTGGCAGCAATTGGATAAAAGCTATTATTCCTCTCCCTGTAATTAGGACTTTATTTTTCTTTTCTTTTTGTTGTATCAACCTAGAGCCGTGAATGATGGGTTGTGTTGTCAAATTTCGAGGTTGGGGGGCTGTAGTTTTGTTGTTTTGTCCGCTGCCCTGATGCCATCACTCATATATATATATATATATATATATATATATATATATATATATATATATTATACACACATAATAAAAGTGAAAAATTTGTATGTGTGTATGTGGAGGAAGTGTCCACTTACACTAACAATCTCCTGCCTCCACAAACAGCTATAGTTCCCACTGAGCAGGAGACACCCATGGCCCCCCCCCTCCAAAGACCATTGCAGGTTATAGTGAGCACCATGAACATGTAGCCCAAATCCTACCAGTGTCCTTCACAAACACCATTCTGCCCCCCACCCAAGTGAAAGCTTTCATGTGAAGACAATTTCATCCTAGATGTTCTGTTTTTCCTCCAGAATGGACATCTCAGGGTTCCTCATTTTGCATGACCCCGCCCACTGCCTCTACCTTAACCCTTTCTTGCCCTTTCCTATGGCACACAGTTAACAGAGGAATTAATCAGCAACTGAACAAGAAGTTTGGGGAGAATTCACCATGATTTACAAGAGTTGTACTTGACCTACATCCAGAAAGCACTGTTAACTCAACCAGTGATGGATCTGGACTAAACGTGCCATGAATTATGTGACTTGCAGTGCTTTCACTGATACTGGACTGGGGCCAAACTTGGCACAGAGAAGCCCCATAACCAACTGAACATACTGCACTGGTTTGGGGGACTTGATTTTGGGAGTTGTAGTTCATCTGCATCCAGAAAGCACTGAACCCAGCTGACATCAGTTCTTCGCTAAACTTGGCACACAGACCCAACATGGCCAACTGAATACTGGCAGAGATTGGAGGTGATTGCCCTGGGAATCTGGGAGTTGTAGTTCACCCTTATCCAGACAGCACTGAACCCAGCCAACAACAGATCTGGACCAAACTTAAGTGATATTACCTAACATCCCAAAATAAACAATGCCTTCTTCTAATAACCCATGCACCGCCGGATCCATATATATCTACATCTATATCTATATAATAATAACCATCATCATCATCATCATTTTATTTATATTCCGCCCTTAGTGCTCATATTCTGAATTAATATAGAGAAAAACTTCGAACTTTTCCCAACACAAAGATTGTCTGCCTGTAAGTGCATGTATGCATACCCATACACAACATAAGCAGCAGTAGATTATTTCCATCTGGAAGGGAGGCAGGGGTACTCAATGTTCATAATTTCAGTAGGAATTTCTGTTGCTAATTCAGTGTTATTTGGACACATTTTGGAGAAAGCAGGAGTGGGAAACTGTGGCTCTCCAAATGTTTTTGGCCTAAAATTCCCAGTAGAGATTTAGGCTAAAAGGAGTATGAAATTTGCAGCAGTGGCCCTCCATAAATAGCTATCAGGCCACAGTTGCCACACCTGTCATATAGTCCTTAATATTTGAAGAAACACCTCTTCCTCCTCAACACTTGCTCAGGGGGCCCTCCTCTGTGTCCCATTAGAAGGGGCAACACAAAGTTCATCTGAGAGAAGGTCTACTTTGTCGTGACACAGTGGTTATGGAATAACCTCCCTAAAGAGGATTGACTGGTGCAAGTGCTCTTGTAATTCGGTGTGAAATAAAAAAAGTGGCTTTTCCAAAAAGGCTTTAGTCTGCATTGATTTTATAAAAACTCACATGGGCACAGTTTTAATTTTTTGAAATTGTGTTTACTGTTTTAAGCTGCAATAACTCAAAATGTTTAATATTTTGTGTATATGTAAATTATCTTTTTACTGCTTTAAATGGTTTTAAATTGGTAAAATTGATTTTTATTACATGCCTGCCTCCAAGCTGGACAGAAATATTTAAATAAATAAAGCTTCTGATACAGGGTGGGGCATATACATTTAAATAAATAAATGCATCTATTGGTCTTTAATGGCATGCTCTGTAAATATAGGTTCATTTCTGCAGTGGACATTCAACACTTGACAACAGCTGTGCAGGCAGGTACACTGAGTCCCCAAGTTACAAGTAAGATAGGTTCTGTAAGTTTGTTCTTAAGTTGAATTTGTTTGTAAGTTTGAACAGGTACATTTTATGTGCAATTCCATATATATACTCTGTGTGTGTGTGTGTGTGTGTGTGTGTGTGTGTATTTGGATAGTATATGGAAGGGTTAACACCCCTGTGGTGTTTGTTTTGCTGTCTCTGTCCCCGTTCAAAAGATTTCTCTCATTTACTGTCCCTGTGAAAATTGGATTTTTTTAAAAAATTGGCTTGTTTGCAAACAAGGGACCTTGTAAGATGTGCCACCGGAACCATGGCATTTCACTGTGTCCTGGTGGCAGTTACACAGGAGGCAAGGGTACCTGTCACCCCATCCCCTACTCTGTTGCGGCTTCCCCCCCTACCCTATCACATGGAAGCCTTTTTTCGGCGGCTCAACCACCATGGAAAGATGGGGAGCTTGCCATTGTCTGCTGCCACCACTTTTTTGGTGGTGACAGGAATTTTCAACTTCAGCCACAGACCCACCCCAGTAGTAGTTCTCTGGGGTGTGGTGGGAGCCATTGGGCTCCATGGCTGAACTTGTAAACTTCCGTTGTTGCCACTGAAAAAAAGGTAAGTGTGAAGAAGTCCAAAAAAGCTTCAATGGAGGTATAAGTTATAAGGGCAGTCACCTATTTTTGATCGCCCTTATACCTCCTAGGACCCCTATTAACAGCTCTACACAATTTTTCCCTCTGAATGTTTAATTATTATTATTGTCCTGGTTTTAATTCTGTTGATGTGTTTTATTGTTATATGTAGTTATAGGCCGGGCTGTGGCGCAGGCTGGTTAGCAGCCAGCTGCAACAAATCACTCTGACCATGAGGTCATGAGTTCAAGGCCCGCCCGTGCCCGTGCCTGCGTCTCGTCTCTGTCTCTGTTCTATGTTATGGCATTGAATGTTTGCCTTTATGTGTGCAATGTGATCCGCCCTGAGTCCCCTTCGAGGTGAGAAGGGTGGAATATAATTTCTGTAAATAAAATAAATAAATAGTGTTTTTAAGTGATTGTTCTGTGTTTTAACTTGTGCTGTTGGGCTTGTCCCCATGTGAGCCACACCGAGGCCCTTTGGGGAGATGGAGGTGGGATACAAAAATAAAGTTGTTGTTGTTGTTGTTGTTGTTGTTGTTGTTGTTGTTGTTATTTTCCCCATGATAACTCTTTGCAGAGTGAATTTCTCTTCCAAGGGATAGATTTCTCTCACTTCCTTTTGTAGGTCAGATGTTTGCAACCCGGGGACTGCCCGTAGTTTCATTCCACAAGCTGTGTTCAGCATGTTTGCACATGCTTATGCTAACTTTCTTTCTATTACAGGCAAGGTAATGAATGGCCAAGCTCTCCACCCTCATTCTAGTGACAGCCTGCAATCCCATCCCAGGCTGTCAGTCATTCAGACAATACCAGCATTCATGAAAAATTATCCCATTAGGAAGGCAAATATTGGGGAAAACAGGTTATACAGATCTGGGAACATTCACAAAGTCAACTAAAGGAATACTCCTTTACTAGATGTTGGAGATAAGGGTATCTCATCATCCTTAAGAAAATCATGCCTTCTAGCTTGGAAGAAACTCTGTGCACACACACACACATCTCCTATTTTTTTGGCAACAAAAGTGGCAAGCCTTGTGTGAGAGGTGGACTAGGATAAGATACCTCACTGAAAATTATGAGCAGAATGTGAAGCAGTGGAAAGGAAAACAGTAGATGGAAGTTCAACTGAAACAAAAGGGATCTTTTTCTATTCGGCTTCTGTCATGTTAGCAATGGCTCTTGCCTTGCCTCTTTTCCTTAGCCAAAGTAGACACAATGCCAACTGATTTTTTTTTTTTTTAAAAAAACAATGTTCAGTCTGAAGGTTCTTTATATTTATCACCATTTTGATCTGAAGAATTCAGAGAGGAAGATTTTCACAACACTAAGGTAAACATGAGCTCCTTCTAACATCTGCATATCAAAGTGGTCGTAATGGTACAGCTGTTTCAAAAGTTGACAACTCTAGTTACCATACTGAGATATAAAGTATCACTTCTCTCATTTTTATGTTCAAGAATTAGAAACTGGAAACGCTTCACTTCCACTTGTAACAGAGCAAAATAGTTCATGTTAGTCTCCAGAGGGTCTTTTTGTTTTCTAAAATTATATTTGCACAAATTGGGTAGCTGAGCTACAGTAAGCACTGACCTGCCACATGAGTTTTCAAAAATAAGAAACCTTTTGCATATTTTATCAACATGGCAGCCACTCTGTGCTTGCCACATGCATGCAATTTAGCTTCATGCACAGACACATTTTGTGCAAATTGCAAAAACTGTATCACATGATAGTATTTATTGTCATGTTCTTCAACTGGAGATGAGCAGTTGCAAGAGGGAGAATCAACTATCAATGAGAATCAGTAATTTAGGAAGATTGTTCACATTCTCAGTGTTGCCTCATTTCTTCAGTCTCAGAAATACAATCTACTGGAATTGCAGATGAAATGAAGATGGATCTTTCCAAGGAATGTGACAGTCCACACATATGGCATCACCAAAAGCCTATCAATGAACTGAAAGCACCATAGACCTCAGACAATGTTTCTCTCTCTAGCAGTTCTTCCATTTCAGAGGGAAGGTGAATTTTCACAAGCAGTTTGCCTAGGATCTTCCCTGTGTGTGTGTATTCATGCCTTCAAGTTGCCTGTTGATTAATGGCAAACCAATGAATTTTATAGGGTTTCCTTAGACAAAGAATATCCAGAAGTGTGTTTGCCAGTTCCTTCCTCTGAAATGTAAGCTAGAGCATCTGGTATTCATTGGCATTAATATTGCAATGATGAAAGCCATCTAGACCAGAATTTTGAGTGCAAAGATCAAGATAAACACAGTAAATCATACTTACCAGTGTCATCAGGCATTGCACAAACATAAGTAGGTAACATGAGTAAAGAGTTGCCTTCTTTAACCTTCTGCTTTAGGCACCTCTCCATGGCAGCTAACATGGCATCCTTCACTTGCAGAAGTTTCTCCTTGGATAGGTAAAAACCCTCTATACGCTTCTGGATCTGGTCAGAAACAGGAGAAACTTTAGAAGAAGCACGGCGAGGTGCTAGTCGGTGAACAAAGGCCATTTCCCTCTCCTTTTTGTCAGAATCTAAACCTGTCTTAGAAAAGGATGCAAATGAGCTTGTAATATTTGTCCTTGACTTGGGAGTGATCTGAAACTCCCTGGAACCTTGTGCCCCAGATGAATGTGAGATGGCAAAAGACACAAAAGAGGAACTGGCATTATCATGCTCTTGTTTGGGAGTTCTGAAGGACTCTCTTGAATGTCTGCTTATAGTGTTCATCTCTAAGGGATCTATGGCTCTAGGCCCAGTAGTATTAAAAGCAAATAAGGTGTTGGAGCTATGGTGTCGATCTGTTGAGGCATCTAAAAGAAAGGAAACTTTACGTGTGTCCTCAATTGATGGGTCTGACTCTGCTGAGGTATTCAGCACAAAGGAAACTCTGGAAGATGGGCTAAAGCCTGACATGTTGGAGCCAGAAGCATTCAAACGTGACCTGCGGTGGTCTGAACTTGACATGGTGTCTGTCCCCAAAGCACTTGTTGTGAAATCACCAAGGAATGGAAAGAGTGGGAAAAAGACAGCCCTGTGGGTGTGACACCTGGAAGCCAACTGAGATTTAGGATGGGTCAGGAAGTGAGGGGGAAGGTGGGTGGGCCACTTTTAAAGCCACGTGGGAAAGGCATGAAGTGTCTCAGGTCTCATTGTTGGTAAGACATTGTGGGCAGGACGTGAGGAAGATAGGAATAGGGAGGGAAGAAAGTAGAGCGAGCCAGAGAAGGGAGAGAAGAAGAAAGAGAAAGTTTGGTGCAGTGGGGAGGAGAAGAAGAGGTGTTGTTCCAGATGGCAGTTGGAAGGACAGAGCAGAGAGAACAGAACGGAAGCCTGGAGGGGGCGGGGGAGGCGGGGCGGAAGAATGGAACCCAGAGTCACAGAGTCACAACGTTCTAGAGAAGGCCACCTCATCGGCCACAGGTCCCAGCACACCCTGAGAAGACAGTTTTGAATGTCCCTCAGTGGCAGTGGCAAAAGAGCTTCTTAAAGAATTCAGCGGAGAAAGCCAGGGTTTCAACTGTAGCTGTGTCAGGCCATCAGTGTATTGACCCCCCAGAGAAAAAGTAACATTAATGAGAGCTTGTGCTTGTTCTGACTCAGGGTCTTATTTTGTATGGGAAAAATGATTTTATTTATTAATGTCTGCTTCTGTGCCAGTACTCGCATAGGCACAGTTTTTCAGGGACAAGGAATCTTTGAGATATTTCAGATTTCTAGGCGCCCTAGCCAGCATTAATTGTGGAAGATGCAGGACGAAACTGTAGCCTCCCCAGGTTACATAATATTAACTAGACAAAATTACACACACACATGGCCTCACAGGAACTGGGGTCCAAACACATCTGTGGAGTAATAATTGTCCACCCTGATCGAGATACTAGCAAGAGGGCAAACAGCAGATTTTGAGGCTATTTGGGAAATGTCAGTTGGCCAGTGCTGTTTGTTAACCAGGTTTGTGGTTTTATTATATGAACATGTAGCCAGGATAAAACTAGCTTGAGAGAAGTACTCTTACCCTTGGGTCACAGTACTGGCCTTGCAAAAGAAGATCTTGCTGGAGGGCATTCTGCTGGGAGTTCATTGGAACTGGAGCTTGGACTCTGGAGACTATAAGTGAACAGGAATTTAGGTCAGAATTTGGGACAGATTTTATATGCAGAGGTCCCCACTCCCTTGACAGAGTTGGGAAAAAATATTTCTAAAGTGCCTTCTTTATGCCTTATTATAAATTAGTGTGTAATCTGGAACCTTCCAGATGTTATGGACTACAGTTCTCACAATTCCTTACCCCTTGTCATACTAGTTTAGGCTTCTGGGATTTGAAAACCCACAACATCTAGATGGCCAAAGACTCCCTATCCCTGGTGCAGATAGAACTGGTTGGGTTAAAGCAGCTTTCCATATTTTTCTGGTCATGCTCATTCAACATACAGATAGCCATTCCAGACATCTGGACAAAAAATTTGTCCAAATTTGTCCGTGGGCCATATCTCAGAACGTTAAGAATCAACTAGACTTTTTCTGCATCATATCAATCCCACAGCTTAGAAAGTCAGAATTAAAAGCTCAACAGGAGTAATGCAAAGTACTGTCTTTCTAGGTTTGAGTTGGAAATGACTGAACAAGGAAGGGGTCTTGTGGTTGTGGTAAACAAGTCAATTAAAACGGCAACTGTCAGGGATAAGCACAGGTCTAATTCGGGGAAGGACTGAAAGTAAACTTGCCTATATGTTATTGCTACTATAGAAATAGATAGTGTGATCACATTTCAAATACTGCATATAGTTCTGGTTGCTGTGCCTCAGAATGGAAGTTGTAGAGATGGAAACAGTATAGGGATGTAGCAAAGGTTGCAATGCTTGAGTGTTTTTCATTTTGAAAAAAAACACATAATTAGGGGGACACGCTGAAGATGTAACTAATGATACATGTGTGGGGAAAGTGAACAGGGAGAAGTTTTATTCATAACACTAGAACCTGGGGGCATCCAATTAAGCTAAATGGTTGGATATTTAGGACAGATAAAATGAAGTACTTCTTCACAAAGCTTATAATTAAACTATGAAATTCAGTAGGCAGTGAGATTATGAGAGCCAGCATGGTATAGTGGTTTGAATGTTGACTAGGTCCAAGATTTCATCCTTCCTTGGCCATGGAAACCCACCAGATGACTGTGTGGGCAAGCCAGTCTCAGAAGAAGGCAATGTCAAATCCCCTCTGAAGAAATCCTGCCATGAAACTACATGACAGGGTTGCCATAAGTTAAAATCTACATATGTTGAAGGCATATTATAACAAGATATAGTGATGGCTTCCAACTTGAAAGGGGAGCATTAGATAAAAATATGGTGAATACAGCTATCGGTGGATTCTATTCACAATGACTTCTTCAAGAGTCCAAGTGACTATGCCTCTGGGGGAACATGTGGACTCTCTTAACCATCAGCCTGGCCACTAAGGGTAATATGATGCTAAATATGATATGCTTTTAATCTGACACAGGAGAATTACTTTTATTTTGTTATGTGATTTCAGGCTAACAAAATGTTCTAAGCTAAATTTACAAGCAAGAATGAATGAATGTTCCGTTCTGATTTATCTGAGATAGGCATCTTCCAGGAGTTTAAGGATCCACACTGACACTCCCTAAAACTTCCACTTGGACATGGAAATCCATTGAGTAACCCTGAACAAGTCATATTCTCTCATCTTAAGGATTAGGAAGACCATGGCAATCCACCTCAAAACAACTCTTGCCAAGAAAACAACATGATTGGGTTGCCACAGGTTGGAAACTACCGGTACCTGAAGTACTACAATAACCAAGATATTGCCCATTGACACAATCCCAGACTTTGTCCAGAGAAGTCTGGTAGTTGACTCTGATGTGTGCAAAGAAAAAATGACTAAACATTTGGCTAAACAGAATAGACACTCCTGGGCCAAAACCTACCCCAGGGAGTTCACTTCTGACAATAGCAGCCATCGTCCTGACAAAAAGCCAAATGCAAAATAAGTGCGATCTTTGCAGATCAACCACATTGCTGGTAGCATGGGGCCAGCTTTTGCCTATCTACAACTAGCACAACATCACACAACTCTTGTGTCCCAAGTGCAACTCAGAAAGGTGCCCACAGCATTATTCACCACAGCTAAGACTCCATGATAATGTTGCCATAAACAGGAAACAAACTCCATTCCAGCACTCAGCTACTGTTGGTGTTACCACCAAATCAATGTGATAGAGGCAACAAGAAAGCTCATGGTGTCACCCTTATAACAAGGTGCATGTGCCCTGGTAATAACAAAAAAAATTCAGGGAGCTTTTAGGGCAAATGATTCCACTTGTAAATAAAGTATACACACAGCAGGCATCTTATTTTTAAGGAAAAGTACAATATTGTTGTGGTTGCTGTAGCAACTTTGGGCAATGTGAGAAACTGCCAAGTGGGCTACATATGTATTAGTCCGATGAATATACACCCTTTAAACATACAGTGCTTAATTCTAGCTCCAAACATTTTCATGGAAAGCCATTGGTGTCAGCCTTTATCTGATCCACATAACTTGCATCCAGCAGGAGAGCAAGGCTTCACACCTCAGTGAAACACAGGGTAGCTGCAATTATCCCCAGCTCTACCAACATGCGGCAATTAGCAGCAAATGCAAAACACAGCTAGATAGAGACACATTGCTATGCGCACCCTAGGACAAAGATAGTGCATCGCTAGGCAGAATTATTCAGTCATCCTATTGCAGGGTGATCTGGCTCATTAAAGCCTGTTATTAGGTATTTTCTATCATAACTGGCCAATTATTAAAAAAGGATCAAACAAAAGAAAGTTGCAGTAAGGGATTTTTGTGCGTACTTCACTCCTTCCTCGGGTTCTTCAAAGGACTTGTGGCTCATGCTACTGTTATCAGCTTCAATCAGGTTAACTTTTACTTATGGCAATCCTATGAATGTCAATAGCAGCCTTGTTCAAGTATTCCAAATTTTGACCTGTGGCTTTCTTGACTGAAGGCTTGCCTACACTTGAAAAGAACTATGAACCCTCCCCAAATGGAAGTCTGGCTGTTCCCACAGTGCACAGCAACCACTGGAGTGTATCACAGACTTTTTTGGTCTAAATCAGGGGTCCCCAAACTAAGGCCCGGGGGCCGGATGCGGCCCTCCAAGCTCATTTACCTGGCCCCCGCCCTCAGTTTTATAATATAATATTTTATATCATTTTAAATAATATAATATATTGTATATACATATAATATTGATAATAATATTATAATGTTATGCAATATAATACTACTAATAATACCATATAATAATATTAATTATATGTTATATATTACATATAATATTACAGTATAGTGGTATAGTTCAATATAGTAATATATAATGCTAATATTGTGCTATGCTAATAATATATTGTATGTACATACAGCTTCTGAGTCCCTTTCAGGGTGAGAAGGGCGGGATATAAATGTAGTAAATAAATGTAGTAAATGAACAAATAAATAATTTTAGACTTAGGCTCACCCAAAGTCTGAAATGACTTGAAGGCACACAACAACAACAATCCTAATTAACTTGACTATCTCATTGGCCAGAAGCAGGCCCACACTTCCCATTGAAATCCTGATAGGTTTATGTTGGTTACAATTGTTTTCATTTTTAAATATTGTATTGTTCTTTCATTGTTGTTGCTGTTTTGCACTATAAATAAGACATGTGCAGTGTGCATAGGAATTTGTTCATTTTTTTTCCAAATGATAATTCGGCCCCTCCACAGTCTGAAGGATTGTGGACCGGCCCTCTGCTTTAAAAGTTTGAGGACCTCTGGTCTAAATCTAACTTTTCTCTGCTTGGGGCAAAGTTGGGGGACACTCTAATGTCTCAAATGGACACCCACACAACCACCCTTTCCCTGCACTCCTCCAAGGCAGCCAAAGAGCTTTTTGGAAGTATCTGTTTGTTGCAGGTACCTCTGCTGATATTGGCAGAGGTGCCCACGCAACCAACACAAAGGAAGGGGGATTGTCCCCTCTTTTTTGTTGGTTGCAATGGCACTCCATTCTGATATTAACAGAAATACACACAGCATGAAGTAGGTGACACACAGTGGAGTGGATGCACTCCTGTTTGAACAATGTCCCCACATCCAGGGCTTTTCTGAAGCCCAGTGTAGATGAGACCTGAGTCTTCATCTTTTCCTACGGCCTTCCAACATCACAAGCATTATTGTCCTTTTAGTGAGACATATCTTTTTATGATAAGGCCAAAGTACAACAGTCTCTAGTTAGTCAAGTTGAGTTCCAGGGAGAACTTAGGCTTCATTTGATCCAGAACCCATTTATTTGTCTTTTTGGCAGTCTAGGAGTTTCCCCAAAACACTCCTTCTGCACCACATTTCAAGTGAGTTGATTCTCTTTCTCACTGTTCAGTGTTTACAATCATACACAAATTGGTATGGACATTAATATTTAAACTTCTGAATCGCCTCTAGTTCCTTCACAGTTGCCCTTAGAAGTACTAGTATTCTGACTTCTTGACTGCAGCCTCCATTTTGATTAATGGCTGAGCCAAGATATATGAAATCTTTGATTATCTCAGTATCTTCATTGTCTACTTTAAAATTATGTAACTCATCTATGGTCATAATATTTGTTTGCTTAAAGTTCAACTGTATACCTGGAAGGCTGCAATCACTAGAGTGTATCACAATTTTTTTTGGTCTAGTGAAGACCTATCTTTTCCGGCAGGCCTACCCTGACAGTTTTAATGGTGAATTTTAAACTCCACTGTATGCCTTGTTTTTGTTTTGTGCATTTTGATCTGTATTTTATGGAGGTATATTTTAATATGTGTATTTTACAAAGCATTTTAAAATGAGTATGTGTTTGTTTATGTTTTAGTAATGCTGTAACCTGCCTCGAGCCGTGAAGAAAGGCGGGCAAGATATAAAACTATTATTATTATTACACCTGCCTTTGCACTTTCTTCCTTTATTTTCTTCAGTAGTTGTTACAAGCCTTTGCTACTTTTGTGCTAGTAGTATGATATCATCCATATATTCTAAATCACTGATGTACCTTCCTCCAATTTTTAACTTCCTTCCTCAGAATCGAATCCAGTTTTGTTTATATATATATATATATATATTCACCATATAAATGAAACAAATAAGGTGATAAAATGCAGACCTGTCAGATCCCTTTGCCAATCGGAAATCATTCTGTTAGTTCATATTGTGTCCTAAGAGGGGCCTCCTTTCCTATGTCCAAGGTAATCAATGTTGTGTCATACCCATTTAAGAACAATCCATATTTTTCTTTTACTACATAATCTAAGGTTTTTTTACGGCCTTATCAGAAAGGCCAGGCAAAGCATCCTGCTTCACCTGGCTTCTGCAGAAAAGAGAGGGGCAGCAGGGCAAATCCATTGCCCCACACCCAGCTCCCTTTCGGTGACACTTTCCCCATCACATGAGAGAGTGTCACCCTCTTGGAGCCTCCTGTGTTGGGGAGAAAGCGTCCAGCAACATTTTCACTCCAGTTAGGGGCGGGGCCTCCGCTGGAAATCGCACAATGGTAGATCAATGTAATGGTACAGTGGTAGCCTCCTTCTTGGGGATTGGAATATATATTGTATTTCTAATCTGTGGGCCAGCTCTTGATTTCCATATTGCTGAGATGCTTTAGTAAGAATTTGAGAGGACTCCGTCTCTGTTGCTTGAAAAGTTCAATTGGCATGCCATCTGTTCCCAGTGACTTATTCCTCCCAAGTGCTTTGTGTACAGCTTCTCATTTCACTTTTCAAAATTCTGGGTTCATCTTCAAATGTGAAAAAGTATAAAGAATGGAAGCAAGGATGATCTACCAAGAGAGCGTACAGTCCAAGCTTGCAGAAATAATATCTACATTATAGCTAAAGCTCCGGATATGCTAAACTGACTAGACAAGCAGGGAGCAGCAAAAAGAAACTTTTTTCACCCAGATATATTCCAGGCAAGAGAATGACCCAAAAAGTAGTGGAGATAGTGGAGATTCATTAAGGCTGGTAAAATGCTAAAAGTTTATAATTAAAAGGCAGAATTACTAAATACTTATTTTGCCCCAATACCAGGAAAAATAAGTTATACAAGAGTCTGTCTGCAGGTATTTTGATCACAATGCAATGATCTGTAGGAGCCAACGTGGGTTTGTTAAGAGCAAATCCTGTCCAACTAATCTTGTATCTTTTTTTCAAAGAGATCATTAGTGTAGTAGATGGTGGAAATGCTGTTAATGTCATTTATCTGGATTTTAGCAAAGCATTTGATATAGTCCCCCATAATATTGTGATTAGCAAACTGATGAAGCATGGAATAAATGGTAACATTGTCAGATGGACCAAGCTCAAAGAGTCACCATTGATGATCATGCTTTAAACTAGTGGTTCCCAACCTTTGGGCTGGAGCCCACTGCTAGGCTGCGAGACCTAGAATCAGGTCCTCGAGATATGCGGAGAAAATTGCAACTGTGCATGTGCCAGGAGTGCATGCTGCCGTTGGAGGAGTGCGAGAGAAGGATGGAAGGAGATGCCAGCTCATTGCCCTCACTAGTGCTTTCTTGGCTTCTCAGGCCAGGGTGGAAAAGACTCACCTGGTGGTGAGAGCGAGAGAGAGGAGAGGGAGAGAAGGAAGGAAGGCCATTGCGCTCGCCAGCCCTTTCTCAGCCTTGGGAAGCTTCCCAGGTCAGGGCGGAAGTGAGAGAGAGAAGGAGAGTCACCCAAAGTAGTAGTAGTAGTAGTAATAGTAGTAGTAATTAGCTCCCATTGCCACACATCAGTTGTAATGGGAAAGCAGCCCATTGTAAGACCCTCTTTAGTCCCACAAAGTAATTATTATTATTAGCTCCCTTTTCCAAACACAAGGGTTGTAATGGGAAAGCAGCCCTTTGTGAGACCCTGTTTAGCCCCCCAAAGTTGCTGTTGTTGTTGTTGTTGTTGTTGTTGTTGTTGTTGTTAACGCAGTTAGGGACAGTTTCTTGGGTCTTGCACTTCGCTTTTTGTATTTTTTTCAATCTCAGCCCCCTCCCCTTCTTTTTTTACACAAGCATTAACAAAATCCTCAAATAATAACACAACACAACACAAAAAATGTTTTCTTGTCTTCATTTTTAGGCCTTTGTCTGGGGTCATTTGGGGTGCTGATTCAGAAAATTGCATTGGATAGACCACACCAGCTCTAGATCATTAAATATGGTTTTCTCTGGGTGGGTGGCATATGTTTTGTATAGGAAACTAAAGCTGTTGTTGTCTATCCAATGCAATTTTCTGAATCAGCACCCCAAATAACCAGACTGAATCTAAAGTTGACCAAAAATTGATTCGTAACCCTTTTGGCACTAATGTTAGAGAGTGGTCCCTGGTCAAGTGATCCCTAGTCAAAAAAAGGTTGGGAACTACTGTCTTAAACTGAAAGAAGGTCTTGAAGAGAGTGCTTCTGGGGGCAATTACTTCTCAACATTTTTATCTATGACTTAGATGACAGGATGAAGAGAATCCTTCCGAAGTTTGCAGATGACACAAAAATGGAAGAGATAACTAGCACACTGGAAGACAAGAACAGAATTTAAAAGGACCTAAATAAACTAGAAAATTGGGCAGAAATCAATAAAACGAAACTTGCTATTTTGTGAGAGTGAAAGGCCATGGGGACAATGACGGATGGTGATTTCTGTGTCTTGTGAACCAAAAGATAACTTTTTAAGACACTGACCTTTGAAGTATATCCAGATTTAAGGGAGAAATGTGTGGTGCGTATGAACAAATTCCGTAGTTAGCTTGCCAGATTGCTTTTCCTTAACAGGCAAAAGTTTCAAATACTATTACTATCCATCTAGATAACGCTGCTTCTAATGTGAAAGAGAAGACTTATATAAACAAAACCCAGAGGGCATTTTTTTCTGTTAACTTCTGAAATTAGAACAGACAAGTTATATATCAATTAATTTATCACAGTTTAATGCTTATGTAATAATTAAGTCAACTGACAATAAATATGTATATGCTATGAGAACCAAGGCTTTTGCTAAAATCATTTTTTGCTGTCTTGATAACTGCTGTCCATCTTTCATCCATAACATGATTGTTATAACATGACTGTTAAACAGCTTGTGGAAGGTCATTCATCATAAAGTAAAAAGCAAAAAAGAAGTAACAGTTTACTTGTTGGCTTTTGTACTAATGCAACATTATAGATGAATTTTTCATGTTTTAATTGCAGCTGAATTACAACCAAACCCTGTGTTTAAATTGCATTGGACTGTGTCAAGAGAACTACTACCCACTATTGGCAGGATCGTTTTCTTTCTCTGGTTGGCAACGGTTTGATTTGCTGTGACAACCATAAAATGTAGCTTTTGCATTTAAAAAAATATAGTGGAGAAGCAAGTGGTTACACAAAATCCATCAACAAATCACCCACAATTGTTTAATTCTGGAAATTACTTGCTGTGGCCGAAAAGTCCAGCCAAACAATAGGATGGAAAACTGTCTTGTCTGCTATACTTGGCAGAATATACAAAGCAGGTGGATGAAAGGACAGAAAACACACAACGAGCTTGATAGTCAGATATTGGGGATTCTTTTTCCACATACTTTTGATGCAATGTTATCATGGGAGTAATAATGCATTCTAATGAGCTTGCACCTTAGATTTTATTAAGAGACTTATAATATTTTTGAAGATTTCAAATGTTTTTGGTGCAGTGAATCTGAATGCATTAATAAAATCTCTTAGGACTTTATCACACAACAGATTCGTGGGATAAAATAAAAGATAAATGTGGCCAAGGGAACTGGATAGCATGGTTAGGTTTGTCCAGTAAAGCCCAGGCCATGAAAAGAAGAGAAGCAGGTGAAACCCCCCTGGATAGAATAATTAGAAGGAAATTAGAAACAGACAACGGAATGATTGGGCTATGGTACGATGTACTAATTACCTTAACTTATAATACGAAAGAAGATCTGGAAACAGGAAAAAAACTTTACTGAGAAACTAATTGGGTCATGGATCAATAATATTCATAAAATTAATCATATAAGGATCAAAGAAACACAAAGGAAAATAATCACAAAATGGTATAGAACCCCCCTACAATTGGCTCATATAACGGGAAGTACCTCGAACAAATGTTGGCATAAATGTGGAAATAGGTTCATTCTCCCACATGTGGTGGGACTGTAGAAAAATTCAAATCTTTTATAGCAAAATAAGAAAAGAAATGGAAGAAATAATAGGGAAAGAATTAATATGGGACAATGCCAGATTTATGTCCCTCACAATAAAGGTAAGGGAAGATAACAATAATTGGACCGAGATTCTAAAATATATGACAGCCGCAATACAAGCCACAATAGCCCGAGGATGGAGGGATGAGACAAAATGGAACGTAGAAATTTGGTGGTCTTATATATCAGAATATATCATCAATGATTTCATTAATCAAAGGAAAAGAAAATATACAAATTGTCTAAAAGAACCTGACTGGTTCAGGAAATGGTCAGTCCTAATTAACAAAATAGATGGAGACGAAAGATACACCACCTTGAACCAGGCGTTCCACACAGTTAAAATGATACAATGATAATATATTGAATTGCTGTTCCAGGGGGGAGGGGGAATGGGGGAGGGGAGGGGGAGGGGGTGGGTGTAACATTCCAAAGGATCCTTTAAAATGTCATTTAAGCATTACTTACTTTTGGTATTATGTATATTGAAATAAGACATGCATCGCAAAATTTTTGTTAATTGTTGGAATGTAATAAAAATTTTAAAAAAACAGAACAGATTCGTTACACAATTACACTGCGTTTGATTTTTCCTTATCACACAACATTGTGACTCTCCCATTGTTACATTGTTTACTCCATTTCCCAGCTTTTATTTTTCAAATCTTGTTTTGCTATAATTGTAAAATTACACAGGTCACTAACATGCTGCAATTATGCAATTACAGCAGCAGCCTTCATTTGCAAGATACATTGAAATAGCACAATTGCCACACAAAAAGAAGAAAAAATAAATATATGTGCTCTGTAGGGTGAACACAGGTAGGAAGGCAGGGTCAAGCAAAACAGCCTAGAAAATCACTACAGTGGCACCATAGCACTATTGGAGAGATAGCAAGCAGTAGGGAGAGGCAGATAATCAATATTATTATTATTATTATTATTATTATTATTATTATTATTATTGTTGTTGCATTATTGTTATCATAACATGTTTCCATTTGCTTAAACAAGACAATTGCTGAGCAACAACTGTTACTTCCCCATCTGTCTAAATCGAAACCCTCCACACCCTATCTAGCAACTCTCTTGTGCTACACTTTACTAAGACCATATCCAATTATCTAAAGCATTAAGAGGAACACCTAGTCAGAGTAGCAGCAGTTGGAGATTCGAGATTTTGTTGGGGTTTTCCACGTTTTGGGGAGGTGGAGTTCAGGCCCTTGGTAAATTCTCCTACTTTCAGTATCAAATCACAATCAAGATTCAAAAAGGGCCAGAGATAAGGATCATATTGTACAGAAAGAAGGCCCCACATTAAATCCTTGCATTTCCAGCTATAAAATAGCTAAAATCACAACGCTAGGGAAGGTCCCTAGTGCAGCCATTGCAGCATTGAACCCAATGAATCAATGATCTGAATGAGCAGAAAGCAGCTTCAGATTGACCATAAACCAGGAAATATCCCTTGTAGGCTTAAAATCATCTTGAAGACATGTCCCAGTGTAGGAAAAGCTTCAACACAATAATATTTTCTTCCCAACACAATCATAATGAAGGTGAGTTCAAATGTCCTTGTATTGATTGTGCAGATTATGCTAGGGAGAGAGAGAACTTTTCAAAATGGTAAAAGATGGCTTCTTAGAATCCTTCATTCTGAGGCTTATGGAAGGAACATTAGTCCTTGATTTAGCCGTATGTGAAGCTCAGAGATTAGATCGATAAATAAATATAGCCTAGCCACTAGGAAAGAGCAATCATAACATTGTCAGATTCTGCATCTTGATGGGAGGGGAAATACGACACTGTAAACCCAGAAGAATGAGGAATTAAAGCTCTTAATAAGGAAAACCTTGGCAAAAATGCTCTGGTGATGTTTTAAAACATTGTGCTGAAAGCACAAAGAGAAATATGAATATATGCCCCAAATAAAAAGAGACGAAGTTGTGAGACAGGCATAAGATAATGATAATATCTCACCAAAGAGACAGATAAATGTCTGGTTTGTATCAAGATTCTGGTTCTTTCTCTTAACTGATTACTAGTTTCCTGGCATAGGGATGGGATGGTTAAGTTACAAAATAAGTGCATACAAACCAGCATTGTGAATCCCTAAACAGTTTACATGGAGATGTCATAATACAGTGACAAGATTGGTGAGTGCATGCAGAGACAATATGAATAGAGAACAATATATGAACCTAAACTATAGTTTAAGTGCCTACCTGTACTCAGTAGATTTTTTGCTACCAAATTGGCCAATGTCACTCTTGAAAGCATTGTGGGCTGCTTCTAGAACAGCGTTCTAGAATAGAACCTCTCAGTATGGTGCAGTTATCAAAAAAGCAAACTGAATAATAGGGACTATTAGGAGAAAATGCCACTATATCTTGCATAAAATCAGTGGGTTGAAGCTTGAACATCAGAGCTGCATTTTATACAGTCAGATTATTTGTCATTCTAGTTTGGCAGACAGCAGTTCTTAATGTTTTTTGTCAATTTTTTGGAGGGGAAGGTGGGTGCTAATCCAATGTTGTGGTAATGCCATGTAGTGCTTCCATGGGATAATCTTCCTTTCTTTCCTATAGATTTCTGTGTCACCAGCAAACATGTTCCAGATGGGTTATCAAATCTCTGGAGGAATCATAGGGCTGGAAAAAATCCTAAAGGTCATCTAATCAGTAATTGAATAAAGAACACCTGATAGATGACTGTCCATCCTATAAAGATCTCCAGTGAAGAAGAGCCTGCCTCTCTCTGTGGCAGTCCATTCCACTATGGAATAGCTCTTATCACCTGATGTTCAGGGAGTTACATGATGAGACAGATCCCACCCTGGTTCAGTTGACAAAGGCATTTTCATTAGCAGAAGAACCCTGTTGGATCTTGGCTGATGGCCTGTTCCAAACTTCTGGAGGATGTTGATAGGTTGAGTAAAACAGCCCAGATCCTGTGACATCTTTACATAAACAGAAGACCTTCTTCTACAAATGAGAGGAACTCCATGCAGTAATTGTGCCTGCTGGTGCAAGGATGTTGACTTTTGCAGACTGCCCCTCACTCCTACACCCTGTTTCTGTTTCTCAGCCCCCAAAGCAGCTTTGCAGAAGGTACTGAAGGAAGAAAAGGAAATCAAGAGAAATGGACTCCTTTCCATCTTCCAACAGGAATATCACGATTGGATTTCCACTCATAGTATGATGGAATCCAAGCGAATGCATCTGATCAAAGGATCTAAAAATATTGCAGAACCCTGAAGCAGAGAGAAAATAATCAGAAATATGGCATAATTATGTGCACTTTAGACATCTGATTTCTGTGTAACACAAGCATATGTCAGGCTGAGCTGGTCTACAGCCAAGGTTTTATATGAGAAATGTCTTCAAAAGAAGCAATCTGGTAGTTAGTGGAAAGTAGTTTGTGGAAGAAATATTAGAGGTATGTGAAATAAAGATGCATTTTGCCAGGGATTGAATGAGAAAGAATATACTTGAACTCAAAACTATCCAGTTTAATGATCACGCAAGATGATTGTATGTAATCTATCTTGCAGCTGGTAGTAATGAGCTAAAAAATAAGCTTGGGAAAATAATAACTGGCCTTAACTAAGATTTCAGAGAGGCCTTTTATCAAAGGCATTTTAAAACATTACTGTCTGAAACTGAATCATAAAAAGAGCCTGGACACTCTTCCATTAAATGCTAGCAAATATGCTATTCAGATAGATTGGCATTCTGTGTATGGAACTACTGAAGACAGCTCTCTGCTGTGGTTCAAACTGACTACTATGGTATGGTACCCCAATGGCCCAACTTAATTTGTGTTTGGCATGACACAATTCTCTCCCATCAGCCTTTTAAATATTGATATATTGTCCTACATCATGAGATATTTGAGGAGCTTATATTACTAGCCGTCATTTTTACACTTGTAGAGAGTTTGGCACAATCTATCATATGCTTTTAAATATGCACATTTTTCACAGTTTCCAAGGTTTTAGCTGTGGTAGTCTAATGCAGCAAAAACACCAGTCTTGTGGCAATTTAAAACAACCCTATTTTATTCATAATTTATATAGGTCATTACATATCAAAACCATGCTGGATACAAACCAGCATTGAAAACAAACATATACATGGACATGACTTCACAATTTAATGAGTGGAATTGCCTTCATCCTTGGGAGGGCAATTAATTTAACATATAGCTAATGAAAAGACCCACATCTAAACTAGGCAGATCCAAGATTTATTTTACAGTTGTTTTAAATCTCTGGACTTGTGAGGACTCATGGGCCTTGTAGTCCTGTTCCTAGTACTATTGTGACAGATGAAGAGGAAAACATGGGGTTTTCGCCGGTTCAGCAAGAGCCGGAGTCTCTTCACCTGCAGGATGTTGATGTTTGCCCTCAAGAATTCAGCCAAACAGGCCTTGGGCAGAACTCCCCACTGTTTCCCAGAAAAGAATCTTATTCCAGAGAAAGGGGAGCCAGGGAGGCCCAACGGAGGAGTTCACACTTAGCTGCCAAACATCAAGCTGATTAGGTCTGCTTCCCTTGAGAAATTCTAAGGAGTCACACATCTGGACAGAGTTGGGTTTCGTTTCCCGTTCTCTAGGGAAAGAGTTCTGTTGGCGGGAAAACGAGACCCAATATAGGTGTTTGGCGCGAGGGATTCTTTGCGGAGTCAATTGATCAGCTAGAGGAGAGAGATCGTGTGTAGACTTCGTAATCCCAGTTCCTTGCTTCCCGGATCAAGCTTCAAGCCTTGCCCTGTCTCACGGTTTTACCACGGACTCTGTTTCATGCTTCATGTTTGCCTCGTTTTCAGTCACGGATCTAGCCAAGAATCAAGTTTATTTCCAGCCTTGTTGTCAAGCTTCTTTGGACTTTAAAGACTCTGTTATTTCCCCACACTATTGCTTGGCAAAGTGTGTGTTTCGGTCAAGTGGATTAAAACTTTGAACTCTAATATCTTATATTGGACAATACATTTCTGGACTATATTTGACCTCATCTGAAAGGTCTGCTTCTGAACTATATTCTTCACTTGTTTTTATTGATTTTATATATTTCTTTAATAAAGATATTAGATAGAGACTGGCCTCTGTGTAAGGTTATTGGTGCTCTGCAGCCTGGGTCCTGACAGGACTGAAGGGAGATCACTGTTTGCTCAGTACAAAAAAAAAATGTGGACTGCTACCAATGCTTTGTCCATTCATTTCACTTTGATTGGGAGCAAACAGGTTTTCCAGGGATTTGTATAATTTAAACACCTCTGGCAAAAGATGACAGTGGCACAAAAGACAAGTTTGTCTACATATCATAATGTACCATAAGATAATGCATTTCTAATCATATTAGATTTCATTCTCTTTAAAATAATTGTATGCACCCATCTTGAGAGACTCCTTTTATTCTCTGTGACTTTGCAATGAGAAAGCATATCCCAAAGAGTTTTTGAATTATTTTATTTGCAAGTTCGCTTTATATCTTGCCTTTCCTCTGAAGAACTCAAGGCAGTGCACTTGGTTCTCTCCTTCTCCTCATTTTAACCTCTCAAAAAAAATCTCAGAAGGAGATCAAACTGAGTAAGAGTGATTAGCCCATGGTCAGCCAAAGTGTTTCATGGCTTGGTGGGGATTTCTCAATTCCCAGTCCAACAATTTAATCACTTTACCTCACTGGCTTATCCATATGAATGTTGTCCACCAGTCTTTTGATCCAGCCTCAAAATCTCAGCCCAGAACCCTTGCTGAAATCAGAAGTGTGAGGTAGCTCTGCTCTTGCGGCTACTTGCAATTGGCAAGCTTGTCTGTATGCACATAAATAACTTCTCCAGTCTCTGCTACTGCCAGTTGTTTTGAAACATTTAGTTATCATCAACAGAGCACACTAGGCTCACTTACCAAAGGCCTGCTGGTAATATTAAGGGGTGGGAAAGTGTCACAATCCTTCTGGGGTCCAAGGTATCCTCCCCCTCCCCTGCTATGCTGTTTCCGCTGTTTAAAATTGCAGTTTGTGTTTTTTCCTCAGGTTGATCCTTGCATTCTAGACAACCTCATTTCCTTTCTGACACACAGAAGGCAAGGTGGGAGACAGCTGGCGCTCCCCCATTTGCATAGATTTAGCTAAGGTGAGCAGAATATAAAAAAGGTTCTATTACCCAGCAGGTGGGAGCTGAGAGAGTTGGGGCCACTTCTCATGTTAAGGGGGAAAAGGGTTTCTGATTTGTCCACCCTTAGGGGTGCCATTTCAGGATTTGCAGGGAGTGATGAAAGGAATTCAGTCATCAAGGGAGAGGTGCACAGCAGGGTTCAGGAATGCCTGGATACTTTCAATATTAAATTGCAAGAAAAGCAATATATTTAGAAACTATTTGTTGTGGTATATTTTTATAACCTCACCAAAACAGTGTGATATAGACGTCTCTCTCTGAAAAATGCAGAACAATGATCCTCCTTTCTGAAAGAAAGCTTCCCTCCACTACAAACAAGTGACTGACATAAAATAGAAATTAATGATCCTATCCAATATATGCCATCATAATTCACCATTAGCCACTACGTAGGTTGGAAGTCTGTAGCAATCATGCAGTGGTCAAAACCACACCATTCCCTCCAAAAACTTCCACTTTTTCTCTACTAGACAGTGATAGGCATCCTCTTGTCATGGAATCATAGAGTTGGGAGGGACCACAAACTTAATTTAGTTCAATTCTCTGCTATATAGGAAAAGACAACTAAAGCACACCTGAAAGATGGTCATCCAATTTCTTCTTAAAGACCCCCAAAGAAGGAGAGTCTACCATCTTCTGAGGTGATCTATTCAACTGTTGAATGGCTCTGAGAGTGAAAAACGTTCTTCCTAATGCTCAAGTCAAATCTATTTCCTTGTCAATTGAATCCAATGGATTGTGTTTTAGTCCCTGGAACAGCAGAAAACAAGCTTGTGTCATTTCCAACATGACATCCTTTCAAATGTTTAAAGACAGCTATTGTGTCACCTTTCAGGCTTCTGTTTTCCAAGCTAACCAGATCCATCTTCATAGTTCCTCAGAAAATCTCTGAGGATGGTGACATTACTTTGTGTCCAGCTGTATGAGAATCACTGGATACTTCTTTACCTTCCCTTCTGCTCTCCAATGGCCATGAAATTGCCATGTGCTACATTACAATATATGACAGTAAGATACCTGACTGTAAATCTGTAGTAACAACTCACTTGGCCAACTGAGCAATGGCCAACTGAAAATCCTAGGCAAATTTTGATTTGTATATGTATGTACTCTACATGTCATGATGGGTCTTACCCCAATGTTTGGAGCAGAGAGGGAGCTGCCTCAGGTAGCAGTTTGTGGATGCATGTCATCAAAGAGCAGTAAACTGTATTACATTATTACTGTCAGACATGGAAAGAAGTATTTGTGAGATTTTATTTATTTAAAACATTTGTTTATTGTCTCTCAGGCTGCCAGGGCTTCTAAGGCAACACAAACACATAAAAATAGTGAAAAACATTTTTAAATAGCAGTTGTTAAGACACAGTTTTAACATTTTGTGTTTCATAAGTCTAGGTAATAAGGCTGGATTTACTGTAGATGCTATGTACTCTAACTTTTTTGGGCCAGGAGGTAATATTTCCTGCCCCATCCCAGGCGCAAAAGGCACTACATACCAGTGCTTGTAATATGTAAATCATGTATGTGTTTGGAGAACTCTGCAAGAGTTTAACCAAAGAAGGAATGACTGAAAACATTCCAGGAGGGCTCCCAGTGACAACGAACCCCATAAAGATGGAAAAAATATGCAGCTGGTATTATGTCAGAAACAAACAAACAAACCCCAAACAGGCAGGACTTAGTATGCTGGAGAGAAACACACATCAAAAAATTAGCTTCTTGGGCCCTATTCTTATCTTGTGTTGTTTTTCCTTCACAGAGAAATATGTATGAAAAAGGTTATGGCAGAATGCAAAATCCACATGGAGGAGATGCGTGCCAAGAATCTTTCATTCAAAATCCATATGGATTTTGCATTCTGATATACATAACTGTCATCCATTCAGATGCGAGTGTGTATTTCTCAACAGATTTTTAAAAAGCATACAGTGGACTTTGTGTTTCTAATTGCATATACATTGCTGTTCTCTTACATGCTAGTGTGCCTCAAGTCAAGCACATTTTCCCTTAATAAACATGGTAGCCATGACAAGTTGAGTGAAGGTCTAAGGAGACCTCTAGAGCAGAGGTTGGAAGCTCTACTTAGCACAATAAGGAAGGCATCCCAAACACAGCAGACTTGAAAGAACTAGAATATACATTATAATATAAAGAGCAACACATTGCTAAGTGGTGGTGCTCTTTATAAGTCCTTAATCTAACATTATTTAGCTACACAATGATATGGCCTGATGTTACCATCTCATTTTTGTGAGTTCCCTTGGGTGCAACTTTGACAGAGCAAAATGGGAATAATGATTGAAAATGCAGTAGTAATAATAATAATTAATTTTAAAAAATTAACCATGAGGATGGATTGGTCTCCATTGCGATCTACATTTAGTGTCACTACTCTCATTCCATGAATGTACTAAAATCTAGAGAATTGAGAGGTGTTATAATGTGGGGCTTATTGCATGATTGGTGTCTACAGATGGCTCCCACTTATGGGGTTGCAGCTGACAAAGGATCAGGATCTGACTAAGGCACTGTGATGCTGGAGGAAAGGAAGAGAGGGAATCCTCTGCTGTTCAAAGGACCAAAATCTCTCATATCCGCTTGCTGTATATTGCGGTTATCTGCAAAAGCCCTTATGTCTGCCCCCTCCCTCCCCACTCTCACAAGTACATCTGCTGGAAGAAGACCTTCTGGGTAGCTACTTCTAAACGTTGACATTCCATTTCAAGAGAGGTTCTCAACAGTGTGTGTGTGTGTGCGTGCGTGTGTGCGCACGTGCGCTTTCAAGTCACCTGTCATCTGGCATTTTCCTTACTAGTTTTTAACAGGTATTCAGTAGCCATTTGAAGACTGATTGCTCAGCTGTAATAAGACTGTTGAATATGGTGCAGTATTGCCTATTTGTTTTTTGCCCCTTTTAATGGTTATGCTTTTCACTGGTTTAACTTTTTGTAAGAGGAGATCTTTAGCCACAATTTTAACTATTGTAAAACACTTTATATAACAAGCTGGAGAAAAGGTGGGGTATAAATATAAATATAAATAATAATAACATTGACAAAGCCTGATGGATCAGGAGTAGTAGTAGATGCTCTACCAATGGGAGAGCATCCTCTATTGTATCTGAGGGCATCAGGGTAGGTAGGTGGTAAATGATAGGTTATGTGTCATAAGTACCTCCCACAGCATGTTCCACCTGCTGCTTGAAACAGATACTAGTGTGTGTGTGTGTGTGTGCTTTCAGGTCACCTGTCAGCTTCTGGTGACCTCAACAATTTCATGAGGTTTTCTTAATGAAGGAGTTCTTGGAGGTGATTTTGTCAGTTCCTTTCTTTGAAATATAGCCTACAGCACCTGATGTTCGTTTGGTGGCCTTCCATTCAAATACTAACCAAGGCTGACCCTGCTTAGCTTCCAAGATCAGATGGGAACTGGCACTCACCTAATAGTAAAACTGGCCCTGTTAATGGTAAAGTAATCTACATTGGTGGCTTGTTCTTGTATGATGTTTCTGACAATTGACTGTTTTTGTATACTTGTTGGAAACCGCACTGAGTTATTTTATTATTCTTTGTTTCTATCCTGAAAGGAATAGTGATGAATCTGCTTTCTGAAATTATGAAGACATGAAGACTTTCCTACACTTGTTTATACTCTAACACCACAACTAACAGAGTGGAAGAGTCATTTGTGACTTGAGACCAGAAGGGAACATCAAAGTGGAGAAAGCACAAGTCAACATATCCTGGAGGAGGAACGTCTCCTCTCTAGATCTGTACAGGGATATCACAAACCAAACATTCTTGGAGAAATGTCAGAGTTAATCAGCAAAACTGGCTTTTCAGTTTACATAATGGGACAACCGTTATCCATTTGTCACAAAATAGTGTCACCTAGAAACATTTCCTAGTTTTCTGGATGGCCAATTTTCACTTTACATTTTGTGCTTAAGAACAAAGTGTAGCAACTGTATACCTCTCACCAACCATGAAAACAATATATTTGAACAAACCAACGTGTGCTCTTTGTTAAATAGTTGGAAGCCATGTGTTTTAAGGGAACACATGACCCATTATGTGCTTGTTTGCTTGCTTGCTTTTCTGATTTGATGGCTGTGTATTTCAGTCTCGTGCATTTTTACCACAGCAGCATATTGAAGGAATTGTACTGCAACAGTGAGAGCAGCATAATAAATACATATCAGGTGGGGGCCAGGTCAATTTAATGCTGCCTTATACCATGTAATAGTCCCAGGGGTATAGCTAAGGAGGAGATGCAAAATGAGGGCATTGTTTCCAATAAGACACCTCATTAAATTCTTCTTCTGTCTCCAAATTTCTAGGATTGCAGAGAGTGAGACACTGAAAGTCATTCACACTAGAATTCTTACATTTGCTCCACTTGCGTTTGCTTGTAACTTTGGATGCGTAATTGGGATGTGCAAAAAGTCATGTGTGCATTGTATGTCAGATCTACTTCATAAGATCTATACATATGATGCAATTTTCAAACCACGAGCAGCACCCACTCAAAAAACTTAAGATTCAAAACACTGACCTATGACTTTCAGAAGAGTTGTGTCTCATAAGTGATGTCATGTCTCCATCGCAAGTGCTGCTTCTCCTTCAAAAGAGTTGGGCTTGGTCCTCCCAAAGGGCCCCGAGGAGGATGGCAAGGCCCGGAGTCAAGGGAGAAGCCCCACTCTTTCCCCAAAGGGGGTGGCGAGGGGTGCCTGTGGTGGGTGGATGGGTGGGTGGGAGAGAGAGGGAGAGGGATGCCTGGTTGAACAGCAAGGGAGGAACTCCTGCAGCCCAGAGAGAGACAGGCAAAGACCATCACATTGAGTCTTTAACATGGGGCAGCCCCAATATTCTGAAGTGAGCAGAACCAACCCTGTGAGGACAAAGTTGAGAGGCAGTAACTCAAAAGTTTAACTAGTAAGTTTCTTCTTATTATTATTATTTCAAAGTCTGGATGGGCATCTGTTGGGGGTACTTGGGCTGCGCTTTTCCTGCCTGGCAGAAGCAGGTTGGACTAGATGATCTATGGGGTCTTCCAGTGAAAAAGCACTGTTAAATTTATGTTGCTTAAAATTCCCTAAAAATCAGTGGATGTGCAAATCTTTCTGAAACTCGGGGGGAAATGATGTCCTGGTTATGCTTTATCATTGTAGAAGGAAATAGCTGTTGTCGGTTTTTTTAAAAAAATAATGTTGTTCATAAAAACTTTTTAAAATTCCCAAAAATCAGTGGATGTGTGAAACGTCCTGAAATTTGGGGGCTTAGAGTGGTAAATGTTTGTTACAATTGTAGCAAGTTTTGTCCTAACAGCCCTAAAATGAAGGGAAAGAGAATCCCTGTTAGTTTCCCCATTGGTGCCAATGGGCGAATAACATAACAAAAAACTAACTAAAGTTTCAGAACTCCATAACAAATCTGACACAGACTCTTTAAAATATTTCCAAAACACTTTAGAATCAAAACGAAGGTCTCACAAATTTCATTAAGACTAACAGAGCCATTTTCTTGAGTTATGCACCCCCTAATGTGTAAAAGAAATTTCTAAATGCTCAGCTGGCATTTTAAGTCAGTGCAATGATATAAATTTGGGACCAAAAGTAAAATTTTATCATGTAGAATTCTTGTCACAGAGGGCAATGTCCTCCCTTTGCCCCTCTCCTACTACGGGTACATCCTGAAGGGTCCCAAATCAATGGCACAATATTGTGGAATTGCAGGTGACCATGAAATAGCCCATGAAACCAACTTATATAAAAAGTTGCTGAATTGTTGTTGTCATGCCACGTTCCTTCCCCATAATTGAGTGCTATCCAAAGTGGTCAATCCTGGACCATTGCCTGTCTGTGAATTGCTGGCTGCTATTCTGGCAAATTCTCAGGAAAGGAGAAACAATTGTGGCAAATTGGCATAAATACACTATTGGTCTCTGTTACAATAAAAAACAAAAACAATTGTTTGTTCCTACATCAGCTATCCTGAGAAGCACTGCCCTAACTTAATTCTTGCATACTCTTCAATATTTCACAGATGAAAACCAGGATACTTTGGCCAGGCAATATCATTGTGGCCAAAATGGCAAACATAGTTAATGAGGAAGGACACACAAGCTAGGAGGGGCTATGTCCCCATCTACACCGCCATATAATGCAGTTTGAAACTGTATTATATGGTCCATGTAGATCCATATAATGCAGTTAAACTGCACTGAACTGTATTAAAGGAGTCTACACTGATTGCTTTATATGGCAGTGTAGATGGGGCCATTTGCTTTTGCCTGAGCCTTCTGGCAAGATTCCACCCATTCTTCTACTCCACTTTCTGTTGAGTTAAATAAAAGCAAACTACTGAAGATTCGTGTATAAGTCTAGAATTTTTAGTCAAAAACACTATGAAACAAAATTTGACAAAAAATCTGTTCCTTGTTTGAAAGTTTAATTGTTTGGTACTTACTTTGAAAGTAGTATGAAGAGGGAGCAGGCTTGTTTTCTGCTGCCCTGGAAACTAAGACTCGGAGCAATGGATTAAAATTACAGGAAAGGAGATTCCACCTGAACATTAGGAAGAACTTCCTGACTGTAAGAGCTCTTCAGCAGTGGAACCCTCTGCCTCGGAGAGTGGTGGAAGCTCCTTCCTTGGAAGCATTTAAACAGAGGCTGGATGTCCATCTGTCAGGGTTGCTTTGATCGTGCTCTTCCTGCATGGCAGGGGGTTGGACTGGATGGCCTGTGTGGTCTCTTCCAACTCTCTTATTCTATGATTCTATTCCAAAAACCTTCATTTTGTGTTGAATTTGTTGAAACTCAAAGAAGTATTTATTGAAAAACTACAGAAAAATGTCCTGCACAAAGTTTTTGCACTTTAATAAACCTTTTCCATTTTTTTAATGATAGAAGCAAATAGGAACCTAAAACTGACCATAAGAACCTGGGTTGACATATCCATGAGCCAAAGTATTACCCCTTAACTTTTATCAAAAAAGGAACCATCTGCTTCTCTGAGTAGATGGCAAAGGGCAAGGGCTTAGTCTGTCCCAGGAGAACCCAAAAGAAGCACTGACCCTCCTTTCCCACTGCAGTGTCATTTCTGGCCTTTTTTAAATGCCTGGGTAGGAAAATAGCAGTGGCAACCGGGGCAACTGCCCTCCTGAGGCAACACAGTCACTCCCTCCCCCCAATGAAATGAGACTTATTCATACATCATATCAAAAACCATAGTTTTGGCCCCCAAACCTGTATTTGACTAATACATGAAGTCAACTTATAAACGAGTATACATAGTACTTTTTCATTTTGAACTCAAGTTTACCATAATTGAAGGAAGCTGATTGAAGGAATAAAAAATGAGGTGGGAGAAACTGGGACATTTTGAAAGTACGATAACAGAGAATAAATCTAGATAGTCTTTGTCCTATCACGACAGTCATATCAGTGAGCATGAATTCCAATAACAGAAGTAAAGGGGAGAAAGCAAACTTCCTCAGTGGCCACTGAAACTTCTTCCATGAAAAGAAATTCCAGTCAAGCCATATACTCTAGTACAGTAGTTCTTAACCTGTGGGTCCCCAGATGTTTTGGCATTCAACTCCCAGAAATCATAACAGCTGGTAAACTGGCTGGGATTTCTGAGAGTTGTAGGCCAAAACACCTGAGGAACCACAGGTTTAGAACCACTGCTCTAGTAGATGACAACCTGGAAGGAACATAATGTTCCCAGAGGGGGGGAAATGAAAGACGCTCCAGTTTATGGTTTATCTATTTCATTGCAATCTGTAGATCTTAAAAGTTATAGATTTCATCATAGCCAAACTGAGAGCAGCAGATCCTCTGGATCTCCTCTGAGTATGACTATGGTTGGATTCAGCCTAAAAGCTTTAAAGGTGAGCAACATTGGATTCATCAGGTCCAGGTTCAGGCTATTTGGCTGAGCACATCCCCTTGTACAAACCTGCCTGGGCCCTGAGATTTTCAGGAGAGGCCCTTCTCTCAGTCCCACCTCCATCTCAAGCTTGGTTGGTGGAACGAGAGAGAGGGCCTTCTCGGTGGCTGCCCCACGACTCTGGAAGTCAGAATGGCCCCCTCCCTGCTGTCCTTCTGGCGGCAGGCAAAAACCTTTTTATTCAGGCATGCTTTAAAGATGAAGGTGTTTAAGATCAATTAAGTGGGTATTGTGGTTTTTAGCTTTGAATGTGTTTTAATGGTTTTTAAATGGGAATTTTTCAATACTGGTTATATTTAATCCTGTTTTAATGTTCGTATATTTGTATATGTTTTAATTGTTATGCTGATGCTTTTATGTTTAGCCGCTTTGAGTCCCTTCAGAAGAGATAAAGCAGAGTATAAAGGTAATAAAAATAATTATTAACAGTACAATCTTATGCATCAGGAGTCACCCCTCTGAGTTCAATGCTAGTAATTTAAAAGGAAATATGCAAAATAATAGTTAAACGATTGAGTGAGATGTAATCAGGGAGTTGCCATTTCATAAAACCATTTATCCTAAAATTATTGGGTCTATTTCATGTTTCAAGGTGAGGGTGATCAAATCATTCCCTAGGCCTAACATATACAATCTCATTTGTGTTATCTGTGTTTGCCTCTCTTTATTATGCCCTCCTACCAGCACTTATCTAGTTTCTGAGGACAGACATTAGTCAAGCATGAAGAACTAGAATTTCTATTTGTTATCATATACATCTAAGCATGCTCGAGCAGCACCGCTCAAGGTCTCTAGCACTTACAGCAGAGGGAATCATTTTAGAACGGTCAAGGCAGGTTCTGCTTCCTAGAAACTACTAAGAGACAGATGGTTCTCCCACCATGTTGACCCTCTAAAAGCCAGCCATGTGTGGTGATGTAGCCTTTTATCAGTGGTGGCCAGTCAGATGCATCAAGGAAGCTCAGCATGCATGAAGGCAATGGCTCTTCTCCATAGTTTGTTTCCTGCACACCCCCAACATGGGCATCAACCTAAGATGACCAAAATACCAACATTTATTCCTTGTCTGATTTAGCGCAGGGGTTGGGAGCCTTGGCCTCCCATTGTCCTCAATATAGCCCATGGCTGGAAGCTGGAATTACGGGAGTTGATGTTCAAAGTATTAGGAAGGCTGAGGGTTTTGTATCTTGGACTTAATGGTTGACTTGTTAGTGACACATTCTCCCCTCCTCCCATTCTTACCATGCTGTCCTTTCCAGCATCTGTATCTAATGTGGGTGTTGTTCAGATATGATGTTTGCAGTTTTAACTTGATTTTTAGGTGTTGTTTTCTCTGCATGTGTGGCAGAGCTGGAGACATAAAACATGTTAGTTAGCTGGTGACTTAGCTGAAAAATAGACTCTGCTTCTATTGTAAGGTCATCCGTGATCTTTTTCAGGATGAGATAAAGTTACATCTTGACCTTGGACTCTTGTTCCCATCAGTCTGCGGTTGTATAGCAACAATCTGCAGAAATGTCCTCATTATATCTGTATTTGAGATGCAGGTAGATTACATGCTCTGCTGTTTTAGGGTAATAGGGTTTAGTTGAAAGTGTGGCTGCCTTTTAAAGAGTGCCTGACTTTTAGATCTAAGGAAGTAAGGCCCAAAATTCAAAGAAAGACCCCAAATTCAAAGAAACATGAGCAATTCTAATTAGTACTTCAAATATGCTATTAGATTTAAGACCTCTGGATGCTTCTTTTTTGTATCAGCCATTAATATGAAAAAAGACTTCGAAAGGGTTCTGTGGGAGATTATGAATATCAGTAAATCAGTGTGCAACAAGGAGTCCTTGATCAGATTAAAGGCCTATCTTATCCAGCATCCTGTTTGCTCTCTGCTAGAATTTAAATTGTAGGTGGACCCCATGCCTTTAAGAGTTGTGCAGAAGTGGGAATTTCAACAGATCTTTTTGCTACCATGGTTGATTATAAGCAACACCTACTGAAATTCCCTTTTCTGTTGGACTCTGACCACCTAAACCAACCATGAATGGAGTACTCACCAGCAGAACATGAGTATGTTTATACTTTCTGGCAGTTACTCCAAACAAGTGATCTTCAGAAGCTTTCTGCCTCTAAATCTTGAAATTGTATATTTTATGACTAGCAGCCGGAAGGAGTCGCGGTGGTGCAATAAGTAAAACCCTTGTGCTGGTCAAACTGCTGACCTGAAGGTTGGATTGCTGATCTGAAAGTTGCCGATTCGAAACCGCAGGATGAGGCAAGCTCCTGTCTGTCAGCTCTAGCTTGTGGGGACACGAGAAAAGCCTCCCAGCAAGATGGTAACACATCCAAACGTCCCCTGAGTAATGTCTCTGTAGACAGCCAATTCTCTCACACCAGAAGTGACTTACAGTATGACACAATAAAAAAAACCAGGTAACCTTGTCTTTCATTGGTGTTGCCAGTTCTCGGTGCCTTGCCTTGTGTCCCCAAGTCGCACATGTCCTTTCTGGACAAGTTCTCCAGAATTTTGTTGGGGTTTGGGGCTGAACTCTAGGCAGGACACATAAAAGTATCTGTGCACACATCACTGCCATTTGATAATATGGAATGCAATCATCTGCTTTTTTTGGCATCCGCAGAGGAGCCCGGAGCAAAATCTTGGGAGATCCGGAGGGCCAACTATAGTTGCCACAACTCCCAAAGACTCTACAGCGGGGCTATGTATTGATTTACTAAGCTTTCTGCTCTTTTGTAGCATCAAGGCTCATCCTGAGCCTTACATTCACCTTCTGGCTAGAAGCAAGTAGGCTAGATTAAATATTCCTATCTCAACTCCCTAAGTAAATGTGAGAAATAATCCTTTCATTTGCACTTGCTCTGGGGACAGCCCTTTAGCTTAGATTTCTATCTTAATTTCCAAATGGGAAAACATGTTCTCTTCATATTTGAATGACAAGCTGTGAGCATCTGCCATTGGTATTTAATGCACACTTAAAGACATTTTATTTATTTGTTTGTTTGCTTATAGTTCACCAGGGGCCTTCCCCAGATTTCATGCTTCATCCCAGAAACCTCAAGCTTGGAACAATGCTGAGCTGGCAACCTTATCCTCTATGAATTCGTACTTTTGTACGCAGCTTTGAATCCCACCCATGAGAAAAAAGCAGAATAGAAATGAATAAATAACAGAGTTGTTATTGTTGTTATCCTACCATCTTTTCTCACTTTGAGACTCAAACATTAAAAACAAATCTACTTAAAATTTCACAATATACTAAAGTTTAAAAATAATTAAACTATCAAGCAATTATAAAAAATTAAAAACATAAAAATATACGTTTGCTCTCCCCTTTCTGCTACTAATTCTGCTTTTATGCCAATTTTGGGTGGCTCTTGGGTGGTTAATGGGTATGCTTTGTGTTGGTAAACATTAGTCCACATCAAGTAGTCAAGAGGAGAAGGAGTGTACATTTCAGTTTTAACTCCTTTCAATTCATAAAGCAACTGAGAAACTTTTCAACTTGTTTCCTGTGTAGAAAAAAAATCTAATCTTTAGATGTCTTCAGACATAACTGATCACTGACAAATGAATCAAACGGATACATTAGTAGCTGCTTATTTTCATTTGCCAGTGTTTAGTGAAATATAGCTAATCCCAATCAGAATCCTCCCCAAGCAAGAAAGACCATTTGAAATGTATGTCTGCTTTCATTTATATTTCACTTATATTTCTGTGGGGAGGGGGCACCTCTGTGTGTGCTTGCGCATGTGTGCCCAACTAGGAAAGGGGGCAAGGATGGTACCTTGCGGGAAGCAGTGGGTGGTATGGGATGGGTAGTTCGAAATGCTGTGTATGAGAAGATTGTTGTGCACGTGTACATTGTAATTCCAGAAGGGTTCTGAAGGCATGAAAGGAAAGGGGGAATCCTGATAGTGCTATTGCAGCAAAAAAAGAGCCTGCTATGATAAAGTTCTCTGAGTAAGACCATTTAACACAGTAAGACATGTCCCTCAATAGCAGAGATATACAGCATTGTTTGTCTTGTTTAGTATCCTGTCCCAACCATAGCCCATCTTTTTTAAAAATATTTTTTATTATTTTAGGAAATATAACAGACAACCATGAAAGTGAAAAACAAGAAGTAGAATAAAATAGACACATACAAAAAAATACAGAAAGATATAAAGGTTTACGCTGTAGTGTATAGCCAGTGCTCGTTAAACTAATGGATATTCATAGAGTGGCTGTACCGTTGTTATATCTTAACTTCTCCTTGTCCCTCTTAATCCCTCACCCGTGAGCCCAACCTCCTAGACCTCTGATACCCCTCAGTAACGATCACATAACTAACCCTCAACTACCCATGTATCTTCTTTCGCTAAATCCCCTTCATGGCAATCATCAAATGTACCTTTGTCTTCTTATCCAGATACCCAAGTGCCAGCCTCCATTTGTTTACAAATTCCTCATTATTTCCTCCTCTGTTACTATTTGTCAGCTTGGCCATTTGGATATATTCCCCCAGTTTATCTCTCCAGTCTTTAATACCTAACTCTTCTTCCCCCTTCCATGTTTTAGCTATTATTAGTCTTGCTGCAACAAAACAATATTGGCAGATTTCTTCATCTCCTGCACTAATACACCTTCTAAATAAACCTAATAAGCACATTTCCAGATTTTTCTTGACCTTTTTGGTAATCATATTGTTTGTTTCTTTCACCACTTTTATCCATACTTCTTGAACTGTATTACAGGTCCACCATACGTGGAAAAAGGTTCCTTTCACTTTATTGCATCTCCAACAGGCCCCTCTTCCTGTTTTCTCGATTTTTGCCAGAAGCTCTGGAGTTATGTAAGTTCTATAAAACATTTTAAACATATTTTCTCTAATTGACCCAGTCAGAGAGAATTTAAACCCCTTTTTCCAAAGATGTTCCCAATCTTTCAGATCGATGTTTCTACCAAAGTCTTTGGCCCACGAAATCATAACAGTTTTTATTTGATTGTCTGCTAAGTTATAGTCTAAAATAAATTTATAGAGCCTTGAGAGTAAACCTTTGTTACCTCTGTCAAAGATACATTCTAACTCAGATTTTTTGGATGCAAATCCTACCCCTGCATCCTTCCTAAATCTATCATGCAGTTGGTAGAAACTGAACCAATCTTTTATCCCTAATTCTTCTCTGCCCTTAAGTGTCCATTGCCCTCTTTCTTTAACTAAGTAATCCTCATATATTCCGGATTCAGTGCATGTGGCTTGTCTCAAGACTGCTTCCAATGGGTGCAGCCACAGAGGGGTTTTGGGCTCTATCCCCTTCTTATACCTTTTCCACGTTGCTAAAAGACTGGATCCAACCATAGCCCATCTTTAAGAAGATGACATACAACCAGTTCTCTCCTACTTTTGTTTTTATCTTATGTCCAGATATATGCTGCCTCTGTGCCTAGCAATCATGCATAATAGCTGTTGGCAAGCCTGCTTAACATACATGTATGACCTCATCGGATGGGTTTTTCTCCCGTCCTTGCACACTGCTGGCATGTTGCCAAGACGGAATCTGCTGGAGCCCATCATATGATGCAAGGCTACTTCCAGCAGGGCTCCATTGGGTTCCCTCCCAGCAGCGTGCTAGCAACACACTAAGAGGGAGCCCTGAGGATATGGATGATTCCCGGTATCCTCATTGAAGAATCTGGGAACAGCACTAGAGGCAGCTGGGGAAAGTGGGGAAACGTCATGGAATGGCAGCCCACGACAAACCACAGTAAGGGGATGAAGCAGAGCACTGCCCTGTGGTTTCCTACGCTGTCTCCTGCTTTCTCCCAATGACCCCAGATTTCTGGACCTCCATGTGAATAGGTTCTTGTTTACACCATTTTAAAAGCACCATAAACTAGTGGCCAGCACTACATGTTGTCGTAGTAGATTCCTGTAAATTAATTACTTGTGTGAAACTGTTTTTGACAAGTATTTTCAAGACCAAAACAGACAGGTTTACTCTCTGCTCAAAATCCAAAGTTGCCTCTTATTCCTTCTTTTGGCACATCCCTGGCCTGAGGTTTCACGTTGACAAATTATATATTATATAATAATATTATATATTATATTCAAATCACAGCCAGCTATTTCCCAAGCTAGACAACTATCAAAACCTTTGTATGCGTATGCAAATAAATGATCCAATTTGTCACCAGGTAAGCTCAGGATGTTTGTTCATTCAGCTTGAGGCTGAGAGTCTGCCGCACCCACGGAAAAGAGGGCTTAGCAAGCATGAGTGCATTAACTCTCTAAAGGTGCAGCCAAGTTTTAGAATTACCACCTTTGTCTTTTGAGTCTTGCACCTTTGTTTCACACGGAACTGGACACTTCTGCTAATCAGGGATTTATTAGCATATTCACATCACCATTTCCTCCTGGATTGTGCCCTCCCAAGGAGTGTCTCTACAATGGATTGTTTTTTAAAAAATTATCCAACCACCAGCTGTCATTCTTCCTGCCATGGGAATCTCCTACTACAGGCTGTGATGTCAGGGGAACCCCCGGTCAATCCAGGCATGGATCCTAGGCTTGTCTCTTTTTCAGCCAATCAGGGGAGGGAGCGGGTCGTCTGAATAGCTGTCAGAACTGTACAAGATGTCTTGTATTTCTCTGTGAAATTATGCTTGTATCTTTTGAAGCGTATTGCTTGTACTTACCTCTTCTACAGCAAAATTGTAATAAACTTCTGTAGCTTGCCTTCAACCCAGAGGGCTTGTTTTCTTTCCTGGCTGATCTGGTTTCATGGATGCTCACCAGGCATGGACTTCTCTAACTGCCGTCCTAGCTGAAATCACTACACCAGGTCTCAGTATTTATGCTACATTTTTTTGGGTAGCTTTAAGATCATCTTTAAATCTCTTTTGTTGTCCACTGACATTCCATTTTCTGTTCCTAAATTGAGAATAAATTAACTGCTTTAGGAGATGGTGGTTGGATATTAGGACAACATGGTCAGTCCTCTTTATATAGCCTTATAGAGGAAAATGAAACAGGGGGCAAGGAAAATGTGAAAGGTAGTGGAAATGCAAAATTTGTTAGAATGTTGGTAACTATTGATTAAATAATAGTTGTACATTGTAATTAAAATGAGAAAGATAGGAGACAAATTTTAAATACAAGGTAAGATAAGTAGGTAAATAAATGTGACCCGCATCCTTACACTAGCCAATCTTGGTTACCTATTTCTTTAAAAAAAATACATTTGAGCCAAGCCCAAAGAAACATGTAGGCTTTTGCAATTTTAGACATTTTTCTTTAGTTACAATCACATGAAGTAAAAAAGAAAAATTAATGATGAGGTTGTATGTGGAGTTTTTTTTGTTTGTAAAATCTAAATCATTTCTCCTGTTTGAGTTGATTCAGTGGCTAAAAATAACTCCGCAGCAGCTCTTGGAAGTAACTGCAGAGAGCATCTGCAGAGAGAGGAAAGCTCTTAAACTGGGCGGCTACACAATTGCACAGTTGCACATTTATACATACTGAGCAAACATTTATGTGTATATAAAGACAGTGTACATAGGCCTTGCCTACTCAGCCCATATATTACAAGCAATTGGAAATGCTATGGCAAACATGATCATCATTATTAGTTCGCTATCCTCCTATTTTTCAAAAGTTTATATCTTTTACCATGTTCAAAACCTGTGATGCTATTCTGTCCTATTATGTTTACAGAGGGGGGGGTGGGAGTAGGCAGACTGAGATGCATTATTTGTTTAAAATTCGCCAGCGATTTCAAGGCTGAGCAAGGATGAGAGCCCACTTCCAAGCCAACACTGCAATAGTTTCAACTGAACTTCTAAATACAGACATCACTTAGGATTCTTTCTGCTTTCTTTGTAAGAGCCCAAGAAGAAATGCTGGCCCAAGCCAAAGGTGTTCAGCAAACAGCCAAATGGACGCTCATATAAAACCTACATGCAGAACCTGAGTACAACAGCTTTCACTGGCTGCTGTTCCCCAGCAACCAGCATTCAAAAACATGCTGCCTCTGAACTTGGAAGCAGCATTCCTCCATCATGACTTCTACCCATTGATTGCTATATTCCAAAAGATTTTGTCTAATACCACAGTAAACTATCCCTGCAGTCTCATGAGTAAAGAAAGAGGAGTTCTGATTTTCAATCTGAAAAGGAAATATAAAATGACATGTTCTACATGGCTGAGATTACATTTTGACATTCACTGATGACATTTCTATTGTACCCACAGAACAATGCCATCCTCCCCCTCCTTTTTGTTTTGTATACGACTCGGTTTGCCGAAATGTTCTACAAAACTGTCTATTTTGTAAAATTTTGAATTAGCCTGTAGTATAAAAAATGTATGCGTATGTATGAATTTAGATTAAAATATTTGTGTTGTTCTTTGCCTTCAAGTTGTTTCCAATCCAAGGGTGAACCTACAATGGTATTTTCTTGGCAAGATTTGTTCAGAGGGGTTTTGTCACTGCCTCCCGCCGATGCTGAGAATGTGTAACTTGCCCAAGGTCACTTGGTGGGTTTTCGCAACCAAGAAGGGATTCAGACCCTGATCTCCCAGAGACATACACTCAAAGCACTACACCACAACAGATCCAAAAATATTTATACTGCATCCTATATAATGGGATTTTGGGGTAATGTGCAATAAAATTAATTTAGCCAGTTTAAAATAAATGCAAATGGATAAAGGTATATTAAACAATTTCACTGGCTAAAACAAGAGAGTTTAAAACCTGTTCAACACTTCAAAACAATTTTAAACCATGCACACACATGTTCAAATCTGGATGAAATCAGCTAGATTTCAAAGTTATTTTTAAAAAGAAATAAAAGGTTCCTTCTAGCACCAATATTGGTTTCAAGGAGGAGTGTCCCACAACCAGGCATCACAGCAACGAAGGCCCTCCTTTACAACCTCCCACAGTGTGTTGCCGACCCACTGACACAACTGTTCTGCCTGGGCATTTAATTTGTTTTCCTAATAGAATAATACATCTGCAAGACTTTTATAAATGAACTGATTAAGAGCATCTCATTTCTTCCCAACCTTTTCATTTGCAAAGTTAACCAACTTCCCAAATTCTTGTGAATTCACATTCATTTATGATTGCCAGGTCAGGACTAGTCCAAGTCCAGATACTCAAGGATTTCAGGGTCAAGAACTGATGTCATGGTTATGTTACCGATGGTTAGTCTTGATGATGTGGCAAAGGGTAGAACCTAGTGATGTTATTAATCATGATAATTAAGCATAAATCATGTCAGGAAGAAAGATGGAATATAAATAAAGCAATGGATAATGATGGGGAAGATACTTTTCAAGGCAGCGTTTTCGCTTTGGGATTCCTCACCCACAAGCTAAGGACTTTAGGAGAATGATCAGGCCTTTTGATCTGAAGCTTCTATCATTTCATAAACATAGTAGCTTGGCAGCTTAAGTGTTCCTCTTAATTATAAAACAGTTGTAGTTGTTCATGAGGATTACTTTGCTGTTGTTTCTTATAACATCCGCTACTATATACTGGCAGTATGCCAAACTTTAATTGTAACAAATTCAAACTTCTTCCATTATGGAAGGGTGAGGTGTTAAGGTTGATAATGTGATGCTGGACAGAAAATGGGGTTGGTGTTCGACATCTTTGAAGCCCTTCCCCAATTCTGAGGTTGTCCTGTTTGACAAGAAGGACGGGGGAAAGAAGGGCGGATACTGGAAAGAAAATAAAGTCAAGGACTGAAATGAATTTCTCAAAATGCCTGTGTTTATTAACACAAATTATGTTTATGAAAAATACATAATTTCCTTCATTGGAGCCAAACTGATTATCACTGAAAACAGCTGAGAATTCTTAATATAATAAAATATATTGCAGGTAAAGCTTTTTAATTCTTAATATTTCTGAAACAGTCAGCCTTCTGGAACATGCAGTGGTACCAAGCAGAAGAACCCAGCTTGATTGTTCAAGTAACATACAGTTATCACTTAAAACAGCTGTGAATTCTTAATACAATAAAATATATTGCAGGTAAAGGTTGTTAATTCTTAATATTCTGAGGCAGTTTTCTGAAACATGCAGCGGGCCTGAGCAGGAGAGGCCCAGTTTGATTGTTCAACCAATATGCAGTATCCTGAAAACCCAGAAATAAGTCCTACAAGTAAATTTAAACTAAAGGGGGAAAAAACTCACTACCTATACTCAGACTGGGCATTTAGTTAATGTATAGGCATGAATAAGCAAGATGTAAATGAATGTTTCATTTGGATAAATACAAAAACTTACCTTTCTCATCAGGTAGGAGATAAATCACTATCAAGAATGACCTTTTTTAAGGAACAATTCTTCCTATAAACATGAATATGTTTTTTTTTCCTATGAATTCTAGAAAACATTTTTGCATCTCTCCTTTATAGACAGAACTGCAGGGATTATGGCAGATTGATGGTGAAGAATGTCAAAGGGTGCATCTACACTGTAGAATTAAAAAGGTTCGACAACCCTTTAACTGCCATGCCTCAGTGCTATGGAATCCTGGGAGTTGTATTTACAAGGCCTTTAGCCTTTTCTGCCAAAGAGTACTGGTGCTGAAAGAAACAACTAACAAATATTTAGCTCTTTATAAAGAGCCGGGCTCCATTATTATATTCATATTCCAGATACTGGGAGCTTACAAAATTTACAATGGCTACTACCAGAAAAAAATGTCAATTATGCAAAGGAACATGATCAAGAATGGTTAGATATTTTAGGGTACTGTTCCATTATCCGGGTGGAGGCCACGAGAGGGCGCTAGAGAGAATCTATTTTATGGGGGTTGAGGGTTGGCTGAAGGAGGAAAACCATTTCCCCTGCTTTCCTGTTATTCTCCCCACTTATGTCTCCGTTGTGGAAACAACTCTTGTTTGTGATATGGGAAGTGGGGAGGGGGAATAACCAGGGAAATGGGGAAAATGGTTTTCCCCCTTCAACTCCCACCCATGGACTATCCTCTCTATAGCACCCTCTTGTGGCCTCCATCCAGATAATGGAACAGTACCTATTTCCGATTTTTTTAAACGCATTGGATAGTAAGTTGTGGAATGGAGCCCCCGGTGGAGTAGTGGGTTAAAGCCTTGTGACTTGAAGGTTGGGCTGCTGATCTGCAAGCTGCCAGATTCGAATCCCACCCGGGGAGAGCACAGATGAGCTCCCTCTATCAGCTCCAGCTCCATGCAGGGACATGAGAGAAGCCTCCCACAAGGATGGTAAAACATCAAAACATCTGGGCGTGCCCTGGGAAACATCCTTGCAGACTGCAAATTCTCTTACTCCAGAAGCGACTTGCAGTTTCTCAAGTCGCTCCTGACACGAAAAAAAAAGTAAGTCATGGACATTTTTTGATAGAATTGAGCACCTCTTTTTACTTTAATAAAAAGTTTCAGCCATGGATTCAACATAAAATCTATTATCAGCATTACAGTAAATAGGCAAGACTGATTTCTGTTATAATTGATAAAATAATAAAAAGCTGGATATTAAAAATTGGTAAAAGAATGAAAAACTGAATATTAAACATCTTCCTAATTTTTACCTGATTTCATCCTCTTGAATCAGCAAAAAATAAAAGCCTCAAAGGCATAAAGGTTAAAAGTCATTCAATATCAGCTTTGACATTTGCTTATATTTTAATTTTAAAAACATTAAAAGTATCAACAGATGGCCAAAAGGCATGACTAACAGTCAATCAAGAAATAACATGTATAATTTCATATTCCCCCCAAAAGTGATTTTTAAAATAGATTTGATTATTATCCCTGGTATATCAATAAAAGTTACGGAAATGAAAAAGAAATAAACAAATTTATTTGAAATCAAAGTTTAAGTGAAGAAGCATCAGAATCCAAGCCTTTCCTATCTCCATAAAATGACGCTGCTTCCACCACTGAATTTATTTCTTCAGTTGGAATCAAAAAAGTATTGTAGGATGCCCATTTGAAAGCTTGGCAGCAGTTAATATTTTCGGGGGGAGCTTAGAGGAGGGGACTTGGCATGAAAACAATCGTGCTTTAGGATGATAAAAGGAAAGAACCCTTGAGATAGCTAATATTGAATTACACTCATGCACATTGTTTACAGTGTAATTCAGAAAGGTTGTATGAATCATAGAAAAGCTAGGATTAGAACAGAACAAACAAATTGCTCTGTCAATTTGCTAGCTTTCTGACGTTTTTAAAATGCTTTTAAATTGTTTTAATTCAGTGCTTGGTTTGATACGATAGCTTATTTCTTTTTAAATTGTTTTCCAATATTATCAGTGATTGGATTCTAGCTCTCCTCTGTTTTAATTCATGATGAAAGCTGCCTGGAGTCTTCCATTGGGAGAAAGGACAGATACAACACTGAAAAATAAGAATAAAAATAGACAGGGAGAATGCAACCCCCCCACACACACTCTTTCCAAAATACCCAGACAGAATCCTACAGTTATTCATTTGCTTAGCAACTTTGGTATATCTAATTTGGAATCATAGTCAATTATACAGGTGACATGATATTAAAACATCTGAAGAATACCATTCATCAGCATGTCCTGAATATTTACAATTAATGGAGTGTATTTAGAAATTAAGTGAACAGGGTCTCCTGTAAGACATTAACAACATGAGAAAATAAGGCCATATTTGTGGATTTTTTAAAAATATATATCTCAAAATGTTTAGTCCTTTTATAGATCCGTCATACAGAGAATCAGGTGAATAACTGTAGGGAAGAATGAGATCCCATTGAACCATGAAAATATCTACACTAATCAGAGTCTATGGAGAAGTAAAGGGGGTGACACTGGCAAATGCCTTTCATTGTAGTGTGCATATGTGCCTTCAGATCACCTGTTGACTTATGGACCTCGTGAATTTCATAGGATTTTCATAGGCATAGAATACTCTGAAATATAGCCTATGAAAACACCTGGTATTCATTGGTGGACTCCTATTAAAATGTTAGCCAAAGCTAACTCTGCTTAGCTTCCAAGATCAGACAGGATTTGGTATCTTTAGGATATCTGAAAAGCACCTTGAAATGCTAGAGGACTAGAAGACCCTTCATATATGTATAAAGGTTGTGCCAAGAACTGAGAAGAGAGTTCTTTCATGCTTACAAATTACCACACTATAATCCCACTTTAGTTGGCATGGCAACATCCTCTGGAATACTAGGACTTGTAGTTTGGGAAGGCACTAGACATTTCTATTTACTCTTCCATAAACTAGAAATCCCAGGATTGCATAGGATGTTGGCATGCTAATTAAAGTAGAATCATAACACTGTAATTGGGAGATGTAAAGAAGCCCTCTGTTAGATCAGAGTTTTTCCACAGATGGAAGCAGTCTTTCTATTTGTGTGAAGGCATGTCTAGATCCAAACTACCTAGATTTTGGTAGTTTCTGATATATAGAATTATATGCAGAAATAGTGTTTCACTATATATCAAAGAGAGAGAAAATTGCTTGTGATGTGTGCCAAAAAGGTCATATATGCATCTCTATGTTAGAAATTTTGAAAAGAGAAAGCACTTCATGTTGAGGCCATGTTTGAGAAATAGGAAATTTTGGAATAGGATAATTATTGCTGCAAAATGCTTGCTGGAATAAGATACCATTAAATCATCTGAAATATTCTGTCAGCTTTCACCCAGAAAAATACCAGTTAATTTTTTTCCTAAACAATTGCAGGTAGAATGTAAAGCATTGGGGAATGTTATCTATTCTCTCGAGTAAAGAACTAGAAAATAAGACACATGAATATGCCATCATGTCAAAACTCACAAATTATATTAGGGTGAAAAAAGAGAAACAACACTGTAATAACTTTGTCTGAGACCGGAAGACTTTTATTGCTTGCTGGCAAAACAAGGTTTATGCATCTAAAAAGGTGGTCACACATTTAATTTGTTGTAATAACTTACAGAGGCAAAATGTGTATTGTAAAGTGCTCTGAAGCTCAGATTCTGTCATTTATGGTTGCATATTTTTCTGCCATGATGAGATTAGCTCCTATAAAAACTTAAAAATAAAAATCTACATGATACTGAACGTATAATACAGGGATGGGAAATATGCAGCCCTTCAGGTGCTATTGGATTATAGTTTCCTTCACTTTCTCAGAATTGGTGGCACTGACTGGGACTGAAGGGAGGGTTATAAATATCCAGCACCATTTGGAGGGTGACACGTTCCCTAATCCTGATCTAATGAGAATGGACCTTTCTGGTCTTCCATAGGCTGCTCCACCTGCATATGCCATGCTAGCCTGCCAACTCTCTGGAGATCTGGTACACATACTACCAGTTTGCTAACATGAACACAAAAGATTTTGAGCCCAAAGCCAGGCTTTGGATGACTGCATGGGACCTTTATTTAATTTTAAAATCAGGCTTGATGAGGTTTGAGGAAATCCACAAACAGGAGAGAATATGGTTAATCCTTCATCTCACATATCTATCCCAAATTCAGCATGTTCTGACCAATTTGCATTAATCTTCCATTCTCCCACATGGGACATACAGGCTTTAATTAGTTCAGAGACAGTATATACCACTAATTAGGATCCACTGTATTAATAAGCCTTTCTACTACTCCTTTAGCAGGAGCTTTGGTGCAAAGGGGATCCTGGGCTGGTGAGTCTTTGGACATTGCTATGGTAAGGAGGAAAATTCATGGTTTTGCAGAACTGACCAATGTCACATAATGAAAATTGGATGAAGATATGTCCCATGCAGGGCTGCAGCCATGGGAGGGGGGTTAGGGGTTGAACCTGCCCCCCTCCAAAATTTTTCAGGTTTAAAAAAATCTGGTTTACTCATTAATTTTAACTGATTAACCAAATCCCCATGAGTGTCCACTGAAGTTTATCTGTCTTGAGTGTCTACTGAAGTTTATTGCTGGAACCTAATTTCTAAATTATTTTGCGTTATGGAACTACTCTTCATGATTCACTTAAAAAAGAGTGACATTAGAGCCTATGAACTTTCTGCATGAGACAAGTAAAGTGGCATTGCAGCTACATTGCACTGATGCTAGACTGTCATCTTTGGTCACTGTCTGTATCACACAATGCCAGGTGCATCCTTAGCTATTAATAGGGAATGGCCTACCGTAATCTGTCAGAAGTTATATAACCTGTTACCACTCTGTTTTGGTGAGTTTTGCAACTCTGTTACCGAGTGCTTCCCCTTAGTCCAGCTCTAAGAAAAATAAAAAGGTGCTTGAAGATTTCTTGCTCACAGCTCAGAAAAACCAATATGTGGTTCTTCAGATGAAAAAGACATATTGAATTAGGTCTCTGACTAGATGGCAGAGGTTGCCATTAATTTGGTCACGTAGAATTTTGTGGTAATAAAAATGATGGTACTGCCCAAAATGATGGGACCGTTCCTATTTCAAAATCTACCAATCATCAAAGGCACTAAGATATTTGATCAATGGCAAAAAGATCTTACCAGATTTATTTGTGCAGGGAAAAGAGCCAGGATTGCATACAGAAACTTAATTGATGCGAAAGAGGGGAGGGGCGAATCTACCAGATCTCAGACACTACCATGAAGCAGCTAGTTGAATAACCGGATAACACTAGAGAACCAAAGTCTACTCAACCAAGAGGGCCATGACCTCAGGTACGGCTGGCATGCATATCTATGGTATGAAGGGGATAAGTTAAAGATTTCAACAGACATATAATCAGAGGAAGTCTCTTAGATATGTAGAAAAGGTATAAATATGGTATAGAACCAAAAACACCCCTATGGCTAAGGCCATTAGAAGCAATACTGAGGCCAAACTTAAGAGAAGAAATCAGAATGTATAAAGAGTATCTAACTTGGGAAAAAAGCAATAGAAACTAAGAGGAAAAGACAACTTAGGCATTAATAATTGGTTCTATTATCATCAACTACAGTACATGCAAGATTTAAAAAGGTTGCAAAAAGTATACTAGAAAAAGTAGAAAGTATACTGGAAAAAAGGGAGCAAAAGATTAATTTCCAGACTATACAAATATTTACTAGGCTATAACCAAGAAGACAATAGAGTCAAATTAACAATGATCATTCGGACTAGGGATCTAGAGAGTGTTATAGATCTAGAAACCTGGGAACTACTCTGGAAAAAAGAATTCAAATTTATAATAGCGGGGTCAATTAGGAAAAATGTATACAAAATGTTCTACAGAAGCTATACAATACCAGTCCTACTTGCAAAAATAGATAAATCTCAAGACAGGTGCTAAAGATGTAAAACGCAGAGAGTAACCTTTTTCCATATGTGGTGGTCATGTGAGAATATTCAAGGATTTTGGAGCAACATAATTAAGGAAACAAATAAAATGTTATGCAATAAGGTCAAAAAAATGAGGGATATGTCTGCCGGGGTTATTCAGGGAAGTTTTGCTGCAGCAAGAATGATAATACAGTAGAGTCTCACTTATCCAAGCTAAACGGGCCGGCAGAAGCTTGGATAAGAGAATATCTTGGATAATAAGGAGTTATTAAGGAAAAGCCTATTAAACATCAAATTAGGTTATGATTTTACAAATTAAGGACCAAAACATCATATTATACAACAAATTTGACAGATAAAGTAGTTCAATATGCAGTAATGTTATGTTGTAATTACTGTATTTATGAATTTAACACCAAAATATCACGATATATTGAAAACATTGACTACAAAAATAGCTTATCCAGAAACTTGGATAAGCGAGGCTTGAATAAGTGAGACTCTACTGTACTAGGAATTGGAAAGGGGGAAAAGCATTAGCTAAAAAGGATTGGAGATGGAGAGATAAGCTAATGGATTACATGTAAATGACTAAGACCTTTACTTGGCAGGCAAAAACAATGAAGAGTTCCTAAAGAGATGGAAATGGGTGATGGCATATTTGGAAGGAGACTCAAAGAAGTGAATGATAAATAGTCCCAAGAGTAATTTAAGGGCAAACATGATAGAAGGGTAAATATTAGTAATGTTATAGGCACCACAGTGATGATGGATGGAAGTCAAGGTACGGGTGCACAGTTGTGTGAGATAAGGGTTCACTTTGTGTAGGATGTGGGAAAGAATAATGTCTTTTATGTTCTAGTGTGGGTGTCATTTGTGGTGTGTGTACTGTATGTATCTCTCACATTTGTAATTTTTATTTATTATTTACCACATTTATACCCTGCCCATCTCACTCAGCAATGGGAGCAGGAAATGGACCTAGGGAGCTCTGGTGTACATCCATTGAGAAATTTCCCACTGTCTCCAAGGCCATTGTGAGGGAATTATGGAAACTAAGGCAGAGGTCTTGGGTGTGACCAGACAACGTTACAGAGACAATTTATACACAAGACATATAATAACAACAGACTGGTTCAAGATTGGGAAAGGAGTATGGCAGAGCTGTATACTTTCACACTACCTATTCAACCTGTACGCAGAACACATAATGTAATGTGCTGGGCTTGGTGAATCCAAGGCTGGAGTTAAAATTGCTGGAAGAAACATTAACAACCTTAGATATGCAGATGATACCACTCTGATGGCTGAAAGTGAGGAGGAGCTGAAGAGCCTTATCACCAAGGTGAAAGAAGGAAGTGCAAAAGCTGGGTTGCAGTTAAACATCAAGAAAACCAAGATTATGGCAACCAGACTGATTGATAACTGGCAAATAGAGGAAGAAAACGTGGAGGGAGTGACAGACTTTATATTTCTAGGTGCGAAGATCACTGCAGATACAGACTGCAGCCAGGAAATCAGAAGACGTTTACTTCTTGGGAGGAGAGCAATGGACAACCTTGACAAAATAGTGAAGAGCAAAGACATCACACTGGCAATGAAGGTCAGAATAGTGAAAGCAATGGTATTCCCCATAGTAACCTATGGATGCGAGAGCTGGACCATAAGGAAGGCTGAGCGAAGGAAGATAAACGCTTTTGAACTCTGGGGCTGGAGGAAAATCCGGAGAGTGCCTTGGACCGCAAGAAGATCCAACCAGTCCATCCTCCAGGAAATAATGCCCAATGGCTGCTCACTGGAGGGAAGGATATTAGAGGCAAAGATGAAGTATTTTGGCCACATCATGAGAAGATAGGAAAGCTTGGAAAAGATCATGATGCTGGGGAAAATGGAAGGAAAAAGGAAGAGAGGCCGACCAAGGGCGAGATGGATGGATGGTATCCTTGAAGTGACTGGACTGACTTTGAAGGAAGTGGGGGCAGCAATGGCGGACAGGGAGCTCTGGCGTGGGCTGATCCATGAGGTCATGAAGAGTCGGAAATGGCTGAACAAATAAAGAAGAAGATATAATATTATATATTTCATCATTTGAGGATTCGATTTCTCGATATCCCTAGCATCGTGATATGAATTCAGGAAGACTAAGGATGACATCACATTAGTATTATAAAGTAGAGGCACTAATTTCCCTACTGCCTTGCTAGCTCCTGCAGAATTCTGGGAAATGTAATTTAGGGCAGGGCCTCAGCTAGAGAGGTCCTTGGCTTTCCTAAACTATATTTCCCAGTATTCTGCAGGAGCAAAGCTGGGACTTCCCCTTTATAACACTAATATAATATCATCCTAAATATGTGAAGGAGAATGCTGTAACCCCAAATTCTAATTATTTCACTCCTCTTAAGTGGAAAGGGATATTTTAACAAGAAGAGCCTGCTTTATCCCCATGCAATTCAAAATGCTGATAATCCCCCAAGCCACCCACTCCACCCACCCACCCACCCACTGAAATGTGTGGAGAACTTCCACAAAGTCTTTTCTTTTGAGAAAGTCACCATCTGTGTGAACAGAGCAATGAAAACAGATGGAAGGCAGTAGCACATTCCTTGCATGTTTAGTCTACCCAGAATCATAACACCCAAATAGGGCTTCCTTCTCCATCTAGTAGCTAAGATAGTGACAAAAACTTTAAACATATTGTGATTACAAAAGAGGGGGTGTGTTTCCGTTCTAGAGGACCTCCTCCTTACATGGATTATCCCAAAAACAATGTCCACAAATAAACCTCCTGACATGCCCTAGTATGTCAGGGGTTTTATTACCCGTTACTGTTCTGCTTTGGGGAGTCCAGCTCTAAGAAACACTGTTCTGGCACTTGAACTTTTCTTGCCCAAAGCTCAGAAAAACAAAACATGTGATCCTTCAGAAGAGGAAGACTTAGTGAGAAACCTCAGCATAACTATCAAAGAAGAAAAGCATAGAGGCATATCTACATTGACTAGTCTGAAGGCAGCTTGAGAGGGCTACAGCAATACAAGGCATACTGTGAAAACATGCTGCAGTCCACTTTAAGGGTTTAACTCAACATAAGAAAAGTCAAGGAACAGTTTGAAATAAAGCCCTTAACACACATTAAGGCTGCACTCTAGTATAAATGACATCCCATGGCAAAATTGGCCCCATGGAATGGGAAACACTATGTGGACATCTGAAGCACTCTGTTGAGCCACATATGCACATTCTGGGGGGCGGGGGTTGAAAAAACTGCATTATCCATGGTTATCAGACTGCAGATATTGTGAATTCTGGAACTGGCTCGAGGTCAGCCTCTGCAGTTTATGCAAAAACCATCGGACCCTCAAACTGGTTCCAGGGGTTGCAGTGTAACCACCAACACACTGAAAATACTTCCTTCTATGGGGGTTTAAATTTCACCTAACTGGTAAAGTGTAGATGTGTCCTAGGACTTGGAAGGACAGTTATGAATAATAATAATTTTTAAAAACTTCATTTGTGTCCCGCCCCTCTTCCAATGGGGACTCAGAGCAGCTTACAGCAATGCAACAATATAAACAAGGTAAATGAAGAAACTAGAAAAGTGCAAAGTGTAAGAATCTATCATTGAATACCTATGTCAAGATTATTGTATTTCCAATGTCTGTGTGTAGTTATGAAAGCTGGACAGTGAACAAAGCTGAGAAGAGAATGAACATGAGTCTAATGTTCTGGAAAAGAGTTTGACAGATACTATGGACTGCAAAAGTAACCAGTGAATGGATCCAAGAGAAAATAAAGGCTGAACTTTGCCTAGAAGTTAAAATGATTAAACTGAGGTTATCATATTTTTGGCATGTTATTGTTGTTTATTCATTCAGTCACTTCCAACTCCCCGTAACCTCATGGACCAGCCCACGCCAGAGCTTCCTGTCAGCCGTCGCCACCCCCAGATCCTTCAATGTCAATCCAATCCCTTCAAGGCTACCATCCATCCATCCATCTTGCCCTTAGTCAGCCCCTCTTCCTTTGCCCTTCCATTTTTTCCAGCATCATTCTCTTTTCCAAGCTTTCCTGACTTCTCATGATGTGGCCAAAGTACTTCATCTTTGCCTCTAATATCCTTCCCTCCAGTGGGCAGTTAGGTATTATTTCCTGGAGTATGGACTGGCTGGATTTTCCTCCAGCATCAGAGTTCAAAAGCATCTATCTTCCTTCACTCAGCCTTCCTCATGGTCCAGCTCTTGCATCCAAAGGTTACTATGCGGACCTTTGTTGCCAGTGTGATGTCTCTACTATTTACTGTTTTATCGATGTTGGTTGCTTCTTTCCCAAGAAGCAAATGTCTTCTAATTTCTTGGCTGCTGTCAGCATCTGCAGTAATCTTTGTGCCTGAAAACAAAAAGTCCATCACTGCCTCCACGTTTTCTCTCTCTATTTGCTAGTTATCAGTCTGGTTGCCATAATCTTGGTTTTCTTGATGTTTAACTGCAAACCAGCTTTTGCACTTTCTTCTTTCACCTCGGCTATAAGGCTCCTCAGCTCCTCCTTGCTTTCAGCCATCAAATTGGTATCATCTGCATATCTAAGGTTGTTAATGTTTCTTCCAGCAATTTTAACTCCAGCCTTGGATTCATCAAGCCCTGCATGTCGCATGATATATTCTGCATACAAGTTGAATAGGTAGGGTGAAAGTATACAGCTCTGCCGTACTCCTTTCCCAATCTTGAATCAGTCTACTGTTCTGTGGTCTGTTCTTACTGTTGCTACTTGGTTGTTATACAGATTCCTCAGGAGACAGACAAGGTGACTTCGTATCCCCATACCACCAAGAACTTGCCACAATTTATTATGATCCACACCGTCAAAGGCTTTTAGGCTTTTTGAGCATATCATGACTTAATAGAAAATTTGATAATGTAGGTACTGTGAGAAGTAGTAGAAAAAGAGAAAGACTTGTCCAGGTGGAAAGAGACAATCAAGGAAACCAAAGTCCTGAGTTTGCAAGACCTGAGTGGGGCACGTGATGACATGGTGTCATGGAGGAGTCTCATTTATAGGGTTACCATAAACCAAACCTGACAATGTCAATTAACAACAGCACATCAAACATGATGCACATCAAACATGATAACCATGTACAAATACATGAAGGGAAGTTATAGCGAGGAGGGAGCAAGCTTGTTTTCTGCTGCCTTGCAAACTAGGATGCGGAACAATGGCTTCAAACTACAGGAAAGGAGATTCCACCAGAACATCAGGAAGAACTTCCTCACTGTGAGAGCTGTTCGGCAATGGAACTCTTTCCCCCGAACCGGACTGTGGTGGAGGCTCCTTCTTTGGAGGCTTTTAAGCAGAGGCTGGATAGCCATCTGTCAGGGGTGCTTTGAATGCGATTTCCTGCTACTTGGCAGGTGGTTGGACTGGATGGTCCATGAGGTCTCTTCCAACTCTACTATTCTATGATTCTATGAAACTTACAAATATGAGGAAGAGTTTATTTTAAGGGTAAGAGAGAGGAAAAGAATGTCATACACACAATCCAAAATAAATCTAGTAGCCAAACTAATACCTACTTTGTGTTATCAACCTGAAAGGAGTCTTGGGTTACAGAGTACCCATTGTAAAGAGAAATTGTCTCAGAATGTCACCCTCCAATTAGAGATTATTAAGGTAAGTTCCAAGGAGTGAACTCACTCTTAGTTTTATGGCAAAGTTCAGTGAACGTTGCCCCTTTGTGAAGACTACTGATTCAGCATATACTGGGATAACTTCCTTTTTTAAGATTAATGGTCTAGATAGCAAATATGAAAATTACTTAGTGTCTGAAACCAACCTCCTTAAGACCCTGAACCTTTATCTCTGAAAAGCTGACCCACAGAGACCAGAAGGGCTGATCTCTAAAAGAAAATGTATTCCAATGGCAGATAAAGTTCAGCCTACTGATCGTCTAACACTCAAATTCTTACCCCAAAATGATTTTTCAAGTTCCAAGATCTTTCAGCATCCCAATGTTTGCCTCTAAATGTCCTCCTTTCTCCTTGGAGATATGAAGGCAATTTAAACCTTTTTTCAATGGGTCTCCGGCCATTTTAAGTCTGTGTGTGTGTGTCCTGATGTGGACTAGAAATAAAATAGCACAGGTATATACTTACTGGCCAACTTGGTGTCAACTTACCTGCAGCTCTAGAGGGTACATTAGCAAAATGTTGAAGTTGGTTACACCTGGATATTAATAATTAAAGACCATACAAAGAGATTTTAAATAATCTTCGAAACCGAGAGAATGAAGGTGGTAGCATAAGCTTCCATATATGCATCTGAGGAAGTAAATTCATTTATGAAAGCTTACGGCACCAACTTTGTAGCACCTTCAAGAGTAACTGAGAGAACAAGTCCCTTTGCATACTGATATTCCAGACTAACATGGTTCTGTCGTTGAATTCTTCCCACACTGATGGGAAAAGTTACTGTGTTATGATCCTTACAACTGAAATAAATGTGTCACAGAAGTCAGGGAAATAATATTATTGACTCATATCATTTCATCTTGAGTCTCCAGTAGAGACAAGAGCCAGTAGAAGGAGTAAAAGACTCCACACATTACCTCTCTCCTTCATGGGATGGCATGGATTGAGTCCAGAGATAGAGGAAACAAGGATGGTGAGAGTAGCAAAAGGGGCAAGGAGTTAAACTTCTTGCCTAAAGGACTCACAGAATCTTGACTCACCTCTGCTCATATCAAAATTGGAGTTTCATTGTGGCTACTTTCACATATTGCATTTATTTCTGTACTTTTAAGATGTTCTTAAGTGTATACCTAAAAAAACCTAACATGTAGCTATGACACATTTGTTGATACTCATATCATGGAGCTGGGATTAGGTGGGGCCACTAGAAAGGGTTCTTGTATGAATGTAACATGTCAAGAGCCTCCCAGGTCCTGAAATTTCCAGGCCAAATCCTGAGAGTTCCTGAGCGATTACCCCTCAGTGGTGTCATGCTCACAGCTTCTCTCTCACACAAACACACTTTTTCTTCTTTGGAAATCAAGACAGAAATCCTAGCTTAAAAGTCTTGTTTCAGATCAAGGAGAAGTGAGGGGATTATTCCTTCACAGCTACATAGAGAAAATGAATAATGAACATTTATTTTAACAGTGAAAGAAAAATAGCATACAAATTGCATCAAATCAAGACTGACCTTTGGAAACTGAAATCAATTAGAATTTGCAAATTGCAGCCAGCAAGCTTTATGGCAAGCTAGAAGAGCACAGAGCTTTTTAAAAAACATAGGAAAGAAAGAAGGGCCGGGGGAGTGGGAGGAAGGAAGGAGTCCATGCCTGGCAGAATGCTCTCTATACTAAATTTGCACACAGCCCTTGCCTCTCACCTGGAGTTGACCACATGTAAACCAGAGAGTTTCAGACCTGCTTCTTACCTGAAGTTAACCCACGAAAAATGGAACCCCAGGCTTCTCTTGGTTATGTAGAAGAGGGATTTTCAGCAGGTGTTGACCATCACAACCAGCTAAGCTACACCTCTTGAAATTCTTGCTTCCATGTAGGCATTAAAGGTACAAGAGCACTCTCCAGCTTTCACTCTAGCAACCCCGTTTACCTAATGTGTAAAGCAACCCACAAGGGTTCATTTCCGATTATGGTACTTGCTTGCTGGGGAGGGTTGTAATGAGGAATGCTGCAGAAGAGCTGGTGTTTATAAGAGCCATGGGAGTATGAGCACCCTTCTGCAGTTTGCATGGCTTCTATATTCCTTTCTTGCTTAGGATGGTGGGATTCAGTTTCAAGTTGACACATACATACAACAAGATGGAGTTCACCCGCCTTTCTCCAGTATATTTACTGCTTCCCCAAGCCCTGGCTCGTGCCTTCACTCTGTTTTTATAGCTGACAGCAAGCCCTCTGTGGTGATTGATAATCGCTAGTTGTGTAATGGACATCATAAGACTGCAGGGACTTCTTAGGAAAAATGAATCAGTCAAATGCAATTGGCCATGTGGGACGTCGCCTAGAATGGGGCCCGATGGCTCTAACTTTGTATTTGTTTTTGTGAGGTCAGCTAAGCTGAAGCCCTGGCACTTAAAATGTGTTTGTGTATATCTATGCTTGAAACTGAGGCAGATCTCAAAGAAAAATGTTACAGCTGAACTGTGCAAAGACCAGGCAGGAATCCATTCCTGGGGTGATGGACTGGTGAAGTTCCTCTCAGGGGCATCATTTCAAGATAACTCAGGAAAATATAGCCTTGTCCATAAAATTCTCATTCCGGATACCCTCCCTCCAGCTTCAGGGATAAGGGCCTTCTCTTCCTCAGATGGGCATAATGTTGCCACCTCATCTGACTGTGCTGACGAGCAGACATTAATATCAGATGTGCTGTTAAAAACTAAAATCTATTAAAGAGATTGCTTTCTTCCTCTAAGTCAGAGCTCAGAGCCCTGGAAATCCCATTACTCACATGTGAAACAGAATACTTTGGGGTATCTCAAGGCACAAAGTATGTGGGAAATCTACATTTTAGTGCCTGTGCATGAGAGTTGGGGGCATTTTCCACTCCACTGGAGAGCATTGCACTATCTCTTTCCTGCTTCCAATATGATATTTGTCAGAAAATCTGAAAAACTCTGCACATTTTCTTCTTTGTACTCTCCCACCAGATATCACACATTCAAAAGACAAGCAGCTAAGAAAACACCTCTCTATCTCTCCCTACACACACATATATATTAGGCATGTCCGATCGATGAAAAAAATGTTTCAATTCTCGTTTCTAAAGTAGGGGGCGCCAGCGTATCGATATAGATACTATTTCTGATTTTTTCCCTCAAAAATTTCGGATATTTCCAAAAATTCATAATGTTTCTAAATGTTTCTAAAATGGCGGACGTGCATGCGCAATCGCCAAAAAGAACAGCACCCGGGGGGAACTTTTACCGGGGTCTCCCACCCTCATTTCTTGAGCTATCCTGATCAAATTTGGTACAGTGGGAGAACACATTCAACCCTCTTAGCTCACCAAATTGCAGAACGTTTCCTGTATCCTCTGAGTTTTGGCAAATTTTCATAGCTTTTATAATAAACTATTTTTTAATAATTGAAGAAACCTGTTCCTGGTTTGAAAGTTTTATTTCCTGTTCAATTGTGGCTTTTTTTTCAGTGTGAAAGTCCTTCTACTTGTGTAATTTTGTTTCGGTGTCCGATTTTCCCTTTGTAATATTTTTTAGGAAAAAGGACACTGGAATTCAATGCTATGTCTTGCTATGTGTTCCCACAAGCCCCAAACTCAATGCATTCCTTTGTTAATGTACCAGTGACCAATCTGGCCAATGCTCTGGCAAGGTGTGCAAAGAAACTTTGAAAACTAGAAATTCCCTTGTTATATTTTTAAGCAAGAAGGACACTGGAAATCAATGGTGTGTCTTGCTATGTGATCCCACAAGCCTCAAAGGCAATGCTTTTGCCTTCCTTTGGTAATGCACCTGTGAGCAAGCTGGCCAATGCCCTGGCAAAAAGTGCACAGATACTTTGAAAACTATAAATTCTCTTGCTATATTTGTAAGCAAGAACTCTGGAAATCAATGGTGTCTCTGGCTATGTGATCCCACAAGCCTGAAAGGCAATGCCTTGCCTTCAATTAGAAATGGACCAGTGACTGACCATGCCAAGCAATGCCCTGGCAAGGAGTGCAAAGATACTTTGAAAACTATAAATTCCCTTGCTACATTTGTAAGCAAGAACACTGGAAAAATCAATGGTGTCTCTGGCTATGTGATCCCACAAGCCTGAAAGGCAATGCCTTCTTAATGAAATAGACTACTGATTCTGCAAAGGTATGCTATGATTCAGCAAGAACTATTCTTAACGAAATTGAAAGCTAGATAATTTTTTTTAATAATGTGGAAAAAATAACCCTGGAGTTCACAGCTCTAAGTAGCTGAGCGCTATCCAAAACTAACACACTCACAAGAGAAGGAACCAGCAACAAAACCCTAACCCTTTCTCCAAACCCCTCTGTGGGAACAGCCAGACTGGGCCCTTCACCCTGTCTCTCCCTCAAGACATGAGGCTTACTTGCTCTCCGTTTGCAGACCACCACCCTCTCCACGCAAAACCCAGCCCAGAATGGCTCGCCTGGGCTACACAATGGGCTTTTATGGCAATCTTCCATGTGGACGCAGAGGACCTTAGCCCCCACCTTTGCATCCATCATGGAAGCTTCTGATTGGCCAGGGAGCAGCAGCCATGTTAGGCTGCGGTAAGCTCCCATTCAAGGTTGGTTGCAGAAACATTTTTTAAAAAAATATTTTAAAAAATATATTTTTAAAATGTTGGGGGAAAAAATTAACAAAACATTAAGAAACAATTAGAGAATGGGCCAACGATGGTTCAAATTACATTGCCGGTTTCGCCGTGAGACAACATCTCAGAATGCGTCTCAAAAAGCGAGAACAATCCGATATAAATCCGATATAAGATTCAAAATGATTTTTGGACATACCTAATATATATACACACCCTGTGGAAAAGCAAGAAATGTCCTTTATCAGCAGAACAGGAGTCAGAGATTTCTTGACCAGGTTCACTCTGCCGTGTCATTTCAACATTAGGAGCTCAGCCGATGCTCTTGGTTGACTCCCCACATTCCCACCACACACACTCCTCTTAGCAAGGAGAGGGACAAGGACCCTGTGATTCACACTGCCTTATCCTCAGCCAGCTGAGCCATCCTAGATGCTGTTGTCACATAATAATTGCCTCCAGTCTCAAACAGGTGGGTGGCACCTCTATGGCTTGGTTTAGATGCCTGAAATGTGAACAGGGTATTGGCTTCACTTCCAGATTTCTTGGCACAGTTGCAACCTGGCAGAGAGTGTGATCAGCCAATCTGACAGCACAGAAACTGAGAGAACCCAGATATGCCACTTACCAGTGGGCACTGTGGGGCAGCTCCGGGTTCAACTTGGCAAGTTTCTTTTCTTCTGGTTACTGAAGAGGATGTCCCTGTGAGACTCTAACCTGATGGGACATTTAAAAAGAAAGTAATTTGCAGACAAGTTATAAGGGTTCCTTCTCTCCGCCCTCTGACTGCCACCTGTCAACCAACAGCTGTTGGAGGGAGATAAGAGGTGGTGTCCTCAGCTTCTCTTTTCTGGAAAGCTGAAGGTTTCTACTTGTAGCAAATCTTGGGGCTGCAAGGAAGGTGGGATGCTGCCACTCACAAAAGCCACATGTATGTCATAAAGCATCAAGGGCATCCCCATGTTTTCTGTGAAACCCAGCAAACTGCAGCTTTTCTCCATCTTCCTTCTGGTTCCCCTGCCTTTTTGCAGATACAGTACAACTCCTGTATTCTTGGAACCATTACACATGGTTTCATTTAGCCACTTCAAACAGAATAAGATCTCTTGGCATTATCTAGGTCCTCCAGCATAACAATGGTATTATTGGTCCAGAAGTTCTTTATTCAATAAAGTTTGTAGTTATCTGATTTTGTGTCCAGGAACACATTTCCTGGGTATATGGGGGAGGGCAAACAGTACTTTTAAGAACTTAGCAAATTTTACAATGGTGCTATTCTGTGTACTTGGCTATGGACTGCTGGTGGTTCACAGGCAAACAGTTGCCGGTCCCTGGAGAATTTCCAGAAAGGAAAAAAAGAAACAACTGTAGACAAGAGCACAGAGAGGGTACTGATACCAGAGGTGTAGCTATTGGGGTGTGGAAAATTGCTCCCCAAATGTGAAACCTCCTCTTACAAAATGAATTTTTCCTTGTCATCAGATTGGTATCATTGCAATAATTTAAGACTTCAGTTGAATATTTAAAAATATAATTTCAGCATCTAAAGAAAATGGGCAAGCAAAGGAACCCAGGAAATAGAAGAGTTCTAAGCATTAACAAATATCATAGAATCATAGAATCATAGAATCATAGAATCATAGAATCATAGAATAGTAGAGTTGGAAGAGACCACATGGGCCATCCAGTCCAACCCCCTGCTAAGAAGCAGGAAATCGCATTCAAAGCACCCCCGACAGATGGCCATCCAGCCTCTGCTTAAAAGCCTTCAAGGAAGGAGCCTCCACCACGGCCCCGGGGAGAGAGTTCCACTGTCGAACAGCTCTCACAGTGAGGAAGTTCTTCCTGATGTTCAGGTGGAATCTCCTTTCCTGTAGTTTGAAGCCATTGTTCCGTGTCCTAGTCTGCAGGGCAGCAGAAAACAAGCTTGCTCCCTCTTCCCTATGACTTCCCTTCACATATTTGTACATGGCTATCATGTCTCCTCTCAGCCTTCTCTTCTGCAGGCTAAACATGCCCAGCTCTTTAAGCCGCTCCTCATAGGGCTTGTTCTCCAGACCCTTAATCATTTTAGTCGCCCTCCTCTGGACGCTTTCCAGCTTGTCAACATCTCCCTTCAACTGTGGTGCCCAAAATTGGACATCACTTGCTCACTATGCAATGCTAGAAATTTTATGTAAGGAGGTAGAATTCTTATTCGGAGGGGTAATGCCCTCATTTTGTCATCTATAACCACAAATGCTAGTACTGGTCCCTGGAATATTAAGGGGGAAAGATTGCTAGCCCTCGACAGATAGCTTTAAAAACAGTGGTTTACAGCACAATGTCTGAGAAAACACTGCCTTGTTCTCATTCAGCAATCAGACCCAAACAACATTTCTCTAGTGCACATATGGCAGTCGATGGAAGGCAGGCGGGTGCTTTTGCAAAAACAGAGCACACAGCTCTCGCTCAGCCATTCTACATTCCTCCCTCTGGAAATTGCACTCTCGTAAAACAACTACTATTTATCTCTTATACAGTGCCATCAATGTGCACAGCACTTTACAGAGCAAAGTTAGAGAGGGCCCCTGTTGAAAAGACGGTACAAGTCTAACAAGGTAAAGAGACAGGGAAAAAGTGGGTCTGCATAACCAGGTATGTACCCAGGCTCTTGGATTACAGGCCTGACTAGGAGTAGGGCAGGGGGGATGTGGTTTAGGGTATAGTTTTGTCCAAGGTGTGGGCTTTGAGGAAAGAGGCAAAATAGAAATGCAAAGTTTATACGTGATGGTTCAGGTTTGAAAGGGAGCTTGGAAGAAGGGAACTTTGTTAATTTGGTCCACCATCCAAAAAACCCAATGCTCTGGGTATTGGTATTGACTGAGCCTGGTGCAAGGTGGCATCACTGAAAGAGTGCCGTCAAGTGACTTAAAGGTCCATCATGGGTTACAGGAGAAATATTTCATGGTGCAAGACTGGAAATTCAATTGATAACTATTTTGTGGTTGCTGTGAGAACAGACATTCCCCTTCCCTTGCAAGGACACATTTTGTGAAGACACAGCTTGACCTTCCAGTGACAGAAGTGAGAGTCGACAATTTTCCAGGTATTGTTAGACTTCAATTCCCAGCAGCTCTAACCAGCATAACCAATGGTGAGGAATTTTGGGAGCTGCAGTCCAATGTCAAAAAGGGCATTTTATTCCTATTCCTGTATTGTGGTCTGTCTGATGAAGGAAAAATTGAAAACATGGGGATAATGTGCTGCTGTTTAATACCCATGTTGCTCACTGTTATAAGCAGTTGCAGGACTGGGAAACTCATGATTGTTCTGAAGTTCATGAGCTCCAATCAATCCTTGACTATCAAGTAAGCCTGACACAGCTTAACAGCACTGGAGTCTAATGTCTTGAGGGACACATATTCCCCACCCTGGGTGCTATTACCATGAGGAGAACCATTTGAAAAATGGACTCAGGTCAATACCTTGTCCTACTATTAGGTAAATTGTGGTGGAAGCGCTCTCAAACATCAGATTTTGGGAGGTGAAGAATAATGGTGAAATATTGGGGATAGAGCTATGGATGTTCTACAGTGGTTCTGCTAGTAAGTCTGGACTTGTTTTATCTGGTCCCAACCTTTTCCTGCAGTGGAGACTACAGTCAGAGAAACATGTTTGTGCAGTGGATATTCCTCTGGTGGAGTCAGCTGGAAATAAGAAATGCCTGCAAATGTCTCTCAATAACGGATGAGCCTCAGGGAGCTGCTGGCTTTCTGTCTTTACCAAAAGAAACCTGTGGCACAAGCTTTCATGGACAGTAGTTCACTTTCATCAGATGTCTGAAATGTTACCAAAAAATTCAGAAGAAACAGTATACCTTCACAAAGTTCTCTTCTGCCTTCACCATGTTTTTAAAGGCTTTTAAAAAGAGGTTCTCAACCTGTGGGTCTCCAGATGTTTTGGCCTTAAACTCCCAGAAATACTAACATCTGGTAAACTGGCTGGGATTTCTGGAAGTTATAGGCCAAAAACATCTGGGGACCCCAAGTTGAGAACCACTGCCCTAGCAGTAGATGTTACCTCTGCCACCCTTATAAGCACAGATAAGCTCAGCAGCAGCAGATAGTCACTAGCAATTGTGAAAGACTATTCACAGTGATGTCATATGTCTCCAATATATAGATGATTGACATGTTTGTGGATGTGATGATAAAGCAGTGACATCAGAGGGAATTTGACTGCAGAAAGTAACAATACCAATTGCCTTCTTTCCATCAGCCATTTGTAAAACTACTGCTGATATACACAAACATTACAGCCAACTGACATATGTTGACTTAATTCCTTTGGAGTAGACATATTGAATCAATGGGATTGACTCAACCATTGGTTCAGAGGGTATATTATAACTGGAGCTAACCAACAGGACTTAGGACATTGTGTAGTAAGAAACAGGAGCCCCTGGTGACGCAGTGGGTTAAACCGCTGAGCTGCTGAACATGTTGACTGAAAGGTTGGCAGTTTGAATCCGGGGAGCGGAGTGAGCTCCCGCTATTAGCCCAGGTTCTGCCAACCTAGCAGTTCGAAAACATGCAAATTTGAGTAGATCAATCAATACTGCTTCTGCGGGAAGGTAATGGCGCTCCATGCAGTCATACTAGCCACATGACCTTGGAGGTGTCTACAGACAATGTTGGCTCTCCAGCTTAGAAATGGAGATGAGCACCAACCCCCAGACACGACTAGATTTATTGTCAGCGGAAAACTTTTACCTTTACCTGTAGTAAGAAATTGTGACTGATAATTCAAGCTTCTAATGATTATTACAAGTTTCCTTTCTTGGAACAGGCCACAGAGGAGGCAAAGAGAAGTGGTCGTCCTTTGCTGAGGAAAGGGATGAATTGTGTATGGGAACAGCAAAGAGGTCACTATCACTGCTTTTTTGTAGAGCTGCTCTTTATCTTGTGAGCTTCCTTTTGACGAAGGACAGTCCTGCCAGCAGGCAAGGGGAGGACATGCTGTCTGTGCAAATGTGTTCTGTGCTGGAGAATGGAGAGAGGAAGATAGTTTAATGAATAATGAAACATATTTGAGGCATTGGTGACAGCTGGGCAGAGGTTCAACGGCAGAGACCGCCACAAGCTGTCTCTGGGCAGCAGCCTTTCAGTGACCGACAAGGGCGAGCACAAGACCTGACAACAGCTTTTCTAGAAATGCACTTGCTTTCATCCTGAGTTTCTAGCAACAGCGATGAGCGATGGGACATGCTCTGCCATCTCCCACCCTGTCCAGTCAACCTCAGGAAACCTGCTTTCTCCCTCCCCTGTCAATGTTTTGCTTTTTTCGCATGCTGGAAAGAAATAGTTAGTGGGCCAACCCAGGAGTGGGGTTAAAATTAAATTATGTGCATATTAGCAATGTAGCTCCCAAATCAACTCAAAATGCAAAACTGACGTCTTTTTAGATGTTATGAAGTTTCATTTTATAAGCTTGAAACTTTCAACTTAGCCAACTTTAAGGAAACAATGTTACATGCCTTGTTTGGAGAATTTGCTTTGTGTGCTTTCAAGTAAATTCTGAACCATGGTAAGGTTTATTCAGAGGTTTGCCATTGCTTTAATCTGAGGCTGGGAGAATGTGACTTGCCAAAGGTCACCCAGTGGTTTTCAAATCTTGATCTCCCAATCTTTGCGCACATCTACACTGACCACTGAGGTCAGTGTGAAACTGGCAGAGAAGGAAGCGATTTCACTGAATAGATGATTACGTGTGAAGTCCTGGAACTGGTTCCAGACCTGGATAGTAATGATACACAACACAGCTGGCCTCAAATTAATTCCAGGATCCATAGCTTCAGAACACTGGGGTTTTTTTCCCTCGCTTCCCTCTGCTTCAGTGAATTAGATCTACAACATAGGTGTTTTATAACATTGTCACCTACAAAGCAGTAAACAATTTACTCTGGGTTTTAGCCATTAGCTATGTTTGTGTGTATCAGCATGCACACAGACACCCACATATGCCATTGAAGGGGACGTGGGTTTAAAAAGAGAATTTTCAAAGATACTTCCAATGACTATAAGTCCCATATGTTTTGCTTGAGAAAAAATGCTGATGTTTGGGGAAAGAGTTGTTCCAGAGAAAAAGAAGTTACTTTCAATAATAACAATACATCAAGTCAGAACTGGTTACCCACTAATCCCTAGGATTCTTACGGTTTCGAACCTATACTTGCAACAAGAGGAGGATAAGCTAGTGCTGAGATCAGGGTCAGTAACATGAAAAGCACCATTGTCTAAAGCAGGGGTCCCCAAACTTTTTAAGCCAAGGGCCGGTCCACAATCCTTCAGACTATTGAGGGGCCGGATTATCATTTGAAAAAAAAATACAATCAAATTCCGATGCACACTGCATATGTCTTATTTGTAGTGCAAAATAAGAGGAACAAGAGGAAGAAGAACAATGAAAGAACAATACAATATTTAAAAATAAAAACAATTTTAACCAACATACATTGATCAGGATTTCAATGGGAAATGTGGTCCTGCTTCTGGCCAATGAGATAGTCAAGTTAATTAGGATTGTTGTTGTTGTTGTTGTTGTGTGCCTTCAAGTCATTTCAAACTTTGGGCGAGCCTAAGTCTAAAATCTATTTATTTATTATTTATTTATTTACTGCATTTATTTACTACATTTGTATCACACCCTTCTGACCCCAAAGGGAACTCAGAGTGGCTTACAAATTATATGTACATACAATATATTATATTATTAGCATAGCACAATATTAGCATTAGATATTACTATATTGAACTATACCACTATACTGCAATATTATTAGTAATATTATATGTAATATAGAACATATAATTAATATTATTATATGGTATTATTATTAGTGTTATATTGTATTACATTATAATATTATTATCAATATTATATGTACATACAATATATTATATTATTAGCATAGCACAATATTAGCATTAGATATTACTATATTGAACTACACCACTATACTGTAATATTATTAGTAATATTATATGTAATATAGAACATATAATTAATATTATTATATGGTATTATTATTAGTGTTATATTGTATTACATTATATTATTATTATCAATATTATATGTACATACAATATATTATATTATTAGCATAGCACAATATTAGCATTAGATATTACTATATTGAACTATACCACTATACTGTAATATTATTAGTAATATTATATGTAATATAGAACATATAATTAATATTATTATATGGTATTATTATTAGTGTTATATTGTATTACATTATAATATTATTATCAATATTATATGTATATACAATATATTATATTATAAAACTGAGGGAGGGGGCCAGATAAATGACCTCGGAGGGCCGCATCCGGCCCCCGGGCCTTAGTTTGGGGACCCCTGGTCTAAAGAGTCACATGTTGTTACAGCATAGAAAACCAATGGAATTGAATGATGGTTAAGATGCTTTTGATGTAGCCAACATTAGACGAATGGGGTAAATGATTTTTGTAAGCCAATAAGGATATGCTTACTATTTTCTGTAGAAGTGATAAAAACCCTTGCAACCATTTTGAAAGTGCTACAAATCCTTTTATTGATTGCATTGATGTATGCATGTTTTTGTCATTATTGCTAAGCTCGCAATAAATAGTTCTTTTGCAGTTTGATGATCCAACTTTCGTGGTGTCCTTCCTCGCCCTCTCCACAGAAAAGGGGCCTCCTGCTTTTGACTTTGGGTTAAGAGAAGTATTTTTACATCTTTTACATCTTTGCCCCTTCACCATGTGCATATAGAAGTAGATAGGACAAAAAAAGTCCCAACAAATCAACATACCCAGGTGTACAGCTGTTCTCTACCATGACTTCTTTCCACTTAACTCGTGCACAAATTCTTGGCCAGAGGTGGGGAGAGAGAAGATCCTAGTATCCTCCTGGAACTGAATATCAAGGATGGGCAATCCATAACTTTTAATTTAATACAGTTAGCTACTATTTTAACTACAGACAAGGGTAAATCACATCAGGTTGGTAGCACATGAATTAAAAAGAACTAATGAAGAAAAGTGGCAACTGCTGCAATGGAAAAACAATGTGGTCCTGGCTGACCAGATTAACATGGAGGGAGATGAGCCAAATCATGGTGCTATCCCAAGAAGGGCGTTTCAGCAGTTATTGAATGCAAATCACACCATCCCTTATTGTTGTCTTATAGGAGTTGCAAATCAACAACATAGAGAGAACTACAGATTTCCTAGCCCTGCTATACATCTATACAATAGATATCTAACTTATTTTCTCCTTTTATCAGCTAGAAGTTACTTTCTTCTACTAAACTGTAGTTTCTCATGGCTATTTCCTCCTGGGAACAATGTTTAATCCCAGCAGATTATAAATGTAGAGTTCCATTTTCACCCTAATATTTATTTATAATTGAAATTAGTGTGCTCACCATGGGAGTGACACATAAGCTAGGGGCAGCCAGATTTCTCAGGGTGCCAAATGACATTAATAAGAGGGCCCATACAATCACGCCTCATCCATGGCCTCCTACTATGGAATTTATGAAAACTAGAGCTGAAATATGTATCTAGGCAGCAAGTACAGTTTAAAGAATCCATTGCGGTGAAATCTAATTTGGGGTTCTTTATTTGGTATAGCGTACAATATTATCCCCACCCCAATAATTAAATGACATAATATGGCTTTCTGGTGCCCTTTCAAATGAAGAATAGTAAGGCTTTGTCTTCAGTGATTCTGTAGTTATCATATGATGCCACACAAGCACTGCTATTTTGGACCAGCAATTTATATATTCCCTAAGGAAATTGAGCTGATAAGCCTGGGGAAAAAACCAATTAACAAATAAAAGGGAAAGCGACATTACAGTCTCACCCTACATTGTGTTTTTCCAGGTGGATATAAGGCTGAGATTGAAAAAAAGGAGATATGGTTGCAACTGGGAGGTGTTGAGCTGAGATGCTAGTTTCAACATTTGTGAGCATAGCTCTGTGTTGAATTCACTCTCTTACACACACACACACACACACACACACACACAGCAGGACTTTGCCAATGTGGGAAAGTAGAGAACCTGTTTGGATACTTCATGATACTTAATATCAGCATGCTCACGGCATCCTTTTTTGTTCAGCCTGTCTGAAGCCAACTTGAAACACAAAAGGAAAGTGACAAGACACAGCTTAAAAAAATAGGGGCAGCCAGACCTACAACGCACACTTATTGCCGCTCAGGCTACCGCTCAGGCTTTCCATTGTTTGCTTGCTGCTATCAAGTACCTTGAGTGAAAAGTGCTCCGATCGAGCAGCAGTACAGGCTGACAACCTCAGGGAGGAGGCTGCCATTAGGCATTGCGATCAGAGACAAGTTGCTCCATGTTCCAAGGTGACACGGCCCACTGTCCACCCTGGGAATGTGCCTGGAAGGAGATTCAGGGGAGTGGCTGCTGGTGGGCTCCCTGGCCTGGTATGCTTGCTTTCTTGGCATCTCCTTGTGCTAACTCTGGGCTTGGTGACAGCTGAGCTCTGGGAAAGTCATCCAGCTCTTTGCTTTTCTTATCACCAATTGAAAAGATAAACAAGGGGCTTTGCTTCCAGACTGGCCTGACAGTTAACAAGGAAGAAACCAGGAGGGTAGGACAGACACTACCACACTGAGAAGACAGCTTTTATTTGAGGAAATAGAAGAGAGATCTGGGTAGTGGTGGGAGTTGGTGTGGTAACAGGGAAGGAATGCCGTGCCATTTCAGGCTCCAGAAACAAAATCAAAGCTATAGCTATTTTTAATTTGCTTTTACTTGCTCTGTCCATCAGCTCCAAGTGGCATGCAGCACGATTATAAGCAGTTAAGTCCCATGGAGTCCAATGAAAGCTATTATCTACTAAATGTAGCTTTAGGCTCACAACTGGTTTATACACTGCACAAAACCAAGGAGCTGAAACTTTTCCTGGCTGGCAGGAGGTGGAAGAAAGCCTTTGAATCCTGTAACATATATTCTGTAAGTTTCCACAAAAGAATAAATGTGTCAGGAAGAAAGAATTAAGCTTTGTTTTTCTCTTCGACACCTGTTTTTAACAAGTGAATTTATTTGGTTTTTTTTTTTGTTTATGTTTTTTTGGGTAGGGAACCATTTGGATATGTAGCTCTGCTCCACATTTAGAGCTTGGAATGCTACAGTTCAGGCAAGCCATTTTCAGTTGATTGTGCTGCATGGACAAAATCTTCCAATTGTCCAAAGGCTTCGGGAAATAGCAAAGGCTCCTGATCATGGGTGCTGGGGAAGATGCAAGGGAGGAATCGGCACCAGCAGGCTTGCGGGATCAAAGTAAAGCTCTTGTCCTCTGGTTGGGAGCTTTGAAATTCAAGGCTTCCAGGGAGGAAAAGGCAGGCCAAACGTCTATCTTGGATGTTGCCTTCTCTTTTGGACAGCATGCTGATGAGGAAGCCCTTCTGCCCTTTCCTTTCCCTTCTGCACTGACATTGTGTCAACATGACACAGAAGCCTTTTCAGGACGCCTCTAGGCCTCTGAAATCCTTGCCTATGTAGCAGGAGTCAATGCCAGCCACCTCACAGTAGATAAAGCAATGCCCTATTAAGATAACATGCCATCCTTCCTTTTGTTCTCCCTGGCCTCTGCAAGCAATTTAGAGACAGGGATCTCTCTGTTTTATGTGTAATTGCTGTTACCTGTAACCTGCCCCTGAGCACTTGTAGTAGCACCGGCTCTGCATCAAAATAAAATAGAAGTCCCAAGAATGCAGAGTATTTTGTAGGCACACAGAACAATTAGAGAGTAACAGAACATCAAGGAGCGGGGCTGCTCACTCTTGCCATGCCATGGGCCGTGTTAGGCACCCCTTGGGCCTAATTTTGAGATTCAAAGCTTTCAGGCAAGGGCTGAATGAATTATATTCCAGAACACTATGCAGCACAGCAGAGTCCAAGCCAAACACGGCCTTCAATTAAAATTAACACAGCAGCAGAGGGAATGAGCTCTGGAGAATAAGGATCACAGTTTCACCACTGATTACCATACTCTCATGTTAGCCTTCAATGCCTATCTAATACAGAGCTAGCAACTATTTACTGGTGGCCTCTTCTTGTGTCCTGTTCTCGTCTTTCATGGGCTCTACCATCCCTTGCCATCCTAGATTGGAAGTGTTGGAAAATCAGACTTCTAAGTCCTTCATCGTGGGACAATCCAATCTATCAGATTTAAAAGGTGGCAATTCCTGACCTCACAAAACCACCTAATATACTTTTTGCCTTCTTGCACAACAATGCTTTTCTAGGCAGAGGCACAAGTTTCTATGTCTGTGTAATACCAAAACCAAAGTAATAGTGTCCGAGTCTGCCCATCTGTGCATTTTGATAGCAGTATGAAATTAGAGTAAAATAAAGCAGTATAAAATCAGTGCACATGTGAGACATGTTTTAAGTCCCACTGATTTCAATGGGATGATTGGACACATAGTTCCATTTGTAGTGCAGAACTTGGAAATACTCAACTTAGTTGGGCCTTGTCTTACATTCCTATTTCATAAAGAAAGGGCTGTCCCCTTTGTCTGTGGATTTATAAGTTTTAAAGTGGTGGTTTAAATCCACAATTTTAACTATTTTAAAAAAGCTCAAAAAGCAGTGTATAAAAACAGAATAAATATATTTCACTGTCTTTTCTAATTGAAAATCAAGGCTGCAAATGCATCTATAAAGGACACAATCTATTCAATACATGACAAATCTCTGTAAAGTTCATACAAAATGTACAGAGGGGAATCTGAAGCTGGGTGGGGAATTGTGCTCTTCTTGCCAGGCAAGAACAGAGGAATAGCAGTTCTTCCTACATAGTCTCTTTTCAGGTCTCTTATCCATTACACAACACTCAGAATTTCTTCTTGCTCCTGAGACTGGTTTTGGTTTGTTTCCGACTGCCTGAACCAATGGCCAGCTGTTTTTTAAAGTCCACTAGGCAGTCTTTGGCTTCAGAAATGGAGGTAAAAGACTTGATTGGAGAATCACTGCAAGCTGCTTGAGGGAAAGAGGTCCAGATGTTCTGACTGCACTCAGCCCCATTGTCTGTATTGGCCATGCTACATTAAAGAGAAGTAAAAAAGAAAAAAGTATGTATACATCACAAAACCAGTCAACTGCCTTTAGCCAAATCTTCATGTTATACATCATAGTCTAACCAAATTCAACTGCTACTAGTTTCCTCCTTTTAAAGTTTTCTCTGGTAAGCATCCATATTGGATTGCTGCAAGGGTGGGTAACTTATAGGCCTAAAGATGGTTCTGGATTGCAGCTTCCATTAGCCCTAAGTAGCACAGTGTGGGATAATGGGAGCTGAAGTGTAACATCTAGCCACAAGGTCCCCATTTCTGTATGATCATAGTATGGTATACATGGGGCTCCCCTAGAAAATAGATTGTACATTTCCAGGTGTGTAGAATTAGAGTTTTAACTGGTTCATTTAAAAACAATTACACTGATGCTGAAGGAATAACAATGGCGCCCTATTTAATAAGAGACCAATTCAGGATGCTGGGGTTTTGCCCTCAAAGCCCTGAACATCTTAGGGTTCAAATACCTCAAAGGAGGATGTATCTCCTCCCATATCAATTAAGATCTTCCTAAGCATTACCAGTGGCAGAAAAAATGAGTTACTGTATTATTACTGAGGTGTTATGATTTACTGTTGTTTACCCTTAAAGCAGTGCTAAATGAATGGTGAACTATGACACTCTCATACTTTGCAATATGACCTAGTATTGTCTCTTGCCTAATGTAATAACTGTCTTTGTCCTGGGAGAAATGGTATATTCTTGCACTCAGGTACTCAGTCCCTTCCCAATCAGACAGTACTGACTAGGGAATAGTTTTCAGAATAGTCTCTTCGCTTCTTCACTAAGATTTTTCATTTGGTTTACTTAGAGCATAATGCTAGAAACCTGCACTCAGCTTAGGGTGACCAGGCCAAAATTTCTGCTCTGGCCTTGTTTTGTAGTTAAACAAGCTGGCAACTCAAGAGGTCCTAGCTAACCTTGAGTCTTCTCCTTTAGGTGGTGTGTCAGCAGCCTCTGCATCTGAAATGAGAAAACACTGTGAATCTTAATTTCATCATAATAGGACAATGCCAGCCGCTGAAGATGAGATAAACTCATTCCAATGGACAGGCAGAGAAAAAGCAACCTCTGAGAAACACAGTCAAATTAAACTGGATGATGAGAGGCGGGTTATACCCTCTTGTTTGGGCTTTACAGTTGGCAGGAAGCACATGGTAACAGAAGGAAGAAAGGAACTTAACAGTATTTTAAATTTTAGCTTTCCGTAACTCATGTCATCGGCAGAGGTCAGGAGACCATTTTATGCCAGATTTAAAATGTGGTTATAAAAATATCTACACTTTAATTTGAATCAAGGAAAGGAAAACAAATGGATATCCTGCTGCATTATTGTGAAATGGTTATAGTCATAGGGCTCCTGTTTAAGTTCCTTCAAGAATGCAACTCTTACTTCCGTAATGGCCAAACAGGAACCCCTTAAATCAATTGTAGTTGCGATATATCAAGGTTTTGTATTTGGGGAAAGCAGCAGCAATCATGGATAATTTTAGAGCAGCACAGCAACTGTGATATGTACTCAAAAGACAATCATGTTCTGGCAATTCATTGCAATAGAGTAACAAGCTAGTATCAATATATAGGCACAAATGCTGACCAAGTGCTGTTGGTCCATCTGCAGCCTTGTGTTCGGATTGCTCTAATATGTTCAGGAGTCGGCCTTCACTTCTTCCCTCCTCCTGGAACAAAGTTAAGGAATATCTTCATTAGGTCTTACACAAAACAGTCTCCCAAACACAATGTCTCAGAGGAAACCTGACATGAAAGCACCAAAAAAAAGAGGGACCATGAACAATTTACAATTGGTTTGAGAAAAGGCGATAGCTCCTTTATCACTATCCCCAGAATGCTCCTTGCCTTTCTTATTCTTCTACTTCCATTAGTTTTGACATAATGGATTGCATTAAAACTTAATTTTACTTAATATAAGCTTACTTTAAGTAAATGGGACTGAGGGCTTTTTCACACTGCACATTTGTAGCAGCATGATTCTACTTTTAACTGCCATGTTTACATGCTGTGAGATCCTGGGACTTGCAGTTTAGGGCAGCACAAGAGGAGCTTCCAGACAGATTATTCTAAACATCTCTTCCTAAATGGCAAATCCCAGGTTCCCACAGGATAATGCTATAGAAATTAAATCACAGTGCTATAACTGGGTAATGTGATACATCCCCAGTCAGACTACCAAATACCCTATCCATTTCAGTAGGTTTACTGTAACTATGACTGAGGGAGCATCTACACTGTAGAATTAATGCAGCTTGACACTATTTTAATAGCTGTGACTCAATGGTATGGAATAATGAGTGTTGTAGTTTTACAAGGTCTTTAGCCTTACCTGCCAAAGAATGTTGGAATACATAGCATTTAGCCATGGCAGTTAAAGTGGTATCACATTTCATTAATTCTACAGCGTACAGGCAGTCCTCAAGTTACAAACAAGATAAGTTCTATAGGTTTGTTCTTAAGTTGAATTTGTATGTAATTCGGAACAGGTACATTTTTAAAGTGTAACTCCAGCTATGTGTGTGTGTGTGTGTAGCATAGGAAGGATTAACATCCCTGTGGTGTTTGTTCCGCTGTATGTGCCCCTGTTCAGAAGATTTCACTGCACTTTCTGTCTGTGCGATAATTAGATTGAAAAATGTGGCTTTTTGTGGAAACAAGATCTGGTGATAAAGCTTCAGAGAAGACACTTGCTTCCCATGACAACTCTTTCAGGAGTGAATTTCCTTTCAAGGGTTAGAATTCTCACTTCCAGTTGTTTCACCCCTGTTCTTAACTATGAGTCATTTGTAAATCAGATGTTTGCAACTCAGGGACTGCCGTATATGCATCTTAAGTCTGAATCCAACACATTGTTTTCATGCATTTCTTTGAAACTTTCATGATCAGAAAAAATGTTGTAATGTTTAAGAGAGCAATAATAATAATAATAATAAAACTTTATTTATACCCCACCACCATCTCCCCAATGGGGACTCGGGGCGGCTTACATGGGGCCATGCCCAAAACAATACAATGTAAACAGCATATAAAAGAACAGCACAACACAATACAATAAGCAATACAGTAAATAATATCCATTACAAAATAAAACAAGGAGACAATAAAAACAAGGGCAGACCACATGAACATTAAGTTAAAACTCGGGGTGAGAAAGACATAAAAATAAAAACCACAGCGAACAGGGTCATAAGGGAGTGGGGTATTCTGGAGGATAGATATTAGAGGGAGCAACGGAAAAGAAATATAAAATGGTTACTCTCCAAAAGCACAGCGAAAGAGCCATGTTTTCAAGTCTTTCTTGAAGGCTGCTAGTGTGGGGGCTTGCCTAATCTCAGTGGGCAAAGAATTCCACAATCGGGGGGCCACAGCAGAAAAGGCCCTCTCCCTTGTTCCCACAAGGCGGGTCTGGGATATCGGGAGTGGGGACAGGAAGGCTTCCCCTGATGAACGAAGGGATCGTGTAGGCTTGTGATAGGAGATACGGTCACGAAGGTAGGTGGGTCCCAAACCGTTTAGGGCTTTATATGTGATGGTATACACCTTGAATTGGGACCGGAAAATAAAAGGCAGCCAGTGGAGCTCCTTGAACAGGGGAGTAGATCTCTCCCTGTAACTCGCCCCCGTAATTAACCTGGCAGCCGAGCACTGAGCCAATTGTAGTTTCCGGGCCGTCTTCAAGGGAAGCCCCACGTAGAGCGCATTACAGTAGTCCAGTCTAGAGGTAACTAAGGCATGCACCACCTTGGTCAAGTCAGACTTCACGAGGTATGGTCGCAGTTGGCGCACAAGCTTGAGTTGTGCGAAGGCCCTCCCGGCCACCGCCGACACCTGCGCCTCAAGCGTCAGCGCTGAGTCCAGGAGGACCCCCAAACTGCGGACCTGTGATTTCAGGGGGAGTGCGACCCCGTCCAGCTATGCTATTAGGGACTACAAAGGGGCTTTGAAACCCATTTTCCCTGTATCTGAACATACAGAGATCTTGTTTGTGGGAAGAGAATGATGGAAATGCAGGAAAAGTTTTATCTGGAGACCAAATGCTTATGTAATGTGTGTTTTCTGTGTGCAGCACTTTAGAGTGCTTTTGTGAGGCGCCCCGAGTCCCTTTGGGGAGATGGTGGCAGGATACAAATAAAGATGATGATGATCATTATTATTATTATTATTATTATTATTATTATTATTATTATTATTATTATTATTATCAGGAGCTGAAGGCTCTTAATTATAGTTGTCATAAACAATCTTCTCCCTTAGCCTTATTGCTCTAGTTTTTCATTCTGAAGACTGTGAAAAAGCTCAGCTCTCTTCCTGAAGAAAGGATCTTTCCCACTGAAGACATCTAAATTACACACAAAACAATCTAATGAAGAAGCCCCACAAGCCTGAGGTGGAGTGAAAGAAAGAAGGAGAATTTACCATTTCTCCAGATCTATGAAACTAACCATCTTTAGGAAGCAGGCAGCATTAACAAGCTCACTACAAGGAACTGAAGCAGATTGAGCAAGCTGTGTTCTGAAGGCTATGCAGAAAAGCAGAACTGCACGATTAAGATGACATTTCCATGCAAAACTGAGGCCTATGCACTGGTGATCCTCAATAGGTGAATAGAGGGAAAGATCATGATGTGGAATCTGTTTTAAACCCATTGGCCTCCAGTGACATCCTCTCCTATGCAGAGGACACTCTCCTTGTGTATCTGTGTCTCATCAAAATGTTAACTGCTGTGGAAGCGACTCAAGTTCACATGTCTGGTTCCTCTCTTCCAGAGAGGTGCCCTTGCTGCTTATGCCAGAAAGAGAACATCGTTTAAAAGGCAAAGATGGATGGTGACATCTAGCAGTAGATAGAAATGCATAGCTGGATGGCAAAAGGAGTACATGGAAACAATTTGGTGAGGGGCTGCCAATACAACCTCACAAAGAAAGCCCAAAAAATGAGCATGAAAATCATGAATGGTTAGACAGAATTCGATCATTTATACATTAAAAATGCTGCTACGTTCCTTTTCTCTTCCCGCACCCCCTGCCCTTCCTACTTTTTAGTCTGTAAAATACTAACACAGCTACTGCCTTGAAAATTACTTAGATGTTCTTAGGGAGTGAGAGGTTGGGTTATTTTGGTGATGCAGGATTCATGTAATATTTCATTACAGCATAGAAATCATAAGTAGCCTAAGAATTGCATTCTGATTCAGTTATGCTGCACATCTGTTCTTATCTTTCTTGCCGCACCAAACACTATCCGTTGGTAATCAAATTTCTTTAGTTTATTTTAATTGCACACCAAGTGCTGTGTGGTTATCAGGTAGAATACTAAAGTGAACTTGTCAGCTTTGAACGTTCAGATTCTTTGGTGGTAATGATTCTCTCTTTTTTTTTTAAAAAAAAAAAACCCTCTTCTGATGCACTTCAAAGAACTCTGGGCAGGCATTCCTGAAGCTTACCCCAGGAGAATAGAGAATAAATTGGTTAAAAGCCTCAGGAGAAGCATGGTTACAGTTCAGCACAGGCTGGACTCAGTGCACATAATGTCCGGGTGAGATCAAGTGGACACTCACTTGTGCCACATAATCTTTGCCTTTGATCTGGGGTGTTGAAGGGATGTTTGACCCTGCCTGCGTTTGTTTTAGGGGACAAGTTCAGACCAGTTCAAGAAAAGACATTTTGGAAGGAGAGTTAGTGGTATGAACGAGAGGCTTCTCACTGTGCTGGGAACTGCATAACGCTTGGCTGTGTCCCAGCCAAACTCATCAACTGGCAATCTCGCCATTTGCATGCGAATCCCTGAGGGGCTGGAGCCTGTGATGGATTTAAGGGATTAGACAAAACTGAGACATCATGTTGCATCTGCCTGCTGAGAAATCACATTGCCTTAGCACTCATGCGGCTGCCATGGATTACAACCTCGCCTTCAGGAATAAATCAGCAAGGAGGCTGCCTGCAGACCTCTGCTGCAAAGAAGATGGGCTGGGAACATGAGGGGACAGGAAACTGCATCAGAGGGAGCAAGGGCCATCAGCATGCCAGTGTCACATTTACATGTCTGAGGTTAATTGCCCATAGGGTATTGCTAGTTCAACTGCACTCACTAATAGTAATAAAGAAAACCAACTAGATAACCTTGCATTATACCAAGCAGGATTAATATCATTTTGTCCAACTAACTATGTATCATGGCAATGCACCTCTATGAAAGAAAAAAATACTTTTCAACAACTTTGAATTCTTCTGTTTCAGAGATAAAAATATCAACTACTCTTGGTTGCACATACAAATCTGTATACACAGATGTTCTGGCAAAGGAGTTCCCTATCACACATGCTCTTATCCAAATGAAAAATCAGGTTTTTTTCTGCTGTGATGCCATGAATGTTCATCAGAAAAGAAATAAAGCTGTGAGATGAACACGTGACTCACGCAAGATGGCGTAACATGCATTTTCACAATACAAATACAATGTATAGTGGCTAACCCATAACATCTAACAGAACTATCTTGGGATGAAAATACAAATTATAGACAAGAATGCAGATAAATAAACTTCCCACAAGAACTAAAAAAACAAGATGGCAATCAGGAGACTGCAAATTGAAACAAGGGCAAACATATCATTTCATACTAAAGTATACTTCTGTATGTGAAACATCCCTTAGGATTAGATGGTAAAAATGCTAGTCTGTATGGAAAAGTAAGTGAAATGTATCTTAGAAAAGTGGAATAGATATTTGTGGTGTATTCACTGCAATGTCTGTATATACTGGCTCAGAAGGGCTAACTGCCAAGATTGGTCCTTGTGCTCAAATGGATATGTTATGCAAAACACAAGTTACACACAGAGGAATGCTAGGTTAATGGTGCCCTAAGAGATTAACACCTCAACCATCTATATACACACACACACACACACACACACACACACACACACACACACATATATATATATGTATGTATGTGTGTATGTATGTATGTATATATATATATATCTACTCAGAAGTAAATCCCCATAAATTTAATAAAATATGTTCCCTGGTATGCACGTATAGGATTGCAGCCTAAATCTTTCTGCACTTGAGAGAAAAAAAACTTTCTCAGAAGTCTTTCCTTGTGAAACATGTTAATGACATCTGTGAAACTACTAGACAACAAAAAACAACAATCTGTGTATTGTGTGTGTGCTGAATTTTGATTTTTTGAGGCAAATATGTCGTCTTTGGAGGTACACATCTTAGCAAGGTTTCATCTCTTGTGGATGTAGAAAAAATACTTACCAGGTAATGCCAAGTCAAAATAGAACCAGGGACCTGGACAGAGCTTACAACAGTCAACACTTAGATGTCATATTCCTTCTCATTCTATGCCAAGAATTCAGAATGAACGATAATTCAACATTTCATTTTAGGTGCACAATCCTGAGACAAAGATTAGTTTGAAGAGATAGAAACTCTACCAGCGCTTAGAAAAGTCATTCTCAAGGGAACAACTCATGGAAGAACAGCTGTTAAACAGCTGGTGGGATATTCAAAAGGTTTACTTCAGTGGTTTACAGAAATTCACTTTTTTCTCGTGGCTAACCATACAATCCTAACTCATAATTTCTTGCTGATACACCAAACAGTAAAGTACTGCATTTGGATATGTATTTTGTTTTTAATTTGCTTGTTTGTTTTTTATGCACAGCAGTTGAGTACTGCCTCTGGATAATACAATCATATCGGCAGGAATTGGTCATGGATATCAAATCAACAGACAAGGCAATCTCTTAGGGCGTTACTTCCAAACAGAAGACCCATAAGGTCATGTCATCCATCCAATGCTTTATCATTTAGATCAGGGCCAGGGACAGCTGTGGCCCTCCATGCTACAAGTTCACTGGTCTTCCTGTTAGAACTAATGGGAGTTGGGAGACCTCTAACATCAGGATGACCAGATGTTCCCTTCCTCAGACTTTAGAGGCACACCAGTTGGGTTCAGCTCAAGGAAGAACACAACTTTCCTTTTTAAAAATGACATGCCCTGAGACAGAAGTCACCTTGCTGGTCAGGCCATGCAAGTGTTGCCTGGCCTTTCTGTAGCTATATGAAAGAATTTTCCTTACCTTTCCCCGTCGCAACCGTGTCCGGCGCTCCTGAGCCCCACTGTTATTCTGACTCTTAAGGCAGCCATCAACATGTCTCTGATATGCTTTCCAAGGCACCAGAGCCTTACAGATATAACACTTCTCAGACCTGCCAGGCCAGGAGAGAGAGAATGAAGCACATCACTCTACCTGGAATACTTCTGCTCTTCCAAGGTGTTCCATAATGAAAGTTCATTGGTGGGAACTGGATCTGCATAGCAGTGTGACCAATAAAACTGGCCCGATGTCAAGCAAAAGGAGGAAGTGACTAGCAGCATTCCCCCATTTGATTTTCTGTGTCCTGCTGCGGCAACAGTGGGACAGTAATGAAATCAGCTTCTCTGACAATGCCCATTTTCCACCAGACATAAAAAACCTGTCAACTAAAATGAAGTGTTATGCTTTTGCAAAAGTGAGTTCCAATTTGCCCAAAACTCCAAACCAAGTGTGTCAAAGCAGATACATGTTTTTCTGACTCTGCCAGGGCACCGCCTCCATATATAACATTGAGAAGCAGCACCAAACTGGTACTTGGTGCCAGAGACTTTGGCAGAATAGCCAGCCTCTCTCAGCTCCAGCTTCACCTCAGCCAGGTCAGTTATGTGCACACCAGATTAGACTCTGCCCAATAAGGAAAGCCTCAAATATGCTCAGGAGGGCAAGAGATCAAAAGTGGAACTGGATGCAACTGTTTGACTGTGAAACCTGAACTAGACAGATCTGACACCCCCATCATTTCACTGCATCCAGAATGAGCCTCAAGAGCCCGCTTTGTGTCACATTCCTGCAGTACTTTTTCCATATTTTCTTCCCAGTCACTGCTGATTACGGAGATAATGTGTCTAAACAGAAGCTGTCCTCTCTATAATTAGCCTAATTCCATTAGTGATGTTGCCATCCAGTGTTTGTAACAGCAAATTTATTTCCATGGCAGGGATTTTCACTGTCAGATCCTTTCTTGTGATGCTGTGTGGGTGGGAAGTGGAGGAGGAGGAGGAAGAGAAGGAGGGATGGCTATGAGAAAGATTAAACAAAATCAGCTCCATCTGATCAAAGTCTAATTTCATCAACGGCATCACTACAGGTAACATCCTTGCCAGCTTTCTCCATCGCAGTGTCTGTCTGAAAGAGACAGACAGATGCGCATTCAAACCCAGCCCACTCTTTCAATGGCTGCCTGCTTTCAGGTTTTGTCTACAGCCTAAGGTAACTTGGCGCAGCTCAAAGTTTTGTTGCTTAGCACTTGCCTTGATCTGTTGTTACAGTGTATAGAGACAAAGGCTGCCCATCCTTTGTAGGCATACTTTTCTACCTCTACAGGACTTTGCTTGTTGGCCACTATTATAGATCATCATTCTACATTTAAAACTCAGGGCAATTCAGAACTGCACATGTTCATCACAATGAAGCAGGTTGGTGAAATGAAAAATAATACAAGCACCACCGGTGTGCAATCTTCTATCTAACATGGAAAGAACTAAAACAGCAGTGGAAGAGGCAGAGAGGAGAGAGTAACCACGATTCAGATATAAATCATACAAACCATAACGGCAAAGGATGCCACTGACCCAGCATTACATGTCTTTTGTGCCTAGTCAAAATTTATCTACTTTGAGTCATGCAAAAACAATTTCCAGTGGTATAGACTCATAACGTATTACAGATACATTCAGTATATACTATATTGCAGATCACTTGCTGATTAAATCAATGACTGGTAGAAACATGCATATATTTTATCCCAGTCTGAACATTTTATCAGCCTGTAATGCAGGGATGGGAAATACATGGCCCATGGGTTGCAAGCAGTCAAACAAAAGACCTCTGAAAACTACTTTATGAAATTTTGGCAGAAATTGAGGAAGGGGCACATACTTTTAAAGCCCAAATGTTGCCTGATTTAAATAGATTGTAACAGTTTGCTCCTATGTAATTAGCCAGCAAATTAGGGTCTCTCTTTTTTCTGGTTGCTATCAAAATTCAGTGGTGGGGTATGTGGCATTCAACGGATCCTGAAAGGGACCTGGTGGATCTGGTGGCTCATCAAAAGCCCTTGAAGACAAGGGTGGTGAGCTTTTAGTCTGAGGGTCAAATTCAATTTCAGACATCTCATGGGTCTCAATCTACTAAGTGTGGGAAAGTCTAAAGGATGGAACTGAACATTCCAGCATATTATAGATAAACGATCTTATTGCCACTAAGTTGTGTTTGTTGTTTCTGAGAGCATTCAAGTAGTTTCTGATTACTGCCAATTAGTTTCTGGCACTCATGCAGTTTTCTTTGCTCAGGGGGATGTCACTTTCCCTACATCACCCATTAAGTTTCCATGGCCAAGTGGGAATTCAAACCATCATCTCCATAGTCATAGCCCAAAGCTCAAACCATTACATCACACTGACCCTCCAAGAACGAAGTCTTAGGGGAGGTTATTTAAATCTTCAAGAATAGGAAACCAGGAAGGGTGCATCTGCACTGTGGAATGAATGCAGTTTGGCAGCACTTTTAATTGTCATAGCTCAATGCTATAAAAACCAGGGATTTGCAGATTTACAAGGTCTTTAATCGTTCTCTGCCAAAGAGTGCTGGGGCCTCGCTAAACTACAATTCCCATTATTCCACAGCACTGAGCCATGGCAGTTGAAGTGGTGTGAAACTGCATGAGTTCTACAGTGTAGATGCACCCAAAGTCTGAGGTCCCTCAACCCTACCTAAACCATTACTGAGTCAATGCTTTCAAAGACAAATTTGAAGTTCATCAGAAAAGAGTAGAAGATGTTTTCCCTTCATAGGATGCCTCTCAGATACAAAGAGGAAGCATGGTGGAGGAATGTGCTTTAATGTAGGGACAGACATTGCTACATAGAAGAAATATCCTCAGATAGCCCTCAAGAAATATTCAGAGCCAAGAAGGAAAGATAGTGTAAAAGGGCAGCATACCTACTTACTTGTCAATGTCTACAGATTCCGGTGTTTTTTTTGAAATGGCAACTTTACTCTTGGCTTCTTTCTGTTGTCGGGTCATCACTTCAAAACAAAAACAGAACAGTTGCTCCTCCTCTCATCTTAAGAACCATAGGAGGCTTGTCAAAACACACAATGCTTGTTTCATAAGACATTTTCAAAACCCTCCTGCCCAAGCTGGACCAGTGCATTCAGGGACATCACAGTGGGAAAAGTGAGAAGAGGTCTAGTTTATAATGGTGTTGCCTTTCCTACTGTGAGAAAGACGGTTGTTAAATTTCCAGTCAGAAAGAGCATTCACTAAAATCTTCTGTCCTAACACAGCATAACAAAAAAAATCTAATGAAAGCAGCATTTTTGATTTACTTGCCTGAGCTGACATGAAGACATTTTTTGTTTTTGTCAATAAGCTAAAATATAGATTGTACAGCTTACTTTCAACCTTCATACGACTTCTCTTGGAATCCTAAAATATAAAACTAAAGGACTGCTGTTTTAGAACTGCTTGCTCACTGAACTTCCTTTCCTAAGTGGCAACCAATATGAAAACCCTGAAGATTACAGGGCTACTTTATATACAGAAGCCACATGAACTAGAAATCAGCATCAAATTCTTATACATATAATGATTTTAGCTCAATTAGATTCGGAAGGAATTAATAATCTCAAACAGTAAAAGTGGAAACTATTCTAGTACCTTTGTATACAATGTATGGCAAGCTTAGGAGCAAAGCTGGAACACTCATACTTTGGCTATTTAAAAAAAAATTGCAGAATTCCAAAATGTCTAATTTCTACATAAGTACATACTAGTAATACATACATTTGTATGTATTAAATTGAGATAATAATCTACTCTAAGTGAAATACTGGCTTTTGGGAGACTTTGGAGTTTCTTGGCAAGCACCTGAGAAGAGAAAGCAAAGAAGTAGATAGGAGAGAGAAAAGCCATGGGAATTCAGTGGGAGATTATGGTAATATACGCATATTTCTTTCTGTATGTTAACAGAAGATGTAACCTCTGTTTGAGAGATGTTCTGTCCAAGGTTGCACATCTTCTAGCCACATGGGACAAACCTTTTCTTTGACATTTCAAGGAGTACAAACAAACTTTGCAAAGTAAATAAATGATAGTGATGGCAAACTTCATGCTGCACTTAAGTATATATGTATATACACAATCTCCCACAAAACTTGTTTCCTCTTTTTTCCAATTAGAATTAGTGATGATTGCAATGAAATAAGTCATATATGTCAGTACAATAAATCAGCTACCCCCAGCTCTTTTCACCAGACAGTTACACAAGGATTATATTTAAGTGTTTGTTTTGTACAGTTGAATTCCTTTCAACATATTCCTGTTGACAGGCTACGAGTTATTGTTACTTGGGGAACATATCTGATATCCTCAGCCATTTCCACCAGGGTGCTAGGGTTTCGAACACAGAAACAGATGTCGCTTTATGCACTCTTGGGCAATCTAGCGGAGGGGACAGTGTATTAGAACGTTTTACAGCCTGGTATCAGATCTTCCTGTGCTCAATACTCTCATTAGGAGAAAGGTCTGAATCAGTGTTATAGGCACTATAAAATGGTTATTGTTTGCTCAACATTTGCTGTAAAGTGGGCACCCACAGAGTTCAGAATGGAAAGATGCCTTATCAGTGTCAGCACAGTCTGGGCCTTGAAGCATACATTTTGGCTCTGTAGTTCCTTTGTCCCCATTAGCTTGTTTACTATAAAAGCCAGGTTGATCAGCTAGTTTTAATGGATGTCTCTTTTCTATTTACATGCTGCAATGACCAGTATATAGTATGTCTGCTCTCTGGACTGAACTTTATATTTGCTGAGGATGCCAGGATGTCTGGATGGCAGCAAGAAGGGAGTGACACACTTGCACATTCTCAGAGGTGTTGACCTGTCACTAAAAGTAGACAGCTTGTGTTTCTGTAAGCCTGGACTGGATCGAATTCAATGACTTGGGTGCAAGAGGCTTCAATGCCCTGCTGTTAATCCATGAGTCACCTGACACTCCCCAAAGACTTTTTAACAAGCCTGTCTGCAGCTATAGCAGAGTAGGTCTCTAAGCTAGTACACAGTTGTTAATATTCCTGTAACAGTCGCGCTCAGAGTACCTTGTGAACAGCTCAGGTGTTAATCAGTGCTATTTTTTTCCAAGAGAAGAGAACACATCTGGCACAGCAAGTTTGCTAGAAACCTTTGGGACTGGTGTTACAAAAATGCCAGGAAAGACCTACAGCTGTAATGCCAAGAGCAGCAACAGAAAAAGGTGGAATGGTGTTGTGATGACCCATGGGCCTTGTAGTCCTGCTCAGGACACTGTAATTCCTGATGAAGATGAAAACTTGGGTTTTTTACCTTCCCAGTCTGAACTGGAATCTTCTCAGCCAGATCTTTCCCAGGCAGATCTGGGAACCTTGCACCTGCAAGAAAGTTGTCTCCCAGAAGTATGTCAAACAAGCCCAGAGCCTACTTCTCCCGTGTTCTTGCGCCGGGAGTTTTGTAAACAACAGAGAAGTTTGGAATCAGCTTCGCGCAGGAGTGCAAGAATTGCAGCTAAGAATGTAGCCAATTAAGACTGCTTCTCGTGAGAATCTTTAAGGAGTTTAACATCTGGTCTCAGAGTTTAGCTTTCGTTTCTGTTTCCCAGAGAACGGCTTCGGTGGGAAAGTTAGACTCTATATAGGTGTTTTAACCGCGTAGTAACTTCGCGGAGTCAATTCGTCAGCCTACGGAGCGAGTTGTGTCTGGACAGCGCGCTCCGACTCAAGCCCCGCTCCTGCTCAAGCCTTGCCCTGCTTTCCAGCTTTCGCCTTGCTTCCAGCCTTTGTTTACCTACGGACTTTGCCTTGTTTCCCAGGACCAATCCTTGCCTTGTACCACGGATTTTATCAAGTTATTCCACGGACCTTGTTCTTGTTCCTAGTTACCTTGTTCCACGTTCAAGCCTTGTTTCAAGTATCAAGTTATTTCCTAGCCTCGCTCAAGTTATGGACTAAAGGACCTTGTCAATTCCCCTCACTTTGCCTGGCAAAGTGAGTGTTTCGGTTATTGGATTACAACTTTGGACCATAATATTTCTTATTGGACATTGCTTTTTTGGACTAATTTTGACCTTCCCTGAAAGGTCTATTTCTGGACTAACTTTTACATTTGCTTTTACTAACTTTATATATTTCCTTAATAAAGATATTAGATAGAATCTGGCCTCTGCGTATGGTTATTGGTGCTCTGTAGCCTGGGTCGTGACAGTTTGACTCCGCGACCCTAAGCACCAATTAACCTCGGCCAGAATGTCTACCGGAGTCGTACCTGGGCCGAGCGGCCAGCCGATTACCTACACCATCGACAAGGATGAGGTGGACCGAATCCGTGATAAGCTCAATGCACAGGATGGAGAAATAAAGGGTTTGAAGGAACGCGGAATTCGTCTTCCGGCCATGGCGTTGCCAACCAAGTTTACTGGAGAAGCTTCTAAGGTTCATGTTTTCCGTCGCCAATGTCAAGCTTATCTAGAGGCCCGTGCTGCCGAGTTTCCCCAAGAAGACATCAAAGTGGCGTGGGTTTACAGTCTTCTAGACGGGCCAGCGGCCAACTGGGCGACGGCACTGTTCGACCAAGCCTCTCCACACCTAAGATCAGCGCAACACTTCTTGGACCACCTCAAGGAGACTTGGGGAATCGAGGACAATTTGGAGGCAGCCGGTCACAAACTCCGTCGCCTTTTCCAAGGAGACAGACCTATGTCCCAGTATATAGCCGAGTTCCGAGTGCTGGCCCACAACACCGGCTGGAACGATGTAGCCCTCAGAGGACAATTCCGGGAGGGTCTCAACATTGAAATGCTGGAAGAAATCTCCAAGGTGGATCCTCCCCAGACCCTCGAGGCACTCATTGATCAATGTTTACGGGCTGAAGTCATGATTGCCAACAGGAAACAGTGGGTTCGAGGCCAGGGCGGTAGAGCCGGGGCAAAACCCCCCGCTCCCGCCAGCGTTCAGCCACGTCCAGTGTGGAGACCCCCACCACCATCCCCATACCCCAGAGGGAGCGAGGAGGTGCCGATGCAGTTGGGCAATGTGCGTCCCAGATTAGATGCCGCCGAGAAGGCCCGTCGTCAACGCTTAAACCTCTGTTGGTACTGCGGGAATGGGGGCCACTTCGCCAGAGAGTGCCCAGCCAAAGGGAAGCCTGCCGCCCGTCTTGCGGCGGCGTCCTCCACGGAGACGAAGGCGTCTGAGCCGACTGGCACACAGCCGGCGGGGGAAGCCAACGACCGGGTGTAGAGAGGCTCGCCAACCCGGTCAAAAAATCCATTCAAGAGCCGCCAACCGGGGTCCTGTTCCTTCTCGTGGTCACATTATGGTCAGCAAAAAGGGGACCCGTCATGATCCACGCCATGATAGACTCTGGAGCTACCAACAATTTCATTGATAGAGAGTATGCCGACTCTCTGGGATTACAATATCATGATTTCAAGAATGCCCGTGTGGTGCAAGCCATAGACGGCCGCCCCCTCAAGACGGGCCCCGTTAGCCAGTGGTCGGAACCCACCAGGATGTGGATAAGGGAACATATGGAAGAGATTTCCTTCTTTGTTACCGAGGTTCCCCATTTCCCTGTGATCTTGGGAATTCCATGGCTGACTCTCCACGACCCTAACATCTCCTGGTCCAACAGAGAACTACAGTTTGCTTCACAATACTGCCAAAACCATTGCCTTGTAGCCAAGGTCTGCCATGCCACAGACACCGAGCCCATCATCACCCTGCCCAAGAAGTACTCCGAGTATTGGGATGTATTCAATGAAAAGGAAGCCGAGAAATTACCCCCACATAGACCTTATGACTGTGCCATTGACCTGGTGGAGGGGGCCCCGATCCCGCGAGGGCATCTATACTCCCTGACTGAACCAGAGCAAGAAGCTCTCAGGGAATTTATAGAGACAAACCTTCGTAAGGGATTCATTAGACCCTCTCAATCCCCAGCCGCCTCCCCAGTGATGTTTGTGAAGAAGAAAACAGGGGAACTACGCTTGGTGGTGGACTACAGAGCATTGAACAATATCACCAAGCGGAGCAGCTATCCCCTGCCCTTAATCTCGGATCTACTGGATCGGCTTCGAGGAGCCAAGGTTTACACCAAGCTGGATCTTCGGGGGGCTTACAACTTAGTTCGCATCAGGGAAGGGGACGAGTGGAAGACCGCCTTCCAGACCAAATTCGGATTATTCGAGTCCCGAGTTATGAATTTCGGATTATGCGGAGCTCCCGCAACGTTCCAGCATTTTGTCAATGACTGTGATGACCCATGGGCCTTGTAGTCCTGCTCAGGACATTGTAATTCCTGATGAAGATGAAAACTTGGGTTTTTTACCTTCCCAGTCTGAACTGGATTCCTCTCTGCCAGATCTTTCCCAGGCAGATCTGGGAACCTTGCACCTGCAAGAAAGTTGTCTCCCAGAAGTATGTCAAACAAGCCCAGAGCCTACTTCTCCCGTATTCTTGCGCCGGGAGTTTTGTAAACAACAGAGAAGTTTGGATTCAGCTTCGCGCAGGAGTGCGAGGATTGCAGCTAAGAATGTGGCCAATTAAGACTGCTTCTCGTGAGAATCTTTGGGGAGTCTCACATCTGGTCTCAGAGTTAGCTTTCGGTTCTGATTCCCAGAGAACTGCTTCGGCGGGAAGCTAGACTCTATTTAGGTGTTTTACCCGCGTAGTAACTTCGCGGAGTCAATTCGTCAGCCTACGGAGCGAGTTGTGTCTGGACAGCGCGCTCCGGTTCAAGCCTCGCTCCTGCTCAAGCCTTGCCTTGCTATCCAGCCTTCGCCTTGCTTCCCAGCCTTTGTTTATCTACGGACTTTGCCTTGTTTCCCAGGATCAATCCTTGCCTTGTTCCACGGATTTATCAAGTTATTCCACGGACCTTGTTCTTGTTCTTAGTTACCTTGTTCCACGTTCAAGCCTTGTTTCAAGTATCAAGTTATTTCCTAGCCTCGCTCAAGTTTCATGGACTAAAGGACCTTGTCATCTCCCCTCACTTTGCTTGGCAAAGTGAGTGTTTCGGTTATTGGATTACAACTTTGGACCTTAATATTTCTTATTGGACATTGCTTTTTTGGACTAATTCTGACCTTTCCTGGAAGGTCTAATTCTGGACTATTTTCTACACTTGTTTTTATTGACTTTATATATTCCTACAATAAAGATATTAGATAGATTCTGGCCTCTGTGTATGGTTATTGGTGCTCTGCAGCCTGGGTCGTGACAGTTTGACTCCGCCCCCCCCTAAGCACCAATTAACCTCGGCCAGAATGTCTACCGGAACCGTACCTGGGCCGAGCGGCCAGCCGATTACCTACACCATCGACAAGGAAGAGGTGGACCGAATCCGTGATAAGCTCAATGCACAGGATGGAGAAATAAGGGGTTTGAAGGAACGCGGAGTTCGTCTTCCGGCCATGGCGTTGCCAACCAAGTTTACTGGAGAAGCTTCTAAGGTTCATGTCTTCCGTCGCCAATGTCAAGCTTATCTGGAGGCCCGTGCTGCCGAGTTTCCCCAAGAAGACATCAAAGTGGCATGGGTTTACAGTCTTCTAGACGGGCCAGCGGCCAGCTGGGCGACGGCACTGTTCGACCAAGCCTCTCCACACCTAAGATCAGCGCAACACTTCTTGGACCACCTCAAGGAGACTTGGGGAATCGAGGACAATTTGGAGGCAGCCGGTCACAAACTCCGTCGCCTTTTCCAAGGAGACAGACCTATGTCTCAGTATATAGCCGAGTTCCGAGTGCTGGCCCACAACACCGGCTGGAACGATGTAGCCCTCAGGGGACAATTCCGGGAGGGTCTCAACATTGAAATGCTGGAAGAAATCTCCAAGGTGGATCCTCCCCAGACCCTCGAGGCACTCATTGATCAATGTTTACGGGCTGAAGTCATGATTGCCAACAGGAAACAGTGGGTTCGAGGCCAGGGCAGTAGAGCCGGGGCAAAACCCCCCGCTCCCGCCAGCGTTCAGCCACGTCCGGTGTGGAGACCCCCACCGCCAACCCCATACCCCAGAGGAGGCGAGGAGGTGCCGATGCAGTTGGGCAATGTGCGTCCCAGACTAGATGCCGCCGAGAAGGCCCGTCGTCAACGCTTAAACCTCTGCTGGTACTGCGGGAACGGGGGCCACTTCGCCAGAGAGTGCCCAGCCAAAGGGAAGCCTGCCGCCCGTCTTGCGGCGGCGTCCTCCACGGAGACGAAGGCGTCTGAGCCGACTGGCACACAGCCGGCGGGGGAAGCCAACGACCGGGTGTAGAGGGGCTCGCCAACCCGGTCAAAAAATCCATCCAAGAGCCGCCAACCGGGGTCCTGTTCCTTCTCGTGGTCACATTATGGTCAGCAAAAAGGGGACCCGTCATGATCCACGCCATGATAGACTCTGGAGCTACCAACAATTTCATCGATAGAGAGTATGCCGACTCTCTGGGATTACAATATCATGATTTCAAGAATGCCCGTGTGGTGCAAGCCATAGACGGCCGTCCCCTCAAGACGGGCCCCGTAAGTCAGTGGTCGGAACCCACCAGGATGTGGATAAGGGAACATATGGAAGAGATTTCCTTCTTTGTTACCGAGGTCCCCCATTTCCCTGTGATTTTGGGAATTCCATGGCTGACTCTCCACGACCCTAACATCTCCTGGTCCAACAGAGAACTGCAGTTTGCTTCACCGTACTGCCAAAACCATTGCCTCGTAGCCAAGGTATGCCATGCCACAGACACCGAGCCCATCATCACCTTGCCAAAGAAGTACTCCGAGTATTGGGATGTATTCAATGAGAAAGAAGCCGAAAAATTACCCCCACATAGACCTTATGACTGTGCCATTGACTTGGTGGAGGGGGCCCCGATCCCGCGAGGGCATCTCTACTCCCTGACTGAACCAGAGCAAGAAGCTCTCAGGGAATTCCTAGAGACAAACCTTCGCAAGGGATTCATCAGACCCTCTCAATCCCCAGCCGCCTCCCCAGTGATGTTTGTGAAGAAGAAGTCAGGGGAACTACGCTTGGTGGTGGACTACAGAGCATTGAACAATATCACCAAGCGGAACAGCTATCCCCTGCCTTTAATCTCGGATCTACTGGATCGGCTTCGAGGAGCCAAGGTTTACACCAAGCTGGATCTTCGGGGGGCTTACAACTTAGTTCGCATCAGGGAAGGGGACGAGTGGAAGACCGCCTTCCAGACCAAATTCGGATTATTTGAGTCCCGAGTTATGAATTTCGGTTTATGCGGAGCCCCCGCAACGTTCCAGCATTTTGTCAATGACATTTTTCAGGACTATCTAGACAGGTTCTTGATAATCTACCTGGACGATTTTTTGGTGTTTTCCAGATCACAATCAGAACATGAGAACCACGTCAAAATGGTGTTACAACGATTGCGGGATCATGGACTTTATGCCAAGCTGGAAAAATGCGCTTTTGATCTACAAGAGGTAGATTTCCTTGGTTACCGCATCTCGCCTCTAGGGCTTTCCATGGATCCAGCCAAAGTTTCAGCAGTATTGGAATGGCGGGCGCCAACTAACAAGAAAGAGGTGCAGCGTTTCTTGGGGTTCGCGAACTACTACCGCAAGTTCATTCCAGATTTTGCCCGCTGGTCCGACCCCATCACTAGCTGCATCCGTGGAAAGCAGCCTTTCCGCTGGACTGATCAAGCAGAGAAAGGGTTCCAGCAACTAAAGAAACTATTCACCTCCCAGCCAATTCTACAGCACCCAAATCCTGGAACCCCTTTTGTGGTGCAAGCGGACGCCTCTGATGTGGCAATTGGGGCTGTACTCTTACAACCGGTGGGAGATCACCTCCACCCCTGTGCCTTTTATTCTCGTCAACTAACCACACCAGAGAGGAATTACACCATTTGGGAAAAAGAACTACTGGCCATAAAGGCAGCCTTTGAAACTTGGAGACATTGGCTAGAAGGGGCCAAATTTCCCATTGAAGTCCACACTGATCATCGTAATCTAGAACATCTAAGAACTGCCCGCAAACTAAATCAGAGGCAGCAACGTTGGGCTTTATTCTTTGAACGTTTCAACTTCCAGATCCATTATGTGACCCCAGCCCAAACCAAGCAAGCAGACGCCCTGTCACGTAAACCGGAATACGCTGCAGGACGCAAGGAGACCTTTGAATCCCAACTGCTACAACCTGAGAACTTTGCCACGCTCACGGTGGGGAACACCAAATCCATTCCCATTGGTTCAACTTCCCCTACTCCAGGACCCATCTGTGCTCAAGAAATCAGGGCTAGTCAGCAAGCAGATGCCTGGGCGCAGGACCAACTTCGCCAAGGTCTGCATTTCCCCTTTTCGCTTAAAGATGGGCTGCTCTGCTATAGAAATCATGTCTATATCCCACCCGGACCGGGCAGGGAAAAAGCGCTTCGTCTGTGTCATGACTGCAAACCAGCAGGACACTTCGGACTATTTAAAACTATGCATTTGATCCTAAGGGATTTTTGGTGGCCCAAGATCCGCAAGGATGTGGAAAAATATGTCAACACCTGCCCAGTATGCCAGCGCTCCAAGATACGAAGGGAGAAGCCCTCAGGGCTTTTACACCCCCTTCCTACCCCATCTCGCCCATGGGAAATAATTTCCGCGGATTTCATCACTGACCTACCACCTTCCTGTGGATTCACCACGATCTTAGTGGTGGTGGACCTATTCACCAAGTTAGCCCATTTCATTCCCTGCGAAGGCCTCCCCACGGCCAAGGAAACTGCGGATCTATTTCTTCAACATGTCTTCAGACTACATGGATTGCCCAAGAGTTTAGTCACAGACCGTGGATCTCAATTCACCTCTCGTTTTTGGAAGGCACTACAAAAACTATTGGGCATAGACTCTCGCTTATCTTCAGCTCATCATCCCCAAACAGATGGGCAAACGGAGCGCACCAATGCCACTTTGGAGCAGTATCTTCGCTGTTATGTAAACTATCAACAGGACAATTGGGCTTCTCTGTTACCACTGTCTGAGTTTGCCTACAACAATGGAGTTCAAGCTTCTACAAAAGAAACGCCGTTCTTTGCAAACTACGGCTTCCATCCACGTTTCTTCCCCCCTGTCATTGAAACTTCAGAGGTTCCCGCAGCAGAGGATTGGCTGCAGGAACTCACAGCGGTGCAACAACTTTTGCTCCAGCAACTGGACCAAGCCAAGGAGGACTATAAACGCCACGCTGACAAACATCGCCAGCCGGGCCCCGAAATCAAGGTAGGAGATCGGGTTTTCCTGTCCACTCGCTTTCTGCCCTCCCACCGCCCTTGCCGGAAGTTAGATGCCCGTTTCATTGGCCCCTATCCAGTGGTGGCGCAATTAAACCCCGTGACTTTCAAACTCCAACTTCCGCGTTCAATGCGCATTCACCCAGTGTTTCACCGTTCCCTGCTCCTTCCGGCGGATGGTGTGCGTCCTGATACAGACCAACCGGCCCCCCCTCCTGTTTTGATGAATGGGGAGGAGGAGTTCGAGGTTGAGGACATTTTGGATTCTCGCTTTCACCGCCGCCGCCTACAATATCTCATTGACTGGGTGGGTTTTGGCCCTGAGGAACGCTCCTGGGAAGACGCCTCCACAGTCCATGCTCCTGATCTAACCCGTCGCTTTCATCAGACCTATCCCACCAAACCGCGACCTCGCGCCTCGGGGAGAGGGCCCCAGTTTGGGAGGGGCCTTGAGGAGGGGGATAGTGTGATGACCCATGGGCCTTGTAGTCCTGCTCAGGACATTGTAATTCCTGATGAAGATGAAAACTTGGGTTTTTTACCTTCCCAGTCTGAACTGGATTCCTCTCTGCCAGATCTTTCCCAGGCAGATCTGGGAACCTTGCACCTGCAAGAAAGTTGTCTCCCAGAAGTATGTCAAACAAGCCCAGAGCCTACTTCTCCCGTATTCTTGCGCCGGGAGTTTTGTAAACAACAGAGAAGTTTGGATTCAGCTTCGCGCAGGAGTGCGAGGATTGCAGCTAAGAATGTGGCCAATTAAGACTGCTTCTCGTGAGAATCTTTGGGGAGTCTCACATCTGGTCTCAGAGTTAGCTTTCGGTTCTGATTCCCAGAGAACTGCTTCGGCGGGAAGCTAGACTCTATTTAGGTGTTTTACCCGCGTAGTAACTTCGCGGAGTCAATTCGTCAGCCTACGGAGCGAGTTGTGTCTGGACAGCGCGCTCCGGTTCAAGCCTCGCTCCTGCTCAAGCCTTGCCTTGCTATCCAGCCTTCGCCTTGCTTCCCAGCCTTTGTTTATCTACGGACTTTGCCTTGTTTCCCAGGATCAATCCTTGCCTTGTTCCACGGATTTATCAAGTTATTCCACGGACCTTGTTCTTGTTCTTAGTTACCTTGTTCCACGTTCAAGCCTTGTTTCAAGTATCAAGTTATTTCCTAGCCTCGCTCAAGTTTCATGGACTAAAGGACCTTGTCATCTCCCCTCACTTTGCTTGGCAAAGTGAGTGTTTCGGTTATTGGATTACAACTTTGGACCTTAATATTTCTTATTGGACATTGCTTTTTTGGACTAATTCTGACCTTTCCTGGAAGGTCTAATTCTGGACTATTTTCTACACTTGTTTTTATTGACTTTATATATTCCTACAATAAAGATATTAGATAGATTCTGGCCTCTGTGTATGGTTATTGGTGCTCTGCAGCCTGGGTCGTGACAATGACATTTTTCAGGACTATCTAGACAGGTTCTTGATAATCTACCTGGACGATTTTTTGGTGTTTTCTAGATCACAATCAGAACATGAGAACCACGTCAAAATGGTGTTACAACGATTGCGGGATCATGGACTTTATGCCAAGCTGGAAAAATGCGCCTTTGATCTACAAGAGGTAGATTTCCTTGGTTACCGCATCTCGCCTCTAGGGCTTTCCATGGATCCAGCCAAGGTCTCAGCAGTATTGGAATGGCGGGCGCCAACTAACAAGAAAGAGGTACAGCGTTTCTTGGGGTTCGCGAACTATTACCGCAAGTTCATTCCAGATTTTGCCCGCTGGTCTGACCCCATCACTAGCTGCATCCGTGGAAAACAGCCCTTCCGCTGGACTGATCAAGCAGAGAAAGGGTTCCAGCAACTAAAGAAACTATTCACGTCCCAGCCAATTCTACAGCACCCAAATCCTGGAACCCCTTTTATTGTGCAAGCGGACGCCTCTGATGTGGCAATTGGGGCAGTACTCTTACAACCGGTGGGAGATCACCTCCATCCCTGTGCCTTTTACTCTCGTCAACTAACCACACCAGAGAGAAATTACACCATTTGGGAAAAAGAACTACTGGCCATTAAGGCAGCCTTTGAAACTTGGAGACATTGGCTAGAAGGGGCCAAATTCCCCATTGAAGTCCACACTGATCATCGTAATCTAGAACATCTAAGAACTGCCCGCAAGCTAAATCAGAGGCAGCAACGTTGGGCTTTATTCTTCGAACGTTTCAACTTCCAGATTCATTATGTGACCCCAGCCCAGACCAAGCAAGCAGACGCCCTGTCACGTAAACCGGAATACGCTGCAGGACGCAAGGAGACCTTTGAATCCCAACTATTACAACCCGAGAACTTTGCCACGCTCACGGTGGGGAACACCAAATCCATTCCCATTGGTTCAACTTCCCCTACTCCAGGACCCATCTGTGCTCAAGAAATCAGGGCTAGTCAGCAAGCAGATGCCTGGGCGCAGGACCAACTTCGCCAAGGTCTGCATTTTCCCTTTTCGCTTAAAGATGGGCTGCTCTGCTATAGAAATCATGTTTATATCCCACCCGGACCGGGCAGGGAAAAGGCGCTTCGTCTGTGTCATGACTGCAAACCAGCAGGACACTTCGGACTATTTAAAACTATGCATTTGATCCTAAGGGATTTTTGGTGGCCCAAGATCCGCAAGGATGTGGAAAAATATGTCAACACCTGCCCAGTATGCCAGCGCTCCAAGATACGAAGGGAGAAGCCCTCAGGGCTTTTACACCCCCTTCCTACCCCATCTCGCCCATGGGAAATAATTTCCGCGGATTTCATCACTGACCTACCACCTTCCTGTGGATTCACCACGATCTTAGTGGTGGTGGACCTTTTCACCAAGTTAGCCCATTTCATTCCCTGCGAAGGCCTCCCCACGGCCAAAGAAACTGCGGATCTATTTCTTCAACATGTTTTCAGACTACATGGATTGCCCAAGAGTTTAGTCACAGACCGTGGATCTCAATTCACCTCTCGTTTTTGGAAGGCACTACAAAAACTATTGGGCATAGACTCTCGCTTATCTTCAGCTCATCATCCCCAAACGGATGGGCAAACGGAGCGCACCAATGCCACTTTGGAGCAGTATCTTCGCTGTTATGTAAACTACCAACAGGACAATTGGGCTTCTCTGTTACCACTGTCTGAGTTTGCCTACAACAATGGAGTTCAAGCTTCTACAAAAGAAACGCCGTTCTTTGCAAACTACGGCTTCCATCCACGTTTCTTCCCCCCTGTCATTGAAACTTCAGAAGTTCCCGCAGCAGAGGATTGGCTGCAGGAACTCACAGCGGTGCAACAACTTTTGCTCCAGCAACTGGACCAAGCCAAGGAGGACTATAAACGCCACGCTGACAAACATCGCCAGCCGGGCCCCGAAATCAAGGTAGGAGATCGGGTTTTTCTGTCCACTCGCTTCCTGCCCTCCCACCGCCCTTGCCGGAAGTTAGATGCCCGTTTCATTGGCCCTTATCCAGTGGTGGCACAATTAAACCCCGTGACTTTCAAACTCCAACTTCCGCGTTCATTGCGCATTCACCCAGTGTTTCACCGTTCCCTGCTCCTTCCGGCGGATGGTGTGCGTCCTGATACAGACCAACCGGCCCCCCCTCCTGTTTTGATGAATGGGGAGGAGGAGTTCGAGGTTGAGGACATTTTGGATTCTCGCTTTCACCGCCGCCGCCTACAATATCTCATTGACTGGGTGGGTTTTGGCCCTGAGGAACGCTCTTGGGAAGACGCCTCCACAGTCCATGCTCCTGATCTAACCCGTCGCTTTCATCAGACCTATCCCGCCAAGCCACGACCTCGCACCTCGGGGAGAGGGCCCCAGTTTGGGAGGGGCCTTGAGGAGGGGGATAGTGTGATGACCCATGGGCCTTGTAGTCCTGCTCAGGACACTGTAATTCCTGATGAAGATGAAAACTTGGGTTTTTTACCTTCCCAGTCTGAACTGGAATCTTCTCAGCCAGATCTTTCCCAGGCAGATCTGGGAACCTTGCACCTGCAAGAAAGTTGTCTCCCAGAAGTATGTCAAACAAGCCCAGAGCCTACTTCTCCCGTGTTCTTGCGCCGGGAGTTTTGTAAACAACAGAGAAGTTTGGAATCAGCTTCGCGCAGGAGTGCAAGAATTGCAGCTAAGAATGTAGCCAATTAAGACTGCTTCTCGTGAGAATCTTTAAGGAGTTTAACATCTGGTCTCAGAGTTTAGCTTTCGTTTCTGTTTCCCAGAGAACGGCTTCGGTGGGAAAGTTAGACTCTATATAGGTGTTTTAACCGCGTAGTAACTTCGCGGAGTCAATTCGTCAGCCTACGGAGCGAGTTGTGTCTGGACAGCGCGCTCCGACTCAAGCCCCGCTCCTGCTCAAGCCTTGCCCTGCTTTCCAGCTTTCGCCTTGCTTCCAGCCTTTGTTTACCTACGGACTTTGCCTTGTTTCCCAGGACCAATCCTTGCCTTGTACCACGGATTTTATCAAGTTATTCCACGGACCTTGTTCTTGTTCCTAGTTACCTTGTTCCACGTTCAAGCCTTGTTTCAAGTATCAAGTTATTTCCTAGCCTCGCTCAAGTTATGGACTAAAGGACCTTGTCAATTCCCCTCACTTTGCCTGGCAAAGTGAGTGTTTCGGTTATTGGATTACAACTTTGGACCATAATATTTCTTATTGGACATTGCTTTTTTGGACTAATTTTGACCTTCCCTGAAAGGTCTATTTCTGGACTAACTTTTACATTTGCTTTTACTAACTTTATATATTTCCTTAATAAAGATATTAGATAGAATCTGGCCTCTGCGTATGGTTATTGGTGCTCTGTAGCCTGGGTCGTGACAGGTGTCAACAACCGGCTCAGCCCATCATAGATAGGTTGGACGGTTCGCATTCCAAAAGCTGAGCTCCACTGTCCCATCCACAGTACCATGCCACCAGAGCTTACCTCCAACAGAAATAGCACACCTAGAACAAGGAGAGAGCTGGAAGCAAAGCAATCTCCTTAAGAGAAACTTATATCATTTCTTAGGACAAAAATGAGAAAACAAGGCATTTCTGCCTCTCAATCATCACTACAAAAAGAACAGCATCTTCCTTCACAACATGCTGGGCTAGGTTGTACATGTTCATAATGCTCACTGCAACTGAACTGTAATTTTATCACGCTTTGAATTTCTCCTGTCAGTAAATAAATTCACATTCTCCTGCCCATTAGGTATCACTGCCAAACCCCTGTTTTTGTTACCCTGTAGAATTGGGTAGTTCCCCCCCTCCCAATCCTTACTGATATGACCTGGGAGTTTAAGGAAGCTTTACACTGATTACCCAGGGAGGGGCAGCACATGGCTCCCCAGTATTTCTTTTTGCATAGCTCAGAAAATTCCCAAGAACTTGTTCATTTTTTAAAAAAACACCATCATATTTTTAGAAATAGAGGAATGAGAGACACATCAAACATGACAAGGCCTTCTGCGCCCACTTTCAGTTAATTATTGTATTAAGTAAGTGTATCCTGTATACCCATGGAGAGGGGAGAAACCGATGTGGTATTATGCACACAAATCAAGAAACACAGCACAATGTCCATTCCTAATTCCTCAGATATTCCTTCCTGCATTCCCATTTCTATTGCAAAGCACTACAGGAGAAGTGCTGGAAATCTCCATGACAATACCTCTCAAAGGGCAAGCCAGCAAACCCCAGAATGGTTTTATAGTGCTGCCACGGCAGTCTTGTCAAAAGTGTCTTTTTGTTTATCATTCACAGATACAACAAACATCCAAGTCTTCATTTGAGAAAATAACCCTGAACAGAATTGATGGCTTTACATAGGGCCTCCCCTGCCCCGCCCCTTATGATAATCTGTTTCAATTTGCCATCCATGTTATTCTTTTTGTGCCTTATCTTATCAATGGAAAGATGTATAGTACACTAGCCCTTTTAAGAAGTGATAAAGCTTTTCTCAGTGCCAATTCTATTTTATGCTGCACCAGTGACACTTCTCTGGGTGTTGTTTTTTTTAAAAGCAGCATTGGCAGAAACATGACTGCAGCTCAGAGAACTGATGACTATGTTACTGTGCACCTGGGGGGGGGGGGGCAATTTCAAACCTTGATCTAGTGTGAGATTGGTGGCTTTAGCAATGCGATTACTGAATAAATGAATGAATGTGGACACAAGCTATGACTCTGGAAGGTAACAGCCTAAAAGAGAAACTAAAGCACTCATCACTTAAGTCTGATAGCTGTTCAAGGGACCAAGGAAAGAACCATATAGTGAACTCCAGCAGAGTGACCTAACTATTTTCTTCTCTGTGCAAGAACAGACTTCTGGCACAGAGTGAAAAAGTACTTGGGTCACTCTGCTGGAGTTCACCGTATGGTGAACTGCCACCTACTTCCTCCTCGTGGTACCATTTGGAGAAGGTAACTTCTGCATTGAATCACCACCATAGATGTTACTGCAACTGTTAGCTCATCAGGGATCTGATAACAATGGGCCAGCAAGAACTCCAGCTGACCCTATAAGTGCTTGCATCTGGACTGGCTCCTCATCAGACAACAGTTTGTTCAGGCACAGACAGTGCTCTTAGAGGTACCATCCTCGTGTATCTGCTTGGCTGTTTGCTTCCTATTTTGCCTTCAGGTGTGACATGTTACAATAGTGCCCACAGAATTATATCTGTTTTCCTGGAAGACAGACTCCAGTCAGTCTTGTGTTTAGGGGAGAGATGTGTCAGCATGAGTCAACAGACTGGACACTTTCAACTACAGCATTTGCACACATAAAAATAGACAACTGCATGGGACTGGTGTTACTAAGAATCATCCAAATTAAAATAGTATCTTCAGGTTACTAGCTCAAACAAGAGCCAGCACATTTCTCATAGACACTAAGAGAACAGTCATCAGGCAAGTCACAGAGATTCCTTTGTAACTGAAAACACTAAAAGATGTTAGAGTTTATAGTACCACAGACCTTCAGAGTAAATCCAATTAAGAAGTCCTAACAGTGGATGACTGACCCTTAAGTCAACACTAAGAGAGAACTACAGCAGTCTCCTTTGAGAAGATCAAGAAAGCGAATGAAGTGCAGAGCTTTAGTTTCTCTCCACACTGCCCTGACGCCCTGATCAGAGGGTGGCAAAACAGAAACACAGTTCTGAAGGAACTACAGGATGCACAACACCAGAAAACACCACTAAAGCTTGCTACAACAAGTTTTGGTTTTACAGATACTGATTAAATATGGAATTATGATGGTGTCCTAGTTATCTTTTCAATCTCGCAGGAAACCTGTTCTGAGGTGGACCTGGCTGTAATTCCAGCCCACCAAACCTTCACTTGGTACCAAAATGTGACACACATCGTTGTTGTAAGATATGCATTAGTAGTGGTAAATTATTGGGAAGGTGGCCTATATCACAGAACACCTTCCAGTATTCCTTTGCAGCAAGGGACAGTGGCACACTAGACTGTGCCATTGCCAACACTCCATATTCCTGATTGGTTGGCGACACTGAGTTGGGGTTCAATCCCAGGCAAAAACCAAGGAAGACGAATTCTCAGGTTTACATGCTGCAGAAGTAAACAAAAGAAATTGAAATGTGCAGATGTGACCACCTTTCACCCTAACATCTATAAGAGCAGGAAGGCTGCTAAGAGGAAATTTACTCCTTTATTCCATTCCCAGGTGCATAACTTTTCCCACCTTAAACTGTCAAGCTAAAGTGAAACAATTTACCAGAGCTCACGAAATGGACCATGCAAATGGACCATTTCTATGCTATTGGTCATCTGTTATCATTTAGCCATGGTCCATGTGATGTAGCTAAAACAGACCTGCCTTGTGGCAAAGTTCATGCTTGCTACAAAAGCCCACCCCACTCTTAGACTGTCCTAAGGAGTTAAAGGTAGTTATGAATGTTGTGTAAAGGACCCAATAGGCATGTATTTATTTGATTTATGTCCCACCTTTTTCCCTATGCAGAACAAAGGCAGCCTAGAGCATTTAAAAACATGGTACAGTTAAACATTATTTATATGAAGTTTTTAATTAAAAATTTTTAAAGGCATCTTTAATCTCAGTCTTAATGGAAAAAGTAAGTAGGAAGGGCAGGGAAAGGTCTGGTACTAGCTCCCACCAGCCCCATCAAATTGGGGTGGCTCAATGGTTGATGATGACTGAGAGCAAGAGGTAGTAAAGAGGAGTTGACCCTGGGGAGATTATGAAAAAATATCAGGATTTCATTCTATTTTTATTTTGGAATAAATTTTAAATTATTACACCACTTCACTTCTTCCCCTTTTGTCCAAAACACAAAGCAAGTACCCAACAACTAGCCAATTAATTTTCCCTTTTTGAGTATTTTTTTTTCATAACTATGATAGTACATCACTTTAGAGGCATCTCAAAACTGCAACAAAGACCAATCTACAGTGGTTCAGACATGCTGAAAGCAAAGGCTTCCTCAGTAATGCAAAGACAATCTTTGTTCCCATTGCAAGATATGATGGCACCATAGAAAAGCTGTGATATCTGACTCAAAATTATTTCCACTGTATATACAACACTAAACATTGCTGTAAGCAGTGCATTTATGCATATATTAATAACATAATAAAACATATACAAAATTCCTCAATGGTATAGACAGACAAGCACATCTTTCCTTATTTAAATAAATTCTTATTTTCATCATAAAGTTACCAGTTCTCAATGTACCACAAAGAGAAGTTTGAGGAACCAATGTCAAAAGAATTAAAAAGCCAAGCCCCTTACAAAATAATTAATTTAAAACACTGCTCAGATTCACTACATTTAACTCTCATGGTTTCTAATTCAATACATTATGATTTGTCAAAATCTACGTCAAGTTTTCCATGTGTGAGGGCAACAATTTCAGAACAGGAATAATGGCTACTAATAATTCATTGTAGCTTTGCTTGACAATGTTATTCCACAAAGAAAAAGAAGATATGCCAATTACATTAATCATATACCATTAAAAATGCAAATTGGCAACAGTCCTCTGGCTTATGAAGTATTTCTAATGTTGTCCTCAGTACTTGATTAGGTGCTCTTTTCCTACCTAAACAAAAGGGAAGCCAGGCACTATATTAGCAGGCCCTTCACTCGATTTACTGTAGTATCTCACTACAAAGTCCGTATGTTTGGGGGTGGAGGTAGAGAGATATTCGTGCTAATTAAAAAACAACAGTGTTAGCATAGAGCCTTTATATGTACATACTCAATCTGCCCAAAGCTTTATCTGCTGGGTTAGCTGAGAGCTTTTTCCAGCATTTTGCCAGCGGAAAGATTACAGCAGCCACACAAAGATGATGCATGCGTGGAACTTCTCTTTCAAAGGGCTATTCCTCAGCATAGAAAGAATCTAAGGATGTAGTTCTTAACACTCTTCCTAGGGAGTAACTATACTGAATAAAATGTGACTAACAGTTGAGAACACATGCACAAGAATAATCTTGTAAGTGGTTGGCATGTACTTCATAAAAAACAAATCAGGTTTCAGCAACAAGCAACCCAGGACCACTTAGAAAAGGCCTTGAGGTCCAGCAACAGATGCAGGGGATGTCAATCAAAGTCATAGGCAAGAATTTTAGTGGATGTGATGGGGAAGAGTTTTAGAAGGTCTGGAACCAAATGTGAGCTGAGAAGGAGAAACAGCATTCACTCAAGCCTGGTCCACTAATGTGAATTATATGAGTTCATTTGACAGAGACTGTGTCACATAAATCATAAGGACAAACTCTTTCCACCGCCCTAGGGGTAGTGAGGGAGTGAGGAGTTGCAGGTAATTTCAGCAGAAATTAGGAGGCTGTTCTCCATCCCACCAGCCTCTGGGGTATGTGCATATCTCAAATGTCAGAAAATAGACACAAGATTTTCAGGATGCAGGTAATGTCAGCATGGTATTCCAGGGCAAGGCATCATATTCAATAACATACTGGCCCCCTTTTAATTTTTACATTTTAAAATGCTATGCTTTTAAGGTTTTTACCATCAGTTGTTCTTCATATTGACATAATTTTTGTATGTCTTCAGGTAGTTTCTGGTTTAGAGCAATCCTGTCACAATGTTTGCAAGATTTATTTAGAGAGTGCTGGCCATTGCCTTCCCCTAAAGCTGATAGAGTGTGATTTGCCCAAGGTCACCCAGTGAGTTTCCGCAATGGCACGGGATTTGAATCCTGGTCTCCCAGAGTCCTAGTCCAACACTCCAACCACTACACCACACTGACCCTTTCTCCATATAAGCTAGTTGTAACTAATGCTGTAACTGAAAAGACAAACACAGAGATCAGGCCTTGAATTGGATTAACCACAATCACAACAAGCAGCATGTGAATACAGGTATAGCAAACCTGGAGCATCTTCATTTGCATCTCCTCCTGTGCCATTACAATTCATGGCATGTAGCTCAATTTCTGAAATGGGGAATCTGTGATCGCAAAGAGGACATGACATGAGATCTTCAAATGGAGGAGTCTGGACAGACTTGTTCTCTGCAACATCTTCCTCTGCATCTGCCTGAGAAAGAGGTTAAGAGATTAGCCAAGTAGTTTTCTTGAGGCCTTAATTCTTCATGTTCCATTGAGCTTCCTTGGACTCCTGCAGTTTCTGGCCCTCCCCAAGCTCTGCACTTTCAGCACCAGTTTTTATTCCTTCTAAACAGCCAAAGAACCCTGCTTGCTCTGATGAGTGAGCACTACAGTACTAATACCTAAGGCTTACTTCAAAGGCTCCCTGCCCTCCGAAATCGCCACGAGGCTCCCTTGGAGATCCATGTGTTTTATTTAAAATGAAGTAACCTGCAAAACCACTACGATTCCCCTGGGAAAGTATAAAACAGTCTTCAACTGAGAAAGTAAAAGTGTCAGTAAACAAAAAAACTAAAACCAACTGACAGAAAATGTCCACATTACAAACCCAGATTTCTGTCAATCCTCAGGAGAAGTACTGCCTTCAGAGTGTACATCCTTGTGAGATAAGAGATGCCGCCCCCATCCTCATGGCTGGCTTGAGTCAATGGGAAGGGTTCATTCACTCTGCTACATCATGGATAGCACAGGAGCATATGTGCATGCATAGTGATGAGATGTGTGTACTTGAATTTGGGCATGTCTTTTGAGTGGTTTTTGAATGATGATAGTGTTTCTAAATACAAAGGATAAGGTATCAAACCGAGACAACTGTTGCAACAGAATGTATATTGCAAGCATTTTCAACAAGTCCTTTGATCATACTTCTATTCAATAATGTTTCCTTGTGGACAAGAGATTGGGTTTTAAACATCATTTGCTTGCATATGGCCTCCTTGTGGACTCCCAGCTGGGCTCAAATCTGTGTGTACAGATACTGAAATGTAGTCAATCTGCTTTATCAGAGCCACTCATTGGGAAAGTCAATTTAAATACGCAGGTACAAAATCTTCCCCATATAATCAGAGTCTGCTTTTCTTACTAGGAAAGCAGTATTCTGAGCATATCTACTTGAAATTCATATTTGTCAGATGTTGTGGAAAAACTGGCTCATTTTGTCCATTAATAAAGGGTATGAAAAATAAACTTTGGTAATTAAGAATTACATCCTGACATATAATAATAATAATAATAATAATAATAATAATAATAATAATAATAATAATAATAATTTTGTATCCTGCCTCCATCTCCCCGAAAGGACTCGGGGCAGCTTATATATGGCACAAGGTGCGTAAAACAACGCATAAAATAAACATACAGTTACAATACAAAATAAAACCACTAGTATATGAAAACAACAATTTGAACTCAGAACAGCACCCAATAACCTATAGTGTCAACTGTCATAAAAGTTGACACTAAAAGTTGGCTTGACAGCAGTGTGTGCGAAAAAGACCTTGGAGTCCTTGTGGACAACAAGTTAAACATGAGCCAACAATGTGATGCGGCAGCTAAAAAAGCCAATGGGATTCTGGCCTGCATCAATAGGGGAATAGCGTCTAGATCCAGGGAAGTTATGCTCCCCCTCTATTCTGCCTTGGTCAGACCACACCTGGAATACTGTGTCCAATTTTGGGCACCACAGTTGAAGGGAGATGTTGACAAGCTGGAAAGCGTCCAGAGGAGGGCGACTAAAATGATTAAGGGTCTGGAGAACAAGCCCTATGAGGAGCGGCTTAAAGAGCTGGGCATGTTTAGCCTGCAGAAGAGAAGGCTGAGAGGAGACATGATAGCCATGTACAAATACATGAAGGGAAGTCATAGGGAGGAGGGAGCAAGCTTGTTTTCTGCTGCCCTGCAGATCAGGACACGGAACAATGGCTTCAAACTACAGGAAAGGAGATTCCACCTGAACATCAGGAAGAACTTCCTCACTGTGAGAGCTGTTCGACAGTGGAACTCTCTCCCCGGGGCCGTGGTGGAGGCTCCTTCTTTGGAGGCTTTTAAGCAGAGGCTGGATGGCCATCTGTCGGGGGTGCTTTGAATGCGATTTCCTGCTTCTTAGCAGGGGGTTGGACTGGATGGCCCATGTGGTCTCTTCCAACTCTACTATTATATGATTCTATGATTCTATGGACTGTAAACAAGAAAAAGGAAAGGGATATTGCAAGTTGTAGCTAAGGAACAAGGGAATGGAATAAAATGTTTTTATTTACATGCTTAAGTACACTGTTTTATGTTCCATACAATGTAATTTATGTTTTATTCCCATTGTCTCTGTTTTGCCTTTTGAAAATGTTCTAGTTGTCTCTTAGCAATATTTCTTCTTGGTACTGCTCTATTAATTACATTAGAGGTATATTATCTCATCTGATTTTGGAAGCTAAGCAAGGTTAACCCTGGTTAGTACTTGGATGGAAGACAGTCAAGGGACACCAGGTGCTGTAAGATATATTTCAGAGGAAGAACTGGCAAAGCCACCTCTGAGGATACCTGACCCAAGAAAACTCTATGAAATGCATGTAGTAGCCATGAATTGATAGTGACCTGATGACACATATACATATACAAATATTATTCTACAGTACTTGTATGATGCCAAAGCTGGAAACAGTGAAAACTAAGAACATATCAATGTAAGAATTGCTCCACAGCTATTAAACCAATTGATGGGGACAACCAATGAAGGAATGCTGCTACCTTCATGCTCTGTATATGGACTCCCTAGAAAGGTCTGACAAACAGAAATAACCCCACAGTTTGATCCAGCAATGTTTTCTGTGTCTTTATCAAATGGCCAACTAGTTCAACAATCTAATAACTTGTTAAGACACGGTTAAAGGTAAACAAGAAAGGGCAGAGATAGCTCGTCTTCCTGTTTGTCCTTAACAACTTGCAATCAGAACTGTATAACTCTATAAAAGGGGAGATTGTTTCTAAGGCTTCTTGACTTAGCTCCATTGAGAAATCTATCTGTAACTGTATCCAAACAATAGTTGAAAATGTCAGAAAAGATTCTGAAGAAAGAGAATACTGCTTTCATTGAGGCTCCAGGTTTCCTGGTTTTGGGGGGGGGGGGTTGGGGAGGGGGAGGTTACTAGACACCTCCACCAACCTGGATATTTACTTCCGAAGAGCTTAAGCTAAATTAGTGCATAATTTAGCAGGTCATGTTGAAGAATTTGCTCAAGGCTACTTTATCAGTTTCCTGGCAAGTTGGGAGATTTGACCTGTCTCCTTAATTCAGGTCCAATACAATATCCATCCCATCCTACAAATACAAGACAGAAATATAGCAGAACCTTTCTGATAACGCTCAATATGTATGAAGGGCCATTATGTGTCTTCTTAGCTTGTGTATGAGAAATGTACTGAATCAAAAAAAATCAGCCCCCAGTTCTATAGCTGTGATGTCTCATGGGCCTTGTAGTCCCGTTCCTAGTGCTATTGTGGCAGATGAGGAGGAAAATTTGGGATTTCCACCGGTTCAGCTTGAATCGGAGCCTCGCCACCTGGAGGATGTTTGTCCTCAGGAAGTTAACCAAACAAGCCTTGGGCAGAATTCTCCCCCGTTTTCCCGAAAAGACAATTATAATAGAGATAGAGGAGCGAGGGAGGCTAATCGCCGGAGCCTCAGAATCGCTGCCAGACAATTAGCTGATTAAGTCTGCTTCCCTTGGGAAATTCTAAGGAGTCATGCATCTGGACACAGTTTGGGTTTCACTTCTTGTTCTCCAGGGAAAGTGTTCTATTGGCGGGAAAACAAGATCCTATATAGGGGTTTTGCCGCAAGGGGAACCTTGCGGAGTCAATTTGTTCAGCTTGAGGAGAGAGATCGTGTGTGGACTACGTACCCCAGTTCCCTGTTTCCTGGATCGAGTTTTCAGCCTTGTCTTGTTTCACGGATCAAGTTTCCAGCCTAGCCTTGTTTCACGGACTTCTATGGACTCAGTTCATGTTTCATGTTTGCCTTGTTTCAAGTTTTGATTTAGCCAAGAATCAAGTCTATTTTCCAGCCTTGTTGTCAAGCTACTTTGGATTTTAAGGACCCTGTCATTTCCCCACACTTTGCTTGGCAAAGTGTGTGTTTCGGTCAAGTGGATTAAAACTTTGAACTCTAATATCTTACATTGGACAATACATTTCTGGACTATATTTGGCCTTTCCTGAAAGGTCTGCTTCTGAACTATATTCTTCACTTGTTTTTATTGACTTTATATATTTCTATAATAAAGATATTAGATAGATTCTGGTCTCTGTGCATGGTTATTGGTGCTCTGCAGCCTGGACACTGACAATAGCAGGGATTTAGAATGAAAGAAAAACATATCTGAGCTCTTTTCTTGGCTTTTTGTGGAAGAAAGTTAAATACTATTATCTGCATGTTATTAAACTCACCCATTTCCTATCTCCAACAGAGTTTCCGAGTCACAGCCAATGCCTCTCTGAAATGCAGGGGCCCTGTCTTAAGCTATTCATATTCCTAAAGGCCTGAGGCTGACAACTACCATTTTCAAACCGGAAGTCTTCTACCTAGTGTCAGTCTACCCAAAGGATTTCTAAACATTTAAAGAAAAGAAGATTTGCCAGAAGCATTAAATGTCTGCTTAAACATTAAACTAGCTAAATGGGACCTACGGAATAATCTAAAATAAGTAGTTTGATTGGGGTGAGACAAGGAGACATATTCTCTTATACACACATTTTGTCCCTACTAACTGTGCAGTTCCAAGGAAACCATCACTAGAGGTAGCTTGACTGACGGCTTAGGCAGGCCTTATGTTTGTTCCATGAGTAGTCTCCATTATGTAGGCCTGTTGCTTAGCAGCTTCATTATAGAATCTACATTGTCAAGTATGAACCCAATTCTATGTGAGGAATTTCATTGACTGATTGAAAATTGTTTGTATGTGTGTGTGGGTGGATGGGTGTATGATTGGTTGTTTTTGAAAAGGACCAATCTCTAATATGCCAAATTCCCTGCTGACAGTTGATCAGTACCAAATTGCATGAACCAACAAAAATTCTGCATGCAAAATCCTGCACAAAATAATTTTCTGCAGAGATCTGAGCCCAAGGGGAAAGAATCAGATTGAGACTTCTGCAATTGCCCAGCTACACTGCAGCTGCTGCTACTACTGCAACAACAATAACAACAAATCTTCCTGGGCATTTCATATCTTGGCACTGCTACATCTTGTTAAGTGCTATGATACTGTGGTGTGTCATGAAGACAGATCAAGCACAGAATGAACCATGCCAAAGATGAAGATCTTCTGATCAAATCAGTGTTACCCTAATAATATGACACATACAAAGATGTGAAGAGTGCTCTCTCGCTCGCTCGCTTTCTTTGTGCTCCTTCCCATTTCCACTTTATATGGCATTGCCAATCACATATTTTCCAAATACCAGGTATCCAAATAAACGGCTTACGCTCCCACAGTAAATAACTCATTGTAAATGTAAATGCAGCATTGTGTAGCAACACTTGTCAACCGCCTCCTCCCGAATGGCTTTTGACAAGCCCTGAAAGAAGCCTTAACTGCATCACTGACTGCCCACTCAGCAAAGGGGAAAGCAGCGCCATCCCACGATGTTTGCAAGAAGAGATGCCCTGAGCAACTGAGGCATTGTCTACTCAAACAGGGATCCTCACACCCATGGGGCAGCAGCAGAGGCACCACTAATGTGGACAATATTTGCTGAACAGGAAATCAGGCTGGCTGGTACATGGCTTACCTCCCATTTACCACTGAGCCATGCAAAACTAAGTACTTTTTTTTCTTTGTGTTAAGAGCAGAGGGTAAAGCCCTGTTATATCACTTTGGTCTTTTTGCTCATCCAAATTACAACCAGAGCTTGCAAATGATACCTTTCTTGGATTATAACTCACAGAATACACTAGCCGGTATAACCACAGGTTGTACTTGCTGGCTGATGCTTGGAGCTGTAGTCTCAAAAAGTAACTTCTCAAAGCACTGAAATATCTAGTGATGTATTACCATGTCTAGAGGATCTATCTTTTTCTATCTGTTGTTTTAAAACAAATGTCCCTCTCCCAAACCATGTGTAAAAATATAAGAGACCATCTTATTGTTTGGACTGTGTCAGAAAACCCTTCTTTTTATGTAATCATCATGCAAAAATTGCATCAATGTCATACTGCCTGAAATATGTCCTTAAGAGAAGAAACCAGGTTTATTAAAATAGCTGTGACAATGCAAAGCCACTTTTACATGTAACAGTTGCCTTATTGCAGAAAAATAACCTGTACAGCCAGAAGACTCTAAAATGGCTTTTTACATATGGCTCTTCTTGTCAAACCTTCTTCAGTTCAGCTGTATTCATATACCCTGTCAGAACAGTACTTGGAAATGCCTTTGACACTGCTCTTCCCCTTAAACTGCAACGTAAATAGGTCTCTTTCCCAGAAAAAGCAGCTGAAGTCAGATGTCACTGTTGTGACAGTTGTATGGTGACTGCAGAACAAGTTTAAGCATACAGGAAGGCAAAGTAGACAACAGCATTCATTTGGTGATGAGGAGGTAATCATAGGAAGTATTTCTTGTCTATGATTGGTAAAGCAACACTCTAAATACTTGAATTGCTCACAGAAGTACTGTAGGAATTCCAAAACAGTCGCATTCAGAACAGTGCTAGGACATTGTGAGGCTCTGTCTATGCCCTTCTTGAGTAAGCACATGTTACCTCCTCCCTCAAAGGTTGGAAAAGAACCAACAACCGAAGTTTAAGCACACTGTGAAGTCATCGTTTTGCCAACATGCTTGTAAGTCCTTTGTTCAGTCAGAGTTGTGTGCTTTAGGGACAAGCACCTAAGTCCCTCTCCTAAGCAGGGCTGAATGGGGTCTTTCAGCTCATACCACTTCCCATGTAGCACTCACTGATAGGTGTTGTGTGCAAGATAATAAATGTGAGAAATGAACACCAATCCTTTCAACTAACAAAGGTGCCAAGTCCATGGTCGCTGAGATGGTGCAACAGAAATTGCTGGGAAGAACTGTTGACAAAAGGAGGGGGGACAAGAAGGAGACCCAATGACAGCACACACATATACACACACATTTGTGCACAAATACTTCCTACCAGGCTATATTGTTTGCAAGGCAGCTCATTTTGGAAGACAGGCAGGAAACGAGACTCTGCATTCCAGACGCTTCACTGGCTGTTATCCCTTAGGGATTTGCTTACCTGCAGAGAGACATCTTTGCTGGATGAATGGATTTCTCTGCTCTCGGGCTCGATAGCTTGCGATGGACTCGGCTGGGTCTCTGCAATAGAAGCCTTCCATGTTAGCAACAGCCCAGCCCCTCCTGATTCTCCAAGCTCCCCTCCAACCCCGCAGCACATTCCACACTAGCTGATAAAACTTATCCCATTTGCTTTACAGCGTCTTCACAGTTTCTAAACATTTTTTAGACTTGTCACAAATGTTAGCAGACAATGTGCAACAACGTAGCTGGGTAGAAGTTTAAAGCTATAGTATAGTAATTTGTGGATAAATCCACTGGTGCTCTTCAGCTTAATGGGGAATACAAATCAATAGGGTGTGTAGGCTGTATCTCAGGTCAGGCTTTTGCTGGTGAATGGCACATCACAAGAGCCAAGCCCTCCCTCTTAGGAGAAAGACCACACACCTATTGTTTTGCTCTACAGCTTGCCTTTTCTTTGTACCCTTAGAACACCCCCCCCCACCCCAGTTATAATCAACAATAAAAACCTCATCCAGCCTCCTGCAGAGAATCTCACAATTAAACCTGTTCCTGAATGAGATGTGAAAATGACAAAAAAAGAGCTTGCTTTAGAAAAATACATTTCAAAATCAGATTGGGTTTAGAAGAGAACAATTTAACCTTGAACAATTTTCTTGCTTACTGAATGTAAGAATGTTCCTTTCACCCTAGCATGATTTTGAAAATGTATGCCTAAGGCAGATGGATTTATAAGCAGTGCTGTATGACTGATTTGCTTTGAACTAAGGAAAAAACCACACATTGTTCAGGACTACCATCAAAGAACCAGCGGGTGGGGACCACTGATTTCTTGCTAGGTAGCCCTCCTGTCACAGCTGGGGTTGGTGTCCTGGTCTGTCCTAACAGTTAGCGGTGCACTGAAGCTTCATTAAACACCTTGTTGCAGAAGGAAGAGAAGGAAGCTCATCTGCTCAACCAGAGAGGAAAAAAGGTTTCATTCAGTTTCTGAAGTACAAGTTCAAGTGTTCTTATCCCTAAGAAATAATAGTTGCCATAAAATATTTACGTAAGTGGCACTAGGACAAAACAAAGCAGCTTGGCAGGCAATGCTCACTCTTGTGCTCAGTCAGGTATAAAAAAAGAAAACAGAAAGTGGGCCAGCAGTACCAGCATGCTGATACCATCCTTTCACGGAGCTTCACAGAAAGCTCCCAAAAAGTTGGGGAGGGAGGGCATGGGTTCTCAGAGAAGCCATCAGGGCTGCTGCCAAGTGAAAATTGTATGAAGGGAGTTGGGCAGACTGTTTTCTTTGGGCAGAGGCAAGAAATGCAAAAACAAGACTGCAAGGGAGCACATACGAGTTTTTGTTTTCTTTAGTCTTTTCCTAAGCATTGACTACACCCACTTCAGATACATGGGACTGCAGTATTTAAAATCCCATGAAACTTGTTTGCCTGAGAGGAGGTGACCTTCCTGACTCAAGCCTGGGAGTGAATTGTAAATGGTGTCCATACCAGGGCAAACAGTGATCTCTTCCTCAGCACGATTCTCTGTGGAAATATCTGGGCTTCTCTTACTGTCCAGGGGGGTCAAGGCAGAAATGCTATCAAAACACAAACAACATAATAAACCAGTGTCGCAACATGCAGGTTTCTGAAAATCAGATGCAGTCCTGGGAGATCCAGCTCTACAAGAAGGGGAGGCAAAGAAGCTAGAAAGGGAAGGCACAGGCTTGAAAGAATTCTCTCTAACAATGAGACAACAGAGAAACCCTTCTTCTCTAGATACTTACTTTCTAAAAGCAAAAGAAAGGGTCACTGTGTCATACAAGAGAAACTGGAATTTCTATTCAGACCTGCAAAAGCTTCTTTGATGCTTTCTGTTCTTGGGCACAAGAGTACAGTAGGTAGCAGAACAATTCTATCCCTGGTGAGGAACTCCTTGGAGCAGGAAGGGGCGGAGATCTGTCTGACACCACGCTCTTCTTTCTTCTATCCTTACTGTTAATTTCCCCTGTTTCATCACTGCACACAGCTCTCTAAAGCAGTAGGAATCTGACACAACTCAAACCTTCCCTACAGCAAAGTCCTTCCAAAACAAACAGAGCATCTCTTTCGAGTAGCATTTAACTGTATCTGGTTCCTCTCATTCTGACCTTCCAGTGCCGCCATTTTCCCTGAAAAGAATAACCTTCCATATCACAGGAACATACTAGCTGTTCCATGTGACATTGTCAACCTGACACCCTCAGAGTTCAGTGTGGTTCTTTGATTGGATTGATCAAGTATGCAAGCACAAACTTGAAAAGCACAAATCCCAGTACTGACAAAAGGCAAGATTTATTTAAATTAGACGTGATTCTCAGAGAGCCAGGAACAGCCACCATAGATTTATGATAAATAAGAAAATCCTGATGGGAAACCACAAGTGACTTCTCTCATTCGCTCACTAAATAAACCATCTCAAAGCATTTGTTACGAGCCCAAGCAGAGTACAGCTTACTCTGTGTAAACCATCAAGACTCGCTTCAAAAGGCTTCATGCTAAACAATTTGCTATGACATTTATAAAATGCGCTAATCAATTTGAAGTCAGCTCGTACTGCTCGCTACACCAACTATTTCATAGTAACAAAGCATATAATCATTTATTAAAACCTCAGTCTAATGTACTTTGCACAACATAGGAAGCAACAAAACTGAGTGGCCCACAGGGTTGAAGGAGACCTCTTTGGTTAAAGCTGCTTCCAAAATTATTCCGGCAGCGTACGAACTGAATAGCATCTAAAACCCACTGACCAGGATGTGTGCACAAGGCTCTACTGGGCAAGCTGCCAGTTGCCAGATGGTCATGCTTAATGTGCACAAAAATGAGAATACGGTAGCGACTGTCATCTTAAAGCAGATGTGCTGTCTGATGAAGTTAGATGTCACAGCATGTAATGGTCAATCTTGATCCTAGCAGCCTGATGAGGGCAGCCACTAGCTGCATCGGATGTTCCCAGGGCCATAGTTTGGCAAGTGAATTATATGCCATCAACCCTGTTTGGGGCTTGAAAAATGTAAACAGCACCTAATTCAGCCAGAAGAGTTATACACATACTGTCACCCAGAGTCTGAGGAGGAAATGGAAGAGGCATTAAGTGCAGAAGCCTTGCACTGTTTTCACGTGCCTTTGATTTGAGACAAAGAATCTTTTCTGATCAAGCACCAGCTAATGCAGAGGTGGGGAAAGTGCATTCTTTCATTTTATAGCTCCCAAGTCTGCCCAACATTCCCATTTGGAGGACAAAAACTCTCTCTTAAGTGGGTTAAAATGGACCTGGAATGATGCTGACCACTGAAATAAATGCTCCAAATTTTCTTTTGAAATATGGAAACTGGCTGAAAACAGATCAAAAAAGTCAGAGAGGAAATGACTTCTGGTTACCCCTGAGTTGGATTTACAGACCATCTGGAGTCAAAACCAAAGGATGACAACCTATTAGAGTGGTGAAAATTGAACCTTGCTGCAGTTGCCTGGACAACTCACTACTTGCAATATTATAACTTGATGAGGAACCAAGGTCATTATTTTCATCTCTCTCTTCCACTCAGTCGCAGAACTTCCTGACAGACTGCAATTGCAAGGAAAAGGATTCACACTTGAATCTCCCAACTCATCTTACACTCACAATGGTGAAAGTGAGGTCCTAGTTATTGTGTTACATACTATTCAGTAGGGTTTACCTTACTGAAGAATAGGAACAGTCATCACATCAGCCCGCTCGCTGCCTCAAAATGCTGTTAGATCAATGAGAAAGGAAGCCACCAGACAGAGAAAATGTTACTTCACAACAAGAGCATTTTAATTATAAAATCTGGGAAAGCTAACTTGAGGATAAAATATTTTTTAGAGTTAGACCTGTGGCTAGGCAGCAATTATAGAAACTTTCCTGGAAAATTAGTTCATGACTCTACCCCCATCTGTCCTACCTCCTACTATTTCCCTCATTTCCTGATTTCCACTGCTAGCCATTCACGCCTTTTGTTCCTGCTTTGGGAAGCTTTAAGGAACCAGTCCTCCCAGGCAGTATCTGAGAAACCATAATAGTACTAGGCCTTGCCAAAGAAGGCTGCAAGCACACAAATGTAGGAAGGCAACAGCAGCAGACTCCCAATCCTGTTATTTAAACATCTCAAACAAACAGGATTTAGAGTTTCCCCAGCTAAGCATGGCACTTATGCTTGAATTAGATTTCCTGGAACACTGTTCACAATCTCAAGGAGACAAATGTGATGTTGTTATGTGAATGAGTTTTCTTGGTCTTCTATTCTGTTCTCGCTTCTTCAAAGAAACACACACACTTAAACACTACTACTACACCATACTGTGCATACACCCATTGGGACTCTGTAGGTTTACTGCTGTTACTCATCTTTCCTCAGTTTTCAGTTGATGGTTTTGTGATGTCAAGTCAAATTAAGTTGTCAGCTTTTTAGGCCAAGGACAGTAACAAACATACTTTGCCCTTTACATTATAAGGACTGAGCCATATTCCTTTACTGGGAGATATATCTAAAGGTAATGAAAGAATGATGCATTGCCATAATCTCAAAAGAAAAGATCCAATTGAGGTCCAGAGTCACACACAGCAGTTTGATCAATGTTCTCCCCATTACTACACTTCAACATAAAGTATAATGTGCAGTAGACAATAGACCTATATATAGACAAGAACAGCTGTGCTATAACTTCCAAAGAAAGTAGATGAGCCCACTATGACCAGGCTTTACTTTGATATGTGCTTACTTACCTCTGTGTTATCTGCATGGGCTCTCTCTCTTCACGCACATCTTCTGCAAACAATACTTGGGAGGCCTAAGCAGAAAGAAAATAATAAGTCCCCTTTATCACTATAATCGGTGCACTTATGCAATTATATAAGTTATTCCACAGCAATGGCAAATCTGGGGGGAGCAAAAACCTTTTATTTCAAGGGCTATACCTAAAAATCTAAGCTGTCTTGAATAGAAGACAACAATTTATGAACTTCCACAGTATACCACTGAACAAGGATAGAGCAAAGCAAACCAAAATGTACTGCCTTGTAAATCCTCAGACCACAAGAGCAAGAAAAAAGAGTGAAGGGTACAAGCAAATGAGCAGAGACACATCCTGAAAAAAAGACAGATACAACATGTTTTTTTTATTCTTGTATTGTTGTTTTAATTGATTGGCTTTAGCTGTTATAATACTCTTGTTTCATATTGTATTACTGTTTCATCTTTTTATATTGTGATTTGTATTATGTTGCTGTTTATTTTGTCCTTATGTTGTTTGGGCCTCTGCCCATGTCAGCCGCCCCGAGTCCCCGCGGGGAGATGGTTGTGGGGTATAAATAAAGATGATGATGATGATGATGATGATGACGATTATTATTATTATTATTATTATTATTATTGTATGACACAGCAAACAAGATAGATATGCTGGATTTCGTTTCACAAAATCACAAGTCGAACACTTCCCAAGTGTCTAGGACTGTGTGATGTATTTTTGGATGATGCGTGCAGATCCCAGTAGGGTGGCCTTTTGCAGTTGACAGATCGTAATTTTGTCTTTCCTCCTCCACATTCGTTCCCTCACACACAGAGCTTTACAGGACAGTCTGTATGGAGAGAATTCCCATCAACTTGTTCTGTTCCTGAAGCTATCTTCCCTGCCCTGATGGATAATTTCTCACTGTTTCTGCCCGCCTGTTCAATACAAAGTGTACCTCACTGCAGTTCTGATGCCTCAAAGGAAAGGATGAAAAACACCTCAACAGGGCAAGACTAAAACTGGGAGCAGGAGAAATAAATGTCTCTGCTGCCAGAACAATTGCCCCACCATAACCAACACTGCAACCAATCATCCATAAATGTACCCAGTTCAGATCTGACTGATGATTATGATAGTTTGTTAAGCAACCAGAACACCATGCAAGTTCAAATCCTTAAAGAAAGCCAAGCTAAGAAATAGGCAATCATATGTAGTCACAAGGAACACAATATTGTTTCTCCTTGTGAAAATTTGGCAAACGGCAGGTCAGAACAAAAAATGACAATCAGCTGTGGGGCTCCGTTTCCTGTAACTCAAGTTGCATACCCCAGTTACAGGAAGGGGATATGTGCGTTACCATAATAAGGACAGAGAAATTCACATGTGCAGGATATTCCCCTGCATTTACAAGGTGTAAGAATGGAGGCAAAAGAAACACATAAAATGCTGTTTTCAGTAGAAGATCACATTTCCTACAACAACTCATTTCAGTCCAATTCTGGACAATGGATTATGACAAATGTTCACCTAAACAGACAACAGAGGCTTGTATTCCCTTTTTGAAGAACAGTAAGGAGGGTTTGCAGGGGTTGCTCACGCACTGTGACCATTTCAGATGCATTTCTCTGAAACACAACTGAACAAGGAATCACTAGGGAAAACCTGAAGGAAGGACAGGTTGTTTACCTGTAACTGTATTTCTTTGAGTGGTTATCTGTGAATCTCACACAACAGTGAGGATTACAAACAGTGCTCTGCGCCTATACAGATTACCCAATTGTGTGATTCACAGAGACCACAAAGAAAAAACGGTAGTTACTGCCTTTATTAACAGCTTTGCAATTCAGCAGACGCAGGGGGCCCAGTCAAGCGGGCTTGGCAACAACTCAAACCATCAGGAAAAGCATAACACAGATTTCAAAACCTAAATGAAGACCATATATACTACACAGTCAACAAGTGGCTCAGGAAGGCAAGCTGCTGAGCCCAGGTGGGGGCGGGGGGGGGGGGCAGAGAGGAAAGAAGTCACTTGGCCTGAACAACTATGGAGGCACTTTGGCACCTTAAATACTTTAGGGTTTCTACTACTGTCAATACAAAGGGTGCTGGAACACTGACAGAGAATGCTGCTAGGTAATTATGGCAAAGGAAAATTGAGTGCTCAAATGAGGCTTAAAACATGGGGAAGTGGCCTTTGAATTACCTGCCATCAGCTCCATATTCTATTACAGGTGGAAGAAAGGAAAGGGGTGTTAAAAATCACCTGCCATAAAGCATATTATCAGATTCAGCTTTACAGTGTTTTAGTGCATATTTATTGCTTAGAACATGGGCTTTTTATATTTTAATTGTGTTTTCAGGTTGCCCCAATAACTCCATTTGTTTCTCGTGGCCCTAGAGCCATTTTAAATGTCATGTCTATTACTCCCCATTTTTTCTGGAAGACTGCTTAAGACTTGTGCAGTAGACGCTCACATTTCTCAAGGAAGGAGGAAAAGGGGATGCTGCTGAATCTGTCTCGTTAGGATGCTCCTTCTTCCAGGAATTCATTAGGGATTAGCATTAAATCCTAGCAGGGGCCATAGCAAGTGTTTTCTCTCAGCTGCTGGTGCTACCAGGTCCCTTGGGGTTTCCTAGATTTTCATCAGCATTTCACCTGCCACAAAATCTTCCAGGTTAAATAAGGTTTGAATTTCTGACAAGGGAGGCAAGCAGACAAAAACAGTTTTGATATAAATCTGGCCAGGTCATCTCTGCTTATTATAAATGAGCTAACCCCCACCCCCACAAAAAAAATCAGGGCACCAGTCCAATACTTTCTCCTTTACAGGTCACCTTTAAGGTGTGTTTAAATATAGCCCTCCTTGTTTCAAAATGGTGAGACCTAAAGCATGGGCTGCACTGCACTTTCGCTTCTCAAAGAAAATGCAGACATGACAGTTTTTCCTCAGAGTGTTCAATATTACAAGACAGAATATAAATATCACAAAACAAGTTAAGTATCTTTCCATCACTAGGGTAAACAATCAAATACACTTGAAAATAGTAACAACAAGGTTGAACTTCAGTCAGAGAGAAGATAAAGTTATACAATGATCTAGCAGTGAAGTCATTATGAAAAATGAGGGTTGGAAAAGGCTGACACAAACCTAAAATACAGCAGCAATAAATACTTCATCTGACTAGCAATCTGTTTAAAGCAGCAGCTTGCACTCTTAAAATGAGACACACAGCGGCACCTAGTGGCCACCTGGCAGATGATAACATGACAGATTCTAAAAACGTTGAAAGTAAGAGCAATACATTATTCTGCCCTTTCTGCATATACCATAATGTGCAGTATAAAATCCTCCCTGTCACATCACATCCTCTGTCCAACAACAAAACTAAGATTACATATGAAAACCAGCCACTGCTCCCTAGATCTAGAGCATGGGGAGAAAGTTCCTTTTTGCATTACAGCTTCCAGAATTCCACCAACTTGCTAGTGATTCTGGAAGTGACAGTTTAAAAATGAAACTCTTTGAAACTCTAGTAGACCTTCTCATTAATTAAACAGCCCTATTCCTGCTTTTCTTCAAAGCATTTTGTTTTAGTTATCTTATTTATCAAAGAAGGGATAAGTGAAACTATCTACAGACCCACAAAGAAAATCCAACAAATGCTACAGTCAGCGAAGGACATGAGGGATCCTCTCACCTCTGCAGGAGTCTACCGTATACCATGTAGCTGTGGACAAGTCTACATAGGGACCACCAAATGCAGCGCCCAAACACGAGTCAAAGAACATGAAAGGCACTGCAGACTAAATCAACCAGAGAAATCAGCCATAGCAGAGCACCTGATGAACCAACCTGGACACAGTATATTATTTGAGAACACAGAAATGCTTGACCACTCCAATAACTATCATGTCAGACTACACAGAGAAGCCATTGAAATTCACAAGCACGTGGACAACTTCAACAGAAAGGAGGAAACCATGAAAATGAACAAAATCTGGCTACCAGTATTAAAAAACTCAAAAATCAGAACAGTAAATAAGAAGCAACACTCTGAGACAAGGGAACTAGGGGCAGCTAACAAAAAATGCTCCCAGGCAGAAAGTAGCCAGTAGAATAAGCCATTCAATGCAAATTAGGGTGATTAACTGCAACATTCACACTGGCCTCCAACTGACAAGAGTTCTTCCCTCACCCTGGACTTCCCACAGATATATATAAACCTTCCTTGCTGAGTTTCTCCATACCTCACAACCTCTGAGGATGCCTGCCATAGATGTGGGTGAAACGTCAGGAGAGAATACTTCTAGAACATGGCCATACATCCCGGAAAACATACAACAACCCTAAGTGAAAATTGTTGCTATTATTAGAAATCTAGGAAACAGAACTCCTTGCCAATCTACTGCAAATCACACAGACATCTACCTCCCAGTTGCCTTCTGTGCCAAATCCACAACATAAAACAAGACTTCTCACTTCCATTTTCATTTAGACAAGAAGAGCAGGGCAAATTTACCTGAGAAGAGCCACTTGTTGGCTGATCTTCACCCTCATAATTTCTTGCCTGCCTTACGTTCTTCTCTGGATTTTTGTTAATCTCTCCATTTGTTGACGATGGAAGCCAGGCAGTACGCTCTGGCTCCTTTTTCTCATCAGCATCACATCCTTCCTGCTCATCTGTACTTTCCCTCCTCCTAAAAACATCCTCCTCCTTTCCATGTTCAATTTGCCTCAAGGAACCTGAATTGGGAACCACGGGCTCCCCAAAGGCCTTCTTCTGCAGGAGCTGCCTCTGAGCCTGCTTCAGGCTTTTCTGGTAAACTTCAAGCTGGCATAGAATAACTTGGGTATATTTGTTGGGATCTATGCCTTTTGGGCAGAAGGGAACACCCCAGTAATAGTGCACCATGTCTTTTTCTTCTTTTTGGGATTCCTTATCAGCCATATGAAGTGAATAAACTGGTGTGGTGTTTTCAGATGTGCCAGTCTTTTGCACAGGCCCACTTGAAAGAAATGCCTTCTTGCTAGGCCCAAAACGATGTTCAAGATGAGAATCCTGATGGTTAGGGTGGTCCAGGATGCCGAGGTCTTGTGAGCAACCAGCAAGGGAGTCTCTTTCTGAGCAACTCTGGAATTGCTCATTTGTTGGCTTTGACAGGTTGTTGCACCTTCCTGAAAACAGTCTTTGAGGCACCAGGGGCCAAACGCCCGACTGCTTTTGGGGAAAAGTGGGACTCAAGGTAATAGGCATGTCATCTCCTTGAGTAAGTAATGTGTCACTGGAACTGCTCCCTGCTGGTGAGGAAGGGTTTTCATTTGACCTTGCAAAAGGCTGGCTCTTCCCTGGAGATACAATTATGCTAGACACTAGCGAGCTTTCCACGATCTCCTGGCTTAACCTCGTTAGTACTACGAAGGGCCTCTTGGCGACATCTGCCTGTCCATTTTCATCATCTGGGTTGCTGGGTGAGAGAGAACTGCACCCGAAGCAAAGAGAGTGGGTGCAAGGCGGCACAGCTGCAAGGGGCTCAGGATCCTCCTGTTCAGCTGGATGGCTTTGTGCTGGAGACCCTGGTGCTGGAGAAAGGAGAGGCACAGCAGCTGCAGCAGAAGATTCAGGAAGCTGGCAGCTCTAGAAGGGAGAAAACACACACATACACAAGACAAGTGATTTGCCTTACAGTATGTACATTCCTAATCAGGAAGTCAAGCTGACCGCCAGTCTGTACAGATAGATATAAATGGACATTTGCACACTAATCTACAAAATAATAATTAAAGGTGAAGTTATCTATTAGCTATGAATGAATCTATTAGCATGGTGACAATTAGAAAATGTACTGTGAGCCTACCTTGTCAAATATATTTATGCTTTACATAAGAATGACTTGAATTCCAGCAGGAATGTCATGTTGGGCTACATTGTATGTTAAATACAAAGCTTAGAAAAATCATTTTTTGATTACATGTCCCACAACTCCTGCAGACAGCTAGCCATGTTATCAGGGGAATTCTGGAAACTGAAGTCCAAAAGCCTTTTCCAAGCTTTGGTTAGTTCCATAGCATGACCCCCCCCCTTTTTTCTTTTTATAAAGATACAAATAAGAATGTATGATAGTATAAATCAAGTTCATTGTCTAGAGAAAGAGAACGGTCTTCCCACCATATAATCTACTCACTTTTTAAAACCCACCCGAGTACAGGAAGTATTTTTAAAAGGCTTGTCTTTTCTTTTTTTCTTTTTAGTCCCTTTGTAAGCAGCAGGACAAGGTAACTGATTAGTGGAAGGGAAATTTTACATTTTCCTTCCAGTGCAAAGTAATCCTAATGCAAATCAAGGCTTTATATATTAATTTTAAATAAAAGGAGTGGGATACGTTGCTTGCTACATGATTAACATGTGCAGTTGGATCTTGAGATAGACTACCCCCCCCCCCATACCCCTTTTGAACAACAGAGTGGGGCAAAGGACGTGGACTAACATTTCTGAGCAATCCAAATATCTTCGTTCACTTACACTTAGGCTCTCTGCAATAGCTTTTCTCAGAAGCTCTTCCTCCTCCTCTTCTTGGGAGTTCAATTGCATGGCTTCTTGCTCACTCATTTTTAGAGCCAGAGCAAACTGCTCATCTTCTGTCATTTCTAAAAAGTGAAAGAGAAAATGACACAAAACAGAAGACTTGTACTTCTTATAGCAAGAAGAAAAAATCTGGGGACTCACCTTCACAGGGGGAAAAAAACTCTAAATTTGATCAAAGTTGTTACATTTCCGCTTACCTCGCTGTGGACCTTCCGTACTGGAACTGAATTGTTAAATGTAGAGTAATGCATTTTGTGAAATATCAAATCACTGAACCAAAGCCAGGGCATTTTGTTGAGGTTCCAATAGAAATCTCAACTTTGACTTTCCAGGTGAATTCATCACAATGAAGTATTTTATCACATAATCACCCACCAGTGGCTCTGTTTTGTACTTCTACATGCAATACAGCATCAAAGAGTACAAGAGGGGGAAAGAGTAGTCTTTGAACACTGAACTGTGCATATTTTTACACTATGATGTAGTGTGCTGAAAGGGTAGAATGAAGTTCTTTCTGCTCAACAATTATTTTTAACCAAACAAAAAATGAAAACCCATCCGAATTATTTGCTCCTATGAGAAAGTCACATGAAACTAAAACAGACATGGGCCACAGGGAAACATTCTCCTAGACTTACAGAAAAAGGTAGAAGCAGAGTTTGGAAAAGTTACTTTTTTGGAGCTACAACTCCCACAATCTCTATGCAGCCTAGTAAACATTTATTAGTTTTGGTCTAGCTCTTAGGGTCATTTTGATTTCTGATCCTGTCCTCTGGGATATTAGCTATCTCTTCCAATTTGGTGTCAACTGCAGATTTGATGAACATGCCTTCTATACCACTGTCCAAAACAATGATAAAGATGTTGAACAGCACTGGGCCCTATGGCATCTCACTGATCACTCCTCTCTAGGACAGTGGTTCCCAACCTTTTTTTTTTTTTAACCAGGGACCACTTGATTAGAGATCACTTTGACCAGGGACCACTCTCCAAAATTAATACCAAAAGGATTACAAATCGGTTTGGTTATCTGGCGTGCTGATCCAGAAAATTGCATTGGACAGACCACATCAGCTCTAGTTTCTGATACAGAACATATGCCATCCAGTAGTCGCCAACTGCTCACCCACAGAAAATTATATTTAATAATCTAGAGCTGATGTGGTCTATCCAATGCAATTTTCTGAATCAACATCACAAATAACCCCAGGAACAGTCCTAAAAATGAAGACATCAAGGTTCCCCCGCTTCCAGGTGCCACATGAAACGGCTCCACTCAGGGGGAGGGAGGAGGAGAAGCAGCAGTCAGGAGGCTTGTTGTGACGCCTTTCGTGTGTAGTCAGCCTCTCCCCTCCTGACATCCGCGTTGCCTCGGCACTATAAGAGTTTCACGAGACCAGTCGTTCTCGTTGCAACGGTGTAGAAATTGTGAGGCTGCGGACCATATTTTAGTTCTTGGGGACCACTTGTGGTCCCTGGACCACAGGTTGGAAACCACTGCTCTAGAATGAGGAGGAACTGTTGGTAAGCACCCTTTGGGTTTGGCCGATTAACTAATTCCCAATCCACCTAACAGGACCTTATCAAAAGCCATACTGAAAACAAAATATGCTACATCCACACCATTCCCTTCATCAAAAAATAAGATAAGGTTCATCTGACATGACTCGTTTTTAAGGAACCCATGTTGACTTTTTATGGTACCAGCTATTCCTTTTCTATATAAAGTTCTCCCCTAAAGTATTTTAGAGGGTATCCTGAAAAGTGCAACTTATTTTAACAATCTAAACAGAAAACAGAAAAAAGCTGTTTTAGAAAAAAAACCCACTGCCTATTCACTGAGATATGACCCATCCCTTTTACTCAGCTAAAAATATCTAAGCCTGAAAAACAGGATGAAAATACAACTCCAGCAACTCCCCCAACTTTCTAAGGATTTGAAAGGTACATTGAAACACACTTCAGTCAGACCACTGTAAGTTGTTTCTGAGCATCTCTTTCCAAGAAGCCCTCTCTCACATAACTCTCAAGCAAGCAAGAGCACCCAAACTCAAAATGCTATATTCAGAGAAATGGAGAAGAAACTAGCAATAGGAGCTTTAAACATGATCATCTGCCAGATGTACTGGGGGCTGGTCAGATCCCCTTCCTGCTCTCATCAGAAATATATGACCCCAGGATATATGTATATGAAAAGATATAAAAACATTTAGTGAAAATAAATCATCATTTGCAAGGCTTGCTAAACAGGTTGATTTTCCTCTTTGTAGGATACAGCTGAAGTATTTACAGCAGAGTCCACTGTAAACACTTCACATTGTTTGCGTAAATGGGTGGTGTACAGAAACATTTTACTTTCTGTAAAATGTCAGATCTTTTGTGAACCCAACATTGAGCCATGAAACCTACAGTTTAAGAAGCAGTGCTTCAAATAACCTCCAAGCAGATCACTATACTGAACCACAGTTACGTGGCATAATGCAGTTTTAATTCTGTATGCTTAGTATGAAGGTTGTTAACTAGTTCTGATTCTTCTGTAATACTGACATGGACCCCCATTAAGAATATAAAGATATTCCTGTGCCAGGCAATGTCAAAATAGAGCAGGACACCATTTAGCAAAGGTCAAGTTCCACAGAAAGATCAAAAGGCGGTCCAAGGTCTGGGCACACAGAATTCAAAGCCAGAAACAAGAGAACCAAGGAAGGCCATGAGGTAGAAATCTGTGATCTTGTATACATACACAATGATGCTTAGATAGCCTAACTATCCACTAAACTGAAATTTGTTTTATACAGTTGTATAAAATTCTCTAGTCAAGGAAACCACAGCACTGAGTTTACTGGACCTGTGCATGGTTGGTGAGGACACAGTGTCCTGGAGATCTCAAATTCACAAGGTTACCATACGTAAGTTGAAGTCAATTTCTCAGCAATTATCAACAACATACAAAGGACCTGGTAAAGATCAAGTATTCGCTAAAAGTTTTACATTGGAATTGCAATGACTAGAATCCAGTTAAAGGAACCAGCTGCTGAAAAAAAAGATATTTTATGCATATAATCTGATTGGATCCTAGAAGTAATTTATCATAGATAGGCCTAGATCCTATATTTACTCCAGATTAGGGAACACAATTGAATCAATGGGATTTACTGATGTGTTGGTTCACCTTTCAATAATTTATTGAGGAAGTCTCCTTTTAATTGGATTTAACTAATTGGATCCCTGCCATAATAAATTATAATCAATTATTTCCTTTTTTCTTTTTCTTTTTTTTGCAGTACTTTGATATACAGTAAAACATAACAAAGTTACATTACATTACTCTACAACAGGGGTCCCCAAACTAAGGCCCGGGGGCCACATTCAAAACCATTTATCCGGCCCCTGCAGCGGCGGCTCCCTCCTCCTCTGTTGAGGAAGGCGCGTGTGGCGCAAACAAAGAGGAAAAGGCGTGCACCTTTCCCACCTCCTCCCTCGCCTGGTGCGTGCCTTCCAAGTCTTTGCTTGTTTATAATGGTATTTTAATTATTATTTAATTGATAACTCATTATTATGGGGTGATTTGCTAGTGCTTTTGGTGCTCAAAGGCAGAAGGGGGTTGGACTAAATGGCCCAAGTTCTTCCAACTTCCATTATTATTATTATTATTATTATTATTATTATTATTATTATTATTATTATCATTGAGGCTGTATTTGTTCCCATTTGTTTTTTTACTTCAAAATAAGATATGTGCAGTGTGCATAGGAATTTGTTCATAGTTTTTTTAAAAACTATAGTCCGGCCCTCCAACGGTCTGAGGGACCATGAATTGGCCCCATGTTTAAAAAGTTTGGGGATCCCTGCTCTACAAGAGGCAACATGTGTGATGTCAACAGTACTTGTTATTTTTAAACTTACGGAGTTTCATGCCTTTGCCACTCAGCTTTGTGTTGTACAACAAGGCTGTGGCTTATAGCATTGTAGATTGTTGTTCTTGTCACTACATAGTTCTTAGCTTGAGGTTAAGGTTTTGGACTTTCAGAATCTCTGAACAGTGGCTTTGGTGGCTGGGGATTCCAACAACTGAAATTCCATGTATTTGGAGGCTCAAAGGCTTCAAACCACTGAAAAATTTGAGGGTTTTTTTAAAACACCATAATGGACAGAACTACTATTTTAAAGTGTAACCATAACAGTAACAGTTTGTAGCCCCCAGAATTAACTGTAACCACTTCCTAAAAACCAACTAAAAACCAACTTTCTCAGCTATGCATCTGATTTCAAAAAATGCAAGCACACATGGAAGCAGAATAGCAATGATCATAGTAAAGTATCCATAGCTTCTGAAGAACATACATACAGAAACAAACTAATGCAAATAAAATTCCACATACAAGGCACTATGCTATATCATATAGCCATTTGGTCATTTCTTTGGTACTGAAAACTCTGGACAAAAAACCTCTTCTGACATGTCAGGGAGAAAAAAAAAAGCAAGGTTTAATCTGCTTTTCAAATTCACAGGTGCAATGAAAAAGATTTATTTCTGCCCCTGTGAAATGCCCAGCTTGCACAACAGTGAAAGAAGCAAGCTATTTCCCCGAGAGTAGCAGGGCATCTGTTCTGTCAAACTCATGCTGCGTTTTCCTGGCTATCATGTATTATTCTGCTTAACATCTGATCATTTCTAAACACGGTCTTCAAACACTCACAATTTGTGTATGCTTGATGTTGATTACACTGGTCATAATTTATGATGATTAGAAATTCTGAGTATTGTGCTAGCCTCCTAGTGATGTGGGCAAACAATCTATTTAAGAACTCGGAGGCACAAAAATAGAAACTGGGTTTTGAAAAGGAAGAACTGTCAGCACGGTTGGGCAGGTAGTCAGCATAACCAGCACCCAGCAGAGAAAGAACAGTTTCCTTGTGCCTTTTGGGCAGGCGCTGCATGCATGCGCAGAACTGCATGTTCACTCTGAATAGCTCCATTATCATGCCCAAGGTGTCCTGTTTGTTTGTTATACCCAGTGCTATTCACTTGTAGTAAGGCTAAGCATCCTGTATACTCCTAGATCTACAGATGTAGTACTAAAGCAGTGATTAAAAATGCCGTGAGGAAATTTAACCTCACAGGGCTATCACAATGCTGTTTCTGCCAAAAGTAAAACATGGGAGAGAGTTGTCAGGGCATCCTTAAAGACGTTGGAGCTGGAAAGAAATTAAAGTGGCTCAAAGCCTTTCTACATGCCACTGTGACAATTTACCAAGCAATTCATATTTCAGCTTGACATCAGAAAAATGACTGCGAAGCAGAGCCAAACTCTTACTGATAAAATATTCGATCCCTTGGAAAAAGAAACACAGAAACATCAGATCTCTTCTACTTAGAAACAATGTAAAGTTACAGGGCACAGTCATAAGAAAAGCTCTGACATTATTTAGACAATATGTCTCGGAAAACATCTCTGAGAAAAAGGAGTTCCTGAGGTTTGTCTGTTGCAATTTATCACACCAGGAATATCACACCACAGAGGTATTATTGCTCAAAGTTAGAAATGATTAAAAACTACAAAGCTAGAGTAGAACAATGCATGTTGAATACTAAAATACAAAACATTTTTCTGCTTTAGAAACTTTCATTATTTATAGGTCATACTTTGTTTAGGAACTATTGCATATGCACACCAAAAACAACTTAGCTGCAATGTTACTTCTGCAATTAACAATTTGTTAATTAACAATTTGTGAACTTTTTTAAAAGTGTATAATATTTATGTGGAGGGGGGATTAGAATTAAGGAAGCAGTGGAAACAGTATGGTTCCCCAGATATCGAACTGTCATCTGCCCTAGGTACCATAGTCAATAGTGAGAAACATATAAAGAGCACCACACTTTGTCCACCCTGTATTAAGACTATTGCAGATTAGTATTTTACTCACCTCTGTTATTTGCTCTGGGAAAAAGGCAGCCTTTACATTAAAACTTACACAACTGCCATTGATTAAGTCTAGTCCTACCTAGAGAGGAGGGGGCAAGTTGTCCTCCTCCTCCCCAGGCAGCCTCTTTCTTTGAGAGGCCAATTTGTCATAAAACCCAAGCAACCCTTTCCAATACAGACACTGATTTTTATCTTAAAGAAATGAACCTTAATTTGCCTAAAAATAAACACTAAAACGCTAATTACAGTTCTAATAAATAAAAGAGCAGACATGTAAGTGGTTGTGCCTAATTAATTATTGCTAATTGACTGCTCTAATATAGTGGATGAGACCTGCATCCAAAGCAGCAAACTGGAGGAAAGACTCGGTACTTCTGTGGTTAGGCCAGCATCATCAGTGGCAGCTAAGGCCACACACTCTATGTAACTTGTTGGATTTAGGAACATTTCTCATACTGCTGGGAAATAACTGATTCCTACATGTACATGGGAGCCAAAGCCAGGCTTTGTGTTCCTCTGAAATGAAGCTCTCTAATAGATATTCTGCACAAACAGATGACCTCATGCCTTTCTGCTCTCATCTTGAGTGTCTTCATCAATTGGAGCACATACGAATATGTACATTTTTCTTTTGCCAAAGAAACTCACAAAGGTCTCATTGAAGACCTGTTCCAGAGGGGGAGATCCATGTCTATTCAAAAGTGTATTCCATTATAAAGGATGCTGCACTGAAAACAACACTCACTACAATTCCTGTAAATTAAAGTATACAACTGGGAACCTGTATGTATGAGCTCTACTGAGATCAAGCAGAGACTGTCTCTATGAAATGGTAACAAAAATACAAGATCCTAGAATCATTTGCAAAGACTAATTTCACTTCAACAGACCACACAAGTTTTTAAAAATATCACCCAAAAGACCAATTGCTTAATAAATTATAGTGTGAACCCTGAACTGTATGACCAATCAAACCAAAAGCCAGACATTGTGTGAATAAGAAGCTCAATATAAATTCTAAACACTGTCCCTAGTTGTCTCTAAACAGCGCTAATACCCTGTGAAAAAAAATGAAATAATGACTGCTACTTTTTATCCTTCCTACTTTTTGACTGTTAAGCAGGCCATCCTCTCCTAAGTCCCCATGCAAATGAGCAATATTGCCCACAGCAATCCTCTGAGACCTTTTACTTTTTCATCAGTGACACTCATAAATCTGAGATTTATGTGACGAATCTCCAATACAAATAAAGCAAAGCAGGTAAGGTGAGGTGAGTGGCTAGGCCCCTGGCACATATAAATTGTGAGGACATACATGACAATAGAACAAACAATAAAAAACAATAACAAGAGAGTATTGTCCAATCTCTTATTCCCCCCTTTCCCCTAGCACACACGAGACCTACGTGCAATATTTCTTTTTGCTGCAAACTTCGCTCTATCCAGCTTCTGCTTTGTTCTCTTCTTCTGCAGGCTGTGTTCCTCTTTTGACTCTTGCTGCAGGAGAAGAAATATGATAAATACATAAAACCACCAGAGGAGCTACCCTTTGCTACCCTCCCCCACCCGCCCCTTCATCCAAATCTCCAAGACCAGGAGAGAAGAAAAAGGAAAAAGCAAAAACTGACACAAAAGCAAGCTCCTCAATTGGTGAGAAATGTGACTTTCAGACATGAATAAAAGAGCACTCTGTAGCTATTAAAAGAGCAGTGTGATAACTATAATGAACAGCAAGAGATGTGGGCAAAAGTGTAAACAGACGAGCAGAAAAGGACAAAAGACTTCACATCAGTCACTGCCATGCAGACTATCCGCCGCATAAGGTTTAAACAGAAAGTTGTTTTGCTTTTACATTCAAAATGTTACGAACACAGGAAATGAAATGAAAGCCTGATTAGACCAAACAACAGGCATTTTTAAGAGGGCAGGGTGTTTCCTTTGCACAGTGGTAAAGTTTCATCTAGCAAAGTTCCTTCTATGCGGAGAAGGTGTCCTTGGCTAGCCCAAAGTCTCCCCAAAATGCACGACTATATCTGAGACACTCACTATGAAGCAAGCTTCCCTACGATGCATCATGCTTCAGTCTAGTGACTCCATTTAATTTGGGGGAGGGGGGAATTACATTTATCAAAACAGCTATCATGCAGCAGCCTCCCTGAACGGTCAAGCAAGTATATTCTTAAAGAGTCAACAGCATGCGCATTTGTCAGGGACAGTTAAGGTCTAAAGGATGTAACAGTGGAAACAGAATTGCCAGTCACATCCTTGTGAAGAAAGCAAAGAAATTGAACAAGGCAGACATGGGGCTCATTTTAATGGCTGAAACAAAGGAGAAAAGTGGAAGATTACTGTAGTCAGGTATACACATCCAGCATATGAGCAGGCTTGCACTAAATTCAGAAAAACAAAAACAAACAAGTTGCTGCTAGGAAAAGATGTCCAAAACAACCCACTGGGAGCTGACGTTATACACAAAAGAAAGAGAGCATAGCCAGCCACCCAGCTCAAAAAAGGAAAAATCTCAGTATCTATTTTACAAGAACAGAACAACAAAGCACAGGCCCGGTTAACAATACTAACAAGGACATAAATGAGGAAAATACATGAAAACATAAAAAGTGCATGGAATATTATTCTTGATCAATATAAATGGGACAATCAATAAGTTCAACAACTAATGGAGAATATGCATGAATCTACTGGGAATGGACAAGATAAATATAGGTCAATCACAAGAAGTAAATATGGCAATCCCATAGGTTTGGGGGATTTTTTGGTTTAATTGTATTCTCTTGCCAGTTAATTTCCTTAGCAGGTAGGGGATACATATAGAGGCTGCAATCTAGATTTCATACCTATTCTACACAAAATATAGCAGAAGCACAACAGGTACAGAGAGTTTATTGTTCCCTTTTTTTCAGCCAGGAATAGAAAAAAATGTTACTGTGCATCAGACTGCCCCAAAACCCCAAATATCAATAAGGATATTGATCTACTCCAAAATCATGGCCTCTTGTGCCAGCATGAATTATATGAAGGGATGAAACTACTATAAACTGGGTATGCATGTGGCTAAAAATAACTGCACTCAGTGGGCAATAATGAATTAATTGATACAGAAAAAAGCGGTAGCAACACTCAGTTCGTGGGCAGTGCCATTAGCTTCATAATCACTGTCAGAGAAGAATTACCAAAAGGTTAGCAGGACTAATCGGTTGTAGCAGAAACAGCAAAGCACCTGAAAAGCTAACAAATCTATCATAGCATAAACCCTTGAAGACTTCAAGATATGAACAGAAGTGATCCTTGCCCTTCCTGGCATATCAATGGAGGAATGGGTAAGGGGAATGAATGGTTATTATAGGGACAAAAAAATGTTGTATTTTGCACAAATAATCCTTTGAAGAAGCTTTTTATACTTTTTTTCAGAAAACAAAATCTCAAAATCAACCATTTTCTTGATGGGGATTTTTGGTAAGTCAACACCCTCTCTTATCAAGGCAAGAAAATGTGTGAGTATTCATTAAATCCCTGCCTGGCACTAAACACATTTCTAGAGCAAAGTAAGCTTCCCAGCATACCTAGAACAGGCAGTGACAAGATCTTTGCTGAAACAGTCCTCCCTGAACTGTGGCAGAAGGTATTGGAACAGGTGGTAGCAACTGAACTCCAGGACTTTCTGGATCAGATAGAATAACTAGATCTATTTTCATCTGGGTCTATTCCTGTTTATGAGACTGAGATGATTAATCAACTTTGTAGACAACCAACACTGCGAATTGTGTTATTTCCTATAGTTATCCGAAGTATACACCTGGATTATCTCTCTAGGAAAGAACTTGGTGGTCTTGCTTGTGCCCAAAAATGTAAATTGTAAAACTAGCACTAAGAGAGTCATGTTTGACCCCTGGCTTTTGTCTGTGGCACATTCCTAGATTAAACCATCAGCATAGACATCCAGACTTTGGTGATAGCTAGGAGTGAATTTATATAATGAATGCTAATTGGTCAATTCTGCCTGTTCTTGGAGATGTCTGATTTAGCTACAATGAAACAAGACACAGGTGCATTCCACTTGGATTACTGCAATGTGCTCTATGTGGAGCTGGCTTTGCAAACTGTTCAGGAGCTTCAGCAGATCCAAAATGCTGTAGCCAGGCTGCTGACTGGAGACTGTTACAGGAAGAATTTCCTTGATACTATAACATCATAGGTTACTGGTCCATTCATGCTCAATTCAGTGTTCTCATTGTAGCTTAGAAAGCCCTATATAGATTTTTGTTTTGTATTTTATTCCTTTGTCACATTACGATCTGAGATGGCAGTCTTCGTATATCTGCAATATTAAGTTTGGTAGTGATCCATGCATGTTTTCTTTTTCGTTTTAAATCATGGTATTTTATTAAGTTTTGAATTATGATATTCTTATTCATTTGTTATTCATATTTGCTGTAATATCATTCTCACTCCTAATTGCTAATACATTCTTTAATATCCTTTTGTCTATGCTTTTTTGATTAATTTTTATAGTTTATACATCTGTGGCTGAGACCCTTCCCTTTTTGTATTTGACTGCATCTCCCCATATAAGCCTGTCTATATTCTGAAAGCTTTGGGGAAGGTTGCTCTCATGGACAGATTTGATGATGATATGAGAAAGGGCTTCCCCAGAGGATACTCTGGCCTATACTGACCCTAGGGAGGATAGGTTTATGTCGCCTTTGTCCTTCTGCCAGCAATAAAGACCTTTTTTATAGCAAGGTGGGATTTTGGTAACTGTCAGAGTGCTGAGGAAAGAAGCTTTCCCAACAAATGTTCTATTATTTACAGATGCACTTTTATACTTTCAATTCACTGATGGTTTTAATATGAAATACATTTAAGTGCACATTAATGTGGCATTTTATTTGAGTTTCAGCTGTACATATCCTTGAATTTTCTGGGCAATTGGATTAAGAGAAGTGTCTGCCTTCCTGATATTTCTTTTAGCATTTCAAGTGTTCAACCAGTAAAGAGGGTGGGGTTGCATAGAAATGGAGACCGTTCAATGGTATTTCAACACTGATCTGAGAAAACTGCACAAGGAGTCCCGTGACTACATGGATTTCTGAATGTAAACCCTTCTTCAAAGGAAGGGGTATGCTGATTGTGGGCATAGTTATTGTATAAAGACAGGCAATCATTCCCCAACACACAACAAATTCCTTGCATATGACTGCATAATAGCAGCCATAAAGAAAGAAAAAATGAAACCAGACTCCAGCCCTTCACACAGTCACCCTTTCTGCTTAACACTTGCTACCCCTTTACATGCCAACATTTAATTTCCCCTCCCAAACACGCACAATAAATTATACTTTTGCAAACCAAGTCTAATTGTGCAATTTTCTGCCCATATTTGCTAATTGCTTCCGGGGCCTTTGGAATGCTATTCTGATATGGTGCAGGCTTGCAGCATCTCCCAATTTATCATTATCTGTGCATTTCATAAGTGTGCAAATTCTAGTCATTAACACAGATGCTAAACAACCTTGACACCAGGTCCTTCTGCTCTATGCTGTGATTTAGAACTAGATTCACTGTTGTTTCCTACTATCCTTTCTGCTGGGAATATACCTACCCACACAAATGCAAGGAACTGTATTATTTACTTCCCCAAATCTCATTTTCCTGGACTATTTTTTAAATCACCAGAACAAGCAAACCATTAAATATGGCAATTATTTTTCACCACTCTCAATCTTCCCATTTGAAGAGATTATTTCCATTTTTCTTTGAAATACTTACTTCATTTTATTTTTTTCCAAAGTGGGAATCAAGACTGCTTTAATAAACCTTAGCACATGAGTAAGAAACCGTTGGTTCTCTACATATTGTTGAATGGAAGTCTCACATTCATTTACATTAGTTATGATAACTGAAGCTGTTTAAGTTGTACAGGAAAATATATGAAAAGTTCTTCACACCAAGCCCAGCAGCTAAGACATGAAGAATGAACAGAAACCAGTGAACGCTGTTTTGAAGTGTTTGATCCCTATCACATATCAAGCCAAAATATTATTGTCTTTCTAAGATTGGCCCTGCTCTAAACTCATCCTTTATATACCACATGCTCCATCCTTTTGAATATATAGAATATGGGTCTCAGCGAGCCTTCAATTCAGCATCACAGAAGATACAGAACTAGCCTCTGGAACTCTCCCACGTAGTCTACTGGTTGCCCCTGTTTACAGTTTGCTTGTAATATCTTCACATCCTCACAAGTTTAAACCCTACCCATTAAAATAGAAATCATTTTTCAAAACTCTTCAGGAATAAAAATAACTGCTACATATTCATAAAATGAGAAGAGACCATACAGACCATCTCAAGGAAGGAGTAACTTTCACCAGCAAAAAAAGCCCTTGCTGATTATAGTGGTGGTGGCAAAGACCACAAGGAGAAAGATGAAGATCTTCTGATATGACTCATCAATTAGGAAGTTTTTTATAGCCTTACTACTGTGCTGTTCCAAACTATGTGCTTCTGTCCTTTATTTCTTAGAGTCACAGAGTGAGAAGAAACGACTAGAGCCATCCAGTCCAACCTCCTGCTGTGCAAGAATACATACGGTAATTCCTTGTAGGGAACAGGAACACCTGCTCCAGGGCTGACAAGGCCCTCTCTGATAAGGAACCCACCCACTGCACCTTGTACAGCTCTAACCCAAGGATGCCCCCACCCCAAATTGCTCTTACTGCACAGGTAGCATTTATTCCTCCTGTTCAATCAAAATCTCAAACATATTTTCATTCCTTTTAAAGTATTTATGGAGGAGTTTTAAGATGTAGTAGCCTTAAACAATTTTAACTGGCATTATGCATTACTTGTTCCCTGCCTTAATCCACAAGAATTCACAGTATCAAGGCAAGGTGGGTAAGAAATAATAATGTAGTGATAATGAAATCATGTCAGCGCTGTCTTCTGCCGGGGGGGGGGGCTTTGTGGGCCACATTTGAGGGCAATGCATGAGTGAATGGCTGTAGGGCTTGGCAGGGGTGAAGGTATCAGGGTAGCCGAGGAAGAGCACTTAGGATGTCCTCAGGCAGGCAGAAAACTGTCAGGCTGCTTTGCTGTGAGTCCGCCCTTGCCCCAGGCATAGAAGTTCAAGAAGTTCTGGTTGAACCTTCAGAGAATCGTTCATGAAGCAAAGGCCCTTTGATGGATAGGGGCTTTCAAATCCAGGCCTGAGGCTTCTGTCTTCAAGGAGTATGAGCTGCAGGGAACTACAGGCCAGACTAGAGGAGCTCTGTGTTCCCATCGGGCAGGAGAGACAGAAACCTTCCAAGTACACTTGAGAGGGAAAAACCAAAGCCAAAGGACTCAGGTCCATTCCCAGACAAATTTCCTGATCCATTAAAAAAGTTATCAGGTAACATACATCCCCGCACTTAAGAGGAGAGGGCCTGTGTGTGGGTGGGTATGTGTCATAATCGCTCATGTCATGCAACTATGACACCCCTGGTACAGGCACATAGCATATGGACAAAAAGGAGGGACAGGGACAACAGGACAGGAAACTGGGAGGTGACAGAAGCTGGCTATAAAGATCAATTGCTCTAATTTCTGTGATTTATGACATTGTAGGTAAAGATATATATATATACACACACATACATACATACACACACACACACACACACACCCACACACCCATATATATATATATATATATATATATATATATATAGCCATCCATATATGCGTGTGTGTGTGTGTGTGTAGGTAAAGCCTATATATATATATATATATATATATATATATATATATAGAGAGAGAGAGAGAGAGAGAGAGAGAGAGAGAGAGAGAGAGAGAGGTTGTAGAGCATGACTTATGTATTCTGAACAATAAAGATGTTTGGTATCTTCAGCTCTTTTTATTTTTTGTAAAAAAATGGTGTAAAATTTTATTGCGTTATATCATCTTCAAAATTCAATAATCAACATACACATATTATTTCACCAGTACCACCACCTACTCTTCCCACCCATGAACCACCAACAATGACACCACACCATATGGAACCAGTATCTAACAAAACTATATCCTTCTCTCTCTCTCTCTCTCTCTCTCTCTCTCTCTCTCTCTCTGTCGCAAGTCATTTCCGACTCTTTGTGACCTCATGGACCAGTCCACGACAGAGCTCCCTGTCGGCCGTCGCCACTCCCAGTTCCTTCAGGGTCAGGCCAGTCACTTCAAGGATACCATCCATCCATCTCGCCCTTGGTCGGCCTCTCTTCCTTTTTCCTTCCATTTTCCCCAGCATTGTGATCTTTTCCAAGCTTTCCTGTCTCCTCATGATGTGGCCAAAACACTTCAGCTTTGCCTCTAATATACTTCCCGCCAGTGAGCAGCCGGGCATTATTTCCTGGAGAATGGACTGGTTGGAACTTCTTGCAGTCCAAGGCACTCTCAGGATTTTCCTCCAGCATCAGAGTTCAAAAGCGTCTATTTTCCTTCGCTCAGCCTTCCTTATGGTCCAGCTCTCGCATCCATAGGTTACTATGGGGAATACCATTGCTTTGACTATGCAGACCTTCGTTGCCAGTGTGATGTCTCTGCTCTTCACCATTTTGTCAAGGTTGGCCATTGCTTTCCTCCCAAGAAGTGAACGTCTTCTGATTTCCTGGCTACAGTCTGCATCTGCAGTGATCTTCGCACCTAGAAATATAAAGTCTGTCACTGCCTCCACGTTTTCTCCTTCTATTTGCCAGTTATCAATAGGTGTAGTTGCCATGATCTCTTGTCCTTCCTATCCTATTGTCTTCTTCCACTTCCAGGCATTGCTTGTTCAAAAATAGTTCCTTGTCTCTCCTGGCTAACCTCTGGAATTGTGTATTTAATTGGGCGTATCTCCCCCTATCGCTGTTTCCTTTCGCCTTCCTTCTTTCTTGGGCTACTTCCAGTGTCTCGACAGACAACCATCTTGCCTTCTTGGTTTTCTTTTTCTTTGGGATGTACTTTGTAGCTGCCTCTTGAACAATGTTGTGGACTTCTGTCCATAGTTCTTCTGGGACTCTATTTATTAAATCTAGTCCCTGAAATCTATTTTTCACCTTCACTGCATATTCACTGGGAATATTTGTGAGATCATATCTAATTGGTCTGTGTATTTTCCCCATTCTCTTTAGTCTGATTCTAAATTTTGTAATAAAAGTTCGTGATCTGAACTACAGTCAGCTCCAGGTCTTGTTTTCACCGACTGGATGGATGTCCGCCACCTTTGGCTGCAAAGGATGTAGTCAATCTGATTTCGGTGTTGACCATCTGGTGAAGTCCATGTGTAAAGCCATCTTTTAGGTTGTTGGAAGAGAGTGTTTGTTATGCACATTGAGTTTTCCTGGCAAAATTCTATCAGCCTACGTCCTGCTTCATTTTGTTGTCCCAGATCATGCTTGCCTGTGATCCCGGTTATCATTTGACTGCCCATCTTAGCATTCCAATCTCCTGTAATGAGAATAATGTCTCTTTTTGGTGTGTTATCCACTAAGTGCTGCAGGTCCTCGTAGATCTTATCTAATTCTGCTTCTTCAGCAGCTGTGGTTGGGGCGTATATCTGGATCACTGTGATGTTAAATGGCTTGCCTTGAACTCCAATTGAGATCATGCTATCATTTTTTGAGTTGTATCCAATCACTGCTTTTGCAACTTTATTATTAACAATGAAGGCTACTCCATTTCTTCGGTGTTCCTCTTGTCCGCAGTAGTAGATCTGGTGGTCATCTTTTGTGAAGTGACCCATTCCAGTCCATTTCAGTTCACTGACTCCCAGAATGTCTATCTTTAATCTTGACATCTCACCAATAACCACATCCAGTTTGCCCTGGCTCATAGATCTTACATTCCAGATTCCTATAGTGTGTTGATCTCTAGAACATCTATCTTTAATCTTGACATCTCACCAATAACCACATCCAGTTTGCCCTGGCTCATAGATCTTACATTCCAGATTCCTATAGTGTGTTGATCTCTAGAACATCGGATTCGTCCTTCACCTCCAGCACTGTCGGCCGTTAGCCTTCCTTTTGGCTTTGAGCTAACTGCGTCATCACATCTGGGGCTACTTGGACTAGTCCTCTGCTCCTCCCCAGTAGCATTTTGACCATCTTTCGATGGTATACCGACATTTCTCTGGTTGTACTGATCCATGTAGTTTTCATGGCAAGAATACTGGGGTGGGTTGCCATTACCTTCCCCAGGAATCGTGCTTAGTCTGACCTCTCTGCCATGACCTTCCCGTCTCAGGTGGCCCTGCACAGTATAGCTCACAGCTGTATAAAATCCACACTGAACTGGATTATATGGCAGTGTGAACTCTAGATAATCCAGTTCAAAGGAGATACTGTGGATTATCCTGCCTTGGCATGCTGGGTAATATAGCTGTGTGGAAGGGTCTTGAGTCTACACTGCCATATAATCCAGTTCAAATCAGATAATCTGTATTTTATAGGCTGTGTCAAAGAGGCCTAACTGCCTGTGCCCTGGGCGTCATCTTGGCTGAGGGAGTTGCTAGGACACGAAGGGGGCGGGGCCTAAAGGCAGCGGGGGGGGGGGGGGGGCTAAAGACAGCAGAGCCTACTTTTCTAACTGGCATTTAAGGGGGGGGGAGCTCTTCCTCATCCTCTGTAATTTGGACTATTTTTCTAGGTTTTTTTATTGAAAGACATATTTTGGAAGACTATGTCTTTTGTGGCCAAATTTGATGTGATTGGGTTCAATGGTTTTGCTGTTTACTCCATAGTAAAACGAATATAACATTTATATATATAGATAGATAGATAGATAGATAGATAGATAGATAGATAGATAGATAGATGATTCTAGCTGCAGTGCAAGCATGTGACTCTAGATCTTCATTTTTACTATGCAGAATCACTACCCTCAGGGCCAATGCAGCAGCTTTCAAATCTCCTCAAACTAGTCTACATTTGGTCAGCTAATCTTCCCTTACTCAGTGATACTGGTAATAGTTTTGCCCATCTTGCCTTGTCTTTACACCCACTGCTTTCAAACATTCCCTTTGTGATACCTTAGAGTTGAGTCTTTAGACTACAAAGAAAAATCACTGCTGCTCCTGCAAGTTGTAGTGCATGAAAACTGAAGACAGTGCATATAAGTAACTGTAGAAAGCTGCAGGTTGGACATGTAAAAATTTCAGCAAAGAAAATCTCGCTTTGTCAGATCTGTCACTCTTATGCCTGAAACACTGTTCTACAACTGGGTAGTACATGTGGTGACAAAAGATTAGACAACCCATGTTTTGTGACAAGGAAATTCAAATTCTGGACTTTTGATAACCTTTCACATGCATATACACACTTTGCCCCCCTCTCTTTTCAAGCAATTCACACAAATCAGATTACTTGGAGCTGTTTATACCAATAGAGATCGGGGTTTTGTTGACAGGCTGCCGGGCTGGCTGAAAATTTTGAACTGCTCCCTCCTTTTCCTCACTTTCAATGATAGAGAATGACATGGGCAAGAGAAAGATTTAGGGATATATGCAAGTTTTTTTTTAAATCATATCAGAAGCGACTTTAGAATATACTGCAAGTCACTTCTGGTGTGAGAGAACTGGCCATCTGCAGAGACGGTGCCCAAGGGATGGCAGGATGTGTTAGCTGGGAGGCGTCTCTCATGTCCCCGCAAGCTAGAGCTGACAGACGGGAGCTCACCTCGTCTTGCAGGTCAGCAACCCAACCTTAAGATTAGCCATTCAGCTGGTTAATGTATTGTTTCCATATTATTTGCAAATCAAAATGGGGTATAAGGTACCACAGCATAACAAAATTTAACTGGACACTTTCAGCTACCTTAGTCCAAACATGCAATTATTTAGATGTTCTTCATTCAGATGTTAGAAGATTCTAACACGTTCAAAGGCCAAATGACTGTAGTGGATGAATCCCAAATATTCTAGATGACATTTTTTAAGCCCATCCTTTCCTCCTAGCACAACACTTCAACTGTGATGCATAGATTCAACACCACTAGCGCAAAATCTTGTCCCTATCTATAAAAGGTAACAGTCTCTATATAGTGGAAGTAGCATGTTACTATTTTGCTATTTATTAGGAACGATGTGCATGTTTATTCTTGCAAGAAGAGGGCTTTATCTTATTATTTTTCCAGTTTAAGGACTACAAAAGGACTCCTGCACTCCAGTAATATTGTAGAAGAGTAAAAATGGCTCCACCCAATAAGCACCTGCAACAACAACAACAACAACAACAACAATTTTATTTTTGTACCCTGCCCCATCTGCCCGAAGAGACTCAGGGCGGCTTACATGGGGCCAAGCCCAGTCAACAACAGTGAAATAACACCATAAAACAGATTAAAAACAAGTCATAAGAAATCACATATCAGGACAAAAGATAAAATCTTAGATAAAATCAGGAGAAACCTGGGCCAAAGTGCTAGTCAGAATCATCAGGAAGGGGTGGATTGTCCAAATTGTCTTCACCTTCAAGGTGCTGGAAGAGGCGTAAATACGGGACTATTATTGGAAAAACAACAGGTCAGACTTACTAAATCAATTACCGAAGCCCTGCTGGAAGAGACATGTTTTCAGGCTCTTCCGAAATGAGAGGAGGGTAGGGGCCTGCCTGATCTCCCTGGGGAGTGAGTTCCAGAGCCAGGGGGCCACGACGGAGAAGGCCCTCTCCCTCGTCCCCACCAACCGCGACTGCGAGGGTGGTGGGAGCGAGAGGAGGGCCTCCCCCGACGAGCGAAGGGATCGTGTAGGTTCATAGGGGGAAATACGGTCACGAAGGTAGGTGGGTCCCAAACCGTTTAGGGCTTTGTAGGTAATGACCTGCACCTTGAATTGGGCTCGGAAAATAAACGGCAGCTCATACGCCACACAGTTGCAGTTTCTGTATCTCAATGAAAAAATATTGCTGTTTCACCATTGGGAAATGCAGTGTTAGAAAGATGTGGTAACCCTCCACTGTGAGCAAGCATTTGTTGTAGAAAAATTATAATCTCAATAGACCAAATGTATGATTTGCTCTATTCAACAGTTACAGTCCAGGGAGATTTTGCACTGAATACAATTAATCCTCTGGCCTAAACACATGGCCAAACATTTCAGTGACCAAAAATTTAAAAGCGTGTTTATGTAATAAAATTAGAAAACGAAAAGCACCATTTAATTAGGTCTCAGATCTGCTAATGGGAAGTTCACATTTCTAGTGGGAGCAAACCCCTTAATCCAGAAGCACTCTACATCTATGCTGGCAAGAATGGCCTTGAGAGACCTTCACTGAATGCAGAGAGGAAAAGAAATCAACAAAGGCAGTGGGGCTGCTCTAATCTGACCCAACCTTTTAATAATGCTCATTCGCCTACGAGAATATCAGCTACTCAAGGGACCATTCAACCAACTGTCTTTTTAATAAGACCGCTAGTCCAAAAATAATCTTAATCAATTAAATATTGCCAACACTGCTACAAGGTCATTCCTAATGCAAAACTTACAAGAAAGACTAATAGTTATGCTCGATTTGATCTGTGTGCTGTACATCTCTGCTCACAGTAAGGATAAAGTCTTCCTTTCTTTTCTCTAGGTTAAACCTTTTAAAATATCACAGTCAGAAGTAATCTACATTGCATTCTACACATAGGGATCTGGAGTTTAATTTATGCTTACAAGCAATTCCAGCATAAGCTTTGTCCAAACACCACAGAAAGAGATTAGTGCTTAAACCGCAACGCATTTTAATAATGCAAAAGGAATGGATTCTTTCCCTACTTTTTATGCTAAGTAATTGGGTTGATTTCTTATAACCTAACCTTATGACACAGTGCCTGGAAAATAATCCTCACTGAAATCACTTTAAATATCATCTTCACATCCAAGCCGATTACACACACATCGAAAAATCTAGATGTGTGCAATATTAATACATACAAGCACTGATATGTGCATGAAAATAGTGGGAAAGCATGGAAAACTGTGGCAGGAGAACACATTTTGATTTAATCTGAAAACAAAATTATCTGAAAAAATGAAATTTGGAAATGCAGGATTAAAGAAAAGAGTAGCCTCTGTGGTCAGCCAAACACAGTGCAGAAAATTAAATCAAATGTATTGTAGTACTTTAGTTGTAATCAACATAAGGGTTGAAGGAAAACTACACACTAAGGACTGCATTGAAACACACATTTAAAGTGTGCCTTGTTTCATTTTAGCTTTGAGAAGGTAGTCTTATACATTCAAATTTGAAGGCAACAGGAGAACACAGAGATATTTGGGATGAGGAAGTTACAGACTTGTTTCAGGTTGAAAGTCAGTATCTTCTCTTGGCAGCTATAGTTTTTATTTTATTTTATTTTTGTTTTATGGACTGGTCTTTATTTTCAATTCAGCAAAAGAAGTCATCAGAAGTAATTTACTGGGGGACTGAAAGCAAGTATTTTCAAGGAAAAGCTAGATTTTTTTTTGTTAAATTAAGCTTGGTAGGGAGTTTTGCTGAAGCATCAAGTAAAGTGCAGAAGAATGCTTGGCAGGACTAAAACTGACACGGGGTGCCTCTGAACATTACCATGGGAAGAACAGGTGTAAATACAGAGTGTGTGCTGCATAATAGCCTACCCAACTGAAGTTTATTAAATAGGGGCAGACTGCACCTATGAAATATATTGGATGTTTTATAAACTGAGGCAAAGGGGAGCAGCAGGGAGAGGAAGAAAAAAGTGAGATTGCAGCAAGCTGGCAGGATAAAACAGAAATATCGTGCAGCAATTCAAACCCACCCACACGCATCATGCAGCATTAGCTTTTCTCTGCTACAGACGTGCCATAAAGATCCATCTGGGAGTCTCTGGAATGGTTAACACCTGTCAAGTTACTATAGCCAATAACAAAACAGTCCATTTGTGAACTCCTTGATAAGAGTGGAGTGCTGAAGGGAAGACTAGATTGATTTATCTACGAAGGCAGCAACAAGAAACACAAAGTAGCAACATAATGTTTAATTTTTATTGTTTATTTGGTGGTCAGTGTAATTCCAGTAATCTGCCTTGACCATATTAAGACATTTGGTATTTTTCCCACCTCACCTTCTCATATGCAAATTAGGAGAATATGGACTGCACACTTCAGTTATATAGCTCACAGCTTGTTATGCTGATAATGGATTCCCTATGGGGACTCATAGTCTTTACAGCCCCAAGGGTAGCATCTGGAATCAGCAAGGAGGGGAATCACTCATCTAAGCAAACACACAAACACAGAGAAGAGCAGGAGCAGACTTGCATTTAACCTATACACTCATTTATAAATCTAGAAATTCAGTAAAAAATCAGCCCAAAAAACCTGTGTCGACTTATCCATGGGTCCATGTGAGAACTTAACCTTAACTCTTATCAAAAAATGAACCATACCTTTCTCTGAGTAAACTGGCGAATAGAGTTTCCTCTGTTCTGGGCAAACCTAAAAGAAGCCCTCTACTCTTTCCATCACAATGCTGCTCATGGCCTTTCCGAATGGGAAATGGCAATGGCAGCTAGAGGTAGCTAGACAGCATTGGTTCTTTCCCCCTCCATAGACTGACCTTTAACTTACCCATGGATCATATCAAAATCCATAAATTTGGCCCCTGGACCTGCCCTTCACTTATACATGAGGATGATGTACACATAAGTGTATACAGTCATCCTTGTCTCATCAATGTCTGCATAAGATCATTGCACTGAAGAGGAGATCTTATTTATTTTATTTTAAAAATTCTACCTTTCTCCCAATATAGGAACTTAAAGAGTCTAACAATAAATATAAAACAATGCTAAATAAAAACAATATGATTAAAATATAAATATTAAAATTAAAAAACTATTTAAAGAAGACTTATGAACGCTCATATTTTGGAACTCCCTCCCTAGAGAAGACTTTTGTAGACAGGTAAAAACAATTCCTCTGCCATTAGGCATTTATAAATTAATGCGGGGGGGGGGGGGGGCTTTTAAAGATGGTGTATAAAAGTGGATATAAAGTTTTAATACATTTATTTTAAAAACCAGAGGCTATACTAACTGAAGAATAAAATAATATAGCTATATAAACGTCCTGGTACCAACTGTTGTTAACACAGTGGGGCAGTGAACAGCAGAAGTCAAAAATCACAGAGAACAAACATAATTACATATACAAGAGAAAAATCAGTATCCTATTAACAAAACAGGAGATAATTGGTTACATAATTGCTCCACTTAGAAACATCTGCATAGTTCTAGAAAATTATTATCTAAGTAAGGATGTGATGTTGACATGTTCAAAAGGCAATTTATATTAATAGAATTTTGGACATCCAAAATTTTACTCTATTCCATACTTTGTCTTTAGGGTGGAATACATTTGCAAGGAAAAAC